>NC_136918.1:71781164-72381164 GCF_949752795.1 Hyperoodon ampullatus | reverse complement strand
AGGCTGTAATTTTTACATTAGGGTTATCAAAAGATAGCTGTGAAAGTGTTTATGTTGATAGGTTTAAATATAATATGAAAATCCTATAACTGATTTTATATTTTAGGATATTAATTCCAATACTAGCAATAGTTCACTATAACAAAATATACTTACCTTTCTTCTAACATAATCTCTTTAAAATGTTTTAGAACTATAAAATTAAGACAACTTAATACAGAAAACATACAGAATTCTTAAAAAGTAACCAAAACCCCCCTTTATTTGATAGTATATTTCCTTCTAACATTTTAAAATTATCCAACTGATTTTTAAATGGACTTCTAATAATCATACATTTCCATATCTTTGTAAATTACATTCTAAGTAAATAATTTTAATACCTTTGACATTAGGTATATACTCATTCTAACAGTGGAGAGCTATTATTTTTTTAAGGTATTCATTTCCATTCCAAGCATTAATATCATTCATTTAAAAACTCACATTTATTAGAAGTACTTCAAACTGCCATAATTTTTTTCAAGATCTTAAGACATTTAGCTTACTTTGAAGTTATGTTCGATTTGATATCATCACACCTTTTAAAACACATTTAATAAACAAAGTATATTAGTTTTTATTGTTAAATTCTAATATTACTGGAAAGGGACTTACGAAAAGGCAACAGAAGTATTCCATGATATTGTTAATTGTAACAGAATGAGGAATTTGCTTTATAAATCTCTTACCTTTGCAGTTAGAATCAGAAGGCAAAATGTCAGAACTGCAGGCATTTTTATAATTGCAAAAAGCAGCTTGTAAGTATCTGTGATCCCTTCGGTTTCTTCTTTTCCTACTGATACTTCTTTGTTTTCTTTTTTCAGAAGGGCAACTAAAGTTGTTGTTATCAAAAATACAGTTCCCCAGAAGAAAAGGAAGTCTGAAATTAAAAATGTTTTAAATCTATAATTAACCTTTGAAATAACATATCTTCATTGATACTAAATAATTCTGTACACAACTTTTCCTCAACTAAAATCTGTTAAAAAAAAAAAAAGAACACATAGGGCTTGTCATGTTCAAGGCACCAGATGAGGCACACCAGATGAATAAGACAGTCCTGTCTCTGTTAAACATACATTACATAGACAGTGATACTTAACAAGGAAAAAGGGAAGGGTTTAGTGGGTCGAATGAAATAAAAGTTACCAAACTGTGACATCTGCTGTGTCATTTTATTCAAGGAAACTGCTTAAGGGCAGGAGATGATCTTCATATCCCATAAGATCCATCTTAAGTCATGCTTCTTAAGCACTTAAACCATTTCAGTTCTTTATTAAATTTTGACAACTTAAACAACAGATGATCATTTACATTAGATTTTCTGCCTTTTGTTTTTAAACTTTGTTTTTAATCTGTTTAAGAATAACCTTCTCTTTCAATACTATGATACATAAGTAATTTTCTCGTACTTGTAGATGCACAAAAAAGACACATGAAGAGTACTATTTGGGTTGTTTCAGTGAAAGATGCCTGGGCCGTTAGCCCTTATTGCAAACAAATTAAGCGGAGGGAGTGAATAATGTCCTGGAAGATTCTGCATAACAGCTAAAAATAATAGTAATAATAGAGGCACCATTTCTTGAGTGCATACCATGTGCCATAAATGTGCTAAGCATCTTACATATATCATTTCCTTTACTACAACAGTACAACAGGGGAAGTTATTACTAGCCCCAATCTTCAGATGAAGAAACAGGCTGAGAGGTTACATTGCCTGATGTTACATTTTAAGTCAGTGCCTCATACAACTGATTTCAAAAACCTGTGTCTCCTTAACCACCCTAAGAAATGCATCTTATTTTGTCTCTATAAAACTTTCTCCAATACCTGTATTTTATGCTACATGTAATGGAGTTGAACCTTTTTATTATTTAGTAATTCCTATAACATGTTCCAATACTTTTCATTTTCAAGACTATTACTCTATTGTTTCATGGCATTTCTAGAAATATATCTCCATGAGATATGTACTTTGTTTCATATTGAAAAGTATAAAATTTACCTTTAATTCCTGTGTGCGTATCCTATGGTTATCTGCATGTATTATTTTTCATTATTCTAATAAAATTTATTTTTTAAAAATCCAAAACTTAGTGGATAACCCTCAGTTGCTTCATCTATGAGTTCCCCAGAAAATCCCAGATGTTTTCTAGCTCTAACATTCTAAAATCATATTCAGTTTTAAATGTGTTTGCTTTTTATTTTATTGCTCATGCAGCATAACTAACTGTTCATGAAGCCTAGTCGCCTTTTTCCAAAAAAAGGTCTACCATTCTTGAGTCAGGGTTTCCCTCTGTATTCAGTCTTGCTCGGCTGCTGTGCTGGGTCACTACAGCTTAACTCTCACTTACGATGGAGGCAGACAGCATCATTCATTTAGATCAACTTCCCTCATGCATAGACCAAATTCACCTTAGTATGTAAATGTTCCTTTCTTATAAGTTATTTCATTTGAGTTTTGTAGTAAACACGTGAGACAGGCAAAGTAGGCATTATTATACTATGCAGAGACAAGGAAAAGCTCAGAATATTTAAACCTTTGCCAAAAGTCAAGTTATTAACAGGCAGAACTTGAACCTAAATCTTCTGAATTTGAGATTCATACTCCTTCCATTATTTCACAGTGCCTATATAAAGACTTTAAAATTAATGTTGAATTAAGAATCTATTAGAATTGGCTAATTATGTAGTCTCCACAGCCTAACCAAAAACAAGGCTCTGCTATTCAAATTTTGCAAATTAAAGACGCTAAACTGCTTCAAACACATAGAAATTTGTATTCTGAGGTGAATTCTTTTCTCCATAATGTGAAATTTATACAGATGGTCCCTGACTTATGAAGGTCTCACTTGATTTTTCAACTTTATGATGGTGTGAAAGCGACATGCATTCAGTAGAAACTGTACTTCGAATTTTGAATTTTGATCTTTTCCCAGGCTAGCGATACTCAGTATGATCCTCTGTCATGATGCTGGCAGCATCAGCACAAGGGGCTTCCCTGGTGGCGCAGTGGTTAACAATCCGCCTGCCAATGCAGGGTACATGGGTTTGAGCCCTGGTCCAGGAAGATCCCACATGCCATGGAGCGACTAAGCCCATGCGCCACAACTACTGAAGCTTGCGCACCTAGAGCCCGTGCTCCGCAACAAGAGAAGCTACCACAATGAGAAGCCCGTGCACTGGGACAAAGAGTAGCCCCCGCTCGACATAACTAGAGAAAACCTGCACGCAGCAACGAAGACCCAACACAGCCAAAAATAAATAAATAAGAATAAATTTTTAAAAAACGTTAAGTGAAAAAAAAAGTTAAGTGAAAATTAAAAGTTTTCAGTTATATACTACTTTCAGCAAAGAAATTTTTTAATTTGCTTAGTATACACTCCCATTTTTTTTTTTTTTTTTTTGGCTGCGCCACAAGGCTTGCAGGATCTTAGCTCCTCGACCAGGGATTAAACCCATGCCCCCTGCAGTGGAAGCACAGAGTCCTAACCACTGGACCGCCAGGGAATTCCCTATTCTCCCAATTTTAATGAACAAAATCTTCATCGGAATTTAAACTCCTTGATACCAGTACCAAGGGAAAAAAGAACAAGTTAAACAGGTTTCAGTATTGTTTGCAGATAAGATTATTTCTAATTTATTTGTACTTTGAGGGTAAGATAACAGTAGGAAAGAAAGAAGTAGTGACAATAGGTCATTCAGAGCCCTCATTCAAAGGCTTTCCATTGCTCACAGAGACTGAAGAATGAAGTAATAGCTCAGAAAGAGAGGCTTAAACCACTGCCAGAAAATGTATTAAGATTTATGAACGCCATTACCATAAATACTATTATTAGACTATTGGCTATTGTTTATTAATACTGCTGGGATCCTACAGAACAACCATTGTCTGATATACCAACCAATGTAAAGATATTATTAACAAGAATAATCTAAATATTTCATTATTAACATTTTGGTTGATTCTGATTTATATATTTTATCTGCAAAAGCACTGTGACATATATATGCATGATCAAGATGTCAGAGCTGATGTTCAAGTTTCTTAAACACAATTTTGTGCAAAGACCTGTAAGACAAGTTAAATATTCTGAAGGGGCTACTAGATCTTACCTAATGCTCCAATGAGTGCAAAAATTAAGAGCATGTCACAATGCACCAGTAATCAAAAAGGATATAGTAGCCAGCACCTGAGCTCTTATTATGCCAAAGCAAAACACAGGACAGGGCAATAACCCTCAAACTCACTCTCCAAGACAAGCATTATTATTCCTGCTTTATACTCAGTGAAAGAGAATCACAAACCAGGAAGTGCCAGAGGTGGGATTCAAACTCAGATCTGACTCTAAAAAAGGAATGTTCTTCATTATACTACCCAGATGCTCAGAAACACCTACTGCAGGTAGGCTGTCTTCCTACTAAACAGATACACCTGAGAAAAAAGGTACTTACTGTAGCTCCAATCACCAAGTCTGGAACACAGACACTTAAGAATACTTCTTTGAACTGGTTACTTGTATTCCCCCCTCACCACCCCCATCTCCCCATATGGTAGTATGCCATAGGGTACGCAAACCAAACATGGTCCATCTTCCTAAACAGTTCATTTACTCAATAACTTAGAAAGACACATTTTCATGAAAAACATATATCATAGAGAAGGCAAAATTTCCATGAATTTTAAAGATAAAACATTAGATTTCAAAAAAATTTCAACCTTTCAAGGCTTTGGACCAGGCCCCCAGACCCTTCGTGGTACAGGTTCATTCTCTTCCACCATCAGAAGAGGTAGAAAAATTAAGAAGCACTGTCTGATACAACCATCCTTGGCTCAGGCCAGGTTCTCTCTCTAACTCTCACACTATGGAAATGAACTTTAGTCCTTCAGAAGTCGCAGGAAAACAAACTTTCAGTTTCTGTTCTAGATAACCATCAGGCCTTCCTTTCATCTTGCTTTCAGTACAGCTTTCTCTACTTCACAAGTTAGAGCATGAAGGGACTTTAGACACCTATCATCAGTCCACTGCTCTTTCACAATGGAAGAAACTGAAACAGATATACTATGTATCTGGCCCTGGGTCTCCAGCTAAGTCTTAGCAAGAAACAGAATTTTCTTTTATGTCACAAATCTCCCCCTTTTAAGCATTTGCTCGAAATTATGCTGAGAAGCACTCCCAGAAAATTCTGTTTTGATTATAATACAATATAGTCGTATCTTATTTGGGGATTAGATTTTTGAAAGACAGCATGCAATGCAAAAATTGACTAAATACAAAGCTAATTTTGAAGGCTTCCTAAGCGTTTGGTTTTCCTAACGCCTTAGGAAGGTGCCATGTTTACATCACATACTTTTTCATTAACTCCAACAATGCCAGGTTCTCCTCTGGGGTAGAAGAAATGGTTTCTTCAATCAAGCACTAGTTTAAGCAGCTGTCTGACTATCAAGATCCCTGTTGTCCCAAAACACTAGACTTAAACTCAGCCCAGGATGCAAGACTGAAGCTGAGAGGCCAATAGATTCAATGCTCCCACCTCATGCTAAATCTGGGGCCTGTATCACTGAATAGATGGAAATGAATCACTCTTTCCATTTTTTAAAATATGTTCAGGCCAAGCACAAAATCCATTTTAATTAAACATGTATGACATTATCTCTACTCTGATGCTATGATAGGAGGTTCTTGCATTCAGCTTTTGTACAACCTACATCCTGACACCCCTAAATCACTTTCTGTAAGCTGAAAGCTGAATTCAGACTTTTATAAAACAGTTGACAGTGAGCATTCCAAACTATCACATGAAGATGCAGGGTTCATGAGAATAGCTAAAATGAAAAATAATGGTAACATGAAATGCTGGCAAGGATGCAGAGAAACTGGATCACTCACGTATTGCTGGTGGGAAGATAAAATGACATAGCCACTCCAGAAAAAAATTGGGCAGTCGCTTTCAAAAGTAAAAATGCACTTAACATAAACAAGCATTTGTACTCTTGGGCATTTATCTGAAAGAAATGAAGACTTATTTTCACATAGCAATAGCCAAAAACTGAAAACTACTCAAATTGCCTTCAATGGATGAGTGGTAAAATATACTGTGGTATGTCTAACAAATGGAATATTTCTCAGCAATAAGACTGAACAAATCATTGATCCATGCAACAACTTGGATGAACCTCAAAGAAATTATTCAGAGTGAAAAGAGCCAACCTCCAAAGGATACATACTGCATGATTTCATTTATGTAACATCTCTGAAATAACATAATTATAAAGATGGAAAACAGATGAGTGGCTGCCAGGGATTAGGGACAGAGAAGAGGAAATGGGTACAGCTGTAAAGAGGCAACACAAGAGTCTTGTGGTGATGGTACAGTTGAGTATTTTGATAGTGGTGGTGGAGGTTATATAAAGCTACACATGATAAAATTACACAGAGGTACACACATACACACATAAATGAATACATGTATAACTAGTGAAATCTAAATAAGCTCTATGGATTGTACCAATGTCAATTTCTTGGTTTTGATATTGTACTATGGTTATGTAATAAGATTTTAACAATGGATGCTAGGGGAAGAGTGCATGGGACCTCTCTAAACATTTCTCTGCAACCTCCTGTGAATCCATAATTACTTTTAAATAAAGTTTTTAAAAACTAATGGGAAATTTAAGAATGCAAAAGTTCTACGACTGTGCTAGGAATAAGAAATGTAGGTCTCAAATACAAGACAATATAAAATATCTAAAAAGAAAGAAATCTTTAGGTGTTTTGAATCATGTATTCTGTAGCCTTAACTGATGATGATTGGACTTCAGCTATCATGTGTTCAAAAGTAAAGGGAAGGGAGACTTCTCTGGTGGTACAGTGGTTAAGAATCAGCCTGCCAATGCAGGGGACATGGGTTCAATCCCTGGTCTGGGAAGATTCCCACATGCCGCGGAGCAACTAAGCCCATGTGCCACAACTACTAAAGCTGCGCTCTAGAGACCGCGAGCCACAACTACTGAGCCCACATGCCACGACTGCTGAAGCCAGCGTGCCTAGAGCCCGTGCTCCGCAACAAGAGAAGCCACCGCAATGAGAAGCTCGCACACTGCAACGAGTAGACCCCGCATGCAGCAATGAAGACCCAATGCAGCCATAAATAAATAAATAAATAAAAGTAAAGGGGAAAAATTAAATTAAAAATATTTTTCTTAGATAACACCAAACCAAGAAATAGAAATTCTGTAATGGAACAAACATCTTGCTTTTTGAATATGCACCCCATCCTTAATAAATGTTTCAGCATGCACACTCACATATAAAATACATACTTGTATTGACACATACCAATGCTATATATATAAAATAGAAAACTAGTAAGAACCTACTGTATAGCACAGGGAACTCTACTCAATACTGTCATGGCTTATGTGGGAAAATAATCTAAAAAAGAGTGGATATATGTATATGTATAACAGATTCACTTTGCTGTACACCTAAAACTAACACAACATTGTAAATCGACTATACCTCAATAAAAATTAAAAACAAAAATATGTATTTGTGACATAAGATATATATATACACATTGTAAGGTAAAAACCCCACATTAAAAAATATGAAATAATAAAAAGAATGAAAAAGATGTATAAAATGCAACATTTATCCAAAATTGTATTTAAAAGAACAGGTGGAATCAGGGGTTTTATACTTTTCATTAAAAAAAAATAATATATTTATTTATTTATTTTTTTTTGGATGCGTTGCGTCTTCGTTGCTGCGTGAGGGCTTTCTCTAATTGCGGCGAGCGGGGGCTACTCTTCGTTGCGGTGCACGGGCTTCTCAATGCGGTGGCTTCTCTTGTTTCGGAGCTCGGACTCTAGGTGCGTGGCTCAGTAGTTGTGGCGCATGGGCTTAATTGCTCTGCGGCATGTGGGATCTTCCCGGACCAGGGCTTGAACCCGTGTCCCTGCATTGGCTGGCAGATTCTTAACTGCTGTGCTACCAGTAAAGTCCCTATATTTCATTTTTAATTTTCTAGGAAAACATCTTGTATTAGGTAAGTCTATTTTGCTTTCTCCAATTAAATTATAGCTTTCAGGAACACTATAAATGAAAGTAGGAGACTGCTTGTAATTAGTGAGGTTCTGACTTTTTTGTTGATAAATTTACACACTAAAGGCTAATTTAATTGGCCTCCAAATAAATTTCAATAAAATTAGAAGTGAAATTCAGAGTAAGACATATGCCAAATAAAATCAAATACTTTTTTGGTTTACAGTGTATTTTGTAAATTGGCTTTTATGCACCCCATCCACAAAAGCTATTCTACAGTTCTTTACTGGACAAGGAAAGCATACAGTACCATTTCTCCTTTGCTTTGTTTTAAAAAGAAAAAAGGCTTTAAACCTTCTTTCTGGGGTATGGTCTCCAGTTTTTGATATTTAATCTCTCCTGAATCTAGTAGCCCCAGTATTCCCGGCTATCTCACTTTACTACTAGGGCCCCAACATTTGAAAAGAAGTTCACTTCTTCCTTTGTCTATACTGAGATGTGAGATCCACCAGATTTATGAATTTGTTCCATTCAAGGCAAAAATAGAGTGAAACTGAAGGACTGTATGTCATATACTGTGTATGATATTTACCCAGGGATTAACTTGTAAGGTAATGGATTCCTTTTTTAAATTTTTAGAAATCTTAAGTAATTATACAGTAAAACAATTTTTTGGTGTACAGTTCTATGAATTTTAACACATGCATAAATTCAAATCATTACAGAACAGTTTCAACACCCCCAAAACTCCTTCATGCTATTTATTTATAGTAACCTTCTTACCCACAACCCCTAGCAACTACTGATCTGTTTTCTATCTCTATAGTTTTATCTTTTGAGAATGTAAGGGAATGTTTCAAGCCTAGATTTAGGTGCTAAAGAATGTATTACAGCCTACATAAGAATAACTGATCTAGAAATGGGTCAGTTAGTTCTGCCCAAATTCTAAATAGCATTTCTAATCACGTAAAATATATTAATGAGTACTGCTTCAGAAAGCAAGACAAAGAAATTTGTCACTAAGTCAGAATTAATGGTCCTGCTCTCTTCCTAATTCAAAGCATGAATATCATGAGTCTCCCTGGTGGTCTAGTGGTCAGAATTCAGCACTCTCTCTCTCAAAGCATAAATGTCTTAAAAATAATGTTTTTACTATTATTATCATCAGTTTGATTACCTTCATACTTAGAGCATCTGTTTTTTCAAAGCATCATTTCATTTTTCTCTGATTTACTCCTATATGTGCAGGCCTATCTATAGATAAACAGATTCATAGCTCTAATATGTTTGGCCCTCTTCTCCACTATCAGACTATACTGCTCCCTGTCTCAAAACCCAAATATACTGCTCCCATGCCAATCACTTCTATTCATTGTTGTTACCACTGCTTCTATTTTTTTTCCCTTTTTTTTGGCCATGCCATGCGTGTTATATGGGATCTCAGTTCCCTGACCAGGGATCGAACCTGCGCTCCTGCAGTGGAAGCACGGAGTCTTAACCCCTGAACCACCAGGGAAGTCCCTACCACTACTTCTAGAGGAGCAGGCCTCGACTACCAGTTCGCAGGCTGGATCTGGCCTAAGGACATATTTTATGATTATAGCAAATGTTTTTAAAATGAGGAAATAAAAACGGAATTTCCAGCTTCTCCTGAATACTCATAATATCTAGCAATCCTGGGATCCTACTGCCACAAGAGGACAATTTATTGGAGATGAAGCTACCTGCCTTTAAAAGGGCATGAGTTTTTCAGGTCATCACTGTCCCCTCCAATACCTACAGTCCTGCATCAACTCATCATTTTGGTTTGCAAACCTGCACTATAGACTATAAATTCCTTGCAAGCAGAGAATGTCCAGGTTTTATTCATCAAATTGTAACACCTACCACATGACCAGTACCAAACAGGCATTCAATGCTGAGTAAATGAATGACAGGGCCACTTTAAAATCAAAATAACAACACAACAAGAAACCCTTAGTCTGTAACTTCTGGGCATCTGGCATTCTGGGAGCATGTTGATGTGTTTTAGACATCAGCAGTCAGAGTGCTGATTTCTCTTATAGAAAAGCCCAATCAGCACATATTATATTCAGGTTTTGAGGCTTTTTTTTTTTTTTTTTTTTTTGAAGTTTTTCCTAGTTTCCTACCAACTGGAGGAAAAACACCAAATAAGGAGTCAGGAAACCTAAGCTGTAGGTATATCTATCTCTACCTCTAACTAGCCAGTTAGAATTTCCTGATCAGTTTCCTCATCAATAAGAATGAGGAACTGAAATATATGATCTTTTCAAGGCATAAAACTTTATGTTCTAATCTCTGTGTTCTACTGGGTTACTCTCACATTGCTTGAAGCTTAAAAGGTTATCTCTTTTTGCTACTAAAGGTCCTTGAAAACCAAGGGGGCAGGAGCAAAAAAAGGCTACCTCCGAGTTAAGGACTGTTCTGTATCCCTGAAGGTACCACAAAGCCAATCTCAGCATAATCAAGGTTTTCTTTCTAAGGGACTGTGTTTTCATCCTCTCCTTCCTGTTCTAAATTTACTATTTAGATTACTGCTTTCTAGATGGCAAAAACTGTTCTTTCTCAATATATTCTATCTCTATGTATCTGTAACTCAAAACAAAGTGCTAATAACAGAACGTATTTCAGAATTTTAAAAAATAATTATGTCTTGGGCTTCGCTGGTGGCACAGTGGTTGAGAGTCCACCTGCCGATGCAGGGGACGCGGGTTCGTGCCCCGGGCCAGGAAGATCCCACATGCTGGGGAGCGGCTGGGCCCGTGAGCCGTGGCTGCTGGGCCTGCGTGTCTGGAGCCTGTGCTCCGCAACGGGAGAGGCCACAACAGTGAGAGGCCGGCGTACCGCAAAAAAAGAAAATAATAATAATAATAATTATGCCTCTTTTTAATTTCCTCATTTTGTAAACATCTGCCTCAATGTTTGCCTCTTCATTTATTAGCTAAGCAACTGTATTTCCTTCATGATTCTTTCTGTGCTCTCTAAATTCCTCAAAGCCACTGGTTACTCTTAGTTATACTAAGTTCCAAAAAAAAAACCTATAAATGTGATATGTACAGTCATACAAAGGAGAATGAAAATGCAGGACTCTTCAACTCTTATTAAAAAGTAAGCTATTTTTACAATTTCCTGGAGAACAAAGTTCAAATTCCAGAACAAACAGCTATTCAAAATAATAAATCAGTGTAAATAAAAATCCAGTGGCACAATTTTGATTTTCCCATAGGGGAACAGTTAATGGCATTCTCTGGAATGATATTTTATTAATCACTCTTTTATCACACTTATGAGAAAGCTCTAATTTACTTAGTAATTTAGTTTCCATGGTCTCTTCAATCTTGATTTCTTTATTGAGACTTTCCCATGTTAAGTAACACATCATCCTATTATCCCTTTTTGGTGATATGAACAGTCCCAGTAAAAAAGGAAAAGCAAGACACATAAAAAAGCAACGATGCATTCATGAAGTATTTGTAAGCAGAGAATTATCCATATAGCAGGAGTGGGACCCCAGAACACTCAGAGACAAATCTGTCTAGGTGCAAAGCAATATCTCTCAACCATTTTTGGCCGTAAACCAACTGAGGAAAAGTATAACTATTATTTCATCAGTAGTAGTGGCTCACTGGCAGTTTGAGGAGGTAGCAAGGGGGTCACTTACAGGGTGTAGGGGTGTGGAGGGGGTGTATACGATTTCAGTAATACAGTTGGGAATCGCTTCCTCCCTTCCCTGAATATTATGAATAGCCCTTAAACTTCCCTCACCACACACCTTGCCCTGACATTTACCCTATTGGGAATCCCCTAGTACTAGGAAAATGAGAGAAAGTTTAGCTGTTTAAACTTCAAGAGACAGTCACCTAAACTGATCATCACTACCAGAATGAAGAATTCTACTATATTCCCAGTGTTGGTCATTCCTGATATTGGTAATTTTACTGTTTCTCAGTTGTTAGGAAAGTTAAAAAACAAAACAAAACAAAGAACAAGAAAACCTTACCGGGCCTTGTATTGTGCTCATGCAGAAAGAGGGGGAAATCTGTAGAATTTACACCCAATTTCCTACGGGATAAACTTCAAACTCTTACTCATAGCAACTAAAGAATTTGGTCAACAACCTTTAATTTGGTCACAACCTTTCTTTCAGCATCATTTTCCAAAATCAGGCCCCACAAAGACTGCTTCAGGTACTCTGAACATTGTATGTACTGTCTTGTATCTTTCTGTACTTTGTTGCTTCAGTGCATTTTCACCTGGTGTTTTGTGCATTCTGGAACTCTACTTACCCATTTCATGAAATCTTGTAATTCAACAACAGCAAATGCCAAGCCTGACTCTGGCAAGTTCTTCTTGTGGGCGGGACTTGGCTTTAATCATAGGAGGCCCTTTGAACCCTGTCACTTAGCCTGCTCATTAATGTTTAAATGAATTAACCCTGTTCCATTCACCAGAAGGCTAGATGAGGGCTCTTGGTATAAGGGTAGGGGTAGAAATGGACCAGAAAACATGGAGCTAGAAACCTCAGTCTAACAAAAGACGAAAGGAAAATTCTGAAATAAGGCTGGGCTCATGTCTTCACACTAGCCAGTCTTCTAACAAATGTGCATCTGAGTATTATTAGGCAAGTGCCAAGGTATCCCTAGACTCAGAGTTTTGTTTGCTATGACACAACAATGTTTACTGGATGGGTTGCCTTCCCCTGCTCACTTCAGAATACTGATCAATTATGATTGCTCTAATGTAATCATTGTGGCTGAAGCTCATTTTAGTAGAACAGAAAACTTACCTCGGATTATCTCCCATAAAATGATTTCCAGTACATTCAATAATGGTTCCTTCTAACACCACACACACTGTCAAAAGGATTCATAAACGTACAATAAACCTAACAGCATAATAAATTAAATACACTACCTGAAAGAGTAACGATTCCCCTGGGTTGAGGTTGAAACCGCAAATATTTGTTACAAAAGTCGGCAGATTCAAGGGCCAAAAACAAAACATTGCCCAAAAAGTAACCGGCTGTTTGGCCCACTGAATTGCAAGTAGAAGCATAACCCACGTTTTCCCGGGATAACATAGTTAACGCCCAACCATCCACAGCG
Organism: Hyperoodon ampullatus; assembly: GCF_949752795.1. Lineage (NCBI taxonomy): Eukaryota > Metazoa > Chordata > Mammalia > Artiodactyla > Ziphiidae > Hyperoodon > Hyperoodon ampullatus. The sequence continues at coordinate 72,367,948 of NC_136918.1, read as the reverse complement.
ATGTCCTGAGTAGCTGCCAGGAATTCAAACAAAAAGAATGTCACAGTGAGAGCAACCACATCGGGGGTTTTGCCACCTGTATTTCCGAGCAAATGGTCCACTTGAGTGGAGAGATATATCATGAAGAGTCCCAGTATATACTGTGTAGGGACAAGCCAAGATTTGCGACGACCAAAGTTCCTAAAGTAAACCGCATCAACCAACGGGGCCCAGAGCAATTTGAGACTGAAGGGCCAAAAGACAAAACTGAAGAAAGCTTGATCTGTATAGCTAACATTTTTGCTCTGTAAAATGAGTGGGATGCTTCCCGCCAGGCCCAGTGGAATACCCTGAAGCACGTAAAGAAAGAGCAACAGCAAAATGCTGCTTAATTCCGCCCGGCAGCTCCGTGGGGGTTTTGAGAAGTCACTAGCGCCGATATCCCGCAGAAGAGCTTCTTGGTCCCCTTCCCCGCCAACGAACTCCGGATAATTATCATCCCAGGCGCCCGGCGGCAGAGGACCGCTCTTCATATCTAGAGAGTGGTTAAAAGTCCCTGGCCGTCGTTGCCGACTGCTGTCCTTGTGGGAGATGGTGGGTGACATATCAGAGACGATGCAGAGCCCCGTCTGTAGGAGGCCAGGGCTTAGCGTCTTGGATCCGTCTAGTCCCAGGTCCAAGGCTGTCGCTCTGGACCAGGGTCTCGATGGCTCGGGGAGGGGGGCAGGGCGCGGATTGATAAGGGCACCTCTTACTGTGGCCCTGAGTGCTGAAGCCGGGAGTCAGTCTCCCGGCGGGAGGCCCAGGCGATGCCCAGGTAGATGCCCCTTGGAGCGGCGTCAAAGAGCCTGAAGGAGCCCCCCGGGAAGCCTCGCCGGGGTCTGGACTGGAGGAGGGGGCCGTGGTGCTGCGATGGAAACGGGCCCCTAGCTGCGGCGAAACCAAACAGCCAGTCCGCCGACCCACCGCCTGCTCTAGCCGTCACCAATGCGGAAGCCGGTACTTTCCCCACGGGACTCCAGAGATACCAGATAACTTCCTGTCTCGCGCTTCAGGAAGTGGTCCTAGTCTCAAATGAGTCCTCAGCCCGCCTCCAGAGCAAGCCAATTTGGAAACGCTCTCCCGGCCAAGTTCGGAAACAATGCTCGGTAGGAACCCGCAGCCCCAACGGCTGGGACCTCATGGGAGGATTAACGCGGGCGCACCGTGCGGCCGGGGCGGGGCGTCGCGCGAGCTCCGGCTCTGTGAGCACTTGCAGCGGCCTGGAAAGCGTGGGCGTCGGTCATTGGGCCCCTGCGGCCACGTGATGGCGGATTCCGCTAGGTCGCACCTCACCGCCGAAGGTTAATACGGTTCAATCTTTGAAGCCCGGGCGATGCTGTGAGGGCTCGTCACTAGGCTTGGGTGGGTAATACCCAAGCTCCAGGCTGGGAATTTTGTGATGCTCCTGCTTTCGTAGGCCGGGCAGAAACAGAGAGGAGGGGGATTGAAGTTTACGGAATTTCCTTATCAGCCGGCAGGGGCGCCTTGTGTCCCCAAAAGGGTAAAAAAGGCCTGGCTAAAACGTGAAGCGCGTCCCTTACAGTGCCTACTTACTCATGGAATGAATGAAACTGCTCAAGTGGCTCTAGGTTTCGTTGTAGTCCGTTTTTCCAAAGTGGTGGAAGAAGCGTAGGGGAACTGGTGTCTGGGTAACAAACTAGTTACATTGGGTAGATTGGAATGATAAGACTCGTTACATCCCTCTATTTTTGAGCTATTGTAAAAGATCTTGTAAGAGCCAAGTATTAAACTTTTGCTTCATGTTAACAGGTGTGAGTTACTGAAATGATCCTACAGAGAACTTAACCTTGAGTAACCAGTATCGTAATTTGTAATGTATAGAAAATACGTTACCTATACAAGTTACATATATACGTATATCTGTATATATGTTGGTTTCTATTGGGTAATTAAATACTAAAAACAAAAACTTAAAACCTATAATTAAAGTTAGGGCGTTCCCTGGCGGTCCAGTGGTTAGGGTAGGGCCCTTTCACTGCGGTGGCCCAGGTTCAACCCCTGGTTGGGGAGCTAAGATCCCGGAAGCCCGCGCAATGCGGCCAAAAAAAAAAAAAAAAAAAAAACCCAAAACAAAAAACTGTAATTAAAGTTAAACCTCACACCATTTAAAAGGTAAAACATGTTATAGCTGGCCTCTTACAAATATAAATGCAAATTTGAAGTAACTGTTCATCTCAAAATTATTCGGAAAAAAAGATTAGCTTCCTGAAGATGGACCTTAAAATTTGAATACAATATTGTATCTTGATCAATAACTCCAGAACTTGAATAGAGAGTTCTTGTATTTTATACATGAAAGTGCCATCAAGCCTCACATTCAGTAATGAATTACCCATACTGGTTAAGGATACCACCTACATTGTTAGTTCGATGAGAAAGAAAGAAAAGAAGTAGGAAGGGAAAGCAAGATCATTTTAGGCTTCTATTTTCTTGAACTCCCATAGCCAATTAATTGGTCACCTGTCAAACTTCTTGGAATATATCCTCATGACCCATTTTATGAAGTGTTTCCTGGCTATTCCTAATCTCTAGGAAAATGTGGTTATTCTGAACTCTTTGTTATCACTTTGCTTTAAAGCTTGCATTGATAATGTTTTTTCCTGACTTCCTTCTCTAAACTCATGTCAGGGCCTATGTTGTCTTCATGTTTGATTTTACAGTGGCCAATACAGTGCTGACACATGGTAGGTATCCAGTAAATATTTGTCAAGTGAATTGTGTCATAAGGTATCAGAGGCTGAATTAATAATATGGCCTTTTCAGAAATTGGCAGTATGACCAAGGATAAATTTCTTCATGTTTATTTTCAGTTTCCACATCTATCAATTGGGAATGTGCTGTATTATTTATCTTCAGCAAAGAGATGTTGAATGATAAACAAAGAGTCATTTAAAACAAAAATGAAGTGCTGGAGAAATGATAATGAATTATATTAGATTATGGAACTTGGAAAAAAATTGGAATACAAAAAATTACACACTTATTAAATGTAACCTAGAGCTTACACAGGAAACCAAACTATACAAATAGCACATTTCTGAAAACTAACATTATGCAATGTTTCAGGAAAGTTTTTGCAGGGATGGTAGTTCTTAAGTTCCATTTGTGGGCATCAAAGGTCTATTCACTTGCTGAGAATTTTTTTAAATACATATGCATAGTAAGTGACAAGTAAATACTTGCTGAATGATGAATTATGTAATAGAAAGTTTAATACTAAGCTATGTAAGTGAAAATTATTTGTATTTCAAGACTAATTTTATAACATATTACAAATTCCCATTCATACTGTCAGCATCCATTTAGATTTAAATATTGCAAAATAGCCTTTTGTGTGTGTGTGCTTTTTTATCTTGCCTGTAAGATCTTGGTACATTCATGATTAAATTCTATTCAATTTTTATATGGTTAGAGAATTTCTTCAATTATTTTTTAAGAGAGGATGTATAGGTAAATTGAACATTTGCTTATCCAAAAATTGTAGTTGTTGACTTCCAACTTCTACTATTACTGATAAGAAAGAAATATTCATCTTATTTTGTTTCTTTTGTAAATAGCTTGTTCTTTCTGTCTGATGCTTTAAGATTTTTTTCTTAATTTCTAGATGTGCCTTTAAAAAAATAAATCGTAATCCTTCCTGGTTATATTCATTATCTATTGCTGAGTAACATATTACTTCAAAACTTAGCACTTTAAAAGAGCAAACATTTTATCTCACAGTTGTTGGTTAGAATTCAGAAATGGCTTAGCTGAGTGGTTCTGCCTTGGTATCTCTCATGAGGTTGCAGTGAGATATTAGCTGGGGCTTCAGTCATCTGAACGCTTGACTGGGGCCGGAGAATCCACTTCCAAGATGGCACACTCACATGGCTGTTGGAAGGAGGCCTCAGTTCCTTGCCATGTGAGTCTCCCTGTAGAGCTGATTAGGTAGTTTTCCAACATGGCAGTTGGCTTCCTCCAGAGCAGGTGATCTAAGAGAAAGAGCAAGGAAGAAGTTACAATGCTTTTATGACACAGTCTCAAAAGTCACATACTGTCACTTTATTTATTTATTTTTTAAAAATCTCCACCATATTCCTTTCATCAGAAGCAAGTCACTAAGTCCAGCCTACACTCAAGGGAAGGAGAATAAAACTCCACCTCTTGAAGGGAGGAGTATCAAAGGATTTGTAAACATAGTTTAATACTATCACACTGGGTATCAGTGAATCATTTCAATCTGAAGATAAAAATCTTTTTCCAGTTCAGCAAAGTTTTCTTCTATTATTAAAAAAAATTACATGTAATAATTTACTTGTAGATTTTTAAGGGTTTTTAAAATTGAGACATTTTCAGGAAGGAAAGGTGCAATTTTGGCTTAACTCAGATGTAGGTGCCAATGGAAGGACTTTGCTATATTATAAATCATTTGAATTACAATCTGCTATTGTATTTGTCATCTAACCCCTAAATCCATAGGTTACTATTAGAGTTAATACTAACTATAGTTATAAGTATAGTTATATATCAATTTATAACTATAGTTATGTTATTATTGTTAATATTACTAACCCCAACACACCTACTCTGTATCTCTGATACTGATATTACTACTGTTACTGATGTTTCCTAGAGCCTCAAGGAAACTCCAGGGATGTCAAGGATAAAAAAAAAAAACATAGACTACTGAAATATGCTATAGTCCAATTATTTTCTTAGATATTCAGATGCTACAACAAAATATATTGAAGTCCATCAGACCAAGTAAATTTATATAGTAATTGGTACTTGTGGATTACTATAAATAAAAAAAATTGTATCTCCTTAGTGTAAACCCTCAGGAATATTCTTGTGTATTCAGATGGTCTTCATGTACTTACTCTATCAACTGTGACCTGTAGTTTTGACAGGTAATCCTGCATTTCCAAGTATTCGAAACAAACCTCTTAGGAACTTATTGTTTTTTAAAGCCCAGTTAACTTATCAGGAGGAGTCCAGGACATAGGTGTCTACACTGACTACAAGTTTCTAATCTAAAACAAGTGATCATACTGACCATGATACCAAAAAAACCCCCCCAAACAAGAAATTCAACAACTAATATAAATCTGATGTCTAAAATCATCCAAAATAATACAATTGCCCTTGACTATTTTCAGGCCAGCCAAGAGAGCCATACAATAGCTAATATATCTTGTACCCATCAAAAAAAAAAAGATGAAATGATTAGTCATTTTTTTAAAAGGCTGTTTGGTTAACTAAGGTTGATCAAACTGATCCTTGATATTTAGTCTCCTGATTAGGTACAGGCTGCCTAAAAAATTAAATACAAAATAGTTTCCAAACGTCTCATGATATTTATAATTGTCCTCATTATGCCATTCTCCACAATCTGCCAGAGGTTTAAATGTTACTACATGGCTATCCAGAGCTGACATTCAACTAATAATGCTGCATCAAAAAGAGCCAAATCCCTCTCGGTCAATTCCTCTCATTTAAGAGCAGAATTTTGACCAAAAGCACTTTGAGGGTGAGGGATAGTCAAGCAATTCTGATGTAGGATATGGTGCAGTCTTGGTGTAATTAAGGTGTAGGTAGCAATGTAATACAATGCCAGATATTACATATAGTAAGCCAGCTGGTCATACATAATGTATACTCCACATTGAGTATCTAAACTGTTGAGGTTTTTTAGAGGATCCAACCCTAACCCTAAAAACATATTATCTTCCCTGAACTTGATACGGCAGTTTTAAAAACATAGCTTCCAAATTCTTCACCCCTTCTCCCTTTGAGAGGTAGAGTCTGTGTCCCTTTCCTTGAATCTAGGCTCTGTGACCAATAGAATACAGCTTAGGTGATGCTGGAATAACTTCCAGGCTCAAGTCTTAAGAAACTGGTAGTTTTCACTTCCTGTCTCTTGAGATAATCACTCTTAGAACTGAGTTCCATGCCCATACTTATGATACTGATGACCATTTAGGTTCTTTCTGGTTTGATGGTTTGTTTTCCCAATACTCTCCCAAATACATACATAAAATGTAAGATTTATATCAATATTATAAATGTGTATAAAAATAAGACATATATTTTAGAAGTGAAATTTCTGGGTCAAAATATATATTTAAAATGTAATATATTGCCAAATAGTCCTCCAAAAAATACCTTTTGTACTAATGTATACTGTTTAGCTGTGATTAATTGGATTTGCTTGCCCCTCATCTACCCTTCGTATTTCAAACTTGTCAGTCTACACCAGTATGAAAGCACAAAAATGTGATGTTATTTTCATTGTAATCTATTAATGATAAAAGCATATGTGCATGTTTATGATATCAATTTTTAAAAATGTTATTTCTTCTTTCCTGTGACTTGAGGCTGAAGCTCTCAAAAACAAGATACGAATTACACCAAAAAAAGTTACTTATAACATATTATTATATGATTGTTTTCCACTATTGCCAACAAAAAAAATGTCACTCACCATCTGGTTCTATAAGAATGAAGTCACTAGCCACTGTAGTCACTGACCTTTAACACACCCTGAAAGGAATTCAGGGTGGAAATCAGAAATGAGGCACTCTATGCTCTGGGAAAACTGGCAGAACAGGCCTTCTCATAGTGAAATATTTTCAGGAGAAAATTTTATGAACCAAATTTCTTGCATCTTCTCTTACGTAGAAAAGCACTAAAATCATTAACGGAGACATCTGCTCCTCGTGACTAGCAGCAATCTTCTACTGAGATGTGTGCTTGATTGCATATATCTCTTTGCCAAAATCACACATATACTGACCTCCCCACCTTACCTCTTCTGAGTGCTTCCTCAGAACTCTCTGAAGGGCTGTCTCCCAGGCTATAGTCTATAGTCTTCAGTAACTCCCCAAATACAACTGAACTCAGAGCTCTCACATTGTGCTTTTTTTTTTTTTCCTTTCAGTTGACACCATCAATCCATTTTTGTTCCTTTGCTGGTATCCTGTTTTTCCATTTGGAAGCTTGTGGAGTTTTCTTTTTTTTTTTCAGAGTTCAGAATTTTCACCAGAATGTGTGAAGGTATGTGCATGTATGTTTTTCTGTTAATCTTATTCAACATTTATTAGGCCTTTTTGAAGAAAGTTCCAAATCTTTCATGAATTAAGGGAAATTTTCTTTTATAATATATTTGATTTTTCCTTTTTTTCTTTCCTCTTCATTAACTCCTCCTGGAAATCCTAGTAAACTTTTAGTTTGTTTACTGGACTTATCTCTTTAGTCTTCTCTTACAACTTTCCCTTTTCTGTTTTGCTTTATGTTATTATAAACTTCCAAACTAGGTCTGTCCAAAACAAATTGGAATTGTATAGTTAAACTTTGTGCATTTTGCCAGGGGTTAGGGAGAGGGAGGAATGAATAAGAGGAGCACAGATAATGTTTGGCAAAGTGAAAATACTCTGTATGACACCGTAGTGATAGTTATATGTCATTATGTATTTGTCCAAACCCACAGAATGTATGACACCAATGTAAACTATGAACTTTGGGTAATAATGATGTGTCAGTGTAAGTTCATCACCTATCACAAATGTACCACTCTGTGATGTTGATGATGGGGGAGGCTGTGCATGTGTGGGGACAAGGCATATGGGAAATCGCTGTACGTTCTGCTCAATTTTGCTGAGATAGAATAAGCCTATTTTTTAAAAACCTGTGCATTTCAAAATAATGTAAATTTATCTCATTAGAAAAATGACTGTAAAAAACTATTTGCATGAGGGTTGGAAGTGATGAAGGTTTGATGAATTAAGAATGGCAGATTATCAATAACTTGACGTTTGGTGATATTGGAGTTCATTATACCATTCTGTTTATTTCATACATGTTCAAAATTCTGTGTAATGAAAAGTAAGAAGAAAAACAAAACAAACAAACAAAAAGTTGGTTAACAGCCTTAGTAGTTCTGCTATTTGGTCTGTTTCAGAAAACAAAAACAAAAGCAGAGAGAGAGAATTTAACTGGAAGGATATTGATGGCTTCCCAGAATCAGTGGAAGCCTGGGAGACCTAGCTTAGCAAAAACACAGAAACCAATGCAGCTTAAGGCTTGACAGCAGGAGTTATAGCTATGGATTTATAGGAAAATTTTGAAAAAAACTGCTCCAGGCCTGTGATCTCTGAGCTTCCAGCATTTCCTGGGCTCTATTACAAAAATTAATACCACCATCTAGTGGCCTCTTCCTAAACCTGTGTGTAGTTGCAGATTTCTTGACTGCTTTTCCAGTTCACTACCATTCATATGCTAGTGGACTGGAATCTTCTATATATTCCTCAGAATTTTTTAATTGCTTTTTTCTTGGGGGGGTAAGGGGGATCAGGTTTACTGAGGTATAATTTATGTACAGTAAAACTTTAGTGTACAGTTCTATGAGTTTGGACAAATATAAACCATTTTCACAAATAGTTGTGTAACCACCACCACAGTCAAGATATGGAATAGTTTCATCACTCCAAAAAATTCTCCTGTGCTCATTTGAAGCCAGCCTCTCCACCCAGCCCACAGCCCCTGGAAACCCCTGATACGTTTTATCTCCCTATAGTTTTGTCTTTTCCAAAATGTCAAATAAATGGAATCGTACAATATGTAGCCTTTGAGTCTGGCTTCCTTCAGTCCACATAATGCATTGGGATTCATCCATGTTGCTGCCTGTATTGATAGTTCCTCCCTGAGTACTCCCCTACCCCCCATTTTTTTGGCTGAGTAGCCTTTCATTGTATGGATGTACCAACGTGTGTTTATCCATTCACCAGTTCAAGAACATTTGGACTATTTTCAGTTTTTGGAGATTATGAATAAAGTCACTATAAACACTTGCATACAGGTTTTTGTGTAAATAAAAGTTTCATTTCTCTTGGGCACTTACTTAGGATAGGATTGCTGAGTTGTATGGTATGTGTATATTTAACTTTATGAGAAACTGCCGAAGTATTTTCTAAAGTAGTTGTGCCATTTTGCACTCCTGCCAGAAACATTTTTCTCTGCTTATGACCTTCTACCTGTTTTTCTAATATTGCCACATTTTACTTAAAATTTTTTTCTTCTCTCATTTTATGGAATTTCAGAAAGCTGGGAAAATGATGCCAAAATATTTAAAATAGCATATCATGTTTATTAACTATTTGTACTGCCTAATTTGTGAATTTTGTCTCTACCTTTCTCAATTGGGGTCTTGGTAATTTTTGTTTTTATTTATTATAATGTGCTACATATACTTTAGAGATTAACATACCTGTTCTTCTACTGTTAAAGTTTCCCTATCTCTTGTCATGTTCCAATGTACATGGTTTTAAAAATGAGGACAGAATATATAATACTTACTACATCATTGGGTACCCACAATGTGCTAGGCAGTGGAATATATTCTGAAAATAACATTTTGTACAGTGTTTTATCATTTACAGAGTGCTTTCATATATATTATCTAATGCTATATAAGAAAATTAAAAGAGAAGAAACACAATTGAAACAGGAGGGAAGGGGGCAGGGTACAACATTTAAAAGAATGACATAGCCATTGAGGATACAACATAAATTGATTAGAACCAACTAGGTCCAAGATGGTAGAAGATTCGCCTTACAGTGGACCTTGAGCCTCATATGCTCATTGTAATTCATTAGCATATGCTAAATGACACACCCACCAGCGCCATGACAGTTCTGAGGCTGACCATAAAAGGCTAAAAAGCAGGCGGTGGCCCAAATCCGGGAAACCCCTGCCCCTACTCCAAAATAGTTGTAATAATCCTGCCACTCATTAGCCTATGAAATTACCCAGCCCATAAAAACTAACCACCCCATATTTCGGGGCCTCTCACCTTCTGAGGTGGCCCACACTCTGTCTCTGGAGTGTTTTACTTCCAGGGCTGCTCTTGCCTTTTGAGATGAGAGCATTCTGTCTATGGAATGTGTATCTCTCTAAATAAATCCCTTCTTACTCATTACTTTGTCTCTCGCCGAATTCCTTCTGTGCTGAGACATAAAGAACCTGAGCTTCATAAGTCCTGAGAGACCAGGTGTGCGATCTCAATTAAAAGACAGTGGGTTCAAGTCCCAATCTGGGTTTTGGCTGGGTTCAAGTCCCGTTTGAGTTGTACGATTTCACAATCACCCACAACCAAACATTCTTTTCATGTATATATTGTGGACAATTAAAGGGCACAGAGAAATGTCAAAATGAACAATAGAAGGACAGTCAAAAGATGTGTTGGGGCTTCCCTGGTGGCGCAGTGGTTGAGAGTCCGCCTGCCGATGCAGGGGACACGGGTTCATGCCCCGGTCTGGGAAGATCCCACATGCCGCGGAGCGGCTGGGCCCGTGAGCCATGGCCGCTGAGCCTGCGCGTCCGGAGCCTGTGCTCCGCAACGGGAGAGGCCACAACAGTGAGAGGCCCACATACCGAAAAAAAAAAAAAAAAAAAAAAGATGTGTTGAATTGGCTAAGGAGTGAAGAAAGTTGGAGAATGAGGTAACAAATGTGTGAGTGGGAGGCTGGCAAGTGGAGAAAGGAAGGCCATTCAAAGAGTTTTGGGTAAACATTCCCTTGGGTATCTTTACAATATACTTTCACATTTTTTTAAAAATCTATTTATTTATTTATTTATTTTTGGCTGTGTTGGGTCTTCATTTCTGTGCGAGGGCTTTCTCTAGTTGCGGCAAGTGGGGGCCACTCTTCATCATGGTGCGCGGGCCTCTCACTATTGCGGCCCCTCTTGTTGCGGAGCACAGGCTCCAGACGCGCAGGCTCAGTAGTTGTGGCTCATGGGCCTAGTTGCTCTGTGGCATGTGGGGTCTTCCTAGACCAGGGCTCGAACCCGTGTCTCCTGTATTGGCAGGCAGATTCTCAACCACTGCGCCACCAGGGAAGACCTACTTTCACATTTTTAAATAGTCTTTTGAAATGCTGCTTACCTATCTTTTCCAATAAGTTGTTCCCAGAGAAGGAATTTTACTTTGGGCAACTAACACCGCCACTAGGGAAAGAAATCTTAGGTAAAATGGGAGTAGGTTTGAAAAGGCAGACTTTGTGAAGTTTCTCCTTTCAGGAAAAGCATCTACTCTTGTAACAGTCCCTAAGTAAATTTGGGCCACGCCGCTTTTTTTTAGCCTCAGATTTGTGGTGTCTTGGTTGAATTGAGGCTCTGAATGTAGAGCTTATTACCAGAAAGATGCAGAAGTTTAAAGGCATCAAGCTATTGGTTACAAATTGAGCTCAAAATATATGCGAAACTGAGTCCCCTTAAAACTGAGCTCCCCTGCCAAATTTATGATTAACCTCTCTACCCAAAACTTGATTCCCTTTCTTGTCCCACTCCTGTCCCCCTCAGCATTGAGAAGTACCAAAGAAAAGGGGGGATTGAAACTGAGCAGGACCGTGCAGGGCCCTCACAAGTACGAAGGCCCCTCCTGTCCCCAGTTCTTTTTTGTTGAAAAAAAGAAAAAGGCTTTGGCCTCCTAGGCCTTCCCTGAGTTCCAAAGAGCAGACTCAAGCAATTAATTAAGGAAGTGAAAGAAACAAAGGAAAGCAGTTAAGAAACAATAGTTTAGCGATAAAACAGAGTCCCAGTTCCTTCTCAAGGGCTATACATAACAATCTGACACATATTTTGAGTTGTTCTGCAGGAACTAAGACCACCACCCAGGCGAAGGATGGTGGTTACCTTCTGAGCACAAGCACTAGTCCCCAGACTGGTTGGAACCAGAAGGTTGGTGACTGAGATTCCTGAAACACCACCCTGTTACTTCACCACCAACCAATCATAGGAAAGGCAGGTACCCTGCAGTCCTCATCCCAAATGTTGCCTTTAATAACCCTTCCCTGAAAGCCATAGGGAAGTTCAGGGTTTCTGAGCATGAGTTGCCTGTTTTCCTCACATGGCACCTGCAATAAACACTGTACTTTTCTTCACCACAACCTGGTGTCAGTAAATTGCCCTTACTGTGCGGCAGGTGAGTGGACCCAAGTTCACTTCAGTAACATATGTACTTGTATAAGTATTATGATTCCTATTGCCAGAATACTATATTCATGGACATTATGTAAAAAGTGATTTTGACATATGAAAACAGCTTAAAGTCCTAAATTTAAAAATTCCATGTAGGGACTTCCCTGGTTGCCTAGTGGGTAGGACTCTGTGCTCCCAATGCAGGGGGTCCAGATTCAATCCCTGGTCAGGGAACTAGATCCCGCATGCATGCCACAACTAAAAGTCCTCATGCCACAACTAAGGAGTCTGCACGCCGCAACTAAGGAGTCTGCATGCTGCAACAAAGATCCCGCGTGCTGCAACTAAGACCCAGCACAGCCAAAATAAATAAATAATTTTTTTAAAATTCCATGTAAAGTGTTATCATTACTTATACAAGAACAGAAAGCATACTACATTTCAAAACCTGAAGAGCTTCATTTTCTTCACCCTCACTGTGAGCTATTTTATGAGTTACCATGTTTCATTCCTATATTTTCAGTTTTTAATATATGAACATGCCAATAGCAGCATTATGCACAATAGCCAAGATGTGGAAGGAACCCAAATGCCCATAGACAGTTAAATGGATAAACATATGTATATATATTTCATATAAAATAGAATTTTATTCAGTCTTAAAAAGGAAGGAAGTCCTTTCACATGCTACAACCTGGTTGAAACTTGAGGGCATTATGCTAAGTGAAATAAACCAGTCACAAAAAGACAAATACTGTATGATTTGAGGTATTTAAAGTAGTCACATTCATAGAAACAGAAAATGGAATGGTGGTTATCAGAGGTTGAGAGGAGGAGGAAATGGGATGTGTTTTTTGCAGAATGAAAAAGTTACGGAGGTTTGTTGCACAACAATGTTAATATACTTAGCACTATTGAACTGTACACTTACAAATGGTTAAGATGGTAAATTTTATGTTGTGTATTTTTTTACCACAATTAAATATATAAACACCCAGTGAATTTGTGCCATGAATTTTGTTAAGGATAACCAATTCAAAAAAATTTATCAAAATCATGGCACTGCAAACAGATGAAAGAAACAGTGGTTAACAGGGCCATTACTCTGCTTTAAAATGTGCCCAGTAATACGCGTGGCTTTAAAGATTGTTTGGCAATGTATATTTTGAATATTTAATAAACAATAAAAGGCTAGAGCCAGTTGGCCTGGTTTGAATCTCAGTTTTGTGGTTTACTGTCTATATAACCTTAAGTTAGTCTGTCTCTCTGTCTTCTCAATCATAAAAGGGCAATGAGAAGATAATGTACCCATCTCATAGGACTGTTATGAGGATTAAATGAGTTGACATATATAAGGAATTTAGAATAGGGCCTTGGCATATAAAGTGCTATGTAAGATTACTACTACTACTACTACTACTACTACTACTACTACTACTACTACTACTACTACTACTGTTAAGGGTTTTCTTCATCACCAGTTTTAGAAACTTGTCAAAGGCAAGACACCAAAAATTGCATTCCTCCCTTTCCTAGAGATGATGAAGGGACAGGATTTGGCTGAATCAGTTCTCACCAGGAGGATGTCAGTTTGCCTCTAAGAGAAGGTGACCAAAATTTGAGAGAACAGTTGAGACAGAGGGCATAGCAGAGGTAATCAATAAAAATATAATTATGATAATAACATTCAATGATCTGCTTTAATGTGACATTCAAAAATATTGTATCATATATGGGTGGTTATTTCATTACACAATCATCTGTTGCTTTATGAAAGGATTAATCGTAAGATTTTTAAACAACAAGCTTTTATGGTGTGTCTTATTATTTTTATTTATTATTTCAAACTTATAGCAAAGTTGCAATAAAGAGCTCCCATAAACCCCTCTCTTAGAGCATTCAAGGTTTGCCAACTGACCCAATAGTACCCTTTATAGCAAAAGTTTCAATCTAGGTGCATGTATTTCTCTCAGCTTCAATCTAAAACAGTTCCATATACTGACCTTCATTTTTTTAAGATTACTGTAGCTGATTGTATTTTCCAAGCATTGCACCACATTTGCAGTTCCACATGCTCTTCCAGAACCCTCTCCTTGAATCTGGACAGGGCTTGTGACTTATTCCATGAATAGAATGCAGAGAAGTAAACGGTGACTTCAAGGCTAGATAGAAAAGGCCAGACAGGTTCTACCTGGTTCTCACTAGTTCTTTCTCTGTCTTGCTCTTGTGTGTGTGTCTCTCTCACACACTCACACTCCCTGGGAGTCCTGAGCTGACCCATAGGAAATCCAGTTACTGTGAAGCTGTGGTAATGGAGAGACCACATAGAGACAGAGATGCCAGATGGGCTGCAGCTGTTCCAGCTCTCAGTTGTTTGAGTCTCCCTGTTTGGGTGTTAAGAGATGTGAGTGGGAAAGCCTTCACGTGATTCTAGCTCCAAGCCTTTGAGCCACTCTAGCTGAGGTCTAGTGGAGCTGTGCTCGGCACTGTATTAGCTGACACATTAGGGCAAAGAAGAGCTGCTCCTGCTGAACCTGTCCAAATTGTAGTAAAATGAATAATGTTGTTTTAAACCACTAGATTCAAGGGTGTTTGTTGCAAAGCAAGAGATAACTGGAAAAATTACAGACCTGTTATTTTTTTAAACGTGCCTCCATTTGGGTTTGCTTGATGTTTACTCACCCTTAGGTTATACATTTTAGGCAAGCACTACTGAAGAAATACTATGGTTGCCTCATTACATTCATCAGGTGACACACGTTAATGATTTTTTCCTAACTTCGACCACTTGAGTAACGAGGTATCCTCAAGTTTTTCCACTGTAAAGTTACTATTTTCCTTGTATAATTATTATTTTGTTGGGAGATACTTTAAGACAATGTAAATAAAACCTGTTCTTGATCCTACTTTCATCCACGAATTTTACCATCCATTGATGTTTCTTGTCTGAATTTATTATTTGTGTGATGGTTGCCAAATGATGACTTTCCTTTTTTTTAAATTAATTTTTATTTTATATTGGGGTATAGTTGATTTACAATGTTGTGTTAGTTTCAGGTGTACAGCAAAGTGATTCAGTTGTACATATACATATATCCATTCTTTCTCAGATTCTCTTCCCATATAGGTTATTATAGAACGTTGAGTAGAGTTACCTGTGCTATAGTAGGTCCTTGTTGATTATCTATTTTACATAGTGTGTACAAATGATGATTTTCTAACTCAATTATTCCTTTGAACTTTATTAGTTGACTATTATATGGAACGGTTTTCTCCCCATTTAATCATTTATTTATATCATCAGAGACTGATGGATTCCTAATTTAATCAGAGCGTACAATCTGTTTAGCATCGCTATTTTGATATATTGTTCCAGATTTGGCCAGTAAAATCTTTTCAAAGTGACTCTGTGTCCCTCTGAAATGTGCCCATCACTCTCTGAGCACTTCCTAACTTCCTGGCACAAAAAGATGTTCCTGGTCACCTTGTCCCTGCCTCAGTCCTGAGATCAGCCATTTCTCCAAGAAGTCCTAGTTGTTCTTGTTGGAGACTGGTATTTAAAAACCAGTATCTGGGTGCTAGGTTTGCTTGTTGCTACTGGATGTTACTGTTTCCAGGGCTTTTCTGTGGACAGAGACGAGTGAACAGGTAACACTGTAGAGGGTAGTGAGTAATGATGAAGGAGAAAGGATTATGGGGGCACAAAAGAGAAAGAGACATCTAACCCAAGACTTCGGGGTTGTGCGGAGGGGAACAGAAATATTCTAGATAAAAGACATTTCTGTGCAAAAGGCCCAAGTCAAGAGAGATCATATCATATTTAAGGAATGAAAGAAGTTTAATATGGCTAGAGTGAGGAGGGCAGTGGTAATAGCAGGCTACAAGGTAAACGGGCTGATCAAATTTCCAAGTACCAAGTAAGCAATGTTAGAAGTTTTGGAGTTTATCCTGAGAGCAATGGGGGCCCATTAAGAAGATTCTGGGCAAAGGATGTATGATCAAATTTAGAACAGTTGTCTTCAAGTTTTTTTTATTTTTCTAACTCACATACCATCCTAAAATGATTTTGAAAAACTATGTACTTCCTTCCACATTTTAAGTTGACCTCTAATATTCTTTGTAAGTTTAAAAGTTAATTTTTTTGTTAAGGGAAGATCTAAAATATTAAACATTTGAAAGATGAAATAAGATGACCATGGATTATACATGAAATAAATACTTTATGATATGATACTCATCAAATCTGAAAAGTCACGTAAATTTTCTCTGTGGATTTTCTGAAATGTTTCTTTTAAAATTTATTGGTCCCAGAAACCACACAATTACATTTATAAGAATCAGTATCACTATTCTATGTTGCCTAAGTTGTTCTGAATTCAGGGCAATCTTCACCCTTAACCTTAATAATCATATAAAAATATGATAGAACAGGTAACAGAAGGAAGACCTTACAGGTTTAAGATGCCTCAACTAATCATTAAAACACTTCCACTTCTGCCAGAATGGAGTAACGAACTGGATGCACCCTCCTGGAAACAAAAATAACAGAAAACTCGGACAAAATATATGCAACAATGGTTGCAAGATACTGGCTATCAAGCAACAAAGGACAAATCCCTGAGAGACAGGAAGCAAAAAAGATGAGCCCTTCAATTGCCTCAGCTTACTGCCTTGATAATCTCCAGATTAAAGAAATAAACTTAACCATATCAATAATCACATTAAATGTAAATAGTAAAAACACTCCAATTAAAGCAAGATGTAATTATGTGCTGTCTACAAGAAACACTTTAAACATAAAGACACAAACAGGATAAAGGGTTGCAAAAGATATATCACGCCAAGAACCAGTCAGGAAAGCAGGCATGCTATTTTGGACACAGTAGATGTAAGAGTGAAGAATATTACTGGGGATCTAAAAAATATCATTTCATAACTATAAAGGGATCAATAATGATTCTAAACATTTATGATCCTAAAAACAGAGCTTCAAAATACACAAAGCAAAAACGGATAGAACTATAAGGAGAAACTGATAAAATCACAATTACCGTTGGAAATTTTAGTGCCCCTCTTTCAATAATTGATATATAAAATGAACAGGAAATTAACAAGAATAGTCTTGAACAACGTTTTGTTTCAGACTTGAGTTTGGGACCCACTATGACATTTAACATCTAACTGAGGATGTATACAGTGATAGGGACCTGGAGCTCAGAAGAGAGAGCTGTCATACAGCCTATTAAGGTGTTTTTAAGCAAGTCTATATTTTTAAATAAGTGCCCCAGGGAAACACAGGTGAAGAATAAGATGAGAAGAGGGCTAGGAATGGAAATACTGAAGAAAACCAATACTTAAGTTTCCTCCTATAGGAAAGATATACAAAGAGGGACAAGAAAAGGTGATGGAGAACAATCATGGAGGTAAAAAGACACCTCTATGGTGCCCTGTAAGGACATACAGTTTCAAGAAGGAGGAAGGGGTGAATAGAGTCAAAAGCTTCAGAAGACTTAAGCTATAAGGATTCTGGTACATGCTGACATTCTTAGCCATAAACACAAGTGACCACTAGAATATATTTAAATTAGACATTATCTAATACAGATGGGGTTTAGCCAATCCTTAATGCCGGCACATCACATTCCATTCCATTCCAGGTGGATGTTAATGCAATTCTCCTATTGGTTACCACACTGTTCTCTGGATTGTTCACTCAGACCTATCAAGAGAACACAGTCTCCATGGCTTTAGAAAGTTCAAGTATCCATTTTTCACCTCGAAAAAAGGTAAGTAAAATACTTTCCTTGAGTGTGAGGTCCAGGAGGGCCTTGGGCTTTTTGATCCTGTAAATGTTTTACTAACAAACTGTCTATCCCTTCCCAGGTCAGGTACCCCTTACCTCCTATATAGAGAGGCAAAAACACATAATCTCACTGGGCCTCAAATTTCTTATTAGTAAAAGTGGATAAGAACATCAATCTTACTGCACTACTTCCACGGGATTATTTAGAATAAAATGAGTTTTTGGAAGTCAGGGCAGTCTCACTCTAGCTCCTTAATACCTGGACTAGAGCTTGACACACAGCATGAGCTCAGCAAATATTGGCCGTATTATAATATTAACTGAATATCTGTTAAAAGGCTTTGTAAACGGAAAGCCGCCCCAAGTGTTATTATTTATTCCCCAACCCTGGTTTAGACCCACAGGTGACCAAATTCAAGGTACTGTAATACTTGCATTGACGGGTATCAGTGAGTAGCTGGAGAGACTACAGTTCCTCCCTTTCCCACAAACAATCCAAATAAAAATATTGCTGTGCAAACAGAGCTCTACTCCGCCGGTCCAGTTTCCCACCAGGTTGCTGCTCCCAAACCCCTTCCTTTTGGAAATTCTGCACCCGCTGGAGAACTTTTGAGGGACCTAAGTGATCAAATGTCACTTTTAAGTCCACGTTGAAGTCACCACGAAACTCTTCAAAGCAGCCTTGGCCTCTCCCATGACCCGCAACCTGGGATGAGGCCGCACCACCGGGTAAGCGTTCCCCAGCGACCCAGCTCTCTGGAGGCCTCCTCTTCAGTGCCACCAGCCTCTCTCGCATCGAAGGCTGCGGGCCGGCGGGCCAACAGTAAGCGCACGGCAGCTTGGGTTTTTCTCCGAGGCCGGCTTTAGCGGCAGGGGTGGGGCAGGGCGCCACCGGCCTTCCTCTCAGCGCCTGCTGCCGGGAACGGGGACGGGACCGGGGCAGCTAAGCTGGGCGCCGCGGGCTCCTCCTTCACAGGGCGGGCCAGACAGGGGCGGGGGCGCGGCCGGACGCCGCAGGCCCCTCCTCTTGTGGGTGGGCAGGCCTGAGACTTGCAGGTTTCTTCTCCCGGGGGCGGGCCTCGGCGGCCCGGACGGACCTGGAGGCGGGGCCGGGCGCCAAAGTCCCCTCCTCCAGAGGTGGGCTTATTGGGCTGCAGCAGCAGTGGCGGCGGCGGCGGCAGCTGCGGGTGTCCGCTGCTCGGCAGCCTAGCCACAAGGGCTCTGGCTCCTCCCAGTGGCCGGCCAGTGCGGAAGCAGGAGGCGGGGGCAGCGTGCGCGCTGCTGGTCTGCTCTCCCGCGGCGCTGGGGCCCGCGCTCCGCGGCTGCTGCTCCACTCGGCGCTTCGCAGGCGGCCAGCTCCTCTCCGCGCCTCCCGCCCGCTCCTCGACCAGGCCTCCTCCTCAGCCCCGGCCCGTGGCGTCGACCCCACCGGCCCTCTCCCGCCCCGTCTCATCTCTGGCCGCCGCCGCCGCCGCCCCAGACCCGATGGCTCTGTGCAACGGAGACTCCAAGGTCAGTCTCTGGCGTGGGGGGTCCCTGCCTCACCGCTTCCGGACGGAGGCAAGGCTCCGGGGCCGGGGAGCCACCGCGCGGGGCCCTTCCCCGCCTCCTCCCCCCAGCCCGCCAGCGGAGCCCTGCGGCCCTGGCAGCGGCGCGTCGGAGAGCCTCCAGTCGGGGCCTGTGGCATGTTTTCTCCTCGGGAGCGGCAGGTGCTTTGTTGATTTTTGTCTGCGTGTAGGGGTTCCTGCGCCCGCTGAGCTCCTGGCGTCGGGGAGGGCGTCAGCTTCCCGTGGTCGCACCGCTGGCCCCAGCCTCCCCCGCGTCGCTGTGGGGCTCAGAGCCCGCGGAGCGCGGTCGGAGGGTGGGGGTAGGGAGGCGAGCGGGCGTGTGTGTGTGTGTGTGTGTGTGTGTGTGTGAGTGAGTGTCTGTCTGTCTGTGAGGGGGGCTTCCTCAGCCCTCACCCAGCCCCTTCAGGAGTCGGGCAGCCTTTTGTGGAGCTCCCGGGGTCCTCCGAAGGCAGAGCGGGGTCGGGGCCTCGCGTGCGGCATTGGAGCTGGGCGGGCCTCCAGTCTTCCCGCCACCCCGTTTCCCGCCTGCCCTCGGTGGGGCTCGCCGGGTTCCCCCATTGGGGTCCGCGGCGGCGAGGCCGGCCCCGGATGAGGCCGCGTGACCGCGCGCCCTACCCCCCAAGCCCCCGTCAGCGCCCTCCCGGGGTCGGGGCCGGTGGCCGGAGGGTCGCTCACTCCGTTCCCCTCCCCCCATCCTTCTCCGAGGGAAGGAGCGTGTGTCCAGCCCCGCCCCCATCCCGCTCACTCTTTATTTTTCAAGTTGGTTTGAGACGGGATCCGCTCCCGCCCTTGCGAGCCCTTTCCGGGACGCAGGCCGCCGCCAGCGCGCCCGGGAACCGGGGGGGTCGCGAGTCCCGGGTGCGGGAGAAGTTAACTCAATGTGCCGAGTGGAGGGAGTAGTTTGGGCCGCCCCTGCGTTTCTCGCCACCTCCGACGCACTTCTTCAGACCTTCTTTCGTCTCGCTTCTGAATCGAGCACCTTCGCTTTCACTTCTGTGTTAAAATTTTCGTTGGCCTGGAGTTCTCTCAGACCCGCACAATCAGTGTTGTCAGCGGGAACCCGCGCGATTTTGAATTGCGATTTAAGCGAAATTTACCTCCCACACGCTGTTTAGGCCTGGCTAAAAGAAATTACTTCATTACGTTTCATTCAGGATGTGTGGAACTTTAAACATCAGGTGGCAGTTGGTGTTCTAAGTCAGGTAGAATTGTCTTTTCGGCAGTATTCTCTTATAAAGGTGGTGCCTAGTCACATCTTAGTGGGTCCTCTCCATGAATAATTGCTTACTCTCTAGTAAACATTCTAAGAAATATTTGTTGAACAAATTAGTAAAGATTAAGGTAGCTGATAAACTCCTTTAAACCCAGGAAAACTAATGCTCAGACTAGTTGGAGCTCTTTCTCAGGATCATAAAGGTGAATGAAGACACGCTAACCTTTAGTTTTTGGCCTCAGAAGCTTATGTAAACCTCAACATACAGCTCTTTCCTGTACACTAGTTAACTTACAAAGCATTTTTCTTCTCTCTTTAATTTTGAGCCGTAAAATCATTGAAAAGATTCATCTTTGTGCTGGTAAAGGAAATGACTGTTATTAGGAGGATTCAAACCTAATTTACAGACTTTGAAAAATATGTGCTGATTTGAAAACAGTATTTACACAAAATTGAGTGACAGCAGGAAGTTAAAAGATTCAGTTTCCAAGTTACCTGACTCCGGTGTACAGAGCATACAGTATTTTTGCTAGCTGGTATGTTTTTTTTTGTTGTTGTTCAACTTGAATTTTAAAGAAAATCTTATCAGTTTGATATATATGAGACCCAGGTGAATTGCTGGTTACCTTATTTTTATTTCAAGGTTCTTTATGTTTTGTAGCATAAACAAGCATGTGTCTTTTTCTTTCTTTCTTTCTTTCTTTCTTTCTTTCTTTCTTTTTTTTTTTTTTTTGGCTGTGCTGCTTGGCTGCTTGTGGGATCTTACTTCCCAGACTAAGGATCCAACCTGGGCCCAGGCAGTGAAAGGCCGGGTCCTAACCACCGGACTGCCAGGGAATTCCCATTGTTGTTTTTTTTACTTTACTAACAATTAGATGTAAAACAAATTGAAAGCATTTTCAAGAGGAGCAACCCAGGAAAATAACATTTCATCACATCTATGATTATTTCATGTACTCCTAAGAAGGGGGAAAAAAAAACCCTATAAGTAAGCCATGATATGTAAAAACTTTCTATTGATATGATCAATGATACACCATTGATCATAAGAAACATTTAAAGTAAAGAGATGTTTAAATATGGGGGGTTTTGCAGTTTAAAGTAAGTGAAATATGATATTCTGAGAGGTCCACCCAGAAATCTAAGTAGGCATCTATTTTCCATAGCTTACCACTGAAACCACCTTTCCCTCTGGTGTGAAATACGGGTACTGGACCCAAGCTTACATAGTACATCTGTTGTGCCTCTGACAGTTGTGTGTAAATCTTAGTTGATAAATTAAAGTGGGGAAAGAGCTCATTTTGATTCCTGTTCTGGTACATCTCAGTATTTTTCAGGGTTTTTGAAAAAGACATTTCTGCATGATAGAAATTAGGGAGAGACCTACCTAAATTCTGTAAAAGGATTTGGGCTGTTTTCATTTAGTTTTACCCACAGAGTATCATTTAGAGCTGGAAAGGACCTTTATGAGTTCTAGCTTCCTAAGCTGAAAAAACATAGCTGGTTTTTCTTTTTCTTCAGGGCTACTTTGGTTAAACATCCAAGGCAGAGATTATTCTTTTCCTTAAACAGCTGATATAATGTTATTTAGTTAAGATCTTATCTCATATAAACAAGAGCATAAGCAGTCAGCTTTTCTTTAAAAAGTTTTTACAACTATTCAGTGTTTTATATGAATATAGGTATGTAGCAAACATCAGACATAGTAACTTTTATCAGTTTTATTAAGGCAAGATTATAAGAGTAATGTTCTTTGGACTACTTGTCAAGTTTCCCACTTTTGGTCCCATCTAAGCCTTAGACTTTTTTTTTTTTTTTAAACATCTTTATTGGAGTATAATTGCTTTACGGTGGTGTATTACTTTCTGCTTTATAACAAAGTGAATCAGCTATACATATACATATATCCCCATATCTCCTCCCTCTTGTGTCTCCCTCCCACCCTCCCTATCCCATCCCTCTAGGTGGTCACAAAGCACCTAGCTGATCTCCCTGTGCTATGCGGCTGCTTCCCACTAGCTATCTATTTTAAATTTGATAGTGTATATATGTCTATACCACTCTCTCACTTCGTCCCAGCTTACCCTTCCGCCGCCCTGTGTCCTCAAGTCCATTCTCTACATCTGCATCTTTATTCCTGTCCTGCCCCTAGGTTCTTCAGAACCTTTTTTTTTTTTAGATGCCATATATATGTGTTAGCATACGGTATTTATTTTTCTCTTTCTGACTTACTTCACTCTGTATGACAGTCTCTAGGTCCATCCACCTCACTACAAATAACTCAGTTTTGTTTCTTTTTATGGCTGAGTAATATTCCATTGTACATATGTGCCACATCTTCTTTATCCATTCATCTGTTGATGGACACTTAGGTTGCCTCCATGTCCTGGCAATTGTAAATAGAGCTGCAATGAACATTGTGGTACATGACTCTTTTTGAATTATGGTTTTCTGAGGGTATATGCCCAGTAGTGGGATTGCTGGGTCATATGGTAATTCTATTTTTTAGTTTTTTAAGGAACCTCCATACTGTTCTCCATAGTGGCTTATCAATTTACATTCCCACCAACAGGGCAAGAGGGTTCCCTTTTCTCCACACCCTCTCCAGCATTTATTGTTTCTAGATTTTTTGATGATGGCCATTCTGACTGGTGTGAGATGATATCTCATTGTAGTTTTGATTTTCATTTCTCTAAAGATTAATGATGTTGAGCATTCTTTCATGTGTTTGTTGGCAATCTGTATATCTTCTTTGGAGAAATGTCTATTTAGGTCTTCTGCCCATTTTTGGATTGGGTTGTTTGTTTTTTTGTTATTGAGCTGTATGAGCTGCTTGTATATTTTGGAGATTAATCCTTTGTCAGTTGCTTCATTTGCAAATATTTTCTCCCATTCTGAGGGTTGTCTTTTCGTATTGTTTATGGTTTCTTTTGCTGTGCTAAAGCTTTTAAGTTTCATTAGGTCCCACTTGTTTATTTTTGTTTTTATTTCCATTACTCTATGAGGTGGATCGAAAAAGATCTTGCTGTGATTTATGTCAAAGAGTGTTCTTTCTATGTTTTCCTCTAAGAGTTTTATAGTGTCCAGTCTTAACATTTAGGTCTCTAATCCACTTTGACTTTATTTTTGTGTACAGTGTTAGGGAGTGTTCTCATTTCATTCTTTTACATGTAGCTGTCCTGTTTTCCCAGCACCATTTATTGAAGGGACTGTCTTTTCTACACTGTATATCCTTGCCTCCTTTGTCATAGATTAGTTGACCATAGGTGTGTGGGTTTACCTCTGGGCTTTGTATCTTGTTGCATTGATCTATGTTTCTGTTTTTGTGCCAGTGCCATATTGTGTTGATTACTGTAGCTTTGTAGTATAGTCTGAAGTCAGGGAGTCTGATTCCTCCAGCTCTGTTTTTTTCCCTCAAGACTGCTTTGGCTATTCGGGGTCTTTTATGTCTCCATACAAATTTTAAGATTTTTTTGTTCTAGTTCTGTAAAAAATGCCATTGGTAATTTGATAAGGATTGCACTGAATCTGTAGATTGCTTTGGGTAGTATAGTCATTTTCACAATATTGATTCTTCCAATCCAAGAACACGGTATATCTCTCCATCTGTTAATATCATCTTTAATTTCTTTCATCAGTGTCTTATAGTTTTCTGCATACAGGTCTTTTGTCTCTCTAGGTAGGTTTATTCCTAGGTATTTTATTCTTTTTGTTGCAGTGGTAAATGGGAGTGTTTCCTTCATTTCTCTTTCAGATTTTTCATCTTTAATGTATAGGCATGCAAGAGATTTCTGTGCATTAATTTTGTATCCTGCAACTTTACCAAATTCATTGATTAGCTCTAGTCATTTTCTGGTGGCATCTTTAGGATTCTCTATGTATAGTATCTAGTCATCTGCAAACAGTGACAGTTTTACTTCTTGTTTTCCAATTTGTATTCCTTTTATTTCTTTTTCTTCTCTGATTGCCGTGGCTAGGACTTCCAAAACTATGTTGAATAATAGCGGTGAGAGTGGACATCCTTGTCTTGTTCCTGATCTTAGAGGGAATGCTTTCAGTTTTTCACCAATGAGAATGATGTTTGCTGTGGGTTTGTCATATATGGCCTTTATTATGTTGATGTAGGTTTCCTCTATGCCCACTTTCTGGATAGTTTTTATCATAAATGGGTGTTGAATTCTGTCAGAAACTTTTTCTGCATCTATTGAGATGATCATGTGGTTTTTCTTCTTCAATTTGTTAATATGGTGTATCACATTGATTGATTTGCGTATATTGAAGAATCCTTGCATCCCTGGGATAAATCCCGGTTGATCATGGTGTATGATCCTTTTAATGTGTTGTTGGATTCTTTCTGCTAGTATTTTGTTGAGGATTTTTGCGTGTTTATTCATCAGTGATATTTGTCTGTAATTTTCTTTTTTTGTAGTATCTTTGTCTCATTTTGGTATCAGGGTGATGGTGGCCTCATACAATGAGTTTGGGAGTGTTCCTTCCTCTTCAGTTTTTTGGAAGAGTTTGAAGAGGATGGGTGTTAGCTCTTCTCTAAATGTTTGATAGAATTCACCTGTGAAGCCATCTGGTCCTGGACTTTTGTTTGTTGGAAGATTTTTAATCACAGTTTCAATTTCATTACTTGTGATTGGTCTGTTCATATTTTCTATTTCTTCCTGGTTCAGTCTTGGAAGGTTATACTTTTCTAAGAATTTGTCCATTTCTTCCAGGTTGTCCATTTTATTGGCATAGAGTTGTTTGTAGTAGTCTCTTAGGATGCTTTGTATTTCTGAGGTGGCTGTTGTAACTTATTTTTCATTTCTAATTCTATTGATTTGAGTCCTCTCCCTCTTTTTCTTGATGAGTCTGGCTAATGGTTTATCAATTTTGTTTAACTTCTCAAAGAACCAGGTTTTAGTTTTATTGATCTTTGCTATTGTTTTCTTTGTTTTTATTTCATTTATTTCTCCCCTGAGCTTTATGATTTCTTTCCTTCTGCTAACTTTGGGTTTTGTTTGTTCTTCTTTCTCTAGTTCCTTTAGGTGTAAGGTTAGATTGTTTATTTGAGATTTTTCTTGTTTCTTGAGGTAGGCTTGTATAGCTATAAACTTCCCACTTAGAACTGCTTTTTCTGTATCCCATAGGTTTTGGATTGTCATGTTTTCATTGTCATTTGTCTCTAGCTATTTTTTGATTTTCTCTTTAATTTCTTCAGTGATCTCTTGGTTATTTAGTAACATAGTGTTTAGCCTCCATGTGTTTGTGTTATTTATGTTTTTTCCCCTGTAATTCATTTCTAATCTCATAACGTTGTGGTTAGAAAAGATGCTGGATATGATTTCAATTTTATTAAATTTACTGAGGCTTGATTTGTGACCAAAGCTGTGATCTATCCCGGAGAATGTTCCGTGAGCACTTGAGAAGAAAGTGTAATCTGCTGTTTTTGGATGGAATGTCTTATAAATATCAATTAAATCTATCTGGTTTAGTGTGTCTTTTTTTTTTTTTTTTTTTTTTTTTTTTTTTGTGGTATGCGGGCCTCTCACTGTTGTGGCCTCTCCCGTTGCGGAGCACAGGCTCCGGATGCGCAGGCTCAGCGGCCATGGCTCACGGGCCCAGCCGCTCCGTGGCATATGGGATCCTCCCGGACCGGGGCACGAACCCGTATCCCCTGCATCGGCAGGCGGACTCTCAACCACTGCGCCACCAGGGAGGCCCCTAGTGTGTCTTTTAAAGCTTATGTTTCCTTATTAGTTTTCTGTTTGGATGATCTGTCCATTGGTGTAGGTGAGGTGTTAAAGTCCCCCACTATTATTGTGTTACTGTTGATTTCCTCTTTTACAGCTGTTAGTAGTTGCCTTATGTATTGTGCTCCTATGTTGGGTGCATATATATTTATACTGTTATATCTTCTTGGATTGATCCCTTGATCATTATGTAGTGTCCTTCCTTGTTTCTTGTAACATTCTTTACTTTAAAGTCTATTTTATCTGATACGAGTGTTGCTACTCCAGCTTTCTTTTGATTTCCATTTGCATGGAATATCTTTTTCCATCCCCTCACTTTCAGTCTGTATGTGTCCCTAGGTCTGAAGAGGGTCTCTTGTAGACAGCATATATATGGGTCTTGTTTTTGTATCCATTCAGCAAGCCTGTGTCTTTTGGTTGGAGCATTTAATCCATTCACGTTTCGGGTCATTATTGATACATATGTTCCTATGACCATTTTCTTAATTGTTTTGTGTTTGTTTTTGTAGGTCCTTTTTTTCTCTTGTGTTTCCCACTTAGAGAAGTTCCTTTAGCATTTGTCGTAGAGCTGGTTTGGTGGTGCTGAATTCTCTTAGCTTTTGCTTGTCTGTAAAGCTTTTGATTTCTCCATCAAATCTGAATGAAATCCTTGCTGGGTAGAGTAATCTTGGTTGTAGTTTCCTCCCTTTCATCACTTTAAGTATATCATGCCACTCCCTTCTGGCTTGTAGAGTTTCTGCTGAGAAATCAGCTGTTAACATTATGTGAGTTCCCTTGTATGTTATTTTTCGTTTTTCCCTTGCTGCTTTCAATAATTTTCCTTTGTCTTTAATTTTGCCAATTTGACTACTATGTGTCTCGGCATGTTTTTCCTTGGGTTTATCCTCCCTGGGACTTGCTGTGCTTCCTGGACTTGCGTGGCTATTTCCTTTCCTATGTTAGGGGAGTTTTTGACTACAATCTCTTCTAATGTTTTCACGGGTCCTTTCTCTCTCTCTTCTCCTTCTGGGGCCCCTATTATGCGAACGTTGTTGCAGTTAATGTTGTCCCAGAGGTCTCTTAGGCTGTCTTCATTTCTTTTCATTCTTTTTTCTTTATTCTGTTCCGCAGCAGTAAATTCCACCATTCTGTCTTCCGGGTTATCTGTTCTTCTGCCTCAGTTATTCTGCTATTGATTCCTTTTAGTGTAGTTTTCATTTCAGTTATTGTATTGTTCATCTCTGTTCGTTTGTTCTTTAATTCTTCTAGGTCTTTGTTAAACATTTCTTGCATCCTCTCGATCTTTGCCTCCATTCATTTTCCAAGGTTCTGGATCATCTTCACTATCATTATTCTGAATTCCTTTTCTGGAAGGTTGCCTATCTCCACTTCATTTAGTTGTTTTTCTGGGGGTTTATCTTGTTCCTTCACCTGGTATGTAGTCCTCTGCCTTTTCATCTTGTCTGTTTTTCTTTGAATGTGGTTTTCCTTCCACAGGCTGCAGGATTGTTGTTTTTCTTGCTTCTGCCGTCTGCCCTCTGGTGGATGAGGCTATCTAAGAGGCTTGTGCAGGTTTCCTGATGGGAGGGACTGGTGGTGGGTAGAGCTGACTGTTGCTCTGGTGGGCAGAGCTCAGGAAAACTATAATCCGTTTGACTGCTGATGGGTAGGGCTGGGTTCTCTCCCTGTTGGTTGTTTGGCCTGAGGCAACCCAACACTGGAGCCTACTTGGGCTCTTTGGTGGGGCTAGTGGCAGCCTCTGGGAGGGCTCATGCCAAGGAGTACTTTCCAGAACTTCTGCTGCCAGTGTCCTTATCCCTATGGTGAGCCACAGCCACCCCCCTCCTCTGCAGGAGACCGTCCAACACTAGCAGGTAGGTCTGGTTCAGTCTCCTATGGGGTCACTGCTCCTTCCCCTGGGTCCCGATGCCCACACTACTTTGTGTGTGCCCTCCAGGAGTGGAGTCTCTGTTTGCCCCAGTCCTGTCGAAGTCCTGTAATCAAATCCCACTAGTCTTCAAAGTCTGATTCTCTAGGAATTCCTCCTCCCGTTGCTGGACCACCAGGTTGGGAAGACTGACATGGGGCTCAGAACCTTCACTCCAATGTGTGGACTTCTGTGCTATAAGTGTTCTCCAGTCCGTGAGTCACCCACCCAGCAGTTATGGGATTTGATTTTGCTGTGATTGTGCTCCTCCTACCGTCTCATTGTGGCTTTTTCTTTGTCTTTGGATGTGGGGTATCTTTTTTGGTGAGTTCCGGTGTCTTCCTGTCAATGATTGTCCAGCAGCCTGTTGTGATTCTGGTGTTCTCACAAGAGGGAGTGAGAGCATGTCATTCTACTCCGCCATCTTGGTTCAGGCTTATACTATTAATTTTTATTCTCATCCCAGCAGTTGCTCCTTATTGTGAGCCCTGACCCAGAAGGGAGTCCTGGCCTGTCAGTTTCAAAGGTTCAGGGGAATTAAACCCATTCCACCCTTTAGGCTTTCCTTAGGTT
Organism: Hyperoodon ampullatus; assembly: GCF_949752795.1. Taxonomy (NCBI): domain Eukaryota; kingdom Metazoa; phylum Chordata; class Mammalia; order Artiodactyla; family Ziphiidae; genus Hyperoodon; species Hyperoodon ampullatus. The sequence continues at coordinate 72,339,146 of NC_136918.1, read as the reverse complement.
CTCTTGCTGCCTCTGCTCTATTGGAGTGGCCACACCTCCTCCCAATGCAGCTGCTGTTCTTAAATTGGCCCCTGTGCCTTTTAGCTACTACCTGTTGGCCATTGTGGAATTCTCTGGTTTTCTTTAATGATTCCTGGTTGATTCCCACACAGATGCTGTAACACCAGGGATTGTGGCTCTGGTAGTTCATTCCCACCAGCTTGTATTTTGGGGTTCTTGGAGGAATAACTTGTCATTTAGTTATGTATGTCTTGGGTTCTGGTTTTGATATCCGGTGGTCAGTGATATGAGGAGATTCAGGAGGATCCAAAATGATGCCATTTCCATATTTATAGTATCTGCAAGATTCTTTTGCCTTATTCTTAAATAAGGTGCTGAATATGGTTTAGTTTTTACTTAACATTCTTGCTATCATAAAAGATATGAACATTACTTACTTTATTATGACTTCAGGTCACCTGAGAGGGTTAACCTTCGTGTTTAGTTTTAAATCAATTTTATACATAGGTAAAATAGGTTTTTCTGTGTTGTGATGTTGAATTTCATTTGTCTCGACTACTGATGTGACTCATGAGCTATTTTTCTCTTTAGGGTGCTCTTTCTAATCCCTTGAAGGTTTGGAAGCCTAATGATCAAACTTTACAACTCTGTGTGAAGTAAGAGTAAATAGATTCAAAGTTTTCAGGGAAAGGAACTTTTGCTTTTATTACTGGTGACGTTTTTGCTTTTCCCTGAGTTGTTGAAGCTTTTTGCTGGATAGGCAAGTTGATAGCTGAGGTAGAAAGAAGTGAGGCAAGGATTCATTGTTTCCTCAGTGATCTCTGATGTCATTTGATTGAACAGTTTCAAAACGTGCTAAGAAAACTATAAAATTTTCTTTTAAAACATTTATTTAAGAAAAAAATGGTTGATTTAAAGAAATAGACAGTCCTCACTGTATGATAGTAAAATGATCGTGAAAATGGACTTGCAAGCTGAAACCATGCAAAGCAATCATATAATCAATGGGAAAATTATGATGGTTTTGTGACGTTTTAAAAATTTTTGTTGAAATATTCTTATTGTTAATTATAAAGAATAGGGTAGTAGTGAAACTACTATTTAGTATAACTTAAAACTTTAGAAACATTGAGAATTGTGCTTTATTTTTAATTTTTTAATTTTTAATTTTTTTTTTTTTGCGGTACGCGGGCCTCTCATTGTTGTAGCCTCTGCCATTGCGGAGCACAGGCTCCGGACGCGGAGGCTCAGCGGCCATGGCTCACGGGCCTAGCTGCTCCGTGGCATGTGGGATCTTCCCGGACCGGGGCATAAACCCGTGTCCCCTGCATCGGCAGGCGGACTCTCAACCACTGCGCCACCAGGGAAGCCCTATTTCTTTTTAAACTACTCTTGATAAGATTTTTACACCATGCTTCCCTTCACATCTTTTCTATGCTTTGATGGCTTTCAACATTTTATCCTTTGCACTTTGAATGTCATGAAATATCTCCTAGAGTTTCTTTAATTTGAAGTATTTTCTCAGAGTGACTTCCTCTGGGACATTGTTATCTGTTTTATCACAACCATTCATTGATGTTGATAAGTTGCCTTCCCTAAGTTCCTCTGACTGCACATCTAGAGGGGCTTATACTGCAGCAGTGTCAACCTTGCCACAGCCAGCTATTTCTTCTATAATTGCATTTACATTGGATTCGAAATTCACTTCCAGCATATCACTTTTAATTTCTTTGCTGCACTTTCATCTTTGTTGATTATTCATATGTGTAAAATGGCATGTGGATTTATCACTGGGCAACAAGAAGGCAGCACAATTGCACTCTCGGCTGTTTGTTGTGCAGTGACTAATCACCAGTAGACTTTGAGAGAAGGGACATGATTGGCTACTGATCATGATGTTCATATTATTTATGTGATGATTTGTGAACTGAGGAGCAACGTTTGTACTCTATGTAATTATTATATGTTAATGTATGTTAACTGAAATTGGAGCCATGATATTGGGGACTGTTTGTAGTTAACTAAACCCTGGTATAAAGCATGGCATGAAATTCTTGTGTATCAGAATCATGCAAAGTGAGAACTCTGCCTGTAATATGAGAAAACAGGTTGTACTTGGATTTGGTGAAAATTGTGAAGGTGATAATGGACCTAAATCTGAGACATTTACACAATAACATAGTGGTCTTTAAAAAGTACTTTAGTCTTTACAAAAAATAAATTTAAAAAATTTTAGATGAATTCCTTAAAGGGGAATGTGTGTGTATATACGTATACTAAGACTAAGGGTAAAGGTCTGAAAGGAGAAAGTTTCAGCATTTCTTGCATTAATATATTTTATAAACTTCTGTTTTCTGTGATCTGATTATTCTACATTGCTTGATATTCTTATGATTAAAACCTTCATTTTGTGATCTGAGGAATTCTTTCTGGCCTATGGTTGGGTTCCTCTCACAAATCTTCCTCTGTAGATGCCTGTGATTGTTGCTTTTTCATTACTGCAGTGAAGAAGTGTTAGTGGTGTTGTGAAGTCTGCATTTGTTTTTATTTACTTTTTAAAAAAATATGTATGTATTTATTTATTTATTTGGCTACGCCGGGTTTTAGTTGTGGCACGTGGGATTTTTGTTGTGGTGTGAGGAATCTTTAGTTGCAGCACGCGGGATCTTTTGGTTGCGGCATGCAGGCTCTTAGTTGTGGCAGGCGGTATCTAGTTCCCTGACCAGTGATGGAACCTGGGGCCCCTGCATTGGGAGCATGGAGTCTTAACCTCTGGACCACCAGGGAAGTCACAGTCTGCATGTATTTATTCACTTAAATGGAGAGGGAAGAGGGATGAAAGTGTTACACAGATGCCTAAGGGGCTGGCTTAAGGTTTTTTGTTTTGTTTTGTTTTGTTTTTAATCTACATCTAGCACTTCAAGTGTTTCTTGTTTTTGTTTTTTTTAATTTTATTTATTTATTTATGGCTGTGTTGGGTCTTTGTTTCTGCGCGAGGGCTTTCTCTAGTTGTGGCAAGCTGGGGCCACTCTTCATCGCGGTGCGCGGGCCTCTCACTATCGCGGCCTCTCTTGTTGCGGAGCACAGGCTCCAGATGCGCAGGCTCAGTAATTGTGGCTCACGGGCCCAGCTGCTCTGCGGCATGTGGGATCTTCCCAGACCAGGGCTCGAACCCGTGTCCCCTGCATTGGCAGGCAGACTCTCAACCACTGCGCCACCAGGGAAGCCCTGGCTTAAGGTTTTTTTTAGTGTACAAATTTTACAACTGGAGAGGGAAAAACTACAAAAATATGCTTATTGTAAATATTTGAACATACTGAAGAGCATAAAGAAAAATTTTAAGTCACCTACTATAATTCCATTAGTACTCAGATACTGCCTCTGTTAATATTTTGGTGTATATCTGTCTATACATTCTTTTTCATACATTTACATACACTTTCACTTTTACACAAAATGTTTTAAAATGGGATCATATTGTATATGCTTCCTCCAAGTGGATTTACAGGGTACATACACATTTTAAAGCTTTTTCTTATGTAAAATATACAAAAACAGAATAGAGACTAAAGTGAACACAATATATGTATCACCCAACTTCAGTGGTTTCAGTGGTTGACCTATAGTCAATCTTGTTTCATCCATACCCACCTACCCTTGCATTATTTTGAAGCCAGTTCCAGGTAAATATTTTAGCATACTGTAGATAAATATTTCAGCACATATGGTTAAAATTTTATGTTTTGCCAAATTGCTCTCCAGAAAAGTGTTTTCAATGTAGACTTGTCAGAGATAAGATTAAAAAACATTTAAAAACTTAGTGTTATGGGTCAGATGCATATATATTTTTTCCTCAGGTAATACAAAAAATCCTAAGAAAGTGAATTTGGGTATGCTTATATACTCTGGGAGGAAACTTTCAGTTCCTCATCAGTATGTCCCTCATAGGAATGCTGTGACAATTAGATTGGGTGATCATATAATTTATTGCCCAAACTGGGCTGCTTTTGAGATTTGAAGGGGGCACTATTAATAATAATGCCAGTATAACAGGCATGGCATAAACCAGTACTTTATTTTGGCACAGCTGGACTGTATGCTTACCCTAGTATTGGATAATGTGCATAAGATGCATTAAACATAAAGTGACTATATCGTGTAGTCAGTAGATGGTAACTTATATTTATGCCTGTGTATGGATATGTATAAAAATCTTTTCTTAAAGAAGTGTTTGAACTGGCAACTCAAAATCCTAAGTTAACAGTTTCTGTGTGTTTTTGGAGCTGACAGTGACCACAGTTTTTAAAAGTAGCTCTAATTTTCATAATTTTCATAATTAAAAGACATTTGTGTTAATATTTGCAGCTGGAGAATGCCGGAGGAGACCTTAAGGATGGCCACCACCACTATGAAGGAGCTGTTGTCATTCTGGATGCGGGTGCTCAGTATGGGAAAATCATAGACCGGAGAGTGAGGGAACTGTTTGTGCAGTCTGAAATCTTCCCCTTGGAAACACCAGCATTTGCCGTAAAAGAGCAAGGATTCCGGTAGACTTTTAACTTACGTTTTTCTGAGGAGGCTGAGCTTAGATTGTAGGATATTTTATTATTTATTTGTTTGGGCACTGAATTACTTAATGAAAATAAGACATGGAATGGTTTTACAAGAAATTTCCCATGGGTCTGGGAATTAAAAGGAATTTAAATTAAAGGAAAAGATTACATTAATTTTATTTGCATAGTTTTAAGAATTTATCTTTTTTTTTTTGCGGTACGCGGGCCTCTCACTGCTGTGGCCTCTCGCGTTGCGGAGCACAGCCTCCGGACGCGCAGGCTCAGTGGCCATGGCTCACAGGTCCAGCCGCTCTGCGGCACGTGGGATCCTCCCGGCCCGGGGCATGAACCTGTGTCCCCTGCATCAGCAGGCAGACTCTCAACCACCGCGCCACCAGGGAAACCCAAGAATTTATCATTTGAACATCTTACATTTCATAGGATTTCTGGATCAGACTTAGATTTGGCTATTATGGTCATTCATTCATTCATTCATCCCAGAGCATTTGATCAAAGGAACATATATGTATAATGGCTAGAATACCTAAATTAGAGAGTTCTGTGTACAATGAGTCTCCTTTGCTTCCTATTCCAGGAAACTAGTTTCTAAATTATGAAGACTTCTAATTTAAGGGCTAATTCATAGTTTGTACACTTAAAACTAGTCAAAATGACATCCAACTTGTAACTTCTTCCTTTAACAACTGTTTCTGGTTAATGCTGTGTCTTTTCTCTTGGAATTAATGTTTTTTTTTTATTGAATGTTATTCAGAAGCAAGCAACTGCAGTTTATATCCTTAGTTAGTTCTTAAGCCTTAATGCTGTATTTCTTCCAAAATATAATGTTTAATTTTTCTTAAAAACATAATGTTTTTCCATTAGACAAATGGTTAACTTTTAAAAACTTCACAGATGAATATACATTATCCTTTGTTTCTTCTTTTTGAAATAGAGTGAATTGCAAATCAGAAAAAGCAGGTTTACTTTTAACTCTGTTCTTATTTTAGGATGTAGATGAAAAACAGGTATCTCTTTTAAGCTGTAGAATTTTGGAGTAAGAAGTTTATCTAATTGAACTGTCTTGATTTGCCAGTGAGAACCAGTTTTAAGGGAATCAAAAACTGCAAGAAATCTGAATAGCTCTCTGTCAGATCCAAGTTCCATCATTCTCCCAACCCAAAACAAACACAAAAATCCCCAGCAAACTAATCGACCAAATGTTTTGGAATAGGGTAACCAGTATTGGCAATAGAAGTCTGATTGTTTTTCTTGTCATCTGTCAACCGTTCCTAGGTCCTGCTTATGCCTATAGCTTCTTTTCTCTGTAGAAGAATAGGAACTATATAGCACTGTGGCTTTCATTACTATAATCCTTTCTGCTGAGATAGTTATTTTGACCACCCTTTTTCTAGAATAAACTTTAGATTTATGATTTGAGAGACATCTTAACCTACCTGTTTTTAGAACCTTGATTTGCTTGATACATAAAATTGGTATCTGGAATGCCTTAAGACTTCATGGGCCTTGTAATTGCAAGTTGTTTCAAAATAATAGCAGGGTTGAAATAGAAAACTCAGAATGAGTGATTAGCTCTTCTCAAGACTTACTGAGATAAGAATTTTCATAATTGGCTTAAGTGCAGCTTGAGTTTTATCCTTGACTAAGTCTGTTGCCTTTTCTTTTTAATAGTATTAAGAATCTTTATAGCCTTGAGTTGTTTAGCAGATTAATGAGGGATGCTGGGCAGTTGCATGGTGGTTATCCCTTATAAAACTAAATAGAAACTAAATACTGAAATTCTAGAGATTTTGATTATTAAGTATGTTTTAGAGAGTCTTAGCTTCTGCATTTTTAAGAGGCTAGGTTACATATCTACCCTTAGGGCTAGCCCCATTCCCCTTTAAAATTGTTATCTTAAAGGTGTCACATTTATCATCTGATTAGATTATCTTCAGTCTCTTTTGCAAGAGATAAGCTGACAGACATAATGTATACCAAAATTCATGTTACCAATACAAGGTTTAAAGAGTAGGGCTTTTGTGCTCACTTAAATTATTGTTATATATTTTTTAAAAATACATTATGGGCTTCCCTGGTGGTGCAGTGGTTGAGAGTCTGCCTGCTGATGCAGGGGACACTGGTTCGTGCCCCGGTCCAGAAAGATCCCACATGCCGTGGAGCGGCTGGGCCCGTGAGCCATGGCCGCTGAGCCTGCGCGTCCGGAGCCTGTGGTCCGCAACGGGAGAGGCCACAACAGTGAGAGGCCCGCGTACTGCAAAAAAAAAAGACCAAAAAAACAAAAAAAATTACCTTGTTGAGTAATTTTTATGAATTTGACTTATATTATTTTTCTGGATGTATTAAAGTCTAGCATTTTAGTTTATATATATTTTTGCATGGCAGGCAGCCACTAATTATAAGGTGAATTGTAATCCAATTTTGTTTGTAAGTAGATTTTGGTTATATCTTGGAATGCATTTTCCTTTAGAAATATAGATAAATCAGGATTCCTGCAAACTCAAACTTAAAATTAGTTTGAGGGTACTTTAAATTGATTAAAGGGCATAAGTATGCCTGTATTGTGTAAACTGGAGAGCATTAGTAGTCTGAAGGTGCAAGTCTCTCTGTGATTCCAGTTATTTGTGGCCATGTAAGGGTGAAAGTCCAGTATTAGCAGATTTTTTCCCTTGTTTTCCCTAAAGAAAATCTAGAAATCTGAATTTTTATGTAAAAATCATAACATTAAAGTGTTCTATAAAGTTTTTGATAGAATGCTGAGGATCAAAGTTAGCTGTATTAGAGGCCAGGTGAGGAATATAGGTCTCTATTTTCAGCTTTCTTTATATGAATAGTTCTATTCCCAAGTTAACCCATGGAATGCTCTATAAATTGTAATGTAGTTAAGTGATAATACTGACCATGGTTCTGAGAGCAGGGCATATGAGGCAAGTCGTGTTAGCTCTTATTCCTAGGTCTCAGGTAAAATTGTTGGGAACATTGGACAGGTTTTAAACAGGCAAAGTTAGGTAATTCTTCACATTTTCTGCCATTCTTTATTGTAGAGTATTTTACTCTGCATAATCCAGGGCCTTCATAATACCTTCAGTTGCCCTGCTGTGACCTGCTTCACTCCTGACCTCTCAGGAGACCTATATTTTCACCATCTCACTTTAGAATTCTCATTTACTTCCTCTGTTGATGAGGAAACAAAACAAATACAGGCTAACCTTCATAGATTGAAACATTGGTTTTATATATTTGGTAGTTTGTACTTATTAACAAGTGTTTGTTGAATTGATAAACTTTCATGTATTGCAATAAAGTAGAGTAAAAATAAGTAAGCTGTGTAGAGGACTTCCCTGGTGGTCCAGTGGTTAAGACTCTGTGCTTCCACTGCAGGGGGCACGTGTTCGATCCCTGGTCAGGGAAGGAAGATCCTGCGTGCTGTGGCCAAAAAAAAAAAAAAAAATTAAGCTGTGTAAGAGGCTGTTAATAGGCTGATAGAATCTGGATCTGCTATAGCATAGTGAAAACATCACAAAATCTCTGAATCTGTATCAAGTCTCCCTCAGTGGTACAAGCAAGAGAGGGCATAGACCTTGTATAAAAATTTGTATAAAAATTAGCAGTTAAAGATCTTCATTACTCTCTTCCTTAAATCCACAGTGCTATTATCATCTCTGGAGGACCTAATTCCGTGTATGCAGAAGATGCTCCCTGGTTTGATCCAGCAATATTCACTATTGGCAAGCCTGTTCTTGGAATTTGCTATGGCATGCAGGTATATGCATCTGTGAATTTGCCTTAAGAGTTAATTTATTCTGCTTTTGACTCCTACTGTATTAGTATTTTCTATCTTTAGAGTAAGTAAGATATTTAGTTATATGAGATAATTTGTTCATATTACAACTGTTTATGAATTGCTACACTAGTGTGGCAGAACTGACTTCAGTGGGGATTTTCAGAAAAGCAACTATATATTACTGCTTACAACAAAACACTGTCCATTAAAAAAAAACTTAGACATTTAAATACACATAAAAGTTGCAGAAGTAGTTCACAGAGCTCCTGTATACTTTTACTCATTTCCCCAGTTATGACATTTTTAACCATTTTGAGAGTAATTTGCAAACAAGGTGTTCTGTTACTTGTTGTATCCTAAGTACTAGAATTCTGTCCTACGGAACCACAGTATAGTTATCAAAATCAGGAAGTTAACATTGACTCAGTGTTAGCATCTGATCCACAGACTCCATTCACATTTCACTGTTGGTCTCATTAATGTCTCTTATAATTCATGAATCCAGTCTAGGACCATGTGTTGTATTAGGTTGTCATGTCGCTTTACATTACTTTAGTTTAGAATCATTTCTCAATCTTTCCTTCTCTTTCATGACCTTGGCAATTAAAAAAAAAGTACATTCCAGTTACCTTGTAGAGTAGTCCTCAGTCTTGGTTTGTTTGATGTTTACTCATTGTTAGATTCAGGTTATGTATTTTTGTCAGGAATACCACAGAAGTAATGCTTTGCTCTTCTCAGAGCATCTCATTAGGAGGCACGTGATGTCAATTAATATCATGATAGGTGACGTTCATTTTGATTATTTTGTTAAGATGGTGTCTGCCAGGTGTCTTCACTGCAATGTTAATTAAGTGTGTATGTAGGGGAGTGGCCAAGATGGTGGAATAGGAAAACCCTGAGCTCACCTCCTCTCATGGGCACACCAAAATTAACGACTATTTACAGAACAACTATTGATGAGAATCTAGCAGAAGAGGTCTTCTACAGCTAAAGATATAAAGAAGGAACCACAATGAGATGAATAGGAGGGTCAGAGTTACAGTCAAAACTCAGAGCCCTGTGTGGGTGACCCACAAATGGGAGAATAATTACAATTGCAGAGGTTTCCCCCAAGGTCAGAGCCCCATATTGGGCTCCCCAGCCCAGGGGTCCTGCACCAGGAAAATGAACCCCCAGAACATTTGGCTTTGAAGGCCATTGGGGCTTACTTTTGGGAGAGACAGAGGGTTGTGGGAAATACAGATTCCACTCTTAAAGGGTGCACACAAAATCTCACACGCTCCAAGACAGAAGCAGTAATTTAAAAGGAGCCTGGGTCAGACCCACCTGCTGATCTTGGAGAGTCTCCTGGAGAGGCAGGAGGCAATTGGAGCTCACCCTGGAGACATAGACACTGGAGGCAGCTATTTTTGGAAGCTTATTCTACCATGAGGACCCCAGTGTTGGTGCCATTTTGGGATCCTCCTCATTTTAGTAGTGAGCAGAACAGTGAATTGTCTTTTTTTTTAAACAACCTGGTTGAAACTTGTGTATTGATATGAATAATGCACAAAGGGAAGCTATTCAAAAGTTAGAAAGTGAACAGACCAATACATTTTCTAATAACTGTCTCTGGAGCTTTCAGTAAAGGAAGGAAACATAAATCAATGTTCACGTAAGAATGTGAATATTTTTATTATTATTATTATTATATTATTATTATTTTATTATTCTGGATACAAGGGCAGAATATTAGAAATCACTGGTCTGCAAAACAGCTTTACCAGATTTTGCTTCTTGTTAATTGATTGTTATGGTTTTCCATTGATTTAGAGGAAATGCTGACTAAAAATATATAAAATACAAAATCTATAATAATGGATTTTTCTTATCTAGGCAACAAGAATTTTATAGTAAAAGGTTCTTTCTCCCCTGTAATGTGCTCCGAAAAGTCAACTGGTGATTATAAATTTGACTTGGATAATAGCTTATTTTTAGATTTTCCCACCTAGTATTCTAATATGTTTTCTCATAAGAGCCTGTTTCCTGATCAGATTGAACATTGGAAATTGGCTGACTTTTTTTTTTAAATATGTCTTTGCCCCATGATGTAATGTATTTACATAATTTATTGATCTTCCTTGCCTGAGTAGTCAATATTAATCATAAAGTACAACTAATAATTACAATTTAAAAAAAAGAAAGTTTTGGCCATGCCACACAGCATGTAGGATCTTAGTTCCCCGACCAGGGATCAGACCTCTCCCCCGGGCTTCCCTGGTGGTGCAGTGGTTGAGAGTCTGCCTGCCAATGCAGGGGACACGGGTTCGTGCCCCGGTCCGGGAAGATCCCACATGCCGCGGAGAGGCTAGGCCCGTGAGCCATGGCCGCTGAGCCTGTGCGTCCGGAGCCTGTGGTCCGCAACGGGAGAGGCCACAACAGTGAGAGGCCCGCGTACAGCAAAAAAACAAACAAAAAAACAAAACCTGTCCCCCTTGCATTGGAAGTGTAGAGTCTTAACCACTGGACAGCCAGGGAAGTCCAGCACAACCTGTAATTAAATGGTTTTTAGTATATTGAGAGGTACTATAACATTTTGTAAGGAAGAGTCTCACAAGATATTTTTTTGGCACCCACTTAGAGTGGAATAGGTCTGGAAAATGCTCCCTTAATTTAAATGATAGTGGCTGACTGTTTCTCCATTATGTCAGTACCCCCTTATAATTGTAAGACCACATTTTTCTGTCATTCAGTAGGGGTCTGTGATAGCCGGAGCCTGGCCTGCTTATGTTAAATGCATAAAAAATTTTGCCTTTGTCATCTGAACTTTCATAGTAGTATAAGGGAATAGGCTGATCTTGCTCCTTTGGGCAGAAATTGTCTTTCTATAAAATATTGATAAATAAATAAATAATAATACCACGTAGCTAATATGCTGTTTGTAAAGGACTACCGCTTATTAGTGACTCTTAGTTGAGTAATTTTAGCACCAAAGTTCTCACTCTGGTATATACCTTTGCCCCTTCCATGGCATCCTGAAATTTTAGTTATTTCAGTGTCTTCTGTACCATCTTTTGCCATTAACTCTTGTCAAGAGTCTTTCTGATTGCTTCCTGGTAGTTCTTTGCTTTGGAAGAAAAAAGTCTGTCCTGCTCCTTGCTCCCTTTACCTCTATTACCGTTTATGCCCCACTCAGCATAAGAAATAGAATATTAGTAGAACTTCTAAAACTCTCTTCATGCTTTTTTCCATTCTACATTCTTCTCTCTTCCTGCAAGAGGTAACACTTTCCTGAAATGTTATTCATTCCCTTTCTTTTATTTGTAGCTTTATACATATTGTATTTCTAAATAATATTTTACTTAGTTTTGCCTATTGACCTTAATATGAGTGAAATCATACTTCATGTATTTTCATTTTTGGTTTTGAGATTCATTAATTTTATTTTCACTACTGAGTTTATTGTTTGAATGTAGCACAAATTAATTATACATTCCACTGTTAGTATCACTGGTCTTTTCCCAGGTTTTTGCTATTACAGATACTGCCATGAATATTTTTGGACTCTTCATCTGGTATTGTACATACACAGACTTTTCTCTAGGCTAATCATTAATTGAAATGCCGAGTCTCAGCTTCACGAGGAAATGATATTTGCCCCCAAAGTACATTCCCAGAGCAGTATATAAGTATATAAAAATTCCTTCTGCTCTATATCCCTGCCAGGACTTGACACGGTCAGCTTTTTTTTTTTTTTTTTCCCTGAATTTGCCTAGCTGAAGAGGTATTAAATGACATCATGTTGTAGTCTTAATGGTCATTTTCCTTATTTTGAGATTCATGTGTTTATTTGCCATTAGTCATTAGTGTCTGCTTTGCTGTAAAAGCTTATTTGTGATTTTTTGCACATTTTTCTGTTGAATTTTTTAGATTGTTTTTATGTATGCTGGATACTAAACTTTTGCCAATCATATATATTGCCTGTACCTTCTAGACTGACTTCTCTCTTCACTATAATTTCATTTTTTTTAAAGAAACATCTTTATTACAAGCATTTGGCTTCTTTATAGACTCCCACAGGTTTTTATTGGTGGAATTTCCTCCCGTTTCCCCCTCCCAAATCTAAGATTTATTTTAAAACTTTGGCATATAAGACAGATAAGAGGGAAGCTGACCCAATTAGAGTGGTAGACCTAGTAGACTTACAGGGGTGTTTTTTGAGGCATTTAGGACCTTGAGGTTACCAGGAATCCATACTGAAAACCATTTCCTTAAGTCAAAATAGAATATTAAAACAAAATTTTAACAAAGTAAAGTGTTTTACTCTACATAAAGTTATTCCCTCCTCCCACACACACACTTAGCTGGTCTTTCAACTCCTTGTATTTTCACCCTTAAGTAGCATACATAGTCAGGAATCAAGAATAAGCATGAAAGCCTTCTGAATAGGTGACATAGCTTTAAATTTTACTTCAAGCCTTTGGCTTTGTAAAAGCCTTTAATTTAGACTCTGTGAACTTTTAAATTGTGTAGCGTTCCAACAGCTTTGGTTATCTTGATCATTCAGCTGTCTTCTAATTAAGAACTGCAAATTAGAGGAGGCAGAGGTTCACAAGGTTCATTGAGTGGTGTAGAGGAAAACATTCATTTTTCATTCAGCAAATTTGAATGACTGACTGCTCTGGGCCACATACTTTCTTAGGCCCCTGGGACTGTGAAGAGACCTGAAGACATGGTGGGGGGAGAGAACACGGTCAGCTTCAGTAATCACACCAGTTTGAATGGCTGGAGTAGAGAATGACAGGGAAGATGAGAAGTGAAATTAGACGGGGGCAATGTATTGAAAAGTCTGTTCCATATTGGACTTTATCCTGTAGACAAGGAGTCAGCAAACTATAGCCTGCTGCCAAAGCTGGCCCACTGCCTGTTTTTGTATGACCTGCAAGCTAAGAATGGTTTTTATGATTTTAAAATGGTTTTTATGGTTGGAGTTGAAAAACATTTTAAAAAAATTATATTTTGTGACATGTGAAAATTAAGTGAAATTCAAATTTCAGTGCCCATAAATAAAGTTTATTGGAACACCGCCACATCCAGTCCTTTAAGTATTGTCTGTGGGTGCTTTTGTGTTAACGACGACAGGAGTTGAACAGTTGCTCCAGAGACAGTAGGGCCTGCAAAGGCTAAAATACTTACTCTTTGGCCCTTGACAGGAAAAATTTACCAACCCAGATGTAGATGATAGAGAGCCATTAAGAATTTAATAATGGACTAACAGAATCATATTTATATCTTAGTAGCTGACATTCATAGATCTCTGGAATATAGGCTGGAAGATAGGCAAGACTGGAGGCAAGGGGACTGATTAGACTGCAGCAGTGTTTCCTAAACTGTGTTGGTTAAGGTGCTGCAGAAAGTGTTTTACTTATGAGTCTTTAGTTTGGGAAATACCGGGTTAAACAAGGATTAGCAGGTTTTTTTTTAACTGCTGGACTTAACCCAAACCTTTATTGCAGGAAGGTTAATTGTGAATGTCTAAGAGGAGAATGTAGAGGGCAGCATTTGCTGATGGTTTTGAAGAATATGCTATTGTGCATCACAAGAATGAACATTTATTTAGCCCTCTGCCGACTTTTCTGTTGGGGGCTGGGTCAGCCTGCATCACATATTGTTGTGGCAGGTATCTTATGACATCTGTTGTGGAACAGACATACCAAGATGGGTTGTAGTGATTTTATTGATGCACATTTAATGTTCCTAAAAATCTTGTGTGTGTCTGGTGTTGGGGGTGTTTTGGACATACGTAAGTGATAAATAAGAAGATTGACACAAGAAGGGTCAGAATGTAGAGACCACTTAAAAGTCTGTAGGTGTATGGGATTTGAACAAATAAATTTAATTGAAAGACCATATTTTATTGCTTATCTCATCTCCACAGGACAGCCTTTTGCAGACTTTCAGACTATTCCTTTGGAACCAAAGATTAAACAGTTTGGAGGAATTTATATCTGCCTGGTTTTAATACCAACTAGGTACTTTCTAAGCTCAAAGTGCCTTTTAAAATTAAACAGATGTAAGTGTTAAAGAAATCCCTATTTTTAACAGATGAATTAAAGTACCCTAAATGGAAAATTTGCCAGTGTTTAGGAATTTGACCTGAGGTTAATTTTTATTAATTTAGTTTTGTTTTATAACTATGCCTTTTAAGAACTTTATAATTATATACAATAACACCAAGTTATCTACAGTTATCAGACTTCCTTTATTTTGGGGGCACAAATATAACAACTATCCTAAAAATAAGAAACATAAATTATTAATGTAAGAAATTGAGTAATTTTCTTTTGATTTATATTAACATCAATTTATTTTCTCTTGAACAGATGATGAATAAGGTATTTGGAGGTACTGTGCACAAAAAAAGTGTTAGAGAAGATGGAGTCTTCAGTATTAGTGTGGATAACACATGCTCGTTATTCAGGTATTAAAGATATTTTTAGATCAATAAGAATGTTAGTAGATTAACTAACTTACAGCTGGGAATGTTATTCTTCAAAATTGGAGATTCTGTAATTCTTAGACAAAATTAAGGCCACAGTAGTGGCCAAAGGTGTTAATTGTCATATTTGTCTTCCAGTTGAGTGTCAAGACAGCAGCAGATCGCAGTGATGCTAATTAGGGATAAGAAAAGCACTTAATGACATAATTTAAAAGTACCTGTGCAGTCTTGAACTCCTCTTTGGGACAGCATATTGTGATGCCAACATTTGTAGTTTTCCCTTTTCACTCTTTTAGTAGAGTGTGATTCTAAACATTAGTATGACAGACGTGGCAAATGGATAATGTTTTAAACTGTCCCGCATTTGTATACGTCTTCCTCTACCATGTTCTTGCTCTGGGTACTTAGCAAGCTACCCATTGCTGGACCCATTACTAAATATGTGTTTTATTTCCCTCTTCCTCACTTTCTCTACTGTATCTGAGCATAACTATACTTTGTGTACTGTCTTTAATACAGTGAATGTATTAATTTATTTTATTGCTAGGTGATAATAGATTAAGTACAGCAGCTCTAATGTATTTGAAGATTAGTGAATGAGCTGTTCATTGGCTTTCTAGAATCATTTATCTTCTGCCTTACTAAAAAAAATAGCTGAGTTTTCATTCAGCTTCCTGAAAGACCAGAAAACTTAAGTTTTAGTCACTTGCTTTCTTTTTTAGGGTTTTCTGATGTTTTGGATATAGTCCACCATTTAGGTGGACTGTTGATAGAGTTACTCACTTTTTTTTTAAACTAAATTTCATTTTTATTTAAAAATCACATTTCTCCCTAACTGCATTCAATCTGTAAAATACTGGCTGATGTCAGCTAATGTTGTTTTTATTATCATTTCTTATAACTGTACTAATTATTTTTTATAGATTCGTTTATTAACATATTCTTACAGCCTCCATTGAGTTGTGCCTAAATTAATTCTTAATGAATAGTGTTCTCCAAATCGGACAGATCAGAAATTTAAAAATTCAAGTTAAGAACTTTTATCTGAAATGGAGATTTCCCAGTTTTTACACAGAACTGGCTGTGGCTGGCTTTTCTTTAATACTGGAAAGAACAAAAATAAGCATATCTGTATTCAAGTATTCTTGTTTTCAAAGGGGTAGTAATAAAAAAAAGCCCGAGTTGCTCAAAATAATTTTAAGAACTGAAGCTGCTCATTGCCAAAATACGTTTTTGAAATCCAGTGCTTGTTCTACTTCATAATGGAGAGGTGTTGCTTACATTGATCTGTATCTCAAGTGACTACTCTTGAGAACTACTTCAGGAATCTTGCTGGTAGAAGGTGATACTACAGGAGGCTTTAAATGTAAAGATCTGGTTAAGATTTAAAGTTTTTCTGTCTTTGTAGATCTAAAATCCTGGTACTCACTTACAACCTACACAAATCCTAAGTAATAGTGATGACAATAATAACAACCTCAAAACATCCTTTTGCTTTTAAAATACTTTATCTTCTTGCTTTATTTAAAATTTTTTATTTCTTAATATTATTTAATACCAAGTCCTTGTTCAGATTTTTTCATAATGTAAAAAATATCTTTATGGTTGATTTGTTTGCATCAGGGTCCAAAGAAAGTCCACACAATTGCATTTGATAAATGTTACTTACATAGTTTTAATCCATGCCATTAATTACTTCTGTCCTTAAGATAAATTCCAATGAGATATAATTTTGAAATTATTATCTTATAGCCTCTTGAAATTGTGTATGTGTGGTGGTGGGGGACTTATATTACCAACTTTATTTATTTTTTACTCACAGACTTAGAGAACGAACTTACAGTTACTGGGGAGGGGGACGGGCTGGGGGGTGGGGAGAGTCAGGGCGTGTGGGACTGACATGTACACCTGCTGTATTTAAAATGGATAACCAACAAGGACCTACTGCATAGCACAGGGAGCTCTGCTCAATATTATGTAACAACCTAATTGGGAAAAGAATTTGAAAAAGAATAGATCCATGTATATGTATAACTGAATCACTTTGTTGTACACCTGAAACTAACACAACATTGTTAATCAACTATACTCCAACATAAAATAAAAAGTTAAAAAAAATAACAACTTTATATATTGTTTCAGTTTTCAATTTTTATGGATTGTCTTTTTCTGAAATTTATTATTGTTATTTGCTTTATAATGGACAGAATAAGTTTAAATTCTAGCAGTGTTGCACTGTTACATACTTTCTCTCTTTTCTTGATTTACACACAGAAGAAGCTAGTATTTCTAAAGCAAAAAACTACCAATTATAAGATGAATAAGTTCTAGGAATCTTATGTACAGCATGTAGACTACAGTTAACAACACCGTATTGTATATTTGAAAGTCGCTTAGAGAGTGGATCTTAAATGCTCTCACCACACACAAAAAATGGTAACTGTGTGAGGTGGTGGATATGTTAACTAACTTTTACTGTAGTAATCATTTCACAATATAGATGTATATGAAATCATCGATTGTACACCTTAAACTTACATAATGTTATATATGTTACTATGTCTCAATAAAGCTAGAAAAAAATAAAGCAAAAGAATCCATTAATCATGTCTAATAATTAAGCTATTTGTGTATTGTTTTATTTTTTATTAGGGGCCTTCAGAAGGAAGAAATTGTTTTGCTTACCCATGGAGATAGTGTAGACAAAGTAGCCGATGGATTCAAGGTTGTGGCACGTTCTGGGAGTATAGTGGCAGGTAAAAATTCTAAAACTTTTGCAAATTTCATTGTCAAAAATTTATCTGAGAAGCCTATAAGCATATGTTTCTGTATGAGGTACTGTTTTTGATGTTTCTTATTTTTTTAAAGATATTGTAAATGTCATAGGGTCAACCATTAATTTATGAAGGGTATTTAATATTAGAAGGATTATCTAGAAGTCACTTACTAGTTTGCTCTGAAATACTTTTAAAAATATTTATTCTAATATGTTTTCCAGACATAAAATACAGCTACAACTCAGGAAAAATTTGAGAACTATTTACCTCTCCAGCATGCTGTATTCATAATTGTCCTTTTTTTATGCTTTTCTTAGGTGTATATAGGCATGTATCTTGGATGCTATAAAACACCAGACTAAGCATTCAGGGCATTTCTCTGAACCAGGGTTGGCAGACTATTACCTCTGGGTCAAATCCAGCCTGTAGCCTGTTTTTGTATGTTTAGGAACTAAGAATGATTTTTACATTATTAAAGGGTTATAATAAACAATAGGGGCTATATGTATGTGTCCCACCAAGCTTAAAGCTTATACTGTCTAACCCTTTGTAGGAAGTTTGCCAACGCATGCTCTAAACCATTTTTTGTTCTCTGTTTTTTTGAGGAAGAGGAGTTAATTTTCTGGCAGTTTGTGATTTTTTTTTTTTACTTGCTTACTTGAATAATTGTAACGTAAATAATCACCAGTAATCCTGGATATCTGCAAAAGAAAAAAGTGGGGTTATCAATAAAGTTCTTGTTTGATATGCTACACCTAAAAAGTTGAAAAAAAATTCGTAATGGATAAATTGAATTGAGTATTCTACCTGCAGTTACTTAACAGATTAATGTATTAGCATAGGAATTATCAGGAATGGTTTTTATATTGACGGGTTTTTATTTCGTATATGAGATCAATAGTGGTAGATGAGCTTATGTATTTTAATTCATTTAACAAATATCTGAGTACCCACATGTGCCGGGCACAGTTCTAGGTGCCAGTGAACAAAATGGACAAAACCTCTGTTTAACGTTATAGTTGGTGAGGGCGGAGATGGGGGAGGGTTGGGACAGACAGAACACAGATAAATACAAAATAAGTCAGGTGTTGGACATGTTTAAATGCACTGAAAAAATAAATAGAAGAGAAGAGTGTTGTGGAATGTGTGATTAGGACTGTTACTGTTGTAGATAGGGTATTCAGAGATGGAGATGGTGTTCCTATTAGATGATATGAGACATGGAGGAAGTAAGTGCTGACCCTTTTGGATATTTAGGGAAAGAGTAAATAGCAGTACAGAGTTCCTGGGATGGGACCTTGTTTAAGGAACAGCAAGGAAGCCACATGGTTACAGCAGAGTAAGCATGGAGTGTGTGGTAGAAGATGAGGTCAGAGAGGTTGTTGGGAACCAGAACACCAGGACTTTTGAGGCCACTGTGAAAATGTTGGCTTTACTCATAGTGAGGTGGAGTTTTTAACAAAAGAGAGAGAGACACAATCTGATTTCAGGATTACCCTGGCTACAGTGAGGAGAAAAGAGACCGTTAAATGTAGAAGCAGAGACCAGCTAGAAATCTATGGTAGTAATCAGGAAAGGAGACTGTGTAAGAAACCAGGTGGTAGACGTAGAAGTGCTTAGGAGTGATTGGGTTCTCATATAGATCTTGTACATATTTTGTTAGATTTATACCAAAGTATTTGATTTGGGGGGGGCGTGCTAATGTTAATTGTATTTTTAATTTAAATTCCACTTGTTCATTGCTGGTGTATGGGAAAGCAATGAACTCTTGTGTGTTAACCTTGTATCCGGCAACTTTGTTGTAATCATTTATTAGTTCTATTTCCTTTTCTTGTCCTATGGCATTAGCTAGGACTTTCATTATGATGTTGAAAAGCAATTGTGAGAGGGAACATCCTTACTTTGTTCCTGATCTTAGTGGGAAAGTTTTGAGTTTCTCATGGTTAGGTATGATGTTAGCTGTAGGCTGTAGAAGATAGTCTTTATCAAATTGATGTCCCCCTCTATTTCTAGTCTCCTGAGAGTTTTAATCATGAATGGGCATTTGGATCTATTTCATATGCTTTATCTGCATCTATTGATATGATCATGTAATTTTTCTTTAGCCTGTTGATGTGATGGATTGCAGTAATTGGCTCTATTTCTAACAGAAGGATGTTGAAGTATCTTAACTGCAGTAGTTGATTCATGTATTTCTCCCTATAATTATATCAGTTTTTGCCTCATCTATTTTGTTGCTTTCCTGTTAGGTGCATACGCATTAAGGATTATTATGTCTTCTTTAGAAATGAACCCCTTTATCATTATATATATGCTCCTCTTTATCCCTGATAACTTTTCTTGCCTGAAGTCTGCTCTGTTTGACATTAATGTATCTACTCATGCTATCTTTAATTAGTGTTATCATGATATATCATTCTCTATCCATTTACTTTTGATCTGTGTCTTTATATTTAAAGTGGATTTCTTGTAGACAACATATATAGTTAGGTTTTCTTCTTGATCCACTATGACAACCTCTGTCTTTTAATTGAGGCATTTAGGTTATTGGAGTTTAAAGTGATTATTGATAGTGTTGGATTAATATCTACCATATCTGTTACTGTTTTCTATTTGTTGTCCTTGTTCTTTGTTCTTATTTTTGTCTTCTATTCTTTTTCTGCCTTTTGTGGTTTTAATTGGGCATTTTATGTGATCCCATTTTCTCTTTTCTGCATATCAGTTCTATTTCTTTTTTTACTTTTTTTAGAAAAAGTTGCCCTAGATTTTACAATATACATTTACAACTAACCCAAATTCTCTTTGAAATTACACTGTACCACTTCACAAGTAGTGTACCTTATAATAACAAAATAAACCTAATTCTTTCCTCTCATCCCTTGTACATTGCTGTCAGTTCATTTCACTTATAAGTAAGCATGAATAAGCATATCTATCTACAAGCATACATAAATGTATCACTGTTGATATTATTCTGAATACAGTTATCTATTACATCAATTAGGAAGAAGAAAATTTTAATTTTACCTTTATTTATTCCTGCTCTGATACTCTTTTTTATGTATATCCAAGTTTCTGATCTTTATCATTTTCCTTCTCTCTAAAGAACTTTTTTTTTGAATTTTATTTTATTTATTTTTTTATACAGCAGGTTCTTATTAGTTATCTATTTTAGACATATCAGTGTATACATGTCAATCCCAATCTCCCAATTCATCCCCCCCCGCAACCACTTTCCCCCTTTGGTGTCAATACGTTGGTTCTCTACATCTGTGTCTTTATTTCTGCCCTGCAAACCGATTCCTCGGTACCATTTTTATAGGTTCCACATAAATGTATTATTATATGATACTTGTTTTTCTCTTTCTCACTTACTTCACTCTGTATGACAGTCTCTACATCCATCCACATCTCTACAAATGACCCAATTTCATTCCTTTTTATGGCTGAGTAATATCCCATTGTATATATGTACCACATCTTCTTTATCCATTTGTCTGTCGATAGGTATTTAGCTTGCTTCCATGACCTGACTATTGTAAATAGTGCTGCAGTGAACATTGGGGTGCATGTGTTTTTTTGAATTATGGTTTTCTCTGGGTGTATGCCCAGTAGTGGGATTGCTGGGTCATACAGTAATTCTATTTTTACTTTTTTAAGGAACCTCCATACTGTTCTCCATAGTGGCTGTATCAGTTTACATTCCCACCAACAGTGCAAGAGGGTTTCCTTTTCTCCACACCCTCTCTACCATTTGTTGTTTGTAAATTTTCTGATGATGCCCATTCTAACTGGTGTGAGGTGATAACTCATTTTAGTTTTGATTTGCATTTCTCTAATAATTAGTGGTGTTGAGCAGCTTTTCATGAGCCTCTTGGCCATCTGCATGTCTTCTTTGTAGAAATGTCTATTTAGGTCTTCTGCCCATTTTTGGATTGGGTTGTTTGTTTTTTTTTACTGTTGAGCTGCATGAGCTGTTTATATATTTTGGAGATTAATCCTTTGTCCATTGATTTGTTTGCAAATATTTTCTCCCATTCTGAAGATTGTCTTTTTGTCTTGTTTATAGTTTCCTTTGTTGTGCAAAAGCTTTTACGTTTCATTAGGTCCCATTTGTTTATTTTTGTTTTTATTTCCATTACTCTAGGATGTGGGTCAAAAAAGTTGTTGCTGTGATTTATGTCAAACAGTGTTCTTCTTATGTTTTCCTCTAACAGTTTTATAGTGTCTGGCCTTACATTTAGGCCTCTAATCAATTTGAGTTTATTTTTGTGTATGGAGTTAGGGAGTGTTCTAATTTCATTCTTTTACATGTAGCTGTCCTGTTTTCCCAGCACCACTTATTGAAGAGGCTGTCTTTTCTCCATTGTATATTCTTGC
This sequence comes from Hyperoodon ampullatus, assembly GCF_949752795.1. Taxonomy (NCBI): domain Eukaryota; kingdom Metazoa; phylum Chordata; class Mammalia; order Artiodactyla; family Ziphiidae; genus Hyperoodon; species Hyperoodon ampullatus. The sequence continues at coordinate 72,317,156 of NC_136918.1, read as the reverse complement.
CTCCTTTGTCAAAGACAAGGTGACCATATATGCGTGGGTTTATCCCTGGGTTTTCTATCCTGTTCCATTGATGTATATTTCTGTTTTTGTGCCAGTACCATATTATCTTGATTACTGTAGCTTTGTAGTATAATCTGAAGTCAGGGAGTGTGATTCCTCCAGCTCCGATTTTTTCCCTCAAGACTGCTTTGGCTATTCAGAGTCTTTTGTGTCTCCGAATTTTAAGTTTTTTTGTTCTATTTCTGTAAAAAGTGCCACTGGTAATTTGATAGGGATTGCATTGAACCTGTAGATTGCCTTGGGTAGTACAGTCCTTTTCACAATATTGATTCTTCCAATCCAAGAACATGGTATATCTCTTCATCTGTTGATATCATCTTTAATTTCTTTCATCAGTGTCTTATAGTTTTCAGAGTACAGGTCTTTTAATTCCTTAGGCAGGGTTATTCCTAGGTATTTTATTCTATTTGTTGCAGTGGTGAATGGGATTGTTTCCTTAATTTCTCTTTCTGATCTTCTGTTGTTAGTTCATAGGAATGCAAGAGATTTCTGTGCATTAATTTTGCATCCTGCAACTTTAGCAGATTCATTCTTTAGCTCTACTAGTTTTCTGCTGGCATCTTTAGGATTCTCTATGTATAGTATGTCATCTGCAAACAGTGACAGTTTTACTTCTTCTTTTCCAATTTGTATTCCTTTTATTTCATTTTCTTCTCTGATTGCCGTGTCTAGGACTTCCAAAACTATGTTGACTAATAGTGGTGAGAGTGGATATCCTTCTCTTGTTCTTGATCTTAGAGGAAATGCTTTCATTTTTTCACCATTGAGAATGATGTTTGCTGTGGGTTTGTCATATATCGCTTTTATTATGTTGAGGTAGGTTCCCTCTATGCCCACTTTCTGGATAGTTTTTATCATAAATCGGTGTTGAATTTTGTCAAAAGTTTTTTCTGCATCTATTGAAATGATCATATGGTTTTTCTTCTTCAATTTGTTAATATGGTGTATCACATTGATTGATACGCATATAGTGAAGAATCCTTGCATCCCTGGGATAAATCCCACTTGATCATCATGTATGATCCTTTTAATGTGTTGTTGGATTCTGTTTGCTAGTATTTTGTTGAGGATTTTTGCATCAGTATTCATCATTGATATTGGTCTGTAATTTTCTTTTTTTGTAGTATCTTTGTCTGGTTTTGGTATCAGGGTGATGGTGGCCTCATACAATGAGTTTGGGAGTGTTCCTTCCTCTGCAGTTTTTTGGAAGAGTTTGAGAAGGATGGGTGTTAGCTCTTCCCTAAATGTTTGATAGAATTCACCTGTGAAGCCATCTGGTCCTGGACTTTTCTTTGCTGGAAGATTTTTAATCACGGTTTCAATTTCATTACTTGTGATTGCTCTGTTCATATTTTCTGTTTCTTCCTGGTTCAGTCTTGGATGGTTATATCTTTCTAAGAATTTGTCCATTTCTTCCAGGTTGTCCATTTTATTGGCATGGAATTGCTTGTAGTCGTCTCTTAGGATGCTTTGTATTTCTGCGGTGGCTGTTGTAACTTCTCCTTTTTCATTTCTAATTTTATTGATTTGAGTCCTCTCCCTCTTTTTCTTGATGAGTCTGGCCAATGGTTTATCAATTTTGTTTATCTTCTTAAAGAACCAGCTTCTAGTTTTATTGATTTTGCTATTTTCTTTGTTTCTATTTCATTTATTTATACTCTGATCTTTATGATTTCCTTCCTTCTACAAACTTTGGGTTTTGTTTGTTCTTCTTTCTCTAGTTCCTTTAGGTGTAAGGTTAAATTGTTTATTTGAAATTTTTCTTGTTTCTTGAGGTAGGGTTGTATTGCTATAAACTTCCCTCTTAGCACTGCTTTTGCTGCATCCCATAGGTTTTGGATCATCGCGTTTTAATTGTCACTTGTCGCTAGGCATTTTTTGATTTCCTCTTTGATTTCTTAAGTGATCTCTTGGTTATTTATGTTTAGTCTCCACGTGTTTGTGTTTTTTATGGTTTTTTTTCCCTGTAATTCATTTCTACTCTCATAGCGTTGTGGTTGGAAAAGATGTTGATATGATTTCAATTTTCTTAAATTTACCAAGGCTCGATTTGTGACCCAAGATGTGATCTATCCTGGAGAATGTTCCATGTGCACATGAGAAGAAAGTGTAATCTGCTGTTTTTGGATAGAATGTCCCATAAATATCAATTAACTCTATCTTATCTGTTATATCATTTAAAGCTTGTGTTTCCTTATTAATTTTCTGTCTGGATGTTATGTCCATTCGTGTAAGTGAGTTGTTAAAGTCCCCCACTATTATTGTGTTACTGTGGATTTCTTTTATAGCTGTTAGCAGTTACCTTACATATTGGGGTGCTCCTATGTTGGGTGCATATAGATTTGTAATGGTTATATTTTCTTCTTGGATTGATCCCCCCTTGATCATCCTTCCTTGTCTCTTGTAACATTCTTTATTTTAAAGTCTATTTTATGTGATACAAGTATTGCTACTCCTGCTTTCTTTTGATTTCCATTTGCATGGAATATCTTTTTCCATCCCCTCACTTTCAGTCTGTATGTAGGTCTGATGTGAGTCTCTTGTAGACATTATATATATGGGTCTTGCTCTTGTGTTTTTTTTTTTTTTGTGGTACGCGGGCCTCTCACTGCTGTGGCCTCTCCCGTTGCGGAGCACAGGCTCCGGAAGCGCAGGCTCAGCGGCCATGGCTCACGGGCCTACCCGCTCCACGGCATGTGGGATCTTCCCAGACTGGGGCACGAACCCGTGTCCCCTGCATCGGCAGGCGGACTCTCAACCACTGCGCCATCAGGGAAGCCCTGGGTCTTGCTCTTGTATCCATTCAGCGAGCCTGTGTCTTTTGGTTGGAGCATTTAATCCATTCACATTTAAGGTAATTTTCGATATGTATGTTCCTATTACCATTTCCTTAATTGTTTTGGGTTTGTTTTTGTAGGTCCTTTTCTTCTCTTATGTTTCCCACTTAGAGAAGTTCCTTTAGCATTTGTTGTAGAGCTGGTTTGGTGGTGCTGAATTCTCTTAGCTTTTGCTTCTCTGTAAAGCTTTTGATTTCTCTGTCGAATCTGAATGAGATCCTTGCTGGCTAGAGTAATCTTGATTGTAGGTTCTTCCCTTTCATCACTTTAAATATGTCCTGCCACTCCCTTCTGGCTTGTAGAGTTACTGCTGAGAAATCAGCTGTTAACCTTACGGGAGTTCCCTTGTATGTTCTTTGTCGTTTTTCCCTTGTTGCTTTCAATAATTTTTCTTTGTCTTTAATTTTTGTCAAATTGATTGTGTGTCTTGTCATGCTTCTCCTTGGGTTTATCCTGCCTGGGACTCTCTGCTCTTCCTGGATTTGGATGGCTATTTCCTTTCCCATGTTAGGGAGGTTTTCAACTATAATCTCTTCATATATTTTCTCGGGCCCTTTCTCTCTCGGTTCTCCTTCTGGGACCCCTGTAATGCAAATGTTGTGTTTAATGTTGTCCCAGCGGTCTCTTAGGCTGGTTTCATTTCTTTTCATTCTTTTTTCTTTATTCTGTTCTGCGGCAGTGAATTCCACCATTCTCTCTTCCAGGTCACTTATCCGTTCTTCAACCTCAGTTATTCTGCTGTTGTTTGCTTCTAGTGTATTTTTCATTTCAGTTATTGTATTGTTCATCTCTGTTTCTTTGTTCTTCAATTCTTCTAGGTGTTTGTTCTTTAATTCTTCTAGGTCTTAGTTAAACATATCTTGGATCGTCAGGATCTTTGCCTCCATTCATTTTCCAAGGTCCTGGATCGCCTTCACTGTCATTATTCTGAATTCCTCTTCTGGAAGGTTGCCTGTCTCCATTTAGTTGTTTTTCTGGGGTTTTATGTTGTTCCTTCATCTGGTACAAAGTCCTTTGCCTTTTCATCTTGTCTATCTTTCTGTGAATGTGGTTTTCCTTCCACAGGCTGCAGAATTGTAGTTCTTCTTGCTTCTGCTGTCTGCCCTCTGGTGGATGAGGCTATCAAAGTGTCTTGTGCAAGCTTCCTGATGGGACGGACTGGTGGTGGCTAGAGCTCTGTGTTGCTCTGGTGGGCAGAGCTCTGTAAAACTTTAATCTGCTTGTCTGCTGTTGAGTGGGGCTGGGTTCCCTCCCTGTTGGTTTTTGGGCCTGAGGTGACCCAGCACTGGAGCCTACCTGGTTGTTTGGTGGGGCTAATGGCAGACTCTGGGAGGGCTCAAGCCAAGGAATACTTCCCAGAACTTCTGTTGTCAGTGTCCTTCTGCTTATGGTGAGCCACAGCCACCCCCCACCTCTTCAGAAGACCCTCCAACACTAGTAGGTAGGTCTGGTTCAGTCTCCTATGAGTCATTGCTCCTTCCCCTGGGTCCTGACGCACACACTACTTAGTGTGTGTCCTCCAAGAGTGGAGTCTCTTGTTTCCCCAAGTCCTGTCGAAGTGCTGCAGTCAAATCACGCTAGCCTTCAATGTCTGATTCTCTAGGAATTCCTCCTCCTATTGCCATACCCCCAGGTTTGGAAGCCTGACGTGGGGCTCACAGCCTTCACTCCAGTGGGTGGACTTCTGTGGTATAATTGTTCTCCAGTTTGTGAGTCACCCACCCTGCAGTTATGGGATTTGATTTTATTGTGATTGCACCCCTCCTACCATCTCATTGTGGCTTCTCCTTTTTCTTTGGATGTGGGGTATCTTATTTGATGAGTTCCAGTGTCTTCCTGTCAATTATTGTTCAGCAGTTAGTTGTGATTCCAGTGCTCTTGCAAGAGAGAGTGAGTGCATGTCCTTCTACTCCGCCATCTTGAACCAATCTTCCTAAAGAACTTCTTTAATATTTCTTGCAAGGTAGTCTCCTGGCAACAAATGGCCTCAATTTTTGTTCGTTTGAGAAAGTTTTTTATTTTTACTGAATTTTTGAAGGGTAGTTTCTCAGGGCACAGAATTTTAGGTTGGTGGGGTTTTTTCTCCCAACTTTTTTTAAAATTTAACTTTTCCAGCTTTATTGAGGTATAATTGACAAAATTATAAAATACTTAAAGGGTACAATGTGATGATTTGATATACATTGTGAAAGGATTTTTCCCCACTGAGTTAATTAACCCATCCATCAGCTCACATACAGTTGATCCTTGAAAAACACGGTTTTGAACTATGTAGGTCAATTTATACGTGGATCTTTTTCGCTAAATATGTCCTTCTGTAGTGTGTGATGTGTTGTTGGTTGAAACTGTGGATGTGGAATTGCAGATCCAGAGGGCTGACTGTAAAGTTATATGCAGATTTTTGAATGCACAAAGGGTAGGTAACCCTAAGCCTTGCATTGTTCAAGGGTCAACTGTATTTACTTTTTTTTGGTGAGAACATTTAATTTCTACTCTCTTAACACTGTATTGGATCCCTGAAATTTGCTATCAGCTATAGTCACCATATTATAGATTATATCCTCAGACCTTATTCATCTTAAACCCAATAATTTGTACCCTTTAACCAACCTCTCCCTATTCCCCTCGTTCCCTAGTCCCTAGGTCACCACTTTTCTACTTTGCCACTTTTGATAGAGATTGAATTGAATCTGTAGATTACTTTGGTGAGAATTGACATTTCAATAGTAGTAATTCTTCTAATCCATGAACATGGAATATCTTTTTATTTGTTCCTTCCTCAGTTTCTTTCATCAAGGTCTTACAATGTTCAGTATACAGATCTTTCACCTTTTTGGTTAAATTTATTCCTAAGTGTTTTATTGTTTTTGGTTTTGTTGATGGCAATGTTTTCTTAATTTTTCCTGCTGACAGTTTGTTGTTGGTACACACACAATTGATTTCTGTAGTTTGATTTTCTTCTCTGCAAGCTTGCTGAAATAATTTATTAGTTCTAACAGCATTTTGGTAGAATCTCTAGGGTTTCCTAGAGACAGTGTTGTGACATCTGCAAATAGAGACAGTTTTACTTCTTCATTTTCAATTTGGATGATTTTATTTCTTTTTTCTGGCCTGACTGTTCTGGCTAGGATGTCCAATACTTTGTTGAATTCTTGTTTTGTTGCTGATCTTAGAGGAAAAGCTTTTCACCACTGAGTATGTTAATTGTGGACTTGTTGTATATGGCCTTTATTATGTTGAGGTACGTTCCTTCTCTACCCAGTTTGTTGAGAGTTTTTATTACGTATGATGTTGAATTTTATCTATTGCTTTTTCTGTAACTATTGAGATGACCATATTATTTTTATCCTTCATTTTGTTAATGTGGTATATCACACTGATTGTCAGATGTTGAAAGCCTGGAATAATATCTCAGAGCCATACATACGGGGTAGTACATGTCTATGTAAAACATCTAGCCTAACATCTGCTGCTTTATAGATGATAAAGTGTCAGAAACACATTAATCAAGTCAATGAAGTTATATTTGGTTAATAGTACCCAAGAAAGAAACACTTAGAATATTCTGATAGGTTTAATGTATGAGGATTTTCTAATATAGAAAATTGGTATCTGCACATTGCATATGAAGGCATATGGGACCGAGACCTAAAATCAAGTTATCACTTCATTAAATAGACAAGACAATTGCAGTAACCTAGGTAGAGAACTGAGGGTACTGTGAATTATCTCTGTAGGACTTATTTCAAGGTCATGTAGTTCATTAATTGCTGTATAAGGAAAGACCTTTATAAAGCTGCACCATGGCAATGTAGTTTTTATTTGTATTTTTTTTCCCCATAGCTAAAAATCCACTAATTTGTATCAGTTTCCACATTTATGGAGGAAGAAATTGTGAGGAATTGCTGTGGGTTCTGGTTGAGTCTGTTCAATAGGAAAAATTTTTAATTTATGATTATTTTCTCTATAAAGGTATAGCAAATGAATCTAAAAAATTATATGGAGCCCAGTTCCACCCTGAAGTTGGCCTTACAGAAAATGGGAAAGTAATACTGAAAAATTTCCTCTTCGACATAGCTGGGTGCAGTGGGACCTTCACTGTGCAGAACAGAGAACTTGAGTGCATTCGAGAGATCAAAGAGAGAGTTGGCACATCAAAAGTTTTGGTAAGCAATTTACATCTGAAAGTGTATAAATTTATGTCAGTGATATTAGAACTCAGAGTTGGCTTACTCAGCATAGCCCTTAAATTTTGACTGGGTGATCATGTGCTTTTGAGTTGCACTGTTTCAGAGTGCTCTTTCAGTTACCATACATACCTTTCGTACAGACAGTGTTTTTTTGTTTTTGTTTTTTTGTTTTGTTTTTTTAGCTCTGCTGCACAGCTTGTGGGATTTTAGTTCCCCGACCAGGGATTGAACCTGGGTCCTTGGCAGTGAGCATGGAGTCCTTACCACTGGACTGCCAGGGAATTCCCCAAACAGTGTTTTTAGGTAGTGATTTAAGCTGATAACTTATCTTCTTTTTCCTTATTCTACTCAGTTTGAATTTTCATTTCACCCTGTAGGTTTTGCTCAGTGGTGGAGTAGACTCAACAGTTTGTACAGCTTTGTTGAATCGTGCTTTGAACCAAGAGCAAGTCATTGCTGTGCACATTGATAATGGCTTTATGAGAAAACGAGAAAGTCAGTCTGTTGAAGAGGCCCTCAAAAAGCTTGGAATTCAAGTCAAAGGTATTGAACTCCAGAAAAGTTAATTTACATGTCAGAACTTGTTTAGTCAAATATAGCGTATGATTAAGTGAGTACACTGCCTTAACTAAGTACAGTTTTTCCACTAAGCTTATGATTGAAAATGTTTTTTATTTTTACCTTGTAATTACTTTTGGTTCAAGAGGGGGCACAGTATAAATGTGGAAACTTAATTACTCCTAATGCTATATATAGATCAGTAAGCTACCTTTTTCCAGCTACTATTCTGTTCTTTCTGTTCATCTTCTTAGGCCTTAACTGCTTTTACATTTGTGGATATCTTTTATACTTTAAAAAAACAAGATGTAAGCAATAGCTATAATGAAATTAAGTCAGTAGTTCAGTGATATAAACTACATATTATTGATTTAATTGGAATTGATGCCAAAAGGTTGAGTATAAAATGAAGAGTTAAACATGTAGTTAAACATGAAGTAAAGATGAGTCTATTTCTTTCTCTTTTGGAAACATCACTAAAATAACAGTGCAGGCATAAAACAAGTATAATGCCAGAAGGATGAGGAATAGGGAGGAGGTAATAGGAGTCTGATGGTTCAAACAAAATGTTGGCAAGTGAAAAGCAGATGGATTATGCAGATTTTGTCTCTTAAGCTAATGAAGCTTAAATTTCTGGACTGCTCACTAGCCAAGCCTTTTCCAAAATCTGGGGAAGGACCCTAGTAGTATCTTCTCATAGTTACAATTTTTGTGCACTTTGCAAGTAAGATATTTTAATAATTTGCAGTTAATTTAGATTACTCTTTCTTTCCACTCTAACTTGCTCTCTTTTGGGTGGTTTTGTAGTGGCTGCAGGCATTTTGGGATTATACTAAGAAAACATTGAGTTGGGGATACATTTAGTCTGGGTCTGGTGCTATATTTGTGATTTGCAGTGTTTCTGTGTATAGTTGATAGTTTGTGTTAGCTGTGCTAGTATTAACTTGAGATTTAAAAAATGCCTGATTTGTTATTCTTTTTTTACATCTTTATTGGAGTATAATTGCTTCACAATGGTGTGTTAGTTTCTGCTTTATAACAGAGTGAATCAGTGATACATATACATATGTTCCCATATCTCTTCCCTCTTGTGACTCCCTCCCTCCCACCCTCCCTATCCCACCCCTCTAGGTGGTCAGAAAGAACCAAACTGATCTCCTTGTGCTATGCGGCTGCTTCCTACTAGCTATCTATTTTACGTTTGGTAGTGTATGTATGTCCATGCCACTCTCTCACTTTGTCAGAGCTTACCCTTCCCCCTCCCCATATCCTCAAGTCCATCCTCTAGTAGGTCTGTGTCTTTATTCCTGTCTTACCCCTATGTTCTTCATGACATTTTTTTTTCTTAAATTCCATATATATGTGTTAGCATACAGTATTTGTCTTTCTCTTTCTGACTTACTTCACTCTGTATGACAGACTCTAGGTCCATCCACCTCATTACAAATAGCTCAGTTTCGTTTCTTTTTAAGGCTGAGTAATATTCCATTGTATATATGTGCCACATCTTCTTTATCCATTCATCTTATGATGGACACTTAGGTTGTTTCCATCTCCTGGCTATTGTAAATAGAGCTGCAGTGAACATTTTGGTACATGACTCTTTTTGAATTATGGTTCTCTCAAGGTATATGCCCAGTAGTGGGATTGCTGGGTCATATGGTAGTTCTGTTTGTAGTTTTTTAAGGAACCTCCATACTGTTCTCCATAGAGGCTGTACCAATTCACATTCCCACCAGCAGTCCAAGAGTGTTCCCGTTTCTCCACACCCTCTCCAGCACTTACTGTTTCTAGATTTTTTGATGATGGGCATTCTGACTGGTGTGAGATATCTCATTGTCGTTTTGATTTGCATTTCTCTAATGATTAATGATGTTGAGCATTCTTTCATGTGTTTCTTGGAACTCTTCTTTGGAGAAATGTCTACTTAGGTCTTCTGCCCATTTTTGGATTGGGTGGTTTGTTTTTTTGTTATTAAGCTGCATGAGCTGCTTTTAAATTTTGGAGATTAATCCTTTGCAGTTGCTTCATTTGCAAATATTTTCTCCCATTCTTTTTTTTTTTTTTTATTAGTTTCTGCTTTATAACAAAGTGAATCAGTCATACATATACATCTGTTCCCACATCCCCTCCCTCATGCATCTCCCTCCCTCCCACCCTCCCCATCCCACCCCTCCAGGCGGTCACAAAGCACCGAGCTGATCTCCCTGTGCTCTGCGGCTGCTTCCCACTATCTATCTACCTTACGTTTGGTAGTGTATATATGTCCATGCCTCTCTTTCGCTTTGTCACAGCTTACCCTTCCCCCTCCCCATATCCTCAAGTCCATTCTCAAGTAGGTCTGTGTCTTTATTCCCGTTTTACCCCTAGGTTCTTCATGACATTTTTTTTTTTTAATTCCATATATATGTGTTAGCATATGGTATTTGTCCTTCTCTTTCTGACTTACTTCACTCTGTATGACAGACTCTAGGTCTATCCACCTCATTACAAATAGCTCAGTTTCATTTCTTTTTATGGCTGAGTAATATTCCATTGTATATATGTGCCACATCTTCTTTATCTATTCATCCGATGATGGACATTTAGGTTGTTTCCAGCTCTGGGCTATTGTGAATAGAGCTGCAATGAACATTTTGGTACATGTCTCTTTTTGAATTATGGTTTTCTCAGGGTATATGCCTAGTAGTGGGATTGCTGGGTCATATGGTAGTTCTATTTGTAGGTTTTTAAGGAACCTCCATACTGTTCTCCATAGTGGCTGTACCAATTCACATTCCCACCAGCAGTGCAAGAGAGTTCCCTTTTCTCCACACCCTCTCCAGCATTTATTGTTTCTAGATTTCTTGATGATGGCCATTCTGACTGGTGTGAGATGATATCTCATTGTAGTTTTGATTTGCATTTCTCTAACGATTAATGATGTTGAGCATTCTTTCATGTGTTTGTTGGCAGTCTGTATATCTTCTTTGGAGAAATGCCTATTTAAGTCTTCTGCCCATTTTTGGATTGGGTTGTTTGTTTTTTTGCTATTGAGCTGCATGAGCTGTTTATAAATTTTGGAGATTAATCCTTTGTCAGTTGCTTCATTTGCAAATATTTTCTCCCATTCTGAGGGTTGTCTTTTGGTCTTGTTTATGGTTTCCTTTGCTGTGCAAAAGCTTTGAAGTTTCATTAGGTCCCATTTGTTTATCTTTGTTTTTATTTCCATTTCTCTAGGAGGTGGGTCCAAAAGGATCTTGCTGTGATTTATGTCATAGAGTGTTCTACCTATGTTTTCCTCTAAGAGTTTGATAGTTTCTGGCCTTACATTTAGGTCTTTAATCCATTTTGAGCTTATTTTTGGGTATGGTGTTAGGGAATGATCTAATCTCATACTTTTACATGTCCCTGTCCAGTTTTCCCAGCACCACTTATTGAAGAGGCTGTCCTTTCTCCACTGTACATTCCTGCCTCTTTTATCAAAGATAAGTTGGCCATATGTGCGTGGGTTTATCTCTGGGCTTTCTATCCTGATCCACTGATCTATCTTTCTGTTTTTATGCCAGTACCACACTGTCTTTATAACTGTAGCTTTGTAGTATAGTCTGAAGTCAGGGAGCCTGATTCCTCCAGCTCCATTTTTGGTTCTCAAGATTTCTTTGGGTATTTGGGGTCTTTTGTGTTTCCATACAAATTGTGAAATTTTTTCTTCTAGTTCTGTGAAAAATGCCAGTGGTAGTTTGATAGGGATTGCATTGAATCTGTAGATTGCTTTGGGTAGTAGAGTCATTTTCACAATGTTGATTCTTCCAATCCAAGAGCATGGTATATCTCTCCATCTGTTTGTATCATCTTTAATTTCTTTCATCAGTGTCTTATAATTTTCTGCCTACAGGTCTTTTGTCTCCTTAGGTAGGTTTATTCCTAGATATTTTATTCTTTTTCTGGCAGTGGTAAATGGGAGTGTTTTCTTTATTTCACTTTCAGATTTTTCATCATTAGTGTATAGGAATGCCAGAGATTTCCGTGCATTACTTTTGTATCCTGCTACTTTACCAAATTCATTGATTAGCTCTAGTAGTTTACTGGTAGCATCTTTAGGATTTTCTCTGTATAATATTATGTCATCTGCAAACAGTGACAGCTTTACTTCTTCTTTTCTGATTTGGATTTCTTTTATTTTCTTTTCTTCTCTGATTGCTGTGGCTAAAACTTCCAAAACTATGTTGAATAAGAGTGGTGAGAGTGGGCAACCTTGTCTTGTTCCTGATCTTAGTGGAAATGGTTTCAGTTTTTCACCATTGAGGACGATGTTGGCTGTGGGTTTGTCATATATTGCCTTTATTATGTTGAGGAAAGTTCCCTCTATGCCTACTTTCTGGAGGGTTTTTATCATAAATGGGTGTTCAGTTTTGTCGAAAGCTTTTTCTGTAGCTATTGAGATGACCATATGGTTTTTCTCCTTCAATTTGTTAGTATGGTGTATCACATTGATTGATTTGCATATAATGAAGAATCCTTGCATTCCTGGAATAAACCCCACTTGATCATGGTGTATGATCCTTTTAATGTGCTGTTGGATTCTGTTTGCTAGTATTTTGTTGAGGATTTTTGCATCTATGTTCATCAGTGATATTGGCCTGTAGTTTTCTTTCTTTGTGACATCCTTGTCTGGTTTTGGTATCAGGGTGATGGTGACCTCGTAGAATGAGTTTGGTAGTATTCCTCCCTCTGCTATATTTTGGAAGAATTTGAGAAGGATAGGTGTTAGCTCTTCTCAAAATGTTTGAAAGAATTTGCCTGTGAAGCCATCTGGTCCTGGGCGTTTGTTTGTTGGAAGATTTTTAATCACAGTTTCAATTTCAGTGCTTTTGATTGGTCTGTTCATATTTTCTATTTCTTCCTGATTCAGTCTTGGCAGGTTGTGCATTTCTAAGAATTTGTCCATTTCTTCCAGGTTGTCCATTTTATTGGCACAGAGTTGCTTGTGGTAATCTCTCATGATCTTTTGTATTTCTGCTGTGTCAGTTGTTCCTTCTCCTTTTTCATTTCTAATTCTATTGATTTGAGTCTTCTTTTTTTTTCTTGATGAGTCTGGCTAATGGTTTATCAATTTTGTTTATCTTCTCAAAGAACCAGCTTTTAGTTTTATTGATCTTTGCTATCGTTTCCTTCATTTCTTTTTCATTTATTTCTGATCTGATATTTATGATTTCTTTCCTTTTGCTAAGTTTGGGGGTTTTTTATTCTTCTTTCTCTAATTGCTTTAGGTGCCAGGTTAGGTTGTTTATTTGAGATGTTTCCTGTTTCTTAAGGTAGGATTGTATTGCTATAAATTTCCCTCTTAGAACTGCTTTTGCTGCATCCCATAGTTTTTGGGTCGTCGTGTCTCCATTGTCATTTGTTTCTAGGTATGTTTTTATTTCCTCTTTGATTTCTTCAGTGATCACTTCGTTATTAAGTAGTGTATTGTTTAGCCTCCATGTGTTTGTATTTTTTACAGATCTTTTTCTGTAATTGATATCTAGTCTCATAGTGTTGTGGACGGAAAAGATACTTCATACAATTTCTATTTCCTTAAACGTACCGAGGCTTGATTTGTGATCCAATATATGATCTATCCTGGAGAATATTCCATGAGCACTTGAGAAAAATGTGTATTCGGTTGTTTTTGGATGGAATATCCTACAAATATCAATTAAGTCCATCTTGTTTAATGTATCATTTAAAGCTTGTGTTTGCTTATGTATTTTCGTTTTGGATGATCTGTCCATTGGTGAAGGTGAAGTTTTAAAGTCCCCTACTATGAATGTGTTACTGTCGATTCCCCCCCTCCTTTTTTTTTTTTTTGCGGTACGTGGGCCTCTCAGTGTTGTGGTCTCTCCCGTTGTGGAGCACAGGCTCCGGACGTGAAGGCTCAGTGGCCATCGCTCACGGGCCTAGCCGCTACGCGGCATTTGGGACCTTCCCAGACCGGGGCATGCACCCATGTCCCCTGCATCGGCAGGTGGATTCTCAACCACTGCGCCACCAGGGAAGCCCCGATTTCTCCTTTTATGGCGGTTAGTATTTCCCTTATGTATTGAGGTGCTCCTATGTTGGGAGCATAAATAATTACAATTGTTATATCTTCTTCTTAGATCGATCCTTTGATCATTATGTAATGTCCTTTTTTGTGTCTTCTAGTAGTCTTTATTTTTTATTATTTATTTATTTGTTTGTTTGTATTAATTAATTAATTTATTTATTTCTGGCTGCGTTGGGTCTTTGTTGCTGCCCGTGGGCTTTCTCTAGTTGTGGCGAGCGGGGGCTGCTCTTCATTGTGGTGTGCGGGCTTCTCATTGTGGTGGCTTCTGTTGTTGCGGAGCACAGGCTCTAAGTGCACGGGCTTCAGTAGTTGTGGCTCGTGGTCTCAGCAGTTGTGGCTCACGTGCTCTAGAGCTCAGGCTTCAGTAGTTGCGACGCATGGGCTTAGTTGCTCTGCGGCATGTGGGATCTTCCCGGACCAGGGCTCGAACCCGTGTCCCCTGCACTGGCAGGCGGATTCTTAACCACTGCGCCACCAGGGAAGTCCTAGTAGTCTTTATTTTAAAGTCTATTTTGTCTTGATACGAGAATTGCTACTCCAGCTTTCTTTTGGTTTCCATTTGCATGGAATATCTTTTTCCAACCCCTTACTTTCAGTCTGTATGTGTTTCTAGGTCTGAAGTGGGTCTCTTGTAGACAGCATATATATGGGTCTTATTTTTGTATGCATTCAGCCAGTCTGTGACTTTTGGTCGGAGCATTTAATCCATTTACATTTAAGGTAATTATTGATATGTAAGTTCCTTTTCCCATTTTCTTAATTGTTTTGGGTTTGTTTTTGTAGGTCTTTTCTTTCTCTTGTGTTTCTTGCCTAGAGAAGATCCTTTAGCATTTGTTGTAAAGCTGTTTTGGTGGTGCTGAACTCTCTCAGCTTTTGCTTGTCTGTAAAGGTTTTAATTTGTGCATCAAATCTTAATGAGATCCTTGCTGGGTAGAGTAATCTTGGTTGTAGGTTTTTCTCTTTCATTGCTTTAAATATGTCCTGCCACTCCCTTCTGGCTTGCTGAGTTTCTGCTGAAAGATCTGCTGTTAACCTTATGGGGATTCCCTTGTGTGTTATTTGTTGTTTTTCCCTTGCTGCTTTTAATATGTTTTCTTTGTATTTAATTTTTGACAGTTGGATTAATATGTGTTGGTGTATTTCTCCTTGGATTTATCCTGTATGGGACTCTCTGTGCTTCCTGTACTTGATTACCTATTTCCCTTCCCATATTAGGGAACTTTTCAACTATAATCTCTTTAAATATTTTCTCAGTCCCTTTCTTTTTCTCTTCTTCTTCTGGAACCCCTGTAATTCGAATGTTGGTGCGTTTAATGTTGTCCCAGAGGTCTTTGAGAGTGTCCTCAGTTCCTTTCATTCTTTTTTCTTTATTCTGCTCTCCGTTAGTTATTTCTGCTACTTTATCTTCAAGGTCACTTATCCGTTCTTCTGCCTCATTCTGCTATTGATCCCTCCTAGAGAATTTTAAATTTCATTTATTGTGTTGTTCATTGTTGCTTGTTTCATCTTTAGTTCTAGGTCCTTGTTAAATGTTTCTTGCATTTTCTCTATTCTATTTCCAAGATTTTGGATCATCTTTACTATCATTATTCTGAATTCTTTTTCAGGTAGACTGCCTATTTCCTCCTCATTTGTTAGGTCTGGTGGGTTTTTATCTTGCTCCTTCAATTGCTATATGTTTTTCTTTCTTCTCATTTTGCTTATCTTACTGTGTTTGGGTCTCCTTTTTGCAGGCTGCAGGTTCATAGTTCCCGTTGTTTTTGGTGTCTGTCCCCAGTGGCTCAAGTTGCTTTGTGTGTTGTGTAGGCTCCCTGGTGCAGGGGACTAGTGCCTGTGTTCTGGTGGATGAGGCTGGATCTTGTCTTTCTGGTGGGCATGTCCACGTCTGGTTGTGTGTTTTGGGGTGTCTGTGGCCTTATTACGATTTTAGGCAGCCTCTCTGCTAATAGATGAGATTGTGTTCCTGTTTTGCTAGGTGTTTGGCATGGGGTGTCCAGCACTGTAGCTTGTTGGTCGTTGAGTGAAGCTGGGTGTTGGTTTTGAGATGGAGATCTCTGGGAGATTTTCACCTTTTGATATTACGTGGAGCTGGGAGTTCTCTTGTGGACCAATATCCTGAAGTTGGCTCTCCCACCTCAGAGGCACAGCACTGACTCCTGGCTGCAGGACCAAGAGCCTTGCATCCACACGGCTCAGAATAAAAGGGAGAAAAAGTAGGAAGGAAGGAAGGGAGGAAGGGGATAAAAGAAAATAAAATAAAGTAAGGTAAAATAAAATAAAGTTATAAAAATAATTATTAAGAAAAAAAATATTTTTTAAGTAAAAAAAAAAAAACGGACAGATAGAACCATAGGACAAATGGTGAAAGCAAAGCTATAAAGACAAAATCTCACACAGAAGCATACACATACACACTCACAAAAAGAGGAAAAGCGGAAAAAAATAATAAATTTTGCTCTCAAAGTCCACCTCCTCAATTTGGGGTGATTCGTTGTCTATTCAGGTATTCCACAGATGCAGGGTACATCAGGTTGATTGTGGAGATTTAATCCGCTGCTCCTGAGGCTGCTGGGAGAGATTTCCCTTTCTCTACTTTGTTCGCACAGCTCCTGGGGTTCAGCTTTGGATTTGGCCCCGCCTCTGTATGTAGGTTGCTGGAGGGCGTCTGTTCTTTGCTCAGACAGGATGGGGTTAAAGGAGCTGCTGATTCGGGGGCTCTGGCTCACTGAGGTGGGGGGGAGGGAGGGGTGCGGAGTGCGGGGCAAGCCTGCGGCGGCAGAGGCCAGCATGACATTGCACCACCCTGAGGCGCGCCGTGCGTCCTCCCAGGGAAGTTGTCCTTGGTTCTTGGGACCCTCGCAGCGGCAGGCTGCACCGGTTCCCGGGAAGGGGGGTGTGGAGAGTGACCTGTGCTTGAACACAGGCTTCTCGGTGGCGGCAGCGGCAGCCTTAGCGTCTCATGCCCGTCGCTGGGGTCCGCGCTGTTAGCCGTGGCTCGCACCCGTCTCTGGAGCTCCTTTAAGCAGCGCTTTTAATCCCCTCTCCTTGCGCACCAGGAAACAAAGAGGGAAGAAAAAGTCTCTTACCTCTTCAGCAGGTCCAGACTTTTTCCCATACTCAGTCCCGGCTAGCCATGGTGCACTAACCCCTTCAGGCTGTGTTCACGCCTCCAGTCCTCCCCATTCGATCAGACCAAAGCCCGAGCCTCAGCTCCCAGCCCCGCCCACCCCGGCGGGTGAGCAGACAAGCCTCTCGGGCTGGTGAGTGCTGGTCAGCACTGATCCTCTGTGGGAATCTCTCCGCTTTGTCCTCCGCGCCCCTGTTGCTGCGCTCTCCTCCGTGGCTCTGAAGCTCCCCGCCCTCCGCACCCCATAGTCTCTGCCCATGAAGGGGCTTCTAGTGTGTGGAAACCTTTTCTCCTTCATGGCTCCCTCCCACTGGTGCAGGTCCCATTCCTATTCTTTTGTCTCTGTTTGTTCTTTTTTCTTTTGCCCTACCCTGGTACGTGGTGAGTTTCTTGCCTTTTGGGAGGTTTGAGGTCTTCTGCCAGCGTTCAGTAGGTGTTCTGTAGGAGTTGTTCCACGTGTAGCTGTATTTCTGATGTATCTGTGGGGAGGAAGGTGATCTCCGCGTCTTACTCTTCCACCATCTTCCCCCTCTCCTGATTTGTTATTCTTTTTCTTGAAGAGGACCTCCAAATTGTTTAAGTTTCAGCTCTACAAAAACCTGCATCTGTCCTTCTTAACTGACATAGTAGAATGGAGGACTCCAAAACCTTGGGGTGTGGGGTCAGGGAAGGAAGCCAACAAAACAGAAGACTTATGTGTAGGCTCAGGAGTTGGAAACATTGACTCCCCAGTGGGGCGTGGTTCACTGGGTTAGCCTAAAATGGATTGGTTAAAAATCTGAGAAGCAGATCCTTTTTCCTTAAAACAGGAACACATTGCTGCTATCCCTCCTTATCAGAAGACTGTGGATTTATTCTCTAGAGACTCTAGGCTAAACAAGAGAGAATTTGGTCTTGGGCATATCAATACCAGGCATAGCTGAGGGTGGAAGTAAGATGAAGTAAAAATGTTATGTACTGTATGGTATCTCCCTCCCCCTTTCCACTTCCTCTATTCAAACTATCACAATGCTGATAAGCAGGAAATAGGAGGTGTCTTCTCCGGGTAATTAACCAGCTTAAGAGAAAGACCTACAAATTCACTGGTGTCCTCCAGTGAAGTAGCCAGGTGCCTTGGCATCTTATAGTGAAGCTCATCAATTGTTCAGCCTTGCTACCAAATAAAGGTCCTAGTTTTTTAAATTCTTTGCTCTTTAGAAGGACAGCCAGGGGTGACGTTTGAGTGGGAGGCGGGGCCTAAGCTCAGGACACATGCAGCCAGAAAAGACCTTCGGGGCAGGGCCTAGGCAGGGCGATGTTCAGGCATGGGGTGGGGCCTCTGCTTAGGACCTCTGTGGAAGGGGAGAGGCAGCATGGCCAACAGGGGGCCTCTGGAGTGTGGGGTTTGGAGAGACAGCAGAAGGAAGAAGAACTACAATCCTGCAGCCTGTGGAACAAAAACCACCTTCACAGAAAGACAGACAAAATGAAAAGGCAGAGGACTGTGTACCAGATGAAGGAACAAGATAAAACCCCAGAAAAACAATTAAATGAAGTGAAGATAGGGAACCTTCCAAAAAAAGAATTCAGAATAATGATAGTGAAGATGATCCAGGATCTTGGAAAAAGAATGGAGGCAAAGAGCAAGACGATCCGGGAAATGTTTAACTAAGACCTAGAAGAATTAAAGAACAAACACCTAGAAGAATTAAAGAACAAACAGACAGAGATGAACAATACAATAACTGAAATGAAAAATATACTAGAAGGAAACAATAGCAGAATAACTGAGGCTGAAGAACAGATAAGTGACCTGGAAGACAGAATGGTGGAATTCACTGCCATGGAACAGAATAAAGAAAAAAGAATGGAAAGAAATGAAGACAGCCTAAGAGACCTCTGGGACAACATTAAATGCACCTACATTCACATTATAGGGGTCCCAGAAGGAGAACAGAGAGATAAAGGACCCGAGAAAATATTTGAAGAGATTATAATAAAAAGTTTCCCTAACATGGGATAGGAAAATGCCACCCAAGTCCAGGAAGCGCAGAGAGTCCCAGGCAGGATAAACCAAGGAGAAACACGCTGAGACACATAGTAAGCAAATTGACAAAAATTAAAGACAAAGAAATATTATTGAAAGCAACAAGGGAAAAATGACAAAGAACATACAAGGGAACTTCCATAAGGTTAACAGCTGATTTCTCAGCAGAAACTCTACAAGCCAGAAAGGAGTGGCAGGATATATTTAAAGTGATGAAAGGGAAGAACCTACAATCAAGATTACTCTAGCTAGCAAGGATCTCATTCAGATACGGCGGAGAAATCAAAAGCTTTACAGAGAAGCAAAAGCTAAGAGAATTCAGCACCACCAAACCAGCTCTACAACAAATGCTAAAGGAACTTCTCTAGGTGGGAAACACAAGAGAAGATAAGGACCTACAGAAACAAACCCAAAACAATTAAGAAAATGGTAATAGGAACATACATATCGATAATTACCTTAAACATGAATGGATTAAATGTTCCAACCAAAAGACACAGGCTTGCTGAAACGATAAAAAAGCGAGACCCATATATATGCTGTCTACAAGAGACCCACTTCAGACCTACAGACACAAACAGATTGAAAGTGAGGGGATGGAAAACGATACTCCATGCAAATGGAAACCAAAGGAAAGCTGGATAGCAATACTCATATCAGATAAAATAGACTGTAAAATAAAGAATGTTGCAAGAGACAAGGAAGGTCACCATATAATGATCGAGGGATCAATCCAAGAATATATAACAATTATAAATGTATATGCACCCAACATAGGAGCACCTCAGTACATAAGGCAAATGCCAACAGCTATAAAAGAGGAAATTGACAGTAACACAGTAATAGTGAGGGACTTTAACACCTCATTACACCAATGGACAGATCATTCTGACAGAAAATTAATAAGAAAACACAAGCTTTAAAGGACACAGTAGACAAGATAGAGTTAATTGATAATTATAGGACATTCCATTCAAAAACAGCAGGTTACACTTTCTTCTCAACTGCACACAGAACATTCTCCAGGTTAGATCACATCTTGGGTCACAAATCAAGCCTTGGCAAATTTAAGAAAATTGAAATCAAGTATCTTTTCCGACCACAGTGCTATGAATTAGAAGTCAATTTCATGGAAAAAATGTTAAAAAACACAAACACATGGAAGCTAAACAATAAGTTAAATAACCAAGAGGTCACTGAAGAAATCAAAGAGGAAATCAGAAAATACCTAGAGACAAATGACAACAAAAACACGACAATCCAAAACCTATGGGATGTGGCGAAAGCAGTTCTAAGAGGGAAGTTTATGGCAATACAATCCTATCTCAGGAAACAAGAAAAATCTCAAATAAACAATCTAACCTTACACCTAAAGGAACTAGAGAAAGACGAACAAACAAAACCCAGTTAGTAGAAGGAAAAAAATCATTTTCAGATCAGAAATAAATGAAAAGAAGTGGGGGGGGGGATGCTAGCAAAGATCAATAAAACTAAAAGCTGGTTCTTTGAGAAGATAAACAAAATTGATAAACCTTTAGCCAGACTTATCAAGAAAAAGAGGGAGAGGAGTCAAATCAATAAAATTAGCAATGAAAAAGGTAACGTTACAGTGGACAGCGCAGAAATACAAAGCATGCTAAGAGACTGCTACAAGCAACTCTGTGCCAATAAAATGGACAACCTGGAAGAAATGGACAACTTCTTAGTAAGGAATAACCTTCCAAGACTGAACCAGGAAGAAATAGAAAATATGAATAGATCAATCACAAGTAATGAAATTGAAACTGTGATTAACAATCTTCCAGCAAAGAAAAGTCCAGGACCACATGGCTTCACAGGTGAATTCTCCCAAGCATTTAGAGAAGAGCTAACACCCATCCTTCTCAAACTCTTCCAAAAAATTGCAGAGGAAGGAACACTCCCAAACTCATTGTATGAGGCCGCCATCACCCTGATACCAAAACCAGCCAAAGACACTACAAAAAAAGAAAATTACAGACCAATATCACTGATGAATGTAGATGCAAAAATCCTCAACAACATACTAGCAAATAGAATCCAACAACATATTAAAAGTATCATACACCATGATCAATTGGGATTTATCCCAGCGTTGCAAGGATTCTTCAATATACACAAATCAATAAATGTGATACACTATATTAACATATTGAAAAATACAAACCATATGATCATCTCAATAGATGCAGAAAAAGCTTTTGACAAAAGTCAACATCATTTATGCTAAAAATAAAAAACTGTTCAGAAAGTGGGCATAGAGGTAACCTATCTGAACATAATAAAGGCCATATACGACAAACCCACAGCAAACATCATTCTCAATGGTGAAAAACTGAAAGCATTTCCTCTAAGACTAGGAACAAGACAAGGATGTCCACTCTCACCGCTGTTATTCAAAACAGTTTTAGAAGTCCTAGCCATGGCAACCAGAGAAGAAAAAGAAATAAAAGGAATACACACTGGAAAAGAAGAAGTAAAACTCACTGCAGATGACATGATACTTATACTTAGAAAATCCTAAAGATGCCACCAGAAGACTACCAGAGCTAGTCAATCTGGTAAAGTTGCAGGATACAAAATTAATGCACTGAATCCTCTTGCATTCCTATACACTAACAACAAAAGATCAGAAAGTGAAATTAAGGACAGAATTCCATTCACCATTACAACAAATAGAATAAAATACCTAGGAAAAAACCTAGCAAAAGAGCTTAAAGACCTGTACTCAGGCGGCTAACACCATGGACCCCAGAGATGGGCATGAGATGCTAAGGCTGCTTCTGCAGCCACCAAGAAGCCTGTGTGCAAGCACAGGTCACTATCCACACCGTCCCTCCCGGGAGCCTGTTTAGCCTGCCACTGCCACGGTTCCGTGATCCAGGGACAACTTCCCTGGGAGAACACATGGCATGCCTCAGACTGGTGCATCGTCACTCTGGCCTCTGCTGCGGTAGGCTTGCCCCGCATTCCATACCCCTGCATCCCCCTGGCCTGAGTGAGCCAGAGCCCGCGAATCAGCTGCTCCTTTAACCCCGTCCTGTCTGAGTGAAGAACAGATGCCCTCAGGTGGCCTACACGGAGAGGCGGGTTCAAATCCAAAGCTGAACCCCAGGAGCTGTGTGAACAAAGAAGAGAAAGGGGAATTTCTCCCAGCAGCCTCAGGAGCAACGGATTAAATCTCCACAATGAACTTGATGTAGCCTGCATCTGTGGAATACCTGAATAGACAAGGAATCATCCCAAATTGAGGAGGTGGACTTTGGGAGCAATGACATATATATTTTTTTCCGCTTTTCTCTTTTTGTGAGGGTGTATGTGTATGCTTTTGTGTGTGATTTCGTCTGTATAGCTTTGCTTTTACCATCTGTCCTAGGCATCTGTCTGTCCGTTTTTCTTTTTTTTCAATTACTTAAAATAATTTTTTAAATAATTTTTTATTTTAATAACTTTATTTTATCTTCTTTCTTTCTTTCTCTTTCTTTCTTTCTTTTCTTCTCTCCCTTCCTTTCTTTCTTCTCTCCCTTTCTTTCTTTCTTTCCTTTCTTTCTCTTTCTTTCTTTCTCTCTCTCTCTCTCTCTGCCTTTCTTTCTTTCTTCCTTCCTTCCTTTCTTTCTTTCTTCTCTCCCTTTTATTCTGAGCCTTGTGGATGACAGGCTCTTGGTGCCTCAGCCAGGCATCAGGGCTGTGTCACTGAGGTGGGAGAGCCAAGTTCAGGACACTGGTCCACAAGAGACCTCCCAGCTCCAAGTAATATCAAACGGCAAAAATCTCCCAGAGATCTCCATCTCAATGCGAAGACCCAGCTCCACTCAATGACCAGCAAGCTACAGTGCTGGACACCCTATGCCAAACAACTAGCAAGACAGGAGCACAACCCCACCCATTAGCAGAGAGGCTGCCTAAAATCATAATAAGGCCAGAGACACCCCAAAACACACCACCAGACGTGGACCTGCCCTCCAGAAAGACAAGATCCAGCCTCATCCACCAGAATACAGGCACTAGTCTCCTCCACCAGGAAGCCTACACACCCCACTGAACCAACTTTAGCCACTGGGGATAGACACCAAAAACAGCGGGAACTACAAACCTGCAGCCTGCGAAAAGGAGACCCCAAACACAGTAAGTTAAGCAAAATGAGAAGACAGAGAACCACAGAGCAGAGGAAGGAGCAGGGTAAAAACCAACCAGACCTAACAAATGAAGAGCAAATAGGCAGTCTACCTGAGAAAGAATTCAGAATAGTAATAGTAAAGATGATCAAAAATCTTGGAAATAGAATGGAGAACATACAAGAAATGTTTAACAAGGACCTAGAAAAACTAAAGATGAAACAAGCAACAATGAACAACACGATAAATGAGATTTAAAATTCTCTAGAAGGGCTCAATAACAGAATAACTGAGGCAAAAGCTCGGATAAGTGACCTAGAAGATAAAATAGTGGAAATAACTACAGAATAAAGCAGAATAAAGAAAAAAGAATGAAAAGAATTGAGGACAGTCAGAGACCTGTGGGACAACATTAAACGCACCAACATTCGAATTCTAGGGATCCCAGCAGAAGAAAAGAAAAAGAAAGGGACTGAGAAAATATTTGAAGAGATTATAGTTGAAAAGTTCCCTTATATGGGAAAGGAAATAGTTAATGAAGTCCAGGAAGCACAGAGAGTCCCATACAGGATAAATCTAAGGAGAAACACACCAAGACACATATTAATCCAACTGTCAAAAATTAAATACAAAGAAAAAATATTAAAAGCAGCAAGGGAAAAACAACAAATAACACACCAGAGAATCCCCATAAGGTTAACAGCTGATCTTTCAGCAGAAACTCTGCAAGCCAGAAGCGACTGACAGGACATATTTAAAGTGAAGAAGGAGAAAAACCTGCAACCAAGATTACCCAGCAAGGATCTCACTCAGATTTGGCAGAGAAATTAAAACCTTTACAGACAAGCAAATGCTAAGAGAGTTCAGCACCACCATACCAGCTTTACAACAAATGCTAAAGGAACTTCTCTAGGCAGGAAACACAATAGAAGGAAAACACCTACAATAACAAACCCCAAAATTAAGAAGATGGTAATAGGAACATACATATTGATAATTACCTAAAATGTAAATGGATTAAATGCTCCAACCAAAAGACATAGACTGGCTGATTGGATACAAAAACAAGACCCTTATATATGCTGTCCACAAGAGACCCACTTCAGACCTAGCAACACATACCCACTGTAAGTGAGGGGATGGAAAAAGATATTCCATGCAAATGGAAATCAAAAGAAAGCTGGAGTAACAATTCTCATATCAGACAAAATAGACTTTAAAAAAAAGACTATGACAAGAGACAAAGAAGCATACTACATAATGATCAAAGGATCAATCTAAGCAGAAGATATAACAATTGTAAATATTTATGCACCGAACATAGGAGCACCTCAATACAAAAGGCAAATCCTAACAGCCGTAAAAGAGGAAATCGACAGTAACACAATAATAGTAGGGTACTTTAACACCCCACTTTCACCAATGGACACATCATCCAAAATGAAAATAAATAAAGAAACACAAGCTTTAAATGATACATTAAACAAGATGCACTTAATTGATATTTATAGAACATTCCATCCAAAACCAACAGAATACACAGTCTTCTGAAGTGCTCATGGAACATTCTCCAGGATAGATTATATCTTGGGTCACAAGTCAATCCTTGGTAAATTTAAGAAAATTGAAATCATATCAAGTATCTTTTCTGACCAGAATGCTATGAAACTGGATATAAGTTACAGGAAGAAATCTGTAAAAAATACAAACATGTGGAGGCTAAACAATACACTCCTTAATAACCAAGAGATCAGTGAAGAAATCAATGAGGAAATCAAAAAATGCCTAGAGACAAATGACAATGAAAGCACGATGACCCAAAACCTATGGGATGCAGCAAAAGCAATTCTAATAGGGAAGTTTATAGCAATACAATCCTACCTTAAGAAACAAGAAACATCTCAAATAAACAACTTAACCTGGCACCTAAAGCAATTAGAGAAAGAAGAACAAAAAAACCCCAAACTTACCAAAAGGAAAGAAATCATAAAGATTAGATCAGAAATAAATGAAAAAGAAACAAAGGAAATGATAGCAAAGATCAATAAAAGTAAAAGCTGGTTCTTTGAGAAGATAAACAAAATTGATAAACCATTAGCCAGACTCATCAAGAAAAAAAAGGACAAGATTCAAATCAATAGAATTAGAAACGAAAAAGGAGAAGTAACAACTGACACAGCAGAAATACAAAGGATCATGGGAGAGTACTACAAGCAAGTATATGCCAGTAAAATGGACAACTTGAAAGAAATGGACCAATTCTTAGAAAGATATAACCTTCCAAGACTGAACCAGGAAGAAATAGAAAATATGAACAGACCAATCACAAGCACTGAAATTGAAACTGTGATTAAAAATCTTCCAACAAACAAAAGCCCAGGACCAGATGGCTTCACAGGTGAATTCTATCAAACATTTAGAGAAGAGCTAACACCTATCCTTCTCAAACTCTATATAGCAGAGTGAGGAACACCCCCAAACTCATTCTACAAGGCCTCCATCACCCTGATACCAAAACCAGACAAAGATGTCACAAAGAAAACTACAGGCCAATATCACTGCTGAACATAGATGCAAAAATCCTCAACAAAATACTAGGAAACAGCATCCAACAGCACATTAAAGGGATCATACACCATGATCACGTGGGGTTTATCTCAGGAATCCAAGGATTCTTCAATATACGCAAATCAGTCAATGTGATACACCGTATTAACAAATTGAAGGAGAAACACCATATGATTATCTCAATAGATGCAGGCAAACTTTTGACAAAATTCAACACCCATTTATGATAAAAACCCTCTGGAAAGTAGGCATAGAGGGAACTTTCCTCAACATAATGAAGGCCATATATGACAGACCCACAGCCAACATCATCCTCAGTGTTGAAAAACTGAAACCATTTCCGCTAAGATTGGGAACAAGACAAGGTTGCCCACTCTCACCACTATTATTCAACATAGTTTTGGAAGTTTTAGCTGCAGCAATCAGAGAAGAAAAAGAAATAAAAGGAATCTAAATGAGAAAAGAAGTAAAGCTGTCAGTGTTTGTAGATGACATGATACTATACATAGAGTACCCGAAAGATGCTACCAGAAAACTACTAGAGCTAATCAATGAATTTGGTAAAGTAACAGGATATGAAATTAATGGACAGAAATCGCTTGCATTCCTATACACTAATGATGAAAAATCTGAAAGTGAAATAAAGAAAACACCCCCGTTTACCACTGCCAGAAAAAGAATAAAATATCTAGGAATAAACCTACCTAGGTAGACTAAAGACCTGTATTCAGACAATTATAAGACACTGATGAAAGAAATTAAAGATGATACAAACAGATGGAGAGTTATACCATGTTCTTGGATTGGAAGAATCAACATTGTGAAAATGACTCTACTACCCAAAGCAATCTACAGATTCAGTGCAATTCCTATCAAACTACCAATGGCAATTTTCACAGAAGTAGAACAAAAAATTTCACAATATGTATGGAAACACAAAAGACCCCAAATAGCCAAAGAAATCTTGAGAAAGAAAAACAGAGTTGGAGGAGTTAGGCTCCCTGACTTCAGAGTCTCCTACAAAGCTATGGTAATCAAGACAGTATAGTACCGGCACAAAAACAGAAATATAGATCAATGGAATAGGATAGAAAGCCCAGAGATAAACCCACGCACATATGGTCACCTTATCTTTGATAAAGGAGGCAGGAATGTACAGTGGAGAAAGGACAGCCTCTTCAATAAGTGGTGCTGGGAAAGCAGGACAGCTACATGTAAAAGAATGAAATTAGTACACTCCCTAACACCATATACAAAAATAAACTCAAAATGGATTAAAGACCTAAATGTAAGGCCAGACAGTATCAAACTCTTAGAGGAAAACATAGGTAGAATACTCTGTGACATAAATCACAGCAAGATCCTTTTTGACCCACATCCTAGAGAAATGGAAATAAAAACAAAAATAAACAAATGGGACCTAATGAAACTTCAAAGCTTTTGCACAGCAAAGGAAACCATAAACAAGATGAAAAGACAGCCCTCAGAATGGGAGAAAATATTTGCAAATGAAGCAACTGACAAAGGATTAATCTCCAAAATTTACAAGCAATTCATGCAGCTCAATAACTAAAAAACAAACAACCCAATTCAAAACTAGGCAGAAGCCCTAAATAGACATTTTTCCAAAGAAGATATACAGATTGCCAACGGACACATGAAAGAATGCTCAACACCATTAATCATTAGAGAAATGCAAATCAAAGCTACAATGAGATATCATCTCACACTAGTCAGAATGGCCATCATCAAAAAACCTAGAAACAATAAATGCTGGAGAGGGTGTGTAAAAAAGGGAACTCTCTTGCCCTGTTGTTGGGAATGCAAATTGATACAGCCACTATGGAGAACAGTATGGATGTTCCTTTAAAAACTAAAAATAGAACTACCATATGACCCAGCAATCCCAGTACTGGGCATATACCCTGAGAAAACCATAATTCAAAAAGAGTCATGTACCAATATGTTCATTGAAGCTGAATTTACAATAGCCAGGTTATGGAGGCAACCTAAGTGTCCATCAACAGATGAATGGATAAAGAAGATGTGGCACATATAAACAGTGGAATATTACTCAGGCATGAAAAGAAATGAAATTGAGTTATCTGTAGTGAGGTGGATGGACCTAGAGTCTGTCATACACAGTGAAGTAAGTCAGAAAGAGAAAAACAAATACCGTACGCTAACACATATATATGGAATCTAAAAAAAAAAAAAAAAAAGTCATGAAGAGCCTAGAGGCATATCGGAAATAAGGACACAGACCTACTAGAGAATGGACATGAGGGTTCGGGGAGGGGGAAAGTTAAGCTCTGACAAAGAGAGAGAGTGGCATGGGCATATATACAGTACCAAACATAAAATACATAGCTAGGGCTTCCCTGGTGGCGCAGTGGTTGGGAGCCCACCTGCCGATGCAGGGGACACGGGTTTGTGCCCCGGTCCGGGAAGATCCCACGTGCCGCGGAGCGGCTGGGCCTGTGAGCCATGGCCGTTGAGCCTGCACGTCCAGAGCCTGTGCTCCACAACGGGAGAGGCCACAACAGCGCGAGGCCCACATACCGCAAAAAAAAAAAAAAAAAAAAAAAAAAAAAAAAAAAAACATAGCTAGTGGGAAGCAGCAGTATAGCACAGGGAGATCAGCTCGGTGCTTTGTGACCACCTAGAGGGGTGAGGTAGGGAGGGTGGGAGGGAGGGAGATGCAGGAGGGAAGAGATATGGGGACATATGTATATGTATAACTGATTCACTTTGTTATAAAGCAGAAAGTAATACACCATTGTTAAGCAATTATACTCCAATAAAGATGTTAAAAAAAAGTGCATTAGAAAAAAAATACCTGTACTCAGAAAATTATAAGACACTGATGAAAGAAATCAAAGATGACATAAACAGATGGAGAGATATACCATGTTTTTGGATTGGAGGAATTAATATTGCGAAAATGACTATACTACCCAAAGCAGTCTACAGATTCAGTGCAATTCCTATCAGATTACTAGTGGCATTTTTTACAGAACTAGAACAAATCTTAAAATCTGTATCTCTGTATGGAGATACAAAAGCCCCCGAATAGCGAAAGCAATCTTGTGGGAAAAAAACGGAGCTGGAGGAATCAGACTCCCTGACTTCAGAGTATATTAAAGCTACAGTCATCAAAACAGTATGGTGCTGACATAAAAACAGAAATACAGATTAATGGAACAGGATAGAAAGCCCAGAGATAAACCCACACACCTGTGGTCAACTAATATATTAGAAAGGATCAAGGATATACAATGGAGAAAAGACAGTTTGTTCAATAAATGATGGGAAAACTGGAAAGCTACATGTAAAAGAATGAAATTAGAACATTCCTTAACACCATACACAAAAATAAACTCAAAATGGATTAAAGACCTAAATGTAAGACCAGACACTATAAAACTCAGAGGAAACCATTGGAAGAACACTCTTTGACATAAATCAAAGCAACATCTTTTTTGACCCACCTCCTAGAGTAATGGAAATGTAAACAAATGGGGCCTAATGAAACTTCAAAGCTTTTGCACAACAAAGGAAACTATAAACAGGGCAAAAAGACGAAAAGACAACCTTCAGAATGGGAGAAAATATTTGGAAATGAATCAATGGACAAAGGATTAATCTCCAAAATACATAAACAGCTCATGCAGCTCAATATTTAAAAAACAACCCAATCAAAAAATGGGCAGAAGACCTAAGTAGACATTCTCCAAAGAAGACATATAGATGGCCAAGAGGCACATGAAAAGCTGCTCAGCATCACTAATTATTAGAGAAATGCACATCAAAACTACAATGAGGTATCACCTCACACCAGTTAGAATGGGCGGCATCATCAGAAAATCTACAAACAACAAATGCTGGAGTGGGTGTGGAGAAAAGGCAATCCTCTTGCACGTTTGTGGAAATGTAAATTGATATAGCCACTATGGAGAACAGTATGGAGGCTTCTTAAAAAACTAAAAATAGAATTACTATATGATTCAGCATTCCCACTACTGGGCATATACCCAGAGAAAACCATAGTTCAAAAAGACACATGTACCCCAGTGTTCATTGCAGTACTATTTACAATAGCCAGGTCATGGAAGCAACCTAAATGCCCATTAGCAGACGAATGGATAGAAGATGTGGTACATACATACAGTGGAATATTACCGAGCCATAAAATGGAACAAAATTGGGTCATTTGTAGAGACGTTGATGAACCTAGAGACTGTCATACAGAGTGAAGTAAGTCAGAAAGGGAAAAACAAATACCGTATATTAACTCATGTATGTGGAGTCTAGAAAAATGGTACACGTGAACTGGTTTTCAAGGCAGAAATTCAGACATAGATGTACAGAACAAACGTATGGACACCAAGGAGGGAATGTGGAGGTGGGGGGTGGTGGGATGAATGGGAGGTTGGGATTCACCTATGTACACCAATATGTATAAAATAGGTAACTAATAAGAATCTGCTGTATAAAAAATAAACTAAAATTCAGAAAAAAATAAAGAGACAACCAAGGATCACTAAATATATGTTTATACATCTCTGTTTTTCAAGAGACTGGTCAGTGTGCACTTCTGAGGACTTTGATCCCTGTGTATGTGCCACTGCTTTGATTCCCTTGGGGTTATGCTTTTTGGGGGGCTTTTGCTTGTTGCTGTGGTGAAGCACTGAATAAGAGGGGAGGTAATTAGCATAATTTGTGATATTATGGCCCTAGATAATTAATATTTATTTATTTGGTTGCACTAGGTCTTAGTTGTAGCAGGCGGGCTCCTTAGTTGTGGCTCGCTGGCTCCTTAGTTGTGTCATGTGAACTCTTAGTTGTGGCATGCATGTGGAATCTAGTTCTCTGACCAGGGATCAAACCCAGGCCCCCTGTATTGGGAGCATGGTGTCTTAACCACTGCGCCACCAGGGAAGTCCACGGCCCTAGAATTAATGCCACACGATTCTCAACGGAACAAGATTCAGTGAGTGCCTGTGTATGGACTCTGTCAGTCATAGTTTACTGGTAGTTCTGGAATGTGTAGGCAAATTACGGGGAGATCAGAGGATCCATCTGGGTTTTCTTTTTGTAGTTTGACCTATCATTTATGATTTTCAAAAATCATGTTAGTTTAAAACATGCTTCTCTCCTCTTACCCAGTGATAAATGCTGCTCATTCTTTCTACAATGGAACAACAACTCTGCCAATATCAGATGAAGACAGAACTCCACGAAAGAGAATTAGCAAAACCTTAAATATGACTACGAGTCCTGAGGAGAAAAGAAAAATCATTGGGGATACTTTTGTTAAGGTACCTTTTTAATATCATCAGTGTGTACTATTTTCGATGTGAATTTTAGTATTTTTTTCTTATCATTATACCAAATAACCAAATTTTGTGACTAATTTTGATTCTTTTGTTGGCTAAGAGTTTTACCGTATATTGCTATTATACTGAATTAGTAAAAACTTTTATGTTTTTAAAAAACATGTACTTATGTTTTCAGTTTGTTTTCACTGCTTAAGAATAGATATTTTCAGTTGATATTAGATTTTAGTTCTTTGGGTATTTCAGTGGCTAGATCTTTTTAGGCTTTTGATGGGAATGTTCATATACCTTTTTGAATCACATTAAGCATGTGTTTTGAGGGTTTTTTTGACTTTTTAAAAAATTTTATTAGTGTATAGTTGGTTGACATTGACAATGTGTTGGGTTTTTAAAAAATTTTTATTGCTAATATTTTGTCTCTTTTTTACATCTTTATTGGAATATAATTGCTTTACAAAGTTGTGTTAGTTTCTGCTGTATAACAGCGTGAATCATCTATATGTATACATATGTTCCCCATACCCCCTCCTTCTTAAGTCTCATTCCCACCCTCCCTGTCCCACCCCTCTAGGTCATCACAAAACACGGAGCTGATCTCCCTGTGCTATGCGGCTGCTTCCCACTAGCTATCTGTTTTACATTTGGTAGTGTATATATGTCCATGCCACTCTCTCACTTCATCCCAGCTTCCCCTCCCCGCCCCCATCCCGTCCTCAAGTCCATTCTCTACGTCTGTGTCTTTATTCCTGTCCTGCAACTAGGTTCCATCAGAATCTTTTTTTTTTTAGATTCCATATATATGTGTTAGCATACAGTATTTGTTTTTCTCTTTCTGACTTACTTCACTGTGTATGACAGACTCTAGGTTCATCCACCTCACTACAACTAACTCAATTTCGTTTCTTTTTATAAGCATGTGTTCTTAAAGGAGTTTATTTTGGAGGATGGTAGATTTCATCTCCTGGTCAGTATTACAAAAGGACTCTTAAGAAATTTAGCTGAAAGTATAAAATTTTGCTGTCTTTTAGAAGAATTCATCTCTTAAAAGGCTGTTTTACTCCTGTTGTTTATAGATTGCCAATGAAGTAATTGGAGAAATGAACCTGAAACCAGAGGAGGTTTTCCTTGCCCAAGGTACTTTACGGCCTGATCTAATTGAAAGTGCATCCCTTGTTGCAAGTGGCAAAGCTGAACTCATCAAAACCCATCATAACGACACAGAGCTTATCAGAAAGTTGAGAGAGGAGGTAAAAGCTTATGAGAACTTTCGCATAAAACCTCCCTCCCTTAACCATTTTTAAGTGTACATTTCAATAGTGTCAAGTGTATTTGTATTGTTGTGAAACAGATCTCTGTAACTTTTTCATTTTTCCAAACTGAAACTCTATACCTGTTGAGCAACAGCTACCCTTTTCTCCCTCTCCCTAACCCCTGGTAACCTACCATTCTAATTTCTGTTTCAATGAATTTGACTACTTTAAATACCTCATAAGTGAAATCATACAGCATTTGTTTTTTCGTGACTGGCTTATTTCACTTAGTATAAGTCCTCAAGTTTCACCCATATTGTAGCATGTGATAGGATTTCCTTTTTAAGCTGAATAATATCCTGTTGTATGTGTGTGTGTGTGTGTGTGTGTGTGTGTGTGTGTGTGTGTGTGTGTGTGTATATATATAGTTAATTTATTTATCCACCGATGGACATTTGGATTGCTTCCACTTTCTTGTTGTTGTGAATTGTGCTGCTGTGAACATGGGTTTACAGATACCTCTTGGAGCCCCTGCTTTCAATTCTTTTGGATATGTACCAGGAAGTGGGATTTCTGAATCTTATGGTAGTTTTATTTTTAATTTCTTGAGGGACTTCCTTAATGTTTCCTTAGAAGTTATACGATATTACAGTCCCACCAACAGTGCACAAATCTTCCAGTTTCTCCATACCTTGCCCAACGCTTGTTCTTTTCTGTTTTTTTTTTTTTAATTAGCCATCCTAATAAGTGTGAATTGCCTGTACCTTTTTATTATTTTAGGCATCCTAGTGGGTGAGAAGTGGTAGGTTATCTCACTGTGGTTCTAATTTGCATTTCCCAAATAGCTAATGTCAATCATGTTTTTTGTGCTTATTGGCTACTTATATGTCACCTTTGGAGAAATATCTATTCGGATCTTTTGCCCATTTTTAACTTGGCTTATTTATCTTTTTATTATTGAATTGTATTTGTTCTTTATATTGTCTTGTTACAGCCCTTTATTAGATATATGATTTGCCTTCTGTAGGTTGTCTTCACTTTTTTGATGGTATCATTTGAAGAGTTTTAATAGTTAAACACTAGTATATTTTCTGATTTCCTTGTATTACAGTGAGAACTAGATCAGAGATTGGTGGGTAGGTTTGTTCTGATTTATTTCTATTTAAGAGGTTTACGTTTAAAATGTGTTTCAAAGAGAAATGTGGAGATCACTAAAATATCTAATTCCTTATAAGCACATAGGAAGAAATACTTTAAAAGATGAAGTTTTAAAAACTGATTTTTAAAGGTAAAAGACAATAGGAAAAGCCAATAATTTGTTACTTTTTGTTTTCCATGTCATTTTGGTTACTAATTTGTATTAATTGGCCTTTTTATTCCCTGTAGGGAAAAGTCATAGAACCTTTGAAAGATTTTCATAAAGATGAAGTAAGAATCTTAGGCAGAGAACTTGGACTTCCAGAAGAGTTAGTTTCCAGGCATCCATTCCCAGGTAAAAAATAGAATTCTGTTTGATTTGTTACTGTGCCTTCATGTTGAACAAAAATCAATTCAGACAGCTTTTGAAGTAATTTATCATCTTAGGGAATATGTAATTTTAAAGAAAGGAAGGGATGGATAGGGAATAAATATTCTTTTTAGTGCCTACTGTATATATTTCATTTTATTACTCATTTTTTATTGTATATATATTTAAATATTACATTATACTTGTGTAAATAGATTGTCATGTAATGTTGCCATCAGATGAGAAAGCCAAGAGATATTTTAATAACATCGCCACACAATTCTTAGTGTTAGAACTTGGGTTTATATGTTCTTTCTACTATACCATGATGTATTCCACAGGGATAAAACTCAGTTCTCTGAAATCCTTATCCCCTGACTTGTCTGAATGGCTGAACCATTTCTTTGCACAGTGCTGTATGTATTTAATTCATGACCAAATGAAAATATTCAGTTTTTAAATAGTCATTTGCTGTCATAAAATAAAATTAATTAGAGGTGGTATTTGTTAAAGTTAGGACTGTGAGTCTTAACCTGTTTTTGTTATGAGTTCTTGAGCTTGGCAAATCTTATACCTCAGTTTCTAGGTCTCTACAATAGTCATTGGGTGATGAGTTGAGGGAATGGTCTAATTAAATGAAAAAGCATAGTAATAGTTAACATTTCTTGAGTACTAGTATGTGCTAGGCATTCTGCTAAATACAGTATTTTACACATGTTGTCTTATTTGATCCTCACAATAGAAACTATTATGATCCTGTTGTCCAGCTGAGATAATTTTGGGACAGAGGCTAGTTTGCCAAAAGTTATGCAGGTTGGGTTTGGAACCAGGATTCTAGCCCCAGTAAGCTCTTCTCAGAGTTTGTTACGCTTAACTACCATATTGCCTCCATAAACAGTGTTACAAAGGTATAGCCCATATGGAGATTAGCACTTGTTTTTATTTTCAACTGTAGTAATTTGAGATGTTCAGTCCCTAACATGTGTTGGCAAAGGATTGTGTATGAAAGTAATTTTAAATAGATTGGCATGTATATTGTGAATTAAAAATATTTATTGGAGAATTTTGAGATTCTTAATACAGGGACTATTAAAATAAGAGGTGTATATCATTGATGTGAACAGAACTGAAACATTCTAAAAATGATGAGTTGGATGGGAAACTAATAGCTGCATTTCATATTAAACACTTTAAAAAACCTAAAGTGTATATGTCAATTATATTTCAATAAAACTGGTTAAAAAAACAATGGCAAGGGTGTTTTATATTTTGGGAATAGTGACCTTTTTTTATTTAAAATTTTATATTAAACATAACATTTATATTAAATACCATTGTTACTCTTCTCTTTAGGTCCAGGCCTGGCAATCAGAGTAATATGTGCTGAGGAACCTTATATCTGTAAGGATTTTCCTGAAACCAACAATATTTTGAAAATAGTAGCTGATTTTTCTGCAAGCGTTAAAAAGGTAATAATTTGTGTTGAATTTGGTTTTTTAGGAGCTTTAAACAGACACAGCTAATTGGTGCAAGGAATTGAATGGATTCTTGCTGTACTCCAGTCTTTACAATAAAATTGATTAGGGTTTCATTATTTGAAAATTCAGGGTAATTTAACCATTGGAGATGACTATGAAGAAAGTATTCTACAGACACTCTTAAATGCAGACTTCTCTTTTCAGCCATTCCATATATTTTAACAGATTGGATACCTTGAATCCCTGAAAATACTAGATACAAAGTATTTTAAAATACCCTTTCAGGGCTTCCCTGGTGGCGCAGTGGTTGAGAGTCTGCCTACTGATGCAGGGGACATGGGTTCGTGCCCCAGTCCGAGAAGATCCCACATGCCACAGAACGGCTAGACCCATGAGCCACGGCCGCTGAGCCTGCGCGTCCGGGGCCTATTCTCCGCAACGGGAGAGGCCACAACAGTGAGAGGCCCGCGTACTGCCAAAAAAAAAAAAAAAAAATACCCTTTCATATTTATTGCAAGAAGGCAAGGGAGATCATTGTAGTTCTAAATTGAGGGTGATGGAAATGTCTCCAGTTCTTCTGTATATTTGGTGCCTAAATTTATAATCTGTGTTAAAGTGGGCTTTGGTTGGTAGTGCTTCCAGGTGTCAGACAAGAAGCAATGTAAATTCTCTTTGGAGTCTCTTCAACCAGACCTCAAAGAATTCCCATAAATAGAGTTTCAACAAATATGAGTTTACAATAAAAAACTATAAAATAGATATAAAAGTAAGGCACCATGAATGAGAGCTAGTGGAAACAACTAGTAGAAGACCCTCAAGTACTTCAGATACTGGAATTAGCATATAGGCAACATTTAAAAGTACTGAGAATTAAGAGAAGCAATTTTTAATAAGAATAAGGTATATAAGAGACTAAAAAGTGACTGGGGAGCTTTGAAAAAAAAATTCCATTCTAGAAATGAAAATAACTAAAATTAAAAAGAGCTAAAGAGAGAATTAGTGAAGATTGATGTTAAATTATCCAGAAATTGGAACAAAGCATCAAAGACAAAATATGATTCAAAGAGGTTAATGTAGAATGAGAATGTCAACTTTAATGTATATCCAGAAGGAGATAATAGACAAAAGTATTGAAATTCCTCCACACTGGTGAAAGATACCATGCCTCAGATTCAGGAAGCATAATACATCCCAATCAGGATAAAGGAGAAGAATTTGACACCTAATAGGCATAACTATGGAAGCTACAGACTGCCAAAGACAAAGCAGCTGCAAAGAAAAGAGTGATTGCTGCATAAAGGAAAGGCTATTACTGGAAGCAGTAGTTAAAAGCAGGAAGAATTCAAAGTACCAAGAGAAAATAATTGTGAACAATAGTGAACAGATAAACTGTCTCAAAGAACTAGGGCAAAATAAAGACATTTTCACATAAACAGAATTTACTACCAACAGTCTGTTACTTAAGGAACTATAAAGGCAGTGGTTCTCAACCCTGGCTGTGTATTAGATTCAACAGGGGGAGCTTTTGAAGTATTCTATGCTTGGGTCCCTTCTCCCTAGAATTTATTTAATTGATATGAGATGGGACCTGAGCATACTAAGAAATTTGAGTGTATAGCTCAGGTTGAGAACCACTGTTTTAAAGAAATGACTTGAGGAGAAGCAAAAGGATACCAGTTGAAAGGTCTGAGATACAGGGACTGGTAAGCAAATAAAATGGTAAATGGATAAAATTAAATAGACATGGACTGTATAAACTGATCTAAATTTTGGTGTTTATTAAAAAAAACAGTATAACATTATATAGCTAAAATAGCATATAAGCCACAGGGGGATCAATTGGAGTTAAAGCATTCAAAGATCTTTGTATTTTGGGGGGCTTCCCTGGTGGCACAGTGGTTGGGAGTCCACCTGCCGATGCAGGGGACGCGGGTTCGTGCCCCGGTCCGGGAGGATCCCACGTGCCACGGAGCGGCTTTGGCCCGTGAGCCATGGCCCCTGGGCCTGCGCATCCGGAGCCTGTGCTCCGCAGCGGGAGAGGCCACAGTGGTGAGAGGCCCGTGTACCGCAAAAAAAAAAAAGATCTTTGTATTTTTTGCCATATGGGCAGAGATGATTCTCTTTTGTTAAATATCCCCACTTAAGGGGAAATGATAAAGAATAAAAATGGAGGGTTTAACTTCACAACTAGTAAAGGGGAAATAAATGAGCTGGGAGAAATCATCAGTTCAGAGGAATATAAAAAAGGAGAAAAATATAAAAAGTGGGGCAAATAGAAACTACTGAATTAAATGGTAGGATGGAATTCAACCATATTATTAACCCACAATTAAAAGGATTAACATCTTTAGTTAGGACGTAATTGTCAAACTAGATTGAGGAATAAAATCTAACTATAGTCTGTTTACTTTGGGATAGGAAGAGGGAAGGTAAAAGAACAGAAAAACATATACCAGGCAAATAAACCAAAAAAGAGGAAGTAGGTAGAGATATATTAATTTCAGACAAAGTTGACTTTATGGCAAAAAGTTTCCTTAAAGATAAGGAGAAGGTTTGACTCACGTGAGGTGTCCCTTGCTGTTGACAGAGGATTAAAGCCTCCATGTATGTAAATCTAATCTGTGTTTCTTGTCCTGATATTTAACTTCTCATAGCCCTGGCCCTCAGAAATGAAATTCTGACACACTGCATAGCACACACAAGTCAGAGAGAAATACCAAATAGAATCTATTGCTATAAACCAGAAAGTGTAGATACATAAGATAGTAAAATGTACCAAAAGAGTGAATACTGTATTTCTTGAAACCCTGAGAAGTGTGTCTTTGGTTTTCCTAGCCACATACACTATTACAGAGAGTCAAAGCCTGCACAACAGAAGAGGATCAGGAGAAGCTGATGCAAATTACAAGTCTGCATTCACTGAATGCCTTCCTGCTACCAATTAAAACTGTGGGTGTGCAGGTGAGTTGTGTGACTTCATTGACCTGTGACATAACTTTCTGCTGCTCTTTTTGCTAATATTAAAATAGGAATGCCTTAGGAAAATGAAATATGAAAGTATATATACCAAGTTTAAAAATGTAAAAAGGCAATATTTTATAGAATGTTTATGAAGTGAATAAGGTAATAGGAACTAAATATTCAGGCTGAGATTTTATAGATTTGAAATACCTGTCACTAAAATAAAATACCTGTAACTAAAGTAAAAAAAATTCAAAGAATGATTTGCTATAGGATTGGCTTGCTTGCTTCTGCCTTGAAGAACAGGTACCGAGAGGTCATGTCCTCATTTATCCTTCTTGATATGAAATATTCTGTGGCTTTAGAAGTCTCTAACTGCGAGAAGGCCCCCAGATGTACATGTTACACTATTTACGCATTGGTCTCAGCTTGTGTATTCCTTAAACCAGTGTCCTCTGCCTCTTCAACATGTCCCATCTCTCCCTCTCTCTCTCTTAGCTGTGATAACGTACAACTAACATTTTCAGTATGTTCTGTCTTTCCAATTGTAAGAGCGTATGACTGTAATATAGTTCTCATTTTTGAAATGCTATTCATAGATTATATTAAGTTCTTTATTTATATGATCATCAGGTGAGTTTCTGGGGGGAATAGCTTGGGAATCTAGGGAAGAGGAAGGTTTCTGTGATTTAGAATTTGAAGTTAAATGAAAACTAGAAAAGGTGTCAATAATTCAACTCAGAATGGTGCAAGTGCCAGTTAAGTGGTTAATGTGTTTATAATGTTCTCTTATAGTAGAATTATGCGTGGGAAGAAATTAAATACATTTTAGAGATTGTTCATCTAAAACTTAATATATACTCTTTTCCATAAATATGTGAATCTGAGCCATCCTTTTAAATTCCTCTTTCCCCTGAATTCAGGTAGCTCTGTTTGTAAATAAGACAATAAAAATTCATCGTTACTTTAAAATTAAGCTAAAATATTTTAGTTCATGGAAATGATAGGGCCAGCTATTTCCCCTCTTCTCCCTCTTTTTAAAGGTCCTATGTGAAAGCTACTTATATTGTTTTTAAATTATGTTGAAATAACCATTCCTGGAATTGTAGGAATAATTTTCTTTCAGTGGTGTATGGATTATCTCATTTATCATATACAGATTCATTTTGAAACTCATCATATGATATTTCAGGCAGATATTACCCTACTATATAAAAATAGAAGAGCAGACAAGTGGTATTTTTTGTTTTTGTTTTTGTTTTTTCCAGTCCTAAGTAGATCTGTTATAGAAAACTTCCAGCTCTGTATGCTAACTCCTGCTAGGCAGGGAGTTGAACTAGTTCCCCATTCCCCTTTTTTGATAAGTTCGTAGATAATGCTATGGATAAATACATAAATATAATTTGTTGGATGAGTGATTTCTTTTTTAAAAAATATGATTAACATATATATACACTACTATATATGAAATAGGTAAGCAACTGTATAGTACAGGAAACTATATAACCTGTAATGGAAAAGAATCTGAAAAAGAGTATATATATATGTGTGTGTGTATATATATATATGTATAACTGAATCACTTTGCTGTACACTTAAAACTAACACAACATTGTAATAACTACACTTCAATTAAAAAAAAATGAAGCTTATTCAGGCTCCACTATTTTTCCCATCAAAATAGAAGTTTCTTTTGTTGTTGGTTATCTTAACTTTATTTAGTCTCTTAGGCCTTTGAAGCTGAGACTCTTAGAAGTCCAGATAAAAATCATAATTCATGGTTAGTATAGCAATGAAGTTTATTTTCTAAATACCAAAATAAACTGCATTTGTAAAAAAAAATGTACAGTACATTTAAAAAGTAATTCTCCCTATTTCTGCTCTCCAGTTAAATGTTCCCTCCAGAACCATTTAGAAAGAAAATGAAAGGGAATTATTGACACATTGTTCATCACCTTTTTCTCTTAACTGAACATCATGAACTTCTTTTCATTCCATTGCAAGTAGATTCTTATTCTTAACTGCTGCCTTATATTCCATGTATGATTATACCATAATTTATTTAATCATTCCCCTACCAATGGACATTTAAACCATTTTTACTTTGTCACTATTATAGGCATTTCGGCAAGTAATAACTTATTTTTTCAAGCAGTTATTCATGTATTTCAGTAATATTTTCTGGATTAAAGAGCATGTACATTTTAAACTTTGATAGATACTATTATATTAACATTCAAATAGTCTGAATTCTTAAGTTTACTGTGTATTAGGTAGTTATCTAATGAATCTTACTTTTAAGTTGCTTTTCAGTTTAATTTTTTTTTTTTAAGCAAATGACTTGGATTAAACAGGACAGAGGAAACGGGAATCAGTATTATCAGTTTTATTCACTTATTTTAAAATTAACTTTCTTATTTTAAAGGAATAAATTATTTTTATATCTGACTTGAGAATCCTTTATCCATCTAAAGGATTTGGCAGCTCTTGTCTGCCAAATTAAGTGTGCTGGCTATCTGTAGTTCGGCAGGTATTTGGAATGAAATCCCAGTGAATCTCTGGTGTATGTTGAATAAATTATTGAAATTACCGTGACACTTCTTTTTAATGTCTGAGCTGATTTAGGTAGAATTTAACAGGGGATGTTAGGGACTTCCCTGGTGGTCCAGTGGTAAGGAGTCCGCCTTCCAGTGTAGGGGACACGGGTTCGATCCCTGGTCAGGGAACTAAGATCCCACATGATGTGGGGCAACTAAGCCCACACTGCTGAGCTTGTGTGCCTCAACTAGAGAGCCCGCGTGCCACAAACTACAGAGCCCACATGCTCTGGAACCCACACAACACAGCTACAGAGCTCACGGGCCCTGGAGCCTGTGTGCCACAACTAGAGAAGACAAAACCCGCACAGCACAATGAAGAGCCCACGCACCGCAGTGAAAGATCCCGCGTGCCTCAACTAAGACCCGACACAGCCAAAAATAATGAATAAATAAATAATACAAAAAAATGTTAAATAGGGGATTTTAATTTAGGATTTGTTTATATCATTAGCAAGCTATCCATATATACTTATAGTCAAGCATATTTTTGTTTAAAAAATTGCTATTAATGGTGTCATCATGCATGAAATATTTTCCAGTCCATCTTTTGAATTCTGTAAAATCATTAAAATTATCAATTGTATTTTTATTTTCAGGGTGACTGTCGTTCTTATAGTTATGTGTGTGGAATCTCCAGTAAGGATGAGCCTGACTGGGAATCTCTTATTTTCCTGGCTAGACTTATACCTCGCATGTGTCACAACATTAACAGGTATGTTCTGCAGGTGGTGGAGGGGTGAGATGTAATGGAAGGATGTGTTTTTTTTAAGGTCTTCCCATGTTGAAAGACCAGTGGCTCAAGTGTAGATACAGGTATGTGCTTAGGTCATAATCCAGCAGATATTTAATAATACCTTGTACTTTGTTCCTACATCACAGTGCAATCATCTGCTTATTAAAAATTTTTTTGCTTGAGAAATAGGAAGGTTTTTAATTGTAGTATGAAATACTAAAGACAGCTTTAAAAACATGTCTTCCCAATTAGCAATTTACACTACTTGTTTTATGATTAGATGTTTTATTCCAGAAGGATTGAAAGAATTGTACAGGTTATAGAATTACCGTTAGGGACTTAGTCAATTTAATAATAATTCCAGGGTAAATCAAAAGAAAGAGACATATGCCAGATATCGTCAAAGTAACAGCGTTAAATGTTTAAAAAATTTTGAATTTAGTTTTTCAGATCCAGTTTTCCTTTAATTTACACATTAATTTCTTATGTTGGATATATCAATAACTGATTTATTGATATAACCTTTATGTAATACTGAGCATTGTCTGTTATAAGTTCAAAAGTCTTACTCATTTAGTACCAGATTGCTAATTAAATGTTCTTATTTTACAGTGTTTCACTCTTTTCTATTTTCTTCGTGGGTTTTAGGCAGTTAACAACCAAAAAGAATTTCTTGAGATTTTAGTTTACTCAAATTAGCTACAGAAATTATAAACCTACTTGTTGATGTTTACTTAGCAGGGTATGTATATTTCTATACTGGTGTGGCTAGTATTTGTAGGCTGGTATGGCCTTCAAGACAAGAAGTCAAAGGGAAATCACATTTTTACTGATGGGAACATGTCCTTTAAAAGGCTTGCATAGATGAACCGAAGGCCCCCAAATACGGAAGCACCTTTAACACACTGAAAGGGTGAATTATTAATAAATAATGGTAAATTTGTAATTGCCTGTTTTGAATGAAGATAATTCTCTTGGTTAAAATAATGGTTCATAATTCATCTTCTGAAACATGCTAATACCTAAATAAACTTCATAGGCCATACAGAAAATTCCCTTTCACTAAGTTTGGCTCCACGGCTTTTACTATATAATTAATACATTTTTCATTTCACAACATTCTTGTTTCATCTGTCTCTCTGTCCTTTTCTTTTGCCGAAGAGCACTTACCCTTGTTTAAACTTTATCTTGGTCCTTTTATAGTCTGGTTTCTCTGCCTGTCTTTTCTTTTTTCCCCATTTGTCTCCCCCTCCATTCTTAACCCTTCCTCCCTCCCCAAAAAAAGGAAAAAAATAAAGTCTAACAACCAATAAACAAAAAACTAGATTTTAAATATGAACCTAGCAAGCCCTTAAAGGGTGTTGGTGAATTTTTGATTTCTTTGCCAGGGTCTTTTTTTGGGAATTGGAATTAAAAAAAAAAAAAAAAAAAAGCTTTCCATTTTTACCAGTCTTTCCCCCCTAATTTGCATGCTGGAATCTTTATACAGAGAGGGACGGTTCCAGTTTTACTGGAAGGCTGCCTCTCCCTGTACATTCTATGATCACTCTTGTTTGAACGAAATAAAAGAAAAAGGAGCAAGTTCATGGCATTCTTTTGCATAGTTGCTTTTTTCCTCTAAGGATTGTTTATGAGCTCTAGGAACTATTTTGTTTAGAAGTGTGGCTTACTTTCTATGCATGGAACAAAACCCTTCTTGTGACAGTATGTTTGGAAGGAGGCAATGAAGTATTTGGTGGTAGTGGTGGTTTTAATCTGATGTTTTTTTCTTCCATATGTTTTATTTTAAGTACCTATTAAGAAAAAAGAAAAAAACATTATTAAACTTCACCATGGTAGTTGCAGGGGAGATTTATTTTCTCTGCTAAAGACAGATAGGGCTAAGGAAAAGGGACAGTTGCCTGCTGGCTGGAGTTGGATTGGAAAGAGCCAGGTGGCACTCATCTCTACCCCTTCTCTCTCTTGTTTTCTGGGTGAAGGTTGTAGAACAGATTCCCCAAACCAGTGGCAAGATTCCCCTTGAACTGTTGTAATTATTTGATCCTAATTTCCTCAAGCTACCTTCCAAATCCTACTTTTATTAACATCTGCAGCATATCTTCATAAGTTTCAAACAGACATTTACTTGAAGCAGTAGTAAGTCATTCCTTTTCAACCAAGTCTTAACTTTGGTGATATTCTTAACCTTTCTTTGGGATCAGTGTTTTCCAAAATGTAAAAAAAAAAAAAGGTTGAGTTGGCAGTCAAATAAGTTTGGGAAATTCACTGTAGTAGTCTCATCTTGGAAGTTTCCAGCGCATATTAGCATATTATAGTTTCTGAAGTTTTGTTATAAAACCTATTTATTTAATTTAGTGTTTCCCCAGGAATTTCCTAGGGCTACCATAACAAATTTCCACAAACTGGAAGGCTTAAAACAACAGAAATCTATTATCTCACAGTTCTGGAGGCTGTTGAAGGCTATAAGTCTGAAATCAAGGGTGGTGTCAGCAGGGCCATGGCTCTCTCAGAAGGCTCTAGGGGGAGAATCCTTCCTCGTTTCTTCATAGTTTCTGTTGTTTGCTGGCTGTCGTTGGCTTGTGGCAGTATAACTCCAATCTTTGTCTCCATCTTTACATGGCTGTCTTTTCTCCATGTGTCTGTGTTTCCAGATTTCCTTTTTCTCAGAAGAACACCCACCAATCACTGGATTAATCCCCCCAAACACCATTATGACCTTTATTCGGTTACATTTACAAGGAGCCTCTTTTCACCCACAGATTCCAGATGGACATGAAGTTTTGGGGATACACTTCAATCCAGTACATTAAATGGAAAGAGGATTGTGATAATCACTTATATCTTTTTGCACCTTCTGAGATACTAGTATTCCAGAAAATATACTTTGAGGAAGGTTCATAGAATAGAGACCCTTCTATAATCTTATATCCTATCCTACCTATTTGGGGATTTGAAGTAGGTAAAGAGGGGCCTAAGAACAAATGGAAAGAATGTTATTTTATGTAATTTGCTTCTCTTACTAAAACGTATTTTCTCTATAATTTTCACTACCC
This sequence comes from Hyperoodon ampullatus, assembly GCF_949752795.1. NCBI lineage: Eukaryota > Metazoa > Chordata > Mammalia > Artiodactyla > Ziphiidae > Hyperoodon > Hyperoodon ampullatus. The sequence goes on along the minus strand of NC_136918.1, from coordinate 72,272,666 downwards.
CCTTCTAGAGTTGTCTATATATTTGGCCAACCAGTTAAAGAACCTCCTACAGACGTTACTCCCACTTTCTTGACAACAGGGGTGCTCAGTACTTTACGCCAAGCTGATTTTGAGGCCCATAACATTCTCAGAGAGTCTGGTAAGCTGCCCATTTTGTTCATCACTGAATGCTCTAATTAGATTTTGGAAGCATGGCATTATTATTTCTAGTAGGAGGACTCAGCTTTTAGTTTTATTATTTAATTCTTTGGGTAGTTCTGTGACATTGCCTTATCTGTATAAAATTTATTCACCTTTGTGGTCATTTGCGGACATGTACAAAGTGGCAAAAAATTCGAATTGCTCAACTCATATGTTTCCAGCTGAGGTTGAACAAGGCAATCCTCTGCCTTCTGGTTTCAGCTCTTTCTATAAACAAGTGTCCTTTTTGTGGTCTATTTAATGACATGTTTTTTGCATTTTTGTGCTTTTTGTTGGTGATTTCACTGTTTAAAATAGTGCTGAGGTGCTGTCTAGGTTCCTAAGCATGGGAAGGCTGTGATGTACCTTACTGAGAAAATAGGTTTGTTAGATAAGATTCATTCAGGCATGAGTTATAGTGCCATTGGCTGTGAGCTCAACGTTAATGAACCTACAATAAATATTGCATAAGGTGTCTTTAAACAGAAACACACATAAGCAAGGATATGTATTAATCAGTTGATGAAAGTGGTCAGGAACCTAACTCTGTATTTCCCCTAGGGTTAGTGGTTCAGTATTTTCTTATTCAGTGTCTGCAGTATAGAAGATAACTACTATGAATAATGAATTGACTTTATATTACATCACTGTAACATATCACTGCAGTCATCAAATTCTGTAATTTGTATTTGTGATTATGTTTACTTACAGTGCTATGAGAGTAGCTAAAAACAGTACATGATGACAGTCCTAAGAAGTGGTGTGTGTATGTGTGCAATTTTAGATCTGTCTAGGGGGATTTAATTGAGCAGAGAATGCTTTTCTATGGTGTGGTGATTGGTTTTGCATGTTAACTTCCTTTCTTTAGGGTATGCTGGGAAAATCAGCCAGATGCCGGTGATTTTGACACCTTTACATTTTGATCGGGACCCACTTCAGAAGCAGCCTTCGTGCCAGAGATCCGTGGTTATTCGAACCTTTATTACTAGTGATTTCATGACTGGTATACCTGCAACCCCTGGCAATGAGATCCCTGTAGAGGTAACTTATACTTTTTTTCCTAATGTACATTTTTAATACCTTATACATTTTATAATAATGGTGAATGGAATAGGCTATGGCAATGTTGGTATTTCTGAGGTTGGTTTTCTGTTCATAAAATAGGCTCTTTTTAATCTCCACGTAATTGGTTGTTTAATACACTATAGTAGAAAAAGGCCTTAAGTTTATTAAACTCCAGATTTCTGATTACTGTGTGGAGAATCACCAACTCTGATCTATCATTTTATCTAATCTTGCCAACCTCTACTTTATAAATAGTATCCTCCAAGTAGAGAAGAAAACACTAAGAGTGAAGAAGAGTTTATGAGACATAAGGGTGAGATTTGATGGCGTTATGGCCAGGCACCCATGAATTTCTTATTGCTCTGCCTATTACCAATTGCAGTTTTGATCACCATCTTCCTTTCTTATTATCCCTCCACTAGAGTGTTCCAGAGGAGCTATTTGCATAGTGGCAAATGAAAGTCAAAGTGAGACTTTATTAATTGGACCACTGTTCCAGGACTGTAATACAGGGCTCTGATTATATATAGCTAGATAGCTGGGTTGGAGAATGTGGCTTAGAGTTTGTTTTCCCTTAGGCTCACATTTGCCAAGTCTCTGGCCAGTCAAGTGACAAGGCCTTCCTCATCTATACATGTAGCAGTGATTATTATTACCTTGCATTACGTGCCACCTTGGTGGCCTCGACGTTGTAAGCCACAGATAATTTGTGAAGCATTGGCATAAACCCGTAAAATCAGATACTTGGATGCCACAGCAATGTCAAATTGCTATAAATGCTTCTAAACACTTGTTAAGGACCAGTAACAAACATGACTTGCAGACTGCACTTTGAGTAGTACTGAATTTAAGTCACTTAAATCTGTAGAGGGTCACTACATAAATTAATCATAAATATATCCCATATACAGAGAGGACAATAGTAAAAATAGATTGTGTTTTAATTTCAAATTACAATTGCAGGACTTCTAAGTCTGTTAGACACACAGTGGACCCTGGCTCTTTATTTATAATCTTTGTTTTATAACAGGTGGTGTTAAAGATGGTCACTGAGATTAAGAAGATTCCTGGTATTTCTCGAATTATGTATGACTTAACATCAAAGCCCCCAGGAACTACTGAGTGGGAGTAATAAACTTCTTGTTCTACTAAAGTTCCGTGTGCAGATTAAATTGATTAGAAACCATTCCTAGTATTGACATGCAGTACTGTCAAAACAGTTACTGGAGCAACTACATCACATCTGAGTTCTCTGCAGCAAAAATCTACGGCTTAAGAGCTGAGGTGGGGATAACTAAAAGGGACTGAAGAGTTTGTATGGGTATAATCAAAGCACCATTGCCTACACTCAGACAGACTGACACTGCTTTTGCCTTTACCTCTGCCTCACTTGTTCTTTATGTATAAACTCACTGTTGCTATTGATGTCTCTGTCATCGAAGATGTATGGGAGTGGGTGAGTTTGGGGTCTGGTAATGGACTTCTTTCCCCTTGCCAGTTTCTAAGAGATGTTAGAAACACCATTATTTACCAGTGTGACTTAGTATGTATTCCTTATGGAGAATCTGCGTTTACCGAAAAGTAACCTCATTCCTCCAAAGGTTCTGGGAAGGGGTCAACATATCAGATAAAGGTTTAGGTGGGCTATTCCATCCACTTTTGCAGGACACCGGAGCCATAAAATGGTAAGCTACCTTAAGATGGAAAAGCACCAGGAATTTGTTCAAGTACTTTGAATTTTATGTCATCACAGCCATGGGAGGAAGGAACTATGAATAGTCTCAGTTTAAAATGTTTTCAAATCATGCTCCACGTTGCATGCTGTCAACCTGTTCATTGGTAAGGAGCTTTATCCTCCCAGCCTTATTGCCAGCTCCCATAGCCTTGTAGAGGAAGTTTCTCTTCTCTCCCCAGAAGACACTGTCTTTGGTCTAGCATAGTTAAAGTTCAAGCATTTTAATCTTGTTTGGTCCGAGGAGCAGCTCTGAGATCACAGAAACTATCGTGCATGCCCACAACTTACAAATGCATGCCTGCAGTAATCTCGTAAAGAGTTTTAAAATGAACTCTTAGATGTAATCTATAAATACATTTTTTTATGCACTGCTCAGAAGATTGTGACCAGTCTTGGCTCGTGCGAAGTATTGCCAAACTTTGTACTCCTTTCTGCCAGCTGTAAGAGAAGATTTAAGAACTGGTGTAGGACTCTTTGCCATTGCCACCAGTTTCTAACAGATGCTTTTATAACATTCATAAAAATAGACAGTACTAGGTTTGAATTCTGCAGCCATTTCTCTCTCAGTATTTTAGCTGATGTTACTATTTTTAAATGTTACCATGTTTTTCTCATACCAGTTCCATCTCAGGTTGCTGCCTCTTACCTAATCTTCAAGATCTTTTGTATTAATCAGGTATATAATTTTGTTTGGGATTCAGTGTTAGGTAAATAATAAAATTATGCATGGCAGAAGTCTTCCTTTCATTCTGTTTGGCACAGGGTATAAGAAAACTGTTGCTGAACCAGCAAGGGAAGAGCTTCTGACTGCTGTAACAGGTATCTGTATCTGAGAAACAGGAGTATTTGATTTCTAGAAAAATTGAAGAGTTCATTCTCTGTACTAATGATGAGGAACTCATAATGGCTTTTTGCAAAAAGGGTATATTAGTGGTCTGGCCTTAACAGATTTGGAGGCATGTTATTTTAGAGCTGGAATAGACAACCTAAAAAAGGCTTATAAACATTTGTGTTTAGTGAAAAGAATTCCTCTTCTAGCAAAAGTATCTTAGGACACTTTTGGAACCTAGGAAGACTTTTTTCCTAAGGTGTATTCTGTGGAACACTGTTGAGATAAAGGGTTAGGTGATCATATAAGTTTGGAAAGTGCTGCTCACTTGTCCTTCCATCTTGGAGATTTATGGTATACGTTATTTTCAAAGCTCTGAGAAATTTTGAAGTTAGAAACAATTGTTTTTTAACTTAATGTTTTCCTGATATTTGTTCACTAAACTCCTTTTATATAATCCTTAAAACTGTAAAAATGGTTTCTCCAAAACACTTCTCGACATGATATAGTAAAAAAACCTAGAATTCAGAGATTTCTTAATATTTAGTACCCTCTCTTCCTTTGCAAAGAACTTTTTGCTTTGTGCCCTATAGTATTACTCTATACCTTCACAGTATTTCATCTGAGGACCTGAGAAAAGTTAAGATTGAAGTTCCATTTTACAGTTAAGGAAACAAGCTCAGCTTAGTAATGGCTACCTAAAGAGTTTCAGAATTAAATGTAGGGTTTCCCAGTTATTCTTTTTTTAAGTGAATTTTGGCACCTAAAATTATATAAACTTACTGGATGGTTATTTTTAACCAAGGCTTAGAACAGTGGCTCCCTGTCTAATAACATTCATTGGTTATCCTTGACAGCTCATGACTGCTTTCCTAACACTCACCACTTACCTGGGAATATATTCTATCTAATAAATATATTTTGTTTCTTTGTACCTATAGAAGGAGGAAGGCAGGTTAGTGAAAGCATCATCATTTATTCTTAAGATTGGTGGACACAAAAGAAACTTGAGAACCAAATAACCTTGCCCCACCTTTGTGGCCCCATCTAGCATCATCAGCTCTGTTAGAAGTAGCAACCTGGCATAATTGCCAAGAGTAGGTCTTTAGATGTATCTGGGAGATAGGGTTACCCGAGTTTCCCATCTTTTGCCACTCCTTTATCCTAAGATAGGTGCATGCATGTAGCCAAACAAGCATCTTAAAAGTTTGTTTCCTTGCTATGTTTGGGCTTATCCCCTGATAGCCCATTTTATTGAGTAACTTGAATCAAACCTCTAGAGCAGTTGTCCTCAACCCCTGGACCGCGGACTGCTACCAGTCTGTGGCCTGTTAGGAACTGGGCCGCACAGCAGGAGGTGAGCGGCGGACAAGGGAGCAAAGCTTCATCTCCCGCTCCCCATCGCTCGCATTACCGGCTGAACCATCCCCAGCCCGTCTGCGGAAAAATTGTCTTCCACGAAACCGGTCCCTTGTGCCAAAAAGGTTGGGGACCGCTGCTCTTGAGAATGAGGACATTCAGAGTAGGTAGGTAGGGCCATTCATCTTTAGTGCTTTCTCTTGCCATTAAACAGCTGTGTGAACTTGGTCATTTCTGTGTTTTTTTAACATGTAAGATGAGGCAGTTGAATTATATTTACATCAAATCCAACTCTAAATTCTTATTTTATAAATAACAAGAAAAAACATAGCAGGAGATAGAATGGAGAAATGGGATAGTTTTAAGTGCTTTTAACATCAGATATGACCCGGCCAAAAGTAAACATTAAAATATTGTAAAATCAGTTATTAATTACCATTTTTTGAACCTGAGGCATAGATCAAGGTTTGACTACTTAAGAATCTTTCTTCTGTTGTGGCCGTGACACTTGGAAGATACTCATCAACAACATGTTCCTAAGAGCAATCTATTTATGTGTTTTTGGAAAAGTTAAGAGTATGCTTTGGCTTTGAGACCAATGAAAAGTCTCCCATACTCAACTTATATATAGCTAATTGTTGGCAAAGCTAGAATCCAGATTTTCTGCTCTGTGCATTGAAGGGGTAATGCTCCAAGGCCCTTCAAGGCAAGGCTTAACAGGAAGTTCTCAGTGTGTAACTGACCATCAGGGATTAGTGTATTTCCAAGGTGTTAGTCATCTCCTTACAGCTAAGTGAGTATTAGTTTCTGGAAATAGTACTGTCTCTCAGAAATCTTCTGAAACTCTCATGCCCAATGTTATATCTCTGTTTCTTCCTACCTTTCCAAACAGCTCCCTTTCCTACTCCTAACACCCTCCTTCTCTCTTCCCCTCTCCTGAATTCTCATTGGACTGTGGTGAGAACACACCTTAGCTATTACCTCAGTAGATGCTTCTTTCATTTGCCCCCAATTAGAATTTTTTTGGACTGTTCGTAGTTTTATTTATTTATTTATTTATTTTTGTTTTTTTACCTTTACTCATTCTTTTTTTTTTTAATTTTTATTGGGGTATAGTTGATTTACCATGTTGTTGTAGTTTCAGGTATACAGCAAAGTGAATTTGTTATATATCTACTTTTTTTTAGATTCTATTCCCATATAGGCCATTACAGAGTATTGAGTAGAGTTCCCTGTGCTATGCAATAGGTCCTTGTTAGTTACCTATTTTGCATATGGTAGTGTGTATGTGTCAGTCCCAATCTCCCAATTTACCCCTCTTCCTCCCCCTCCCTTTACCCCTGGTAACCATAAGTTTAATTTCTACATCTGTAACTTTATTTCTGTTTTGTAAATAAGTTCATTTGTAGCCTTTTATTAGATTCCACATATAAGCGATATCATATGATATTTGTCTTTCTCCACTCAGTATGACAGTCTCTAGGTCCATCCATGTTGCTGCAAATGGCATTATTTCATTCTTCTTTATGGCTAATATTCCATTGTATATATGTACCACATCTTCTTTATCCATTTCTCTGTTGATGGGCATTTAGGTTGCTTCCATGTTCTGGCTATTGTTAATAGTGCTGCAATGAACATTGGGGTGCATGTGTCTTTGAATTATGGTTTTCTCTGGGTATATGCCCAGTAGTGGGATTGCTGGATCATATGGTAGTTCTATTTTTAGTTTTTTAAGGAACCTCCATACTGTTCTCCATAGTGGCTGTACCAGTTTACATTCCCACCAACAGTAATGAAAATAAAAACAAAAATAAACAAATGGAACCTAATTAAACTTAAAAGCTTTTGCACAGCAAAGGAAACCATAAACAAAACAAAAAGACAAACCTCAGGAGAAAATATTTGCAAATGAAGCAAGTGACAGGGATTAATCTCCAAAATATACAAACAGCTTATGCAGCTCAATATCAAAAAAACAAACAACCCAATCAAAAAATGGACAGAAAATCTACATAGACATTTCTCCAAAGAAGACATAGAGATGGTTAAAAAGCAAATGAAAAGATGCTCAGCATCACTAATTATTAGAGAAATGCAAATCAGAACTACAGTGAGGTATCACCTCACACCGGTCAGAATGGCCATCATCAAAAAATCTACAAATAATAAATGCTCTAGAGGGTGTGGAGAAAAGGGAACCCTCTTGCACTGTTGGTGGGAATGTAAACTGGTACACCCAATTAGAGTTTAATAGGGAAAACTGAATACAAGTTGAATGTCTCCACCCTTGGAAAGTACCCCGTTGTCCTTACTGAGGTAGTTTAGCCACACAGAAAATGTAGGAAACCATGGAATCTTTTTCATCAGTGTAGGGCCTGACAACAATAATGGTGGCATCCTTGGCTTTTATATTTCCAAACATTTCATTTAATGACAAAAGATTTGAAATCCCCCAAAGATTGTCAAAATGCCAGCACCCACCCTAGTCACATATTGAAGATGCCCAGGTATACCACCCAAATCTAACCTTTTTCAGTGGTTCTCAACCCTGGATGCCTGCTGTTACTACTTGAGAAGTTAACTCTGTATAGCACCCAGACCCCACAATCAGTTAAATTAGAATCTTGGTGAGGCCCAAGCATTGACAGTTTAAAATCTCCCAGTTATTGAGGGACATACCTGGCCTTTCTAATTGTAGCTTAAAATCTTTGTCAAACCTATAGGTGAGAAGAGAAGGCCCTAGGTACTGCCTTGGTGAAGATCCGTATAACTAAAGTAGTTCAAAGCTAGGGACCAGACTCTGGAACTGATTCTACCTATACAGGTTATCCCCACTATCCAAAAGTAGAGCTTTCCTATGAAAGCTTTTAGGCAAAATGTCGTAAAGCAAAGAAGCAATTACTTTAGGACACATCTGGCTAATGATGTATGAAATAAATCCAGATAAAGCACAGATGCTCACAGACAGAGTTCAAAGCCATGGCAGCCAGATGCTGAGTATAGTTCGAAGGGAAGGAGCTTGGGACCGCCACTCTTGCTGCTTGAGGTGTGCGCTGCCTCTGTATCAGCTCACTGCAGAACAAACGCAGAATGCTATTTTCACTTTTCATCCTTCTTCCTAAAAGCAAAAATCCTTTTCCAACTTCTTTCAGTTTGTGAAAACAGGAACTACTGTCGGTCTTTTGCAAAAGTGTAGTGGTGTAAAATGAACTTTCAAAAAGCAAGGAATACCTGTACTGTCTTGTAGGTCAGACACTCCACGGGCCCGTTTGGTAATACTCAGGGTAGCTGACATAGATGTTACTCCCTTTGAGGTCTGTGCAGCAGCTACACAGGCTTCTCTCTTTCAACCTCTTTTTTCCTGCTCCTTTTGCTTTTCGTCAAAGAGGAGAAATCCACCCCTATGCTGCAGCCAAGTCTCCAAATTGGACTTTAGCCAGATTATGAAACTGAGACTGAGCTATTACTCAGAAAGCCTTCTGGAGCCATGTCATTTCAATATAATTCTCTACAAAGCTAGAAATTACCTACCTGTAACCTCAGTTTCCTGAATGAAATCTTTTGAGCAGTTCCGTCTTAATTTACCCATTTAGGGTCTTTGTTCACTGGTGAATCCTGTGGCATCCCTTGACCTTGTTAATGACCCCTGAATTAGCAAAATCAGGAGACTGTGGGGGGAGTTTGGCTATTTCTTGGGTATACTAAGTTCAGTAGCTCCAAACTCCTCTGAGTGTTCCAGGAAGCCTGAACCTTGACTGATCCAAGTAGAGTATATACCTTTGGAGAATACAGATGTTTAAGGTAAGTAATTTTCTGTTTTTGAATCCACTATGACCATTGTTACAACCTTATGATATTAAATGAAGACGTGAATGTAACCTCCTTTCGAAGAGATTTTTTTATAAAGAAATATTTTGTTAACCGGAGTAACTAGTGTAGTTGTAAAATCACTATGTAATTGTTCATGGTATACTGAAATGTCTATTGTGTGTTGTGGTAATAAAGTTGGCATAAAATAGCTTTGCTAAATTAATGTGAAATGATTTTAATGCTTTTCTGTCTTCAATATACTTCCTAAAGGAGGAAATGATGACTTTCATATTTGTCATTAAGCTTCAGGGTTTGTGAGAAAAAGAAGGAGAAAAGAGGACAGACACTATCAGCATATGGGAAATAGGAAATTGCGTATGCTGTCAGAGGTTTCTGGATGATAAAGTTAATCTATTTCTCTTAGTTATATAGGAGGGTGTTAGTGTTTTACCTACAGTGTTAACAGTGGACACAGTAGACATAAAATATTGGGTATCTTTTTATTTAAATGATTAGCTAAAGGTGTTTGTATTTCCAAAATTAAAGTCATGTATGTACACATACATACTTATTTGATTTCTTACATATTCATTTATATATGATCAAAACTGTTCTCAATTTCTTAAAACATAAATTGCCTTTATTTAATACAGAAGTCAGATTCATTTCATTGTTTGGAACTATGTTATCAGAGTTGATCAAACCCATCAAAGTAAATGTTTGTATTAGTGAGTTACCAATATGAAGATTAGAGGAAATGACATTGTTCAGAACTGAATTCAGTAATTACTTTCAGGTGGCTACATTGCTCTGGTAGCTGGATCCTTTCAGATCAGTGACCTAGTCTGGCCTTCTGCTATCTGGGAAGAATGTATTTGGTTCATCTGTATTTTGTAAAGTTTTTACTGTTTTAACATGGCTCAAAACAAAAATATTACTGAGTTTTTATCTTGCACTCTCACAGATCTGTCATTTTACCTTTCAAAAAATTCTACTTTTATCAAAAGCTATATTTTACACCACAGCTAAGATTTTTCTTGGAGTGTCAGTGAATTATTTGAATGAGTTATATACATTAGATACTAGGAAAAGCAGCTAGGAATCCTACTTAAACCTCACTATTATCCAGATACTGTGTTGAATTCTAATGAAGAAAAATTTTTTTATGTTTCAGGATGCTGTTTCATATGCAACTGTATATTACTGTTCTTTTAGACAATATATAACCTGCCAACACATACACTTTTTAAAAAAATTAACACCATAGAGAAAACTATATTTTAAATTCCCACATTAAAATAGTGGAAAACATGAGCGCCTTTTGCCAAGATGCCTTTACCTAATTGCATTAGGACATTGATACTTGGTCTAAATAAGAAAAAAAGTTCCAGGGGACTAAATTTTAGTATTTAGCAAAGTGCAAGAAAATTCTTTGGAAAGCAACTACTATTGCAGTGTGAAGTGTGAGTGGTGAGGATATAATGAATTGAACTCTTATTTTTAGTCCCTATTCTGTGGAGTGCCTGAATGAACAGTTTGAGAACCATGTAGTCTCAGTATTTTCATTTCTTTTTCTTCTCAGTTTAGTTGTCTTAACTTCAAAGGGTATGTCTAAAATACACTTGTGTCCTTAATATTGAAAGAGTTGTCTTTCTTGGTTTTGACATTTAAGAATTGGAATATTTTGCAAAAGTATAGATATTTAAAAATCTTAAGTGCATCTTCCTAGGAGTGTAGAAACAGATATGCCATATATTATATAAAGTATATATGTATAGAATGTGCCTAGATCCAAGTTTGATATACACTTTCATTCACTTTGGAGCTTGTTTTGTCAGGTACCTGTTGTTACAACAGAGGCTTAAAACTATCCTATGCTTTTCAGACCTATATGTAGTAGTGAGTATTTTAATTTACTGGATTTAGACTATGCTAAATGTGCTATCTACAATTTGTTACTACTATATTAATTTCTCTTTGTAAAACAAGGGAAAACAGTCACATACCACACACACACTTTAAAAAAATCTTCGTTAAGTAGACAGTGATGGCATGGCCATCTCTTGAATGTGTTTTGAGAGTTTAGAGATGTCACTCTGTCTGGCAGAGAGAGGGAATCAGCACAGCTCACATTAGTTTGGGAATAAATTGAACTTCAGCTTATGAAGGGAGCATAACTGTCTTGTGTATAGTTTCACCATTGTGTGATTTCTTCACCCTAAGTCTCAGAAGAGAACCATTGTAGAAAATAAAAAGCTTCTGTCTGAGACACGGGAATAGAATCTATCATGAAATCTTAAGAGTATTAGTGACATCAAGTAAGATTCCTATTAAACTGGTAAGTGTAAGTTTGGGAATGTATTTTAGAAATAATATTTGTTCCTAATTCTGCTGATTCAACATTAGCCTGAAATCCAATAAACTTGATTAATTTCTGACTCTGACTCCGTGTAGCTATGTTACCTTGGGCCAGACGCCAATCTCCTGGGCAACAGTTAACTCAAATGTAATTTAGGAATAGTATTGCCTGTGTGGGTCAAGTATGAAAAATGAATATGTATGAAAATATTATCTGTAAAATGCTAGTGTAAGCATAACCTGTTACTTAAAACAGATGGCAGTGCACATAAAACACATGATACGGATTAATAATTTCCTTGTGCTCAATTAGCTGGGACAATTCAGATAAATTTACACTATGCCAGATCTCCAGATTTTGAGCTAATTCCTTTTAGCTGTACAAGGACTGTGTATTCGTTTTTATGAAATTTATACCATGTGATAATAACCCTGACCAAGGGAACAGATCTCACTGACTTCTGTCTTTTAATTTCCTACCTTGCACTTGAGAAGTACAAAAATTGTATGTCTACTTTCCTTTCTCTTCTGATTCTAGTGGTTTGTGCAATAATGAAACATTTGTCCTCTCTGTCTTTTGGTTGGGGAAAGAAATTTGGGACAATAACAGATGTGATAAGTTAGCATGTGAGTAATTGCAGAATAAAATATTCCGGCAATAATTTCCATAAAAAGTTGAGAGGTGAGGGCTTCCCTGGTGGCGCAGTGGTTGAGAGTCCGCCTGCCAATGCAGGGGACACGGGTTCGTGGTCCAGGAAGATACCACATGCCGCGGAGCGGCTGGGCCCGTGAGCCATGGCCACTGGGCCTGCGCGTCTGGAGCCTGTGCTCCGCAACGGGAGAGGCCACAACAGTGAGAGGCCCGCATACCGCAAAAAAAAAAAAAAAAAAAGTTGAGAGGTGAGGGAGAACACCTCAAGCTCATTTGATATTCAGATGCTTTATGTCACCCTTTGGATTGGAGCTGAGTCCTCGAAGTAGTCCACGGAGAGGTAGAAATTATGGAATATTCCTGGTGGGTGGAGGCCAGAAGGAGCCAGAAGTGAGTAAACTTTGACCAGCCTGAGTTGTTTGGGAGGATAAAATTGGAGAGTTAGTGCAAAATTATGGAGGGCTGTCAAGGGTTTGAATTGTGCCCTGTTGGGAGTGTGTACTGGCTAAGTCAAAAGGACTGGAAAAGCTGGTAGCCCACTTCCTCTGTAAGAAAGTGGCATCAACCCTTTTCCCTTGCTGTGAATAAGGTCTGTGATAAGCTATGGTCAGGCTAGTCAGTCACGAATAGTTTCTCCATACTACTTAATGTGCTTCAAGTGACATACTATATGTTTGAGAAAAGTGTTTAGTCTAGCTTCTAAGGCCCTCCACAGCCTAACTCTTGCCTACCCATCAGGCTTAAACTTGCCTTCTGCATCCAGGTGGATCCACTTGTGGGTCCTTCAAGCCCTTGGTGTTTCACTTCCCCCCTTTGCCCCTACTGCTCCATCTATCTGGAGTGCCAGCCCCAGGGCCCTTGATGTCTGCAAACATTTAGTCACAACTTTCAATAGAAGGTCTCCTCTATGAAAACGTCATACATTTTCCAAGCTCCCACTGCCTGTTGAGGAATCCCATGACTATTTGTTTATATTTTATTTCTTATTTCTCTTTTACTTGTTTGTATTCATTTTCTTCAGCCAGACTGTAAACTTTTTTTTTTTTTTTTTTTTTTTTTTTTTTTTTTGCGGTACGTGGGCCTCTCACTTCTGTGGCCTCTCCCGCTGCGGAGCACAGGCTCCGGACGCGCAGGCCCCGCGGCCATGGCTCACGGGCCCAGCTGCTCCGCGGCATGTGGGATCCTCCTGGGCCGGGGCACGAACCCTCGTCCCCTCCATTGGTAGGTGCACTCTCAACCACTGCGCCACCAGGGAAGCCCCAGACTGTAAACTTTTGAAGGCAAGGTCAACAATTAACTTATCTTTGAACTCTTAGAGCCTGGGTCATAAAATGTAAAATTGGAATGCTTTTTAGAAACCTGCAAAAAGAGGACAAAGCTTTTTTCAAAGGAATAAATGTCTAATAGTAGAATTCCAAATAACAGACACCTAGGTGAAAAAGCTAATCTCAGGCAGATAACCTAGCCTGCACCCTTGCTTCCACACTGATATCACCAAATAGGAAACCACTTATATTTTTAGTTACCTGTAGCTTCAGCCTTTTGTGTTACAGCCCTAAGTACAGTGCTGTGTTTTTTTAAAAAAATATTCTTTTTTTAACTCTAGGCAGTCTGTTTTTTTGTTTTTTTGTAAATTCTGTTTGAATTATAAATTAAAATATGAATGCTTAGAGAATAGCATTCAATTATTGGGGATTTGTTCAATAAGATTGGGTGGCTGGGGACTTCCCAGTGTGGGAAGCAATAAACCACAGAATTCAAAGAAGTGGAATGGTGGTCCTGACTTAAGGTGGTCTGAACAATTTCCACGGTGCTTATAGTTAGGCTAGTTGGCAGTTCAGGTTTCCTTTAGAAACTGTTCTTTAGTTCTGCTCTGGACATCTTGTAAGTACTCTTTTTCACAAGATTAAAGCAGAATTTTGGAAAAGGTTAGGCAATTAATCCTGAGTGAGGGTTTCAGTGTTGTTTTTCAGCTTTTGTTGCAGAAGGGAGACACTAGTTCATTACTCACAAAAGTAAAGAATAATGGTATTTATCTTATGAGGTTTTTTTTTTAATTATTTTTTTGGTCTGCTTTGGGTCTTTGTTGCTGCGCACAGGCTTTCTCTAGTTGTGGTGAGCGGGGGCTACTTTTTGTTGTGGTGCGTGGGCCCCTCATTGTGGTGGCTTCTTTTGTTGCGGAGCATGGGCTCTAGGCGCACGGGCTCAGTAGCTGTGGCTCATGGGCTCTAGAGCGCAGGCTCAGTAGTTGTGGCACACGGGCTTAGTTGCTCCGCCGCATGTGGGATCTTCCCGTACCAGGGCTTGAACCCATGTCCCCTGCATTGGCAGGTGGATTCTTAACCACTGTGCATGAGGTTTATTTTTGAGTACCAGTATGCTGCTGAGTGGCCTGGCAAATGTGAGGCAGCCATAGGCTGTTTTATATTGTGGCTTAATGGTAGAAGAGCAAGGGAGATTTATTATCTATTGTAATAATTAAACATTTTGCATTTATTCAATAAGGGGAAGGTGTATGCAACTTGACATTTATTATCCTCCAAGAAGCAAACACGCATTCATTCATGACAGTAACTGCTGGCTGAGCACTTGTTCTGTGCCTGCCTGGCACTGTGCTAGACTCCAGAGAACGAGGCTCCAAGCCTGGAGGAGATCGTTTTATGGTTGATTCCTCTGGCTCCTTCACCATACCCAACCCTCCACACATAAATCCACTTTGTTTTCAGATGACCTTGCCTCCTTCCAAGATGGCTCGTCAGTCTGCTCCTTTCCATTCCCAGCTTCAACCATAGTCTAGGCCCTTGGTTGTCCCTGATCTGTTTCATTGCAGTAGCAACCTAGGGGTTTTCTCTGCCCCTGGTTTCTTCCCTATCCACGCCTGTATCTCTGTTTCAAAACACAGATCATGGGCTCATAAAGATGTTCTGGTCACCTTATTCATCTGCTCAAAACACAGCAATAACTTACTGTCTGTGGAATAATGCCCAGACTGCTTTACCTGGCGTGTAATTATTTTTCCATCTTCATCTTCTAAGACTATCCTCCAGCCATTGGATTTCCTCCAACTTTAGGCATCTTTCTTCCCCTGTTGTGTGTCCAAGCTGTGCTCTGCCTAGGCTGGTGTGATATGAAGCCAGCTTGTGCTTTAAGGCCCAGCCCAAGTCACCTTTCTTAGAAGCTTCCCTCAGTTCCTTTAGGTCAGAGCATTTGCTCTCTCCTCTAAGTTTTATAGTATATTATGTGCATCTGTCTTACGGCTTTTATTCCATTCTGCTTTACTTTGCAGTTGTTTGCTTGCCTATTTCCCATACACAGTTGTCAACTTTGTGAGGGCAGAGAATGGGTCTTGCCTTTTGTGTCGCATCAACACCTGTAACTGTGTTTGGTCTGTAGCGGGTGCTCAGCAAATGTTTGATTGATGTTACGTTCTGTGTTTTGGGTGTATTTGTAATCGCTTGCCTTTTGGCCAGCAAACTGTCTTAGTTTTCATAAATTACCAGCATCAATGCTTAAAAAGGAAGCAACTCTCATCACCCAGACTTAACAGGGATTGGGTAATGAAGGTCAAAGGTGGTTTGTGCATGACAGGCAGGTCAGCAGAGTAGAAGTAACATGGGATAGGGAGTCCTTGAGGTTGTTTCTCCAGCTTCATCGGTTATATCAGCTGTATAATCTTGGACAAGTTACTTAATCTTTCTGAACTTTTTCCCTCACTTGTAATCAGATGCAAATATTACCTACTTACTGGGATTGTTGTAAGGACTAAATAAGATTAGATGTAGCACCTAGTGCAATGCTGGCACATAACAGTTTTCCAGCAAATGGTAGCGATATGCACACCTTGCCTGCTCTGCCCACAGCCTCTGCTGCTTTTGTGGACTGGTTCTGTTCTGTATGACCCTTCACACCCTAACTACCCTAACTACAACTGACAGGAACAGACAAAAGCAGTCTGTTCATAGACGGGCCAGTGACCTGAGATGTGGCCTGACATGAAGGCCTTCTCTCGGGTAGGGGTAATTATTATTTCCTGCCTTGGGAATTTAAACTAGGGGATCCTGAAAGACTGAGTTATTAGGGATGTGGGAACTTAAGATAAATTAGAGTTGGATCCTGAGAGGCTGTGTTGGCCCTGTGCAAGGTGAGGTTATAAGTAAGCAGGGGATGGTGGTTAAGTAAGAACAGAAGAGATGTCCAGAAAGGAGCCAGGGATATTGGGGGGGCGGGGGAGTGGGCTGAGAGTGGAGAGGGAGAGTGAGAGAGTGAGCAGACTCTAGGGCTGTAACAGTCCAGCTAGTTAGGCACATTCATGCAGAGCTGATGCCTGGTGTGCTTCTCTAGACAGAGTTACTGAAGAATTGTCTGCAGTATGATCTCTGGGTCCTTTTAGCATTGGAGAGTCATGACAGGAGCAGTCTTTGTTTCCCTGGAAGGCTCAAATGTGGTCACTTGGGGCACCAAGGTATAGGGTGCTGGGCTGGTAGATCCCAGTCATGACTCATAGGATGGATAGGAGCTTGGCATTAAGACCCAAAAGAACCAAAGAGCAGAGTTGGGGGTGGGAGTCCACAGAGTATGCAATTTACAGCTGAGATTAAATGATCAAAATGATGCCACAACTGTTGAAAATTTGAGTAACAAAGGGAAAAAAGCCTTAGTTCATTTTTGCAGTTTAGGCAATGAAACTGGGCTAATAAAATCCACGCATCCTTGTCTAATAGTTCAGAAATAATGTTAAGGTTTACCTAAGGGTCCTCTTTGCATAACAGCGTTTAAGCACTCCCCAAATCTCCAGCTCCCCCTCTCCTTCCTCCCACACCCAGATTGAGGCACAGAGCTCTTAACCAGCTTAGTTTCTGATTCAGCGTCAAAAAGAGTTCCTATTTTAATTGGTTTCTTTTCCTTCTCATCCTTTAGCACCAGAAGTCAGCCTGTCTCAATTTAAAATACTTTTGCAACCAGATGTCTGAAAAAAAAGAAAAAAAAAGATGTGAAGCCACTTTTTCTTTGTTTTAAACAATTGGATCATTTTATCACTCTGCTACAGCCTTTTGCCTTCTAGGAAAAACAAAAATAGGGTGTATAAATTGGTGGGTGCAGGCTGTTGAAGGTCATATAGTGTGGCTTGGTCCTATTATAATTTGTTTAAAAAGCTTTTTGATACCTACCTATCCATCCCTCAGTTATGTGAGCCTAATTATTTATGCCCTCTGTTCCCTGTCTTCTTACTGTCTGACTTTAGCTGTAGAACTGCTTGTTACCTTGGTCACTGGGAAGGAAAGAAGAGGGAAAGTCATAGAAACACTAATTTTATTTCTTGATAACTTCAGCCTATAAAGAAGTTTAGTGGGGTGGGAAATACTGTTAGCCTCAAGGCTATTCGCGACTTGTCTCTAGTTCATTCAGATTTCTAGAAGATGTGAATTGGTAAGGATCTGGGGAAAGAGTTGTATTTTATCCCAAAGGGCAACTAAAGCTCCAGTGATGGGAAGATTGCACAACTGGTTAGAAGTGGAGCTATGTAGAGGATTCCAGCCTGGGGGGCACGTCTCTCTACATCAGACTCTCGGCCCTGTAGAGCTTCATAGGACCCATCTCCCACCAGCCACAACCCCACTTGAGAGCAAATGTCTCTTCCCGTTGGTCTGGTCTATGTCTTGGGTCACTGACATGTCATTTGGGGCCTCCTGTCAAGTTTAGTTTAAAACTAAGAAGCCTGGGACTTTCCTGGTGGCGCAGTGGCTAAGAATCTACCTGCCACGCAGGGGATACAGGTTCGAGCCCTGGTTGGGGAAAATCCCACATGCCATGGAGCAACTAAGCCCGTGCGCCACAGCTACTGAGCCTGTGCTCTAGAGCCCGTGAACCACAACCACTGAGCCCATGTGCTGCAACTACTGAAGACCATGCGCCTAGAGCCCGTGCTCTGCAACAAGAGAAGCCACAGCAATGAGAAGACCGCATACCGCAACGAAGAGTAGCCCGCGCTCGCCACAACTAGAGAAAGCCCATGTGCAGCAACGAAGACCCAACACAGCCAAAAGTAAATTAATTAATTAATTTTTTAAGAAAGAAAGAAACCCATCCTGCTTCCTTCTTGGAAGCAAGACCAGAGTCCTGTTAGCAGAGAGAGAACCACCACCTGCAAGATCTTTTCCTCTTTCAAGCTAATTTGTATCAGATCATAGAGACTGATTTTTCAATCCTTAGTGGTCTTTCTAGAAAGCAGAATTTAACTTTTTAAAAAAATATTTATTTTATTTTTGGCTGCGTCAGGTCTCGGTTGCGGCACACAGAATCTTCGCTGGGATCTTTGTTGTGGCATGCGGATCCTCCACTGCGGCGTACAGGCTTCTCTCTAGTTGTGGTGCGTGGGCTCTCTAGTTGTGGCCCACATGCTCAGTAGTTGTGGCATGTGGGCTTAGTTGCCCCACGGCATGTGGGATCTTAGTTCCCCGACCAGGGATCGAACCCACGTCCCCTGCAATGGAAAGTGGATTCTTAACCATTGGACTACGAGGGAAGTCCCTAACTTTTTAAGCGCTTGAAAAAAGGATATTTAATGTCTTCAAAAGCTAATTTATTTAATAATTTAACCAACATTTGAATGCCCACTCCATGCTTGAATCATCTCATGACACTTAGGAGAGAATCATGATATGGTTTTCAGATACTTTGCTTCTGCTTTATATTTTAATCTATCTTGAGACAGAGCTAAGGAAGTGTTGTTTCTTTTTTGAAACTCATGGCTTTTTTCATGAGGACTCCTGGAATAGCAGTGGTAGGCCTGGATGAGACAGTCTTCCAACATGAGGGCTGGGGTGAGGACACCTAAACATGGTTTAGGCCTGTCCCCAATCCCCACATGTCCATGAATCCCAACCTCAGTATGGGGAGACGATCCCAGACTGAAGCAGCACCCAAGCAGGAACCAAGGCTTAGCTTCCATAAGTAGGGCTACAAGAGAGGCAGGGCTTTCAGTGGTTAAAAATACTGTGGAGTCAGGCTTGAGTGCATTTCTATGTACTACATGGATCACAGCTAAGGAACTAACATTGGTGCATTACTATTAATTAAACATGTTTTATTCATATTTCACTAGTTTATCCCTAATGTCCTTTTTCTGTTCTAGGATTCTATCTAGAATACTACCTTATAGTTAGTTGTTATGTCTCTTCAGCCTCTTCTTGTCTGTAACAGTGTCTAAGACTTTGTTTTTGATTACCCTGATGGTTCTGAGGTTTACTGGTCAGGTATTTTGTTGAGTGTGCCTCAGTTTGTTTTTTCTTTGTAATAATGGCTTTATTGTGATAGAAGTCACATACCATAAAATACACCCATTTAAAGTGTACAATTCAGTGGTTTTAAGTATATTTACAAAGCTGTGCAACCATTTCCACAGTCAGTTTTAGAACATTTTCATTACTTCAGAAAGACACTCCATACCTAATGGCAGTCATTCCCAGTACTCCCTTCCTCACCCCAACACCCCTACCCTAGGCAAACACTAATCTACTTTCTGTCTCTATGGATTTGCTTATTCTAGACATTTCATATAAATTGAATCATACAATAAGTAGCCTTTTATGGCTGACTTCTTTGACTCAGCATAATGTTTTCAAGATTCATCAGTGTTGTAGCTTGTATCAGTCCTTCATTCCTTTTTATGGCTGAATTCTTTTAAAAAATTTTATTTATTTTTGGCTGCGTTGGGTCTTCGTTGCTGTGCACGTGGCTTTCTCTAGTTGCAGTGAGCGGGGGCTACTCTTCGTTGCGGTGCGCAGGCTTCTCATCACAGTGGCTTCTCATTGCGGAGCGTGGGCTCTAGGCGCGCAGGCTTCAGTAGTTATGGTGCATGGGCTCAGTAGTTGTGGCTCACAGGCTCTAGAGCGCAGGCTCAGTAGTTGTGGCGCACGGGCTTAGTTGCTCCGCGGCATGTAGGATCTTCCCGGACCAGGGATTGAACCTGTGTCCCGTTCATGGCAGGTGGATTCTTAGCCACTGCGCCATCAGGGAAGTCCCAGTATTTCCTTAATTTGGATTTTTCTGCTGTTTTTCTTCTAAGAATGGAGTTATGTTTTTTTTTGAGGAAGATCACATAGATGAAGTACCCTCATGACATATCAAGGAGTACATGCTGTCTGTATGACTTATCACTGGTGATATTAATCTTGATCACCTGGCCAAAGTAGTGTTTGCCAGGTTTCTCCTCTGTAAAGTTGCTTTTCCCTTCCTTTCTCTACCCTACTCTTAGCCAGCACCTGGGGTGGGGAGTGGAAGGTGGGAATATTTACATAAATTATTTGGAGTTCTGTCTAGGAGATTTGGTTCTTTTCTCCCATTCAGTTATTTATATTAATATATTTCTTTATACTTTAGATATTTCATGGATGTTTGTTTTATACTTTGGGCCCATGTCATTTATTTTGTTACTCAAAGTGTTCTAGTTTTAGCCGTTGGGAGATCTTTTAGGTTGGCTCCTGTGTTGTGTCTCTTTGACATCCCGCCTCCGCACCCCCCCCCACCAACCGCCTTTTTGTTAAAGCCTTTTTTTCCTGTCACTGTAAGATGTTTCTGGCTCATCTTGTGTATTCCCTGCCCCAGCTCTAGAATCAGCAGTTTCTCCAAGGATTCTGATTTCTTTTATTGGATAATGGTATTGAGTATTAGAAGCCAGGATCTGGGTGCTGGGTGTGCTTTTTGCTACCGAGGTGTGTTTCACTGTTTCTAGGCTCTCTCACTGGACAAAGCTAGGAAATCTATGTATGTATATTAGCCCATGCATATACACATATCTATAATTATTTTGGTGTCTGTACCTAACACTAAACATGACTTTGAAGTAAGATCACTTTTAAAGAATTACACTGTGAGACGGGCAGAAAGGTTTAGTGTTTAAATACTGTGGCTTCTTTGTGCAGGGGAGAACCATTTGTTCCATAAGTAGAAGCAGTGCCAAAAAATCCTCTACCTGACAAGATTACCCATCTACATCTCATCACAAATGCATCCTCACCCTCCCCATCAGAAGACAACTCCCATTATGCTGTGGGGCTGCTCTTCTCAGGGTTTCTGGTTGGTGTCCACTCTCTTCTAGGTGCAAGTCCTCAGGGTCTGGTAACCTGAGGACAATAGCATATTGGTTAAATGAATTAAAGTACATTCATGTGATCATTAAAATTGATATTACAGAAAATCATCATAAGAAAGTAGTTTTTGTATGTAAAATATTATGAACTAAATGAACCCATTACTGCAAGAATATGCATATGAAAAAATTGTAAGGATATTCACTAAAATGTTATTGCTGTGTTAACTCAGGATAGTGAGATTAGAGGGGATTCTAAAATTTCCCCTCATTTTGTTTGAATTTTCTGAATTACCCACAATTAAATGCATGCTTTCACAGTAAGAAGAAAATTCTCATGAAACAAAAGTAGATACTCCTCTGAGAAGAAGGTCTAACCATACTTTAATTAGACCACAATTTTAGCTGGAGAAACCATAACCATTAGCTGAAGAAACCAGGAATAGGACTTTTAGATGAAGTTAATGGATTAAAAGAGCTTTTTAAGAGCCTGGAGGAATATGGGAAAGGACAAGTCTTGATAAAAGTAAACTTTTTGACACTTGGCAGAGGAGCATGAGTTCCCTGAAAGCCCAAGAAAAAGTGCAAAAACAAACAAACAAAAAAGCAGTTGCCTAACAGAAAACCTCCAGCCTTACGTTTTGGCCTGATGCCCTTGTTGGAAATTTTGAAATTAAGTGTGTCTAGGGAACCTGGGCACCTTGTAAGGAATGAGCTCCATGTTATTTAATGTGTTTAAATGTAAATCCATAGCTAGAAGCCACACAACTAGGGGCCTAGATTAGAGAGGGGACTCCACTCAGGCCCTTCCATTGAAGGTAAATAGTGGCTCTTGAAAGGTGCACATATGAGAAATGAGTGTGTGTGTATGTGTCGGGGTGGGAGCTTATAAGTAATGACATTCTTTGACATACATTGCTTTATTTTTGGTTATTTTGAATTTTAATATTGAATCACTGTCACTAATTAACTGTGGTTAATTGTTGTCCTAACCAGGAAAGTTTATTTAGAAAAACACAAACTGGTTTACAGTTGGTCCAAATCAGCCTAAGCCTGGACAAACTCCTTTTCTATTCCAAGTGTCAAATCTTGTCAGATAAGAGTTAAAGGAAAGGGAAGAAGCTTTCATAATTACTCAAAATTATTTAAAAATTCCTTAGTTTCTTTTTCATTTAGGTTTTGTATTGTCATGAGATTTTTAGATCAAGATTTAAATGAATATTTAAAAATATTTTGCTATATCATCAATTGCAACTGAGCACTCATTAAGAACAAGTGCTAAAAAACTTGCAGATGAGCAAAAAGGGTATTGAGTAGAACTTTTAGGTCACATCTCACCTCTATCATTCTTTGCAGTAAATTGGGAGAATTAATGAACCAGTAGTGAAGGGAAGCAGAAATTGAACAAATTGTAAAGGAGATGAAACACATCATTGGATATATGGCCTTGGACAAGTTACTCAGCCTCATATAACTTCATGACAATTCTACGAAGTAGGTATTGTTCTTATTATCCCTGGTTTACAGACAAGGAATAGGCAGAATACAAAGCCCTTAGATCAGAGCCTGGGCTATATAAAGTTCTATAGTAGAGTTGGTTAAATAAATAACATTAAAAAGGGGACTGAAAGACCATATTGTGTCTGTGACCTTGTCTGTTTTTGAATCTTTCAGCCTCTGAGGAATCAAAGTTGATTAGTTCAACTTATTTTCCAGAATAATAATTAAATTCAGATCCTCTGTTGCTTCTGGATCACTCAATATTGTACATTCTTTGTAAATACAATCTTAATTCCAAGTTTGGTGACTAGGCCTGCAGGAGAGGAGAGGAAAAACTATCCCTCATCTGATCTCTACCTTGGTTTAATAGGAGCTGGCCCAGGTATGTAGACAAAAAAGTGCTTTCCAAAGTATTTTGTAACAATGTCCTAGAATTCAGGGGATTGCAGGACAAGGGTGGTATTCTGTGAAATTCAACTTCTGATTCCTAAAATCTGTAAAGCCATTTAGTCTACAGAGCTATATTTTTTCACTGAAAATCCAGAAAATGGAGGATCTGAGAAAAGTTTCTCCTTCTGTATTTTAAGTAAGAATTCTTAAACTTGGCAGATTTATCTGTATTTTTGGACTTTAAAAAGCTGAGAAGCTTTGTTTTAGAAAATGTGTGGACCAAGTGTATTATTAATACCAGGCCCATTGAGCTTCAGAAAGAGCAAAGATTTCGTCTGTCTCTTCCTTTCTCCCTCACTACTCTTCCCTTTTTTCCCCTTACTCAACTGTGTTCTTGCCTATGCATACTAGAGAAATGATGTCTGTTTTTTAAATTACTTATATATATTTAATGCAATGTGTGTTTCTTGGTCTTAATTCTATTGCAGCACTTCACAATTCTCTTTATAAAGGAAAACTATTAAGTTGGCTTTAATTATACATTCACCTTGAGTTCATGTAATGATTCATGACACACAGATTTTTGACTTATATAAGGATTATCATGGTAGAAATGTATTTAATGATATAAGATAGGGAAAAACACCTTGTCCATCCAGAGAACAGTAGAACAAAATAGGGTTCATGCCTAATCTAGTATTCATGTAGCTGCTAAAAAGAATAAAAAGCTCTATGTGCTGATATGAAAAACTCATATATAGCTTAATCATACTTAAATGTAATTCTATAAATGCATGAAAAAGAACTATGAACTGTCTAAGTTAGTTGCCTTTGGGATAGGTCAGTGGAGGGGGGAAATTGGGACTTCAACATTTTGCTCTATTCTGTATGCTAGAACCTTTCAAGAGAATAAATTAATGTATTATTTCCATTTCTGTATTACAATTTCTTCAAGTCCACACTAGGGATACAGTGTTCCTTATCATTTGTGTACGTGGATAGAATATTGCAAAACTCTGAAGAGAAGTTTTTCTTCCTCTTGAAATCCTGTTTCCTATTCCTCCTTCTGAGCAGTGATCTGGTACATATGCCACTCTTCTCCAGTGGCCAGTAGCTTCTGAAAGAACCTCCCTGTGATGTTAATACTTCAAGTTTATTGCTCCATTTGCTCCCATTAAAATTTATATATACCCATCTCTTTCTCCTGGAGCTTTCCTCCTTATTACATGAAAATGGGAAGCCAGTACCAACAAAAGCTACCTCAAAAGCCTTTTGGAAGCAGAGAACCAATCAATAATATATTAAAGAATAACTTATATACTAGTTGGTAATGCTAAAACTATAACTTTTATCACTCTATTTAAAAATTCCATGTAGCACAAATGTCTGCTCTAGGTCACTCCAGATTGGGGTTTGGCGATACTCTAGTTGGCCCAGTCCAAACCCTCAACTCAGGTGTGTATATGGCATCTTCTTTGCCCCTACACCTTGCAGTGTTGAGTGATCCTCTTGAACCTTGTCTGTGTCTAAAGGCATTTGGACAGCAGCAATTTTTTCAATACCACTAATTTTCTCCTAGTATGCATTTTTTTCTTCTCTCTCCCTGTATCTACATTTCTTTCTTTCTTATTCTCAATGTCAACTTCAACTATTTGTTTGAAGCTCCTCTTTCTGTGTGTCTTACTCTATTATCTTAAAACATTTTTTTTTAACTATATGAGACTGCCTCATTTGACCACCCACAGGAGCAGGGCTCACTGCTCCAACAGATTTGAGAAATTAGTTCTTTTCCACCTTTGTCCTTTTTTTTTTTTTTTTTTTTTTTTTTTTGCAGTACGCGGGCCTCTCACTGTTGTGGCCTCTCCCGTTGCGGAGCACAGGCTCTGGACACGCAGGCTCAGCAGCCATGGCTCACGGGCCTAGCCGCTTCACGGCATGTGGGATCTTCCCGGACCGGGGCATGAACCTGCGTTCCCTGTATCGGCAGGCGGACTCTCAACCACTGCGCCACCAGGGAAGCCCTCCACCTTTGTCCTTTTGAATCCAACTTAGCCATCTAGTTTTATCCTAATTCAGTTTCTCTCTAAGCTCCTGTACAATCACCTTAAAATTCTTCCAGTTACCACCAACAAAGGAACTAACATTTTGGGGAGCCCAGATCCTCACCTAATGTGGACACTTACTAGCTGGTCCCTATGTATAAATGGCCATCCCAAGTTTTGCCCTACTACTTGACTCTAATGTCTTTAGTTGCCCTAAAGCTGTTGCAATTACCACCAAAAAAGGAACTACCACTTTCTAGTACTCTGGTCCTCATTCAGTATGAACACAATCATAATTGTCCCTATGGATAAAAATGGGCTAAGTTTTGTCTTACCAAATATTTCACTATAGCCTCCTCTGTAGTCACTGTCAAGCACTTCCAATTACCATCAACAAAGGAGCTAACATTTTCCAGCACCAGTTCCTCACCAATGTGACCACTACCTGGCTTGTCCCTATTAACTAAGGTTGGTCACCCAAGTTTTGTCCTATCACAGTTTCACTCCACCTACCTCTGTAGTGTATCTTACATTCCTGCAATTAGCATTAACAGGAGAGCCAACATTTTGTAGGGTCCAGTCCTCACTAATGTGGGCCCCACCTGGCTCTCTAGATTCAAGCATACTGTTATAAAGAGGCAACTCCAGGAGCCAATTCTTTGCCCAGTTAAGATGCTAGTTCTCTGCATGCAGGAGAAGACTCCCTATACAACAACCACAGCTTCTGTCCTTATATCTCTACCCATTCCATGCTCAGAAACCAATGCACTAGTGTTGGCACTTGTCAGTCCAGTGCCCCCAGATCTACCTAGGATTCCAAACTTCTGGACATCCTCCCAATAGCTGCAGAAGTGATACTCAAGGGGTAAAACTAGGACCCTTGTGATACATCCATTGTCTGGTAATTTCTCCCTTTCCTTGCACCCTCTTATCTCATTGCTTTCTGACACCCTCATCTCTTTCCCTCCCTTTGTCTATGTGGATTTAGAAGTGACATCAGAGAATTTCTCCCATTAGAGTGAAGCAAATGCCGCTCTCAACAAAACACAACAGGCAATTCCTTTGTTTTGACCCCAGCCTTAGAAAGAAGTGGCTAGCTCTCCAAAAGTTAGTCTTGGATCACTTCATGCTTCAACTGTTTTTTATGGTTTTAATGGCCATGTGCCTTTTTTCATCCCCTCTTCCCCCTCTACCTTTACCTTCTCATTATCATGAGCAAAGAAAAAACAGACATTCCATCTCCCCTCCCGACCTAGCCCGCTACCACTGAATCTGCAATTATCCTATGTCCCTTACATTCCACAAAGCTCCCTCAGACACTTGAGAGGCTCTGCCTTCTTAAGGAGAAACCTTAAGATTCTGGAATATCAATCTGTGCCCTGTCCTAAGGCTGGCAATACTTTCCCTCCTAGGAGAGAGGAGCTCCTTAACTACACCATGTGCAGTTATTTTTCTTTATGTCTCAATAAACAGCTCAGCCCTCAGAAATTTTCTTTCCTGCATAGAGAAGTGGCACCCAGAAATCTCAGATGTCCAAGGTAAACATCTTTTTTTTTTTTTTGCCGTACGTGGGCCTCTCACTGCTGTGGCCTCTCCCACCGTGGAGCACAGGCTCCAGACGCGCAGGCCCAGCGGCCATGGCTCACGGGCCCAGCCGCTCTGCGGCACGTGGGATCCTCCCAGACCGGGACACGAACCCGCGTCCCCTGCATCAGCAGGCGGACTCTCGACCACTGCGCCACCAGGGAAGCCCAAGGTAAACATCTTTTACAGCAGCTGGAGCTAAAGCCGCCAGTTAAGGAACTGACCATTACATACATATATACCTAGTTTATGAAGTGAACTTAGAATATTTTGCAGTGAATTAAATATTTTCCGTGAATCTCCTTCCTCCTGAAACAGGCTTTATTGCACTCTGAGGATCTGGGTCAGCCACGCTGCATCTAGTTCCCACTACATTTATCAGCCCAAACCCCCATAATGTTTCTTAGTTGGCTCTGCTGCCTTCCTCCTCCCCACCATTATCTGTCGATTGAAAAGAAATCAATAATCTCTACCCCTTTGTTTTCCCAATGGGAAATACGACTAGGAAGTTCAGCAATCAAGAGCTGCTCTGCTTCAGTCCCAAAGCTGGTAGTGTTCCTCTTGTCCATGATCCCCTAGCTTCTGAGCAGTCTAAGAGCTGTCTGTCAGGGGCTCCAAGACTTCCTGGCAGGGTTTCCCTGGCTTCCAGGCAGGGGTTCTAAGACCTCTGTCAGAGTTTCCAGGCAGTGAATCCTGTCAGTTCCCAAGGATTTCAGCAGGTGGTGCTGGGGAGCAACAGCTCATTCATCAGCAAAGCTTTTTTGGTGCTGCCCTTAGTAGCTGCTTTCCTCAGCCAGTTTCATTTATTCAGCAATCATTTAAGGGGACTCTACTAAGCACAGTTGTGGAAGATGATTATGAGACATGATATCAACCCCCAAACACCTCATTGCCCCTTGTGGGAGGACCTTCTCCTCGAGAAGCTGGTTTCTAAAACAGGTCTGTCTTCAGTTTCCAGGGTGCATCGTTTCTCTGCCTACCGGCTTCCAGTAGACCCGACAACTCTGTATTCCACTTCTACCTTCACATGGCCGGGGAAATTCCTAATGAGTTCCCTAGCAGTGGACCTAGTCCAAGCTCCTCCAGGGAGTGTATCCAGCCTCTTCTGGATTGGTGTTAAGGGAGCAATCATCTTTTAAATTTACCTTTAAGCTTTCCTTTTGCTATTCTCTGAGCCAGGAGGAAAGATCCCCAGATTATCCTTGCCTCTAGGGAACCCTCATATCTCCAAAGAGGAGCTCCAGGGTTCATAGGAGAGAGCTCAAGAACACAGTTATGGAATCCTGGGATTTCCAGAGAGTGGGCATTCAGAGATCATTCAGTCATTCAACAGCTCTGCTTAGCCCCACCCCCTAGACCTACTTATGTACTTTCCACCTCATTTTCTTCATCCTGGGTGTGGAATTCCACTGACAGCCAGACAAAATGAGTGGAAGCGCTGAAAGCACATACTTTGTTATTCAAAGCTGTTCTTAATTATGCTATAAAATTTTGTAATTGGGAAAACAAGGTTCTCATATAGCACTGAATGAAAAAAGCAAAACACAAAATTATGTTTACCCTGTGCTCATGCCTGGATAAAAATGTGGATGCTTGTAGACCAGATCTGGAAGGGAATACAAAACTGAACATGTGTGTTAGGGATGTGGGTTCATAAGTGATTGTATTGTACAAATTTGTTTTCCTTTGTGATTATAATTTTTCATTAATTTATGCAAAACATATACAATATAGTCAGAAAATGAAAATAAGCAGAAGAAGGAACTGGGACAGAAGAGAAGGGAGATAAGGAGAACTGCCGAGTAAAGTCTGGTAACTGCTGCATCTCGACAGACCCAAGAGGCCTGGTAAGTGAGCATGAAGCAGGAGGACTGCAGGGCCGGCCACCACAAGCTAGGGATCTGGGCCCTGCTGCGCGAGAAAGAAAAAGCAGCCCCTGACAGCCGTGAGCTGGAGCTGGCCTGGCACTCACGGATAGGCTGTGGTGTTCTGTTGAATGTTAACTGTTTCACAAAACCAGTATCTACCAAGGTCATTCTGTGTCTGAGATGGAGGGAGACAAAACCAGACCACTCTGTAATCATGTCTGAGCACAGACAAAAAAGAACATGGTGCAAAATGCAAGAATACCTAACATCCTCTCACGTGGCTCACACCAGTGACCGTTGCTTATCTACCAATTACAGCATTCTCCCCACCGTTCCTTCTGCCTGCTAGATACAAATTATCAAGATGTCCCAGTATACAGTTGCCCCTGCTCCCTGGGAACACTCAATCCAGAACAAAACCATGCTTATCGAATCTTCCCCCAAACATCTAACACAAGTCCAAATCATATAATAAGCTTTTCCTAAGAAACTTAACCGAGAGGGCCCATGGCTTTCCGTGCTTGCAGATATTCCATCAAACCTAGCTTTTTTTGGATTATAGATGTGTTCCTGCATTTAACTTCCTCTGGGTTTTTGGACAAGGAATTCAAGCTTACCATAACTAACTTGCTTTTATTTATTCAATGGAGAAGGTAATCTCTGGAAGAAAAAATGAGAAATTGCATGTGAAAGTACATTATAAACTATACAATGTTATATGTACCCTTTACTTCCTTTGAAAACATGACATTCTCTCACTTCCATGGCTTTACATATGCTTCTCTCTCTGCCTCAAAAAACCTTCCCCCAGCTGCCTTCAAACTCTTATTCATGGTTTGGCTCCACGTGCTGAAGATATTGGTGTATTCATTTTCCATTGTTGCTATAACAATTTACTACAAATTTAGTGACTTTAAACAGCATAGATTAATTTTTTTTTTATAGTTCTGGAGGTCAGAAGCCCAAAATGGGTTTCACTGAGCAAAAACGAAGTTATTGCAGGGCTGTGTTCTTGCTGAGGCCCTGGGGGGAGAACCCATTCTCTTGCCTATTCTAGCTTCTAGAGGCCTGCATTCCTTGGCTTGTAGCCCCTTCCTCTACTTTTGACACCAGCAATAGCCAGTTGAATCTTTCTTACATCACAGGACTCTGACCTCTGCTTCTGTCATCACAGCTCTCCGATTCTCCTGCCTCCCTCTCTCACTTACAAGGAAATTAGTGATTACACTGGATTACATTAATCCAGAATAATCTGCCCATTGCATGGTGTTTAACTTAATCACATGTGCAAAGTCTCTTTTGCCATGTAAGATAACGTGTTTACAGTGTCCAGGGATTAGCATGTGCACACTTGCTGAAGGGAGCCTTATTCTGCCTACCTTAATCAGCAGTGAAGAAAACAAAGGTCCTACATTTCAGTAGTGAGAGACTGGCAATAAACAAATGAGAAACTTAATAGTGACAGATAATCTTTCTATGAAGAAAAATAAAGCAGGGCAAGGGGCTAGAAAGTTGCTGAGGGTATGCTAGTCTTTTATATGGTGGACAGACAACGCCTGTCTGATTGGGTGATGGGTGAGCCAGGACCTGAGTGAAGTGAGGGCAGGGAGCCACACATATCTTGGGAGGAACGGTTCCAGAGGAGGAGGATGGGGATAGCTCCAGGAGCCAGGTCAGAGAAGTAGCCGAGGCCTGGTTAATGTAGGACCTTGTAGGCCGTGGGCAAGTAAAATGCTCATTCCTGAGTGCTTTCCAGCAAGCTGACCAGAGGTCAGTCTTTCAGGATCAGTTTCCTTGATGCATTCTAATAGCAAAGCAGAACCTACCTGAAATCTGTCCCTCTGATTCCTAACCAGACTAAGCCTGCAGAAGCAGGGACTGCCGTGTTCACTGTTACATCCCTAAACAGCAGCATGGTGCCTAGGCACTCAGTAAACATCCATTATACAATGGGGGGCTACACTGGTTCAGTTTAGGGTAATCAAGCTTGAGGCAGAAGTGGAACTACTCTGCCCAGGTTTGGATTTGAGATAGGCATGTACCTCCTGGTGTTTGGGGGACCAACTTTGTTCTGTCTGGGAAGGAGAAGAAACATTTGAAACGGTCGGTAGGACTGGGAGATGCTGTGGCCAGAAGCAGTGCTCGGTACCTACCAGTGCCACTAGCATCCAGCATGGTGGCACAATAGCAGCAATATTGATTGAGAGAAGCAGCAAGGCGAAGGCTGCAGCTGGGGAAAATGGTGCCCGCCTGGCCCTGGGGAGGCCATCCTGTCAGCCAGGTGGCAGAGTTGACAGCCAGAAGCATCATCCCTGACTCCAATGCTCAGTCAGAGGGGGTCACGGTTACAGAGGGCTGAAGTAAGGAATGGTGAGATTCCCCCATTAGGGAAAGGAAGAGTCTGGGGTGGGATCCAGCATTCAGGCCTAGCAGGGGTCAGCCAAAAGCTATGGATTTTGTCATCATATTTTAGTTACATCCCAAGACTGCCATTTCTCAGGGTGGTGGTTAGAGAGTGTACTACGTGAATCAGGCATCAGAATCACTTCTCAGTGAGGTCCTCCCTGTGACAGCTGCAGATTCCTCAGGCATTGCTGCTAGGAGAGGTAGCACCTGACTCCCTGTCTTCATTCATTCACTCACTCCTTGGCTGAACTTACTGGTGTGTCTAAGCTGACTCTCACCCACTTTATATTCAGTGATATCATGTTGGCAGCTTGAAACTGGCCATAGTGGGACTATTTACATCATGGAACTGGGCAAATACTATAAATCAGCCCCCTATCCCCACCCCCAAGAACTGGTTGTTAAACATTTACCAGCACACCACTGGGGGTAGTAGAGATGTAAGGGTAGTAGAAATGCGATGCAGAATATAGACCCCAGAACCAGGCTGCCTCTGTTTGAATCCTGGTTTCGCTACTGTTAGCTTTGGTATGTCAGGTGAGTTACTTAATCCTTCTGTGCCTTGATTTCTCCATCAGTTTAATAGGGATAGTAATGGTACCTGCCTCGGGGGGAGTTTTGATGAGAAAATAAGATGGGTAAAGTGTTTGGAACAGGGTGTAACATGTGAAAAGCATAAATACCATTTTAGGTACTGTGGGCATCGATCTGCTGCTAATTGTCATGTCATATTTTCACCTTAGAGTGAACACTCAGAATCTCAGCCGCTGGAAGCCTAGTCCCCAGAATAGCTAGAGAGTAAGTGTTCTGCTGGAGTATGCATCTTTCTTTGTCTGGTCCTTCCATGACCTATTTCTCTGCACAACCCTGAGGACAGAGGACAGTGCATGTCGGGCATTTTCGAGCCCTGTCACTGGTCTGTGCATCCTGTAATTGCCTTGGCACCCTGAGGCAGTGACTTGGCCTTCAGAACTCTTACAGCAGAAAGGGGCAGATAGCTGCCAACGTCCGCATGAACATTTGTCAAACATTTGCTTCCTACTTTCCATACAACAGGCAAAGGTATACTTAGAGCTAGCTGTTCTTGTAAAAGGAGGGAGTCTAAACTCTGTTCGAAAGGGCAAGTTCGGTGTCCAGATTAACCCTTATCTAATTGTGGAACCCAATTATTTTATTATTATAAAGTTACAGGGAGTGAATGATACATAGGAAAAAGCACTGTACTAAAAGTCCAGAGTTTAGTACTTAAGTCCTGGTTATATCATTTCTAGTTCTTGACTAGAATTTAAATATTTGGTTGTTGAATTAACCCAGATTATCTTAAAGGGCTCTTTCTCCTAGGACATGTTTTTTAAAAAATTGTGAAAGTGAATATTCTAGTTCCCTCAACCAGACCTACTCATTTGAATTCAAGGTACAGGGCAATTTATAACAAAAATAAATAGGAAATATTTCTTGTAAGAAAACCTTAGGTGGCAGTCCATTATCTATGCAGCCAGTGAGTTGTGAAGATTTGAAATTATTGTGCAGGGGTAAAGGCTGGCTGGGCTTCTGAGTCTGTAGGGAAAGTACATGCTTGTTGGAAGCATTGGGCTCAATGTTTTGGGCAAAGCCTTGTGACAGTGTTTAGAAGGTGGTTTGATAAAGGAACTGAGCTGAGACCTTCCTCCCATAAAGAAATTCTGAGAGGAAAGAGAAGTAACAACTTAATCTTTAAATATCTGATTCACCCAGTAAATGGATGCCAATAGGGGGTGAGTTGTTGTTTTGTTTTTGTTTTTGTTTTTTTTTTGCCGTACACGGGCCTCTCACCGCTGTGGCCTCTCTCGTTGTGGAGCACAGGCTCCAGATTCGCTGGCTCAGCGGCCATGGCTCACGGGCCCAGCCGCTCCACGGCATGTGGGATCCTCCCAGACCGGGGCACGAACCCACGTCCTCTGCATTGGCAGGCGGACTCTCAACCACTGCGCCACCAGGGAAGCCCGGGGTGAGTTTTTATACAGACATTGATCGTGATCCATGGTGAGGAGCCCTGGGAAGCCTGAAAGAGGAAGTGGGCAGGATTCTGTGTGGTTTTTATTTTCTCTTGTTAATGCAAACCGCTCCCTTCTCAGCTTTTCCTCTTTCACATTGAAAGTCCCAATCATTGTTTCTGTGTTCCTTCCCCTTTCCCTTCTCTCTCCAATCTGTCCCTCTCCTCTCTCTGCCTGAAGTGACTCATTTATGTTCATATTTTATAGTCTCTTTGAGTTATTTGGTGACCTGGAGTTAATAAAAATTGGCCTTTATACAGTTAGCATCTTTATTAGTTTGCTAGGGCTGCTGTAACAAAGTACCATAATTTGAGTGGCTTAAATAACAGAAAGTTATTGTCTCTCAGTTCTGGAGGCTGGAAGTCCAAGATCAAGGTGTTGGTAGGGGGGGTTCCTTCTGAGGACTGTTATAGACAATCTGTTTCATGCCTTTTCCCTAGCTTCTGGTGTTATGTTGGCAATCTTTGGCATTCCTTAGCTTGTGGATGCATCATCCTGATCTCTGCCTTCATGTTCACAGGGCACTCTCCCTGTGTTTGTGTCTGTATCTGTGTCCAGATTTCCTCTTTTTATAAAGATACCAACCATATTGGATTAGGGCTTACCCCTAAAATGACCTCATTTTAATTTGATTGCCTTTGTAAATGCCCTCTTTCCAAAATCGGGTCACATTCTGAGAGTTAGGACTTTAACATTTTTGGGGGGTGGGCAAGGATGAGTGGACAGAGTTCAACCCATGACAGCATCTAAGGGAACAGCAATCAGGTGTCTAAATGGTTCAGTAAAGTAATTAAAGATGTTATGGAGCATTTCCTATGGGCTGGGCACTTTATACATGTTACCTTACTTCTTAAAAGAGTGAGATACGTATTATGCTGATCCCCATTTTACAGATGAAGAAAGCGAGGCTTGGAATAAGTGACCTACCCACAGTCACATGGATAGTACGTAGCAACACCAGGTTTCAAGCTCAGGACTAACTCTAGCCTCTGAATTTGTAACCTCTATGCATTCTACCTCTGGGATAGACCACCTGGCCTAGAATAAAAGATTTTTCATAGAAAGAAAAAGCTCTATGCTCTTTATTTCATTTTTATTAAGTAAAACCTATTCACCTTTTACTCCGTTTCTGACAGGAAAGTTGAGCCCTATAGGCCAGTTCCCCCTCTTATTGTTTAAGATATTATTCTGTTGAATTTTGGTAATTGCACAGTCATGTAACACCACCACAATCTAGATTAGAATAGATCCTTCACCCTAAGAAGGTTCATCCTGGCCCTTTACAATTGATCCCCGTCCCTGTCCCCCACCCCCAGGACTAAGCATCCATTGATCTGTTCTGTGTCATTATAGTTTTGTATAGGCCCGGTTTTGGTTTATAAGCGCTAAGATCCTAAAAAAACCAAGTCTTCATTATTAACCAAAGAAAGCTGAACAAGGAAAGCAGAGAAGGTCCCTCTCTCCTGCGGTTACAGAGGGAGAGAGATAACTTTTTGTTAAACTTGTTAAAATAGTTTGATTTGTTGGGGCTTTCCTGGTGGCGCAGTGGTTAAGAGTCCGCCTTCCAATGCAGGGGACGCGGGTTCGTGCCCCTAGTCCGGGAAGATCCCACATGCCCTGGAGCGGCTGGGCCCGTGAGCTATGGCCACTGAGCCTGCGCGTCTGGAGCCTGTGCTCCGCCAACGGGAGAGGCCACAACAGTGAGAGGCCCGCATACCACAAAAAAAAAAAAAAAAAAGTTTGATTTGTTAAGAGTTAATTTGACAGCATTCACAAGATTATTAGGTTTCCTACTCTGTTATTTTAAAATTCATCTATTTTGCAATTTGAATTGACCTTTGACCCATGTATAATTTTATAACATCATGCATTGGTCATTTGGAGAATATTGGCTTGCTGTTATACAGTTCTTCTGAAAGTGGCACATTGCCGTATACAATTAAAAAAAATCATCTTTGTTAATGTCACCACTGATCTCATCAGAAAAGCCTTTGAGGGTTGGGAAGCTGTCAAGTTCGTGGTGGCCATCATAAGTTTCCAAAGATTTTAATGTCATCTTTAAAACTTGAATTTTATTATTAGCGACAAACACTGTAAGGTGTTTTCTTTGAAGTGACAGGCTCGCTTCGTTCATTTTTGAGAAAATGCCTACCAAACCCAAATCTGAATAACCTAGTTTATCTGTCAGCTATTCTTTCAAGTAAAAATGGTGTTCCATGGGCTTCCCTGGTGGCGCAGAGGTTGAGAGTCCGCCTGCCGATGCAGGGGACACGGGTTCGTGCCCCGGTCTGGGAGGATCCCACATGCCGCGGAGCGGCTGGGCCCGTGAGCCATGGCCGCTGAGCCTGCGCGTCCGGAGCCTGTGCTCTGCAACGGGAGAGGCCACAACAGTGAGAGGCCCGCATACCACAAAAAAAAAAAAAAAAAAAAAAAAAAAAAAAATGGTGTTCCATGCAAAAAGCAGTTCAGCTTGCAAATGAAACAGCTGCACAAGTGCTTTCTCTGAGACAACTATCAGACGTGGGTGTGCGGCAGAAGGACTCTATGTGTACTCTCCATTTCATGCCACAAAATATGTAAGAGACATCTGCTCAAGTAAGATAAAATGTAATTGTTTTTACTGCTTCATCAAGGACATTGACAAGTGACCTGGCTCCTTCCCCCAGGCCCCAGCCCCTGCAGGTGCGTGGAGGTGAAGAATGCAATAGCTACTAGCATAGTTGGTGCCACTGTGCTGATTCATGCTAAAAAGCCAACGTTTTACCCACTATTGCTTTTGCACCATCAGTGCAAATGTCAACACCCTTTAAAAATGCAAAAAATGTTAGTGTTATTGTGAAAGTAGTTTTGACCTCATGAAATTCTTGAAAGGATCTTGGTCCTCCCAGGGATCTGCAAAAACCACATTTTAAGAACTATTCTTCTAGTGGATGAAGCAAAAACCAGAGTGAGCCTCTATCAAACAATATGTTTTCAAATCAGTAGCACACAAATGAGGGGCTACAGTGCTATATAAAGTAGATATATTGAAATCTTCTGAACACACAAAACAGAAAATGTCTACAAAAGTCACCTTATAGCCATGAAAATATCTTCAACTGAAGTAGAATTTTTAAAGAAAAAATCAGAACTTCTTGCCTTATCAGTAGATTGCAACACATTCAGCAATCAAAATTACAGATGGCACATGACACGTCTTGTATAGGACATGTTTTAGAGTTAAGGCTCTCTAGACATGTTAAGAGTCTTAAAGAGTCATGTAGTAAAAGACTAAGGAGCTGCCCTGTTTCATAAGGATATTTCAGAACTCAACTTCAGCCTGGATTTTCCTGGGTCCAGGCTACTGCCAACCAAAAATCAGTTTAGTATTTAAAATTTTGTTTAATTAGTTAATATTTTATTTATATACAAATGTATACAGCACAGATGTAAGTT
Source organism: Hyperoodon ampullatus (assembly GCF_949752795.1). Classification (NCBI taxonomy): domain Eukaryota; kingdom Metazoa; phylum Chordata; class Mammalia; order Artiodactyla; family Ziphiidae; genus Hyperoodon; species Hyperoodon ampullatus. Next base: position 72,236,329 of record NC_136918.1, on the reverse strand, counting down.
ATAAGGCGTAATAATGAAATAAACACTGATGAATTCACAACCTAATTTAAGAGAGCTTTGCCAATGCCATTTAACCCGTCAGTTCTCCTCCTCCTTTCTATCCCTTGCCTACCAGAGGTAGATGTTATCCTACATTTCATTTTTTTAAGTAAATAGTTTTATCGCATATATCACTAAATCATATTTTATTTTTGTGCTTTATAAAATTGTTTTTAAACTGCATGTAGTCTTTTATTTTTATTTTTATTTTTTTATTTTTTGCGGTATGCGGGCCTCTCACTGTTGTGGCCTTTCCCGTTGCGGAGCACAGGCTCCAGATGCGCAGGCTCAGCGGCCATGGCTCACGGGCCTAGCCGCTCCGCAGCATGTGGGATCCTCCCGGACCAGGGGACCAGGGCCCGAACCCATGTCCCCTGCATCAGCAGGCGGACTCTCAACCACTGCGCCACTAGGGAAGCCCTGCATGTAGTCTTTTAAAACATGGCTTTTTTTCAGTCAGCTTTATTTTCTAAGATTCATTCATGTTGCATGTAACTGTGATCCATTAATTTTTATCTCTGTATAGTTTTCCATTGTATGAATACACCATAATTTACTCATCCATTCTCTTGTCAGTGGTCCTTTGGGTGTTCCAAGTACTTATCTGTCTTGAACAATGCTTGTGTAAAAATAGTTGTACATGTCTCCTGGTTCATATGTGTAAGAGTTTCTCATGGGTGTATAACAAGGGGTGGGATTGCTGAGTTGTAAGATTCACACATACTTACCTTTACATGATAATGTCAAATTATCCTCTAAAGTTTCTGTACCAATTTGTAGTTCCATTTAGGGTTTAGGAGTGTGGGTATGTGTGAAAAATATATATATATATCCATTGATCTACTCCTTTCCAATACTTGCTATTGTCAGACAATGTAGTGAGTATACAATGGTGTCTTATTTATTTTCTATTTCCTTGAGAAGACTGAACATCTTTCTATATTTATATTCACCATTCTTGCTTCCTCGTCCTTGAAATACCTGCTGATGTCTTTTGCACATTTTTCTATTATATCCTTTTTTATTGATTTGTAGGAGTTCTTACATTCTTGGTATTGATTCTTTGTTAGATATATGTGTTGCTAATATCTTCTCTCAGGTTGTGGCTTGTCTTTTCAGTTTCAAAGTTATCAATGTTTTGTTTTACGGGTAGCACTTTTTCGTATTGCTTACATCCCTATCCTGAAGTCGTAGAGTGTTCTCCTGTTAATCCATCTGGCTGAGGCCTGTAATTCAGAGTTGAACTGAAACTATTGAGGAGTGTCTTAGTCTGCTGGGGCTGCCATAACAAAATACCACAGACTGGGTGGCTTAAACAACAGAAATTTATTTTCTTACAGTTCTGGAGGCTGGAATTCTCAGGTAGAGATGCCAGCAGGTTTGTTTTCTGATGAGGCCTCCTTTCCTGGCTTTCAGATGACCATCTGCTTGCTGTGTCCTCACATGGTCTCTTCTCTGTGCATGATGATGTTTAGAAGAACAACATCAGTTCTGTCAGATTAGGGCCCTAACCTTATAGCATCACTTAACTTTTATTACATCCTTACAGGCCTTATCCCCACATGCAGTCACATTGGGGGTTAGGGCTTCAACATATGAATTCTGGGGGGGACGCAATTCATAACAGAGGGTGTCTTAATCTTTTTCTTGACTTTAAAGGGAATACTTATATCATTGAGAATTATGTTTGCTCTTGTTCTTCAGTCTTTATGTGTATTTTATCAAGGTAAACAAGGTTCCTTTTTTTTTTAAGAGGTTTGTTTTTTTGGGGGGCCCCACTGTGTGGCTTGTGGGATGTTTCCTGACCAGGGATTGAGCTCGGGCCACCACAGTGAAAGCCTGGAATCCTAACCACTGGGCCACCAGGGAACTCAGCAAGGTTCCTTTGATTCCTAGTTTGGTAAGAGGGTTTTGTTGTTGTTAAATCATGATTGCATATTGAATCTTATCAAATGTTTTTTATAAATCTATTGAAATGATTATATGTATGGTTTTTCTTTTTTAATCTATTAACATGATAAATGCATTTACAGATTTTATACAGTTTAACTATCCTTGCATTTCTGGTATTAACCCAACTTGGTCAAGATGTACAGTTGACCCTTGAACAACATGGGTTTGAACTGCACAGGTCCACTTATAAACAGCTTTTTTTCAGTAAATACATTAGAATACTACACAATCCAAGGTTGGTTGAATTCACAGATGTATAATGGTAGATACATAGGGCTGACTATAAAGTTATACACAGAATTTTTATTTCTGAGGAGGCGGGCAACGTCCCAACCCCCAAATTGTTCAAAGGTCAACTATATTATCATTTTTATGGGTTTGTTGTGTTAATGCTTTGTTTAAAATTTTTGCATTTATGTTCATGAGTGGCTTTATGTTCATGAGTGGGTAATAATACTTTCCCATGTGCTACTTGTCTGATTTGATCTTGAGTTTATACTTACTTCATAGAATGGATTGGAGAAGTGCATCCTCTTTTTCTGTTCTCTGGAAGAGGCACTGTAGTATAGTGGTAAAGGACATGGATTCCTAAGGTCCCAGACTATGTGTGGATGAGTTACGTAGCTGTCATTGCCAGGTACTGTGAGAATAACTTGGTGATGAGGCCAGTGGGACTGTTAATACCCAAACTCAAATTCCTTTTCAGAAATCCCCAAGTGATAAGGTCTATTAAGTTAAAAGCTAGAAAAAATAATATGCTTGTAAGCCTTAAAAGAAAAAGCAGGTGCTACTTACTGTTGAGTGATGTTACTGGCTATCATCCTAAAGTCCTAAATTTTCTCAGTGTTTCCACTTTAATCACAAGTGTAGAATATTATAAATGTTAGAAATGTCAGTGTCAAACTGTAGACATGATTCAGTATCCTTATAAAATGGCTATGGAATGTTAAAATACTTACTGTAGCAACTGGATGCCCACAGGGTACTCTTTCTTTCCAGGAAGCCAGGTGGGATGTAAAGAAGAATTTTCAGAGATACAAATAAAAGAAAGAAACCCATAGATATTCACCTGGATTTCCCTTGTGTGTGCTCTGTATTTCTCCAGCTGTCTAAGAGAAACCAAACCTTTGTTTGTTGGCAAGACTGTCTTCAGAGCTTTAGGACAAAACAGATGCTGGGGAGAGTATTGTAAGATAAGTTACTAGTGTTCTAGTGCTTTATTTTCACTATGCCGCTGGTCCTCTATTTCAGCTCAGAAGGTGACAAATGCAACAGCAAGGGGAAACCTCACTTCTCTGCTGGCAGGAATAGATGTTGGTTGGAGTGTTCAGAGCTGTAACTGGCAGTTGTTTTTTCAGATTCTTCCGTCTCATAATTTTGAATGCTGCTCAAAGGGAAGCTGCCCTATAAAGATGACATTTGGAAACTCAAGGATTCCAAATGGAGAGTTTTCTGTTTTTTAAATTTACATTATTTATATTTAAAACCCCCAATAATAGAACTCTTGCCATACTTCAAGCACGGAGATTCTTTCCTCAGCTGTGCTCAGTCTACTAATAAGCCCATCGGAGGCGTTCTTTATTCTGTTACAGTGGTTTTGATCTCTAGCATTTCTTTTGGATTCTCTTAGAATTTCCATCTCTCTACTTACTTTACCCATCTGTTCTTGCATGTTGTCTATTTTTCCCATTAGGGTCCTTAGCATATTCATCACAGACGTTTCAAATTCACGGTATGGTAATTCTAACATCCCTGCCGTATCTGAGTCTGGTTCTGATGTTCGCTCTGTCTCTTCAAACTGAGTTTTTTGCCTTTTGGTGCATCTTGTAATTTTGTTGAAAGCCAGACAGGATGTACTGAGTGAAAGGAACTCCAGCAAATGAGGCTTTGGCGGTGTGGTGGTGAAGAATCTAGGGAAGTGCTCTTAGTCCTGTGATTGATTAGGTCTCCGTCTGTTTGTGAGCCTGTGGCCCAGGCCTGTGAAATTCACAAGTGCTGCTCAGCCTACGGCCAACTCCCCACCCCCTTAGGTGGGATGGGATGGCTACCTGTGAGCTGGAGTTGCTATTTCCCTTCCCCCAGGCCAGTTAGCCTCTGATAAAACCCCAGTAGAGAATGGACTTGAGGATGTGGGGAGGGGGAAGGGTAAGCTGGGACGAAGTGAGAGAGTGGTATGGACATATATATACACTACCAAATGTAAAATAGATAGCTAGTGGGAAGCAGCCACATAGCACAGGGAGATCAGCTGAGTGCTTTGTGACCACCTAGAGGGGTGGGATAGGGAGGGTGGGAGGGAGACGGAAGAGGGAGGGGACATGGGGATATATGTATACATATAGCTGATTCACTTTGTGATAGAGCAGAAACTAACACACCATTGTAAAGCAATTATACTCCAATAAAGATGTTAAAATGAAAATAAAAGAAAAAAAAAGAAAACCTCAGTAGATAAGGCTGTGGTAAAATTGTTTCTCTGGAGGGCTGGCCTTGTTGCAAAGAATAGAACGTTCGGCTGTATTTCCAAACGGTTGCATCTCTCTTCCCCCTGCTGGAATCATAAGAGGGTTTTCCTCTGATACGCGCTGTGAGAATCTGGTTCAGCGCCAGGAGGTGAAACTCACAAAAGCGTGGGGGAACGCCCTCACCCCCTGGGGTTTTAACTCTCAGAGTTGTCCACACGGAGCCTCCAGCTGTGCATCAGTTACAGTTCCCTTCCCACCTTGGCAATGGTTCCTGCGGAGGTGTCTGCTCTCCTGCTTTGGCTCTGGTAAGTTGTGATTCTCTGTATCTGCCTATCTCTACAATTTGGGGGGTAGCAATTTACCCTGTGACCTCTCTTTTCTGATGGCTCTAAGAAGAATTGTTGATTTTCCCATTTGTTCAGCGTTTTTTTTTTTTTAAGTTTAACTGATTTTATTAAGATCAGTCTTTTAAAAAAATATTTAATCAACTAATTTATTTTTTATTTTATTTATTTTTGGCCGCATTGGGTTTTAGTTGTGGCACACGGGATCTTTCGTTGCAGCGTGCAGGCTTCTCTCTCTCTAGTTGTGGTGCAGGGGCACCAGAGCACGTGGGCTCTGTAGTTTGTGGCACAGCAGGCTCTCTAGTTGAGGTGTGCGGGCTTAGTTGTCCCATGGCATGTGGGATCTTAGTTCCCTGACCAGGGATCGAACCCTTGTCCCCTGCATTGGAAGGTGGATTCTTTACCACTGGACCACCAGGGAAGTTTAGTTCAGCTTTTTATTTGTTAGCACAAAGTGGTGACTTCTAAGCACCTTACATGCCACACTGGGAAGTAGAAGCTGGTACATGAGAGAACTCTTTAAAATTTATTTTAACTTACTCCTAAATTCTCAAAACGCTTTTCAGGGACATTAAGTGGTATGCTTAGTAGGCTGGGGAAAAGAGTACTTGGTGTTAGGAGACAGAGGTAACATAATAGTAATTGTATTTATTAAAAGATAATTTCAAAACAACAAAACAAAAAATCACTGCTTTTAAGACAGTTAGTGAGAGAATATAAAGCATTCTGAATTGTTTGGAAGAAAAATGTCTAAAATGCAAGTATCATGAATTTGTTGTAGTAAATTTTATCTGTCAGCTTAGGCTCAGTTATGCTGTGGCAGCAAGCAGCCCCAAGATCTCAGTGGCTTATGAAAACAAAGACCTGTTTTTCACTCATGCTGCATTTCCATTGCTGAGACTTTGCTCCATGTTATTTTACTCTGTGACTGAGGTTGAAGGAGCAGGCTATCCCTGTGACATGCCAGTCAAAGGAAAATAGGATTTTGTTCAAAAGAGGCACACAGCACCTCTCTTCACACATCTTTGCCAAAGTAAGTCATGTGGCTACTCCTGCATTCAAAAAGATGGGCTCCAGGAAAGGGTACTACAAGTCACATGGCCACGTATGACAGCAGCACAGTGGAAGGTGTAATCTTCCTACAGAAAGGGTGTCAGATATTTTGAATATTAATGCAGTTTACCCTAGTTTCTACCAAGTTCTTCTCTAGTTTATTGTGAGTTGGCCAGCTAGAATTCTCTTATCCGAGTTGTTCCAGGACTGTGCTTTTTGCTACTGTGCAAAATTTCAATTGGCCATCTCCATACCTACTTTGAATTGAGTTGTTGTTGTTTTTTTTTTTTTTTACATTCACTTGCTAGAGGATGAGGGGACAAAGGAATCCTCAGTTAAACGCTTCTGTGAGGAGCTCCTGGGCATTGAGTGGGAGTGAAGACACAGCACTTGTTTTCAAGGTATTTACAAAACAGCTCCCTCCAGCCAGTCATTGGTGTAGGCACATATGTTCCTGGAATCTGCGTTGTGAGACAGATGGTAGAAAAATAACTCCTCTTTTATGCCACATCAGAGTTTGGTTCTTGAGAAACATGTGGCTACCCCTCTTGCCATCATGTTGCATTTGTGTACTGATAAGGAAATAAGTTGAGTGATGGTTGGTTATTTCTTCTATACAGAGATGGGGATAAAAACTACTAAATTGGGAGAATTAGGAACAGGTTAGGAATAGGTAAGCTCTGTTAAATAAATGGGTAGAGAAAATGCAAAGCAGTGAAAACAAAAATTGCTTGTTCTGACAATAGAGTACAAAGCTACAAAGCTGCAAAATATTAAAGAGAAAATCTGTGACTCAAAGGTCACAAACTGGCAGCTCACAAGGATGAGTCTCGGCTCCTATATATGTTTGGGGGAGGCCACAGTATGTTTTAAATATCAGGCAATATTACATAGAATTATGGCTTCTCTTGAAAGTGAAAATATTTTCCATTTTTGTTGATATTCCTGGATTTGGTAAAGTTGGCTAGAGCTGCATTGCTAGCTTCCCCTTGGGAGCTAGCATGAATCTCCAGTTCTCCACATGGAATCTAGGTGGATTAAAGACCTTAATATGAAAAGTAAAACTTTAAAGTGTATGAAAGAAAATGCAAGAGAATATTTTTGTCATGTTGTTTGAGAACAGATTCCATAAATAAGACTCCAGATAGTCTACAGTATACATTAAAAATTATTTTTTATCAAAATTAAGGATTCCTATTCAACAATGGCCATCATAGACAAGCAACCTATAGGAAAAGAGATTGGAAAAGCTATTTTCAATGTATAATACCAACAAAGAATTAATATCTAGAATATTCAAGGAATTCTTGAACATAATTTTGACTCATAGCAAGAAAAGTCAGAAATCAAAGACTGTTAATAAGTAATTAATAGAGAAGGAAACGTATAATCATTAAATATCTTAAGTGAATATAATCAGAAAAATGCAATTTAAAATAAAATGACTCCATTTGCCAACAATCCAGTTGGCAAGAATTATGAAATCAAGTATCATCAAATACTGACCAAAGATGTGGGGACATGAGAATCCTCCTATGTTACTGGTGGAAATATAAACAGCTGTTCCAGTGAGCTATCTTGGCAGTGCAGAGTGAAATTAAGGATATGTATATACTATGCTTAGAAATTCCATGCCCAGAGAAACTTCAGCATCCAGAGAACCACTTGCATGGTTTTACAAAAAAGATGTCCTCAGAAAAACATATGAGAATGTTCATGGCAGTATTACGTGTTCTAACAAAGGTCAGAAATCACATAGGTGTCTATCTACGTCTAAATGTCTAAATGAAATGTAATACATGAATTTAATGGATACTATGCAACAGGCAAAGGCTTGATATAAACAAGATTTACATATAATATAGATATACATATATCTAAATAAATATATATGAAAGATAGCTCGAAAGATCAAACTTTAAATGTACCAGAGTGGTTGTTTATACTACCTGGGAAGAGATTGGGACTGGGAATGGGAAATAAAGTGATTTAAAATAAAACAAACTGAAATAGAATATAATAGCCTTGTGGGTGCCACTGATGATAGCATACTGTGAATTGAGGAATACGGTCCATTCCATTCTGTAAAACCTGAAGTTATAAAAGACAGCAACAAAAAAGAGTTACTATTCCTTTATGTTTCGGTCAAAGATAATTCTTTTATTATTATTTTTTTTGAATTTGTAAAGGTGGAATAAATTCTATGGTTTGTCCTGACTTGAGCAGCTCCACTGCCAAACATTAATCTAGTTGTTGTAATTTCTTACTATTCAGGCATACATTTGTGATCTCCCTATTTTGTTGTTTTCTGTGTGTTTGTTCATTTACCTGCACTCAGTAAAGCCCTCCATGGGACTTCCCTGGTGGCACAGTGGTTAAGAATCTGCCTGCCAATGCACGGGACACAGGTTTGAGCCTTGGTCCGGGAAGATCCCACGTGCCACAGAGCAACTAAGCCTGTGCACCACAACTACTGAGCCTGTGCCCTAGAGCCCGCGAGACATAAGTACTGAGCCTGGGTGCCACAACTACTGAAGCCCTCAGGCCTAGAGCCCATGCTCTGCAACAAAGAGAAGCCACTGCAATGAAGAGTAGCCCCTGCTTGCCGCAACTAGAAAAAGCCCCCGCGTAGCAACGAAGACCCAACGCAGCCAAAAATAAATAAATAAATAATTTATACTAAAAAAATAATAACGAAGTCCTCCTATGTATAACTGCCAGGTGACCTACTCCACCTTTGCCTAAGCAGTGTTTTTCTAGAAGCCAGAAGGAAAATGTCTGCAAATTAAACTACCTTAGTGCTGCTGGATTTGAAGTGCAGATGGTGGTTGGATTTTACAAGTCCCCTTTGCCCTCTTCCTTCATTTTCTGCCTGCTTTTATATTAATCCTCCCTGTGTAGATCTGGCTAAGTGTGTGAAGCACACTCCAAGGAACTCTGTTAATGATTAAGCCCAAAGCTAGGTCTCCAAAAAGTCATACGGCCTTTCATTTGCAGGGTCTGGGAAGCCCCTTCCGGCCCTTACCATATTAAAGTTTTGCAGCAACTGTGATATTTAGAGAGAACACACATGCAGGATGGGGTTGGAGGGTATGCCCGCCTTCGCAGCACAGGGCCTCCCAGCAGGCTGGATTTATTGGATTTTTCACTTTCTTTCACCATTTGTATTTCCAAATACTTTTTATTAGTTCAGTCTTTAAAGTTGAGAAATTAAGCCAAATTGTAATGAAACACTGTAGCCTTAGTCCCCTGGGGCCTAAGAACAACTGATGAACTCTTCCAACTTGGCTGCACAGCAACTTCTGCTTCAGTCTCCTGTGCTTGCCTCCTCATCCAAAGGGACATCACACTTGCCGTGCCAGGATTTATGATTTATGAATCTTATACATCAGTTTTTTCAAAATCCTATGCTTCAAGTTAATGTTTCTACTTTAGGAGTAACTGAAGTGATTTCACAAGGCTTACCAGAGCAAGATTTGTTCCTTAGTTTTGAGTCCTTCATTCGTTCAGTAAGTATTTTCCAAGCATATGTGTAAAATATATGGCTCTAACACTCACCAGGTATGGTTAGGTTGTCCTTTTCCTTTGGTGATGAGCTGTTGTATTATTTTTTTTGGACTACTCCGATCATACTTCTGTGAGATGAATAAATGCTGGAAATTAAGTTTCCATTCTCTTGTTAATTTGCTACATGGCTTTTCAAATTATTAAATAAGGAGTTGATGTTCTTGGAAGCAGAAGGAAGAAATGGGTGCCTTACATCTCTGACTTAAATTCTCACTCAGCAGTAATCTTTACTGTTAGGTTTTAGTCAACATCAGCTACTTTTCACACTGTGCTGCAGTGAGACATAGTATGGTATGGTGTAGTATTTTATAGTATAGTACATTACAGTACAGTATAGTGGGTAGACCTCAGATTCACATAATATCTCAAGCATCAACTTTGCTATTATCTAGCTTTGTGATCTTGGGTAAGTGTCTTAAATTTCTGTGCCTCACTTTACTTAAAATTATAGGAGTGTCTGTGCTTGGAGTTATTGAAAAAAATTAGGTGAGGAACTGTAGGCTCACAGCACATAGTAGATGCTCATTAAATGTCAGCCTCTCCTACAGCCATCTAAGAGGAACATAAAGGAGGTAGAAAGCCCAGGCCTAGTCCTCAGGGACTAAGAGTCTAGTCAGGAAGATGAGACGTAGACTCTATGTAAAACCACCGGGGAAAATGCCTCTCAGAAGAAACCTAAATAGCATAAGTTAATAACTCTGTCCCCTCATTACCACCAATTCTGGAAATGAAAGACAGGCTCTTCTCATCAAAGCATGTTTACACTTGATGTGTATAATTGATGTCCAGAAAGCTTTCTATAAACTAACAACCCTTCTTGGGGGAAATGAAGCACTTGGGTTTTAAATTTGGCTCAAACACACACTCACACTCACACACTCACATGAACATTATAGTGACTTAGGGTTCCATCAGACTTTCATCTGAAAGTTGTGCAAATGTTTCATCCATCTGGTGACTGCTCATAGAACATGTTATTTCTAGTGTTTGCAAATAATTATCTAAATAGATGTCTGCTTGAAAAGGTTCTATTCAATGTGTATATTCTGAAAAATAATTTCCTTTGCCATTTTATGTATTAAAAGAATTGAAAACCTTCCTTACATTTACATGTCCTCATGCTGTTTGAGGTGCAGGTCATGGCTGTAGAGTTTGAATGTGTCATTTGATAGTGCTAGGTCCATGTGGGTATGTCTCTATCAGGGGCCTCTTTCTGAAGTGGTTATTTAAAATCCTCAGTGGTCTTATGCCAGCAGGTTCCATGGAAAAAGCAAGGGCCTTGAAGCTAATGAGACTTAGGTCCCTTGGAATGAGGTATTCAAAATTTGCAGGGATGGTGGTAGTCACATTTGTATAGGGGGTATATGGAACCTTCTGGAATCAAGGATTGATGCTTTTCCTTTTCATGTTAACTGCTATTAAAAGATCTCTGATGGTTAGAATCGTTCCAAGTGGTGAGCAGTGTAAGAAAGGCCACGCGGGATCTCCCCAAGGGGCACTTCCTAGGAAGGTGAGCCCCAGCCCCATGCCAGTGCCTCAGTTATCTTGGGGAAGGAGATGGTTCTGGATATAGTTTGTGTCTGAAGTTGGAACTCGAATGCTTACTCTTTGGCAGTGAGCTTAACAACACTTTGGAGGAACTCCTAATAACCTGCTGCATGTCTGCTGACTTTACATCTCACAAAGTTGCTGGTGTCACATGCAGGGGCAGTGTAGCTGCAGGTTCTTCAGTGATCAGTTTCTGGAGGTGACTATGCTATTCTGAAGCCTCGAGGTGGCGCCTGTGAGCTTCAGTTGCATTAGTGAACTTGTAGGATGGGGGGGTGTCGTGGAGGTACAAGGGTGGAGGGTTGGGAATAAAGTAACTCTGGGTGTGGTGACAGCCAGGGAAGGGGACTGACTGACTCCTGTAGGGTTAGGGACTGGGCGCACCTAATCACCCCTCCCCTTGGAGAAGTAACTAACGAATTAAGAGCAGAGCTGGGACTTGAATGCAGGTCTTGTTCGGCCTCCAGTCCTCAGTGTCTCTCCAGTCTGGCCATCCTTAATGAAATGATGTAGGGATCTGGAGGAGACAGGAGTAGCTTATTTGGCTAAACCTTTTCCTTGATGCAGGAGTGCCCAGGGCTCAGGCGTCAGTGGCCACTATTCCTGAACCCATGCACAGCTCAATTGGGGGTGCTTCTACATCCCCCAGTGCATTTTTTTTCTTTTTTTTTTTTGCGGTACGCGGGCCTCTCACTGCTGTGGCCTCTCCCGTTGTGGAGCACAGGCTCCGGACGCGCAGGCTCAGCAGCCATGGCTCACGGGCCCAGCCACTCCGCGGCATGTGGGATCTTCCCGGACCGGGGCACGAACCCGCGTCCCCTGCATCGGCAGGCGGACTCTCAACCACTGCGCCACCAGGGAAGCCCCCCCCCCCAGTGCATTTTTTTGACAGGGTAAATTTAAGCTTCTGGCTCTTTCCTTGACTACTTTTCCTGTGTTATTCTCAGGAGTGAAGAATTCAGAGCTCTACATAGCATTGTTCACAGCTCCTTGAATGAACTTGCACAAGTCTTAACCTCAGTGAGTGTTGGGGACAAAAACACTTATCTTACTTGCTTTACATGTTTGATGCTAGATTAAAGAGAAAAAATGTGTATGAAGTGCATTGCAACAAGACTCTATTAGAAATGGAAGAATACAAAGCATGCAGCAAGAAGCATTTTTAAGGGTTCCTAGAAGATCAGAATGAAATTTAATATTCCCTTAAAGTAAGTAAGTTTTTCCCTGTTAAAGCCCATCAACAAAAGATCATTAGGAACGCACTTATTAGAGTAAAAAGAAATTCAGTTTATTTTTCTTGCTGTAACAAGACTGAAGCATTGCAAAGGAACCATGAGGAGTTGGGAGATGCTTCTTACAGGATATGGGTTTGTGCTGGATGATTCAAGGTGAGTTTAAGGGAGTGGAGGCCAATTCTGGATGACATATTTCAGGCGGCAGGAGCAATTTTGTGATTGTGTATCTTAACAATATTTATTGCTCAGATAGGAGGACCACAGCGGGATGGGCCTCTCCTTGGTGAGGTAAAGGAGCAGCAGTCATTCCTGTTAGGCAGAAGAGAGGGATGCTTCACCGTTTTTGTGGTTGCAGAGTGGCCTTATTCTGTCTCATTCTAAATATTGTCATGGAGTGGCCTGGTTTAGACATTGTTTCTGTTCTGTGAGTATGGTTTATATTCAACTGGGAACATCATGGCCTAGCTGCCAGCAGGACTGCTTTCTCATCTGGTTTTAGGTGTATTTATTTGTTCCCTTTTCTGGAAGGCAAAGAAGGAAGTCATATTCTAGAGGGGTGCCAAGGCTTAACACTAGGGTAGAGGGTCTCCAACTGGCTGTATAAAGAACAATTAAGTTACAGAACCAAAACGGGGAACAAAATCGCCACCAAAAACTAAGGAGTAGGGCATATCAAGCAGGGTGAATGGATGTGGGGTGGTCTTGAAGCAATTCCAGAGATGGAATGCAGCTTCTCCTTTAAGTATGTGTCTCCTCATGGCTACAAGTGAGGAGTTGGGCAGGATTCCTGTTTCCTGACTTTAAATCCAGGGACCAGAATCCCTTCCCAACATCAAGGCAATGTTATCCCTTGTACCTCCCTATTACCTTCTTGTGATCCCCTTTCTGTAAGGTCTGGGTCTATATACGTAATCTTCACTTCAGGTAAAACTGGAAGTGGTCAACTATTAACACTGGTTACTTCTGGGAAGTGATACCTAAGGGTTCAGGGAGAAGTCATCACTCTTTGCTTAATACACTCATATATTATTGAAATTTTATGAGTCAACTTATTTTTCAATTAAATTATTAAGAACAAAAATGAAACAATATAAGAAATGGCAGTGGTGGTGGAACATGTGTTTTGCCACTGGGGATGCTCCCTGAGGGATGATTTTAGAATTAGTATTTCCCTTGTTTTGAAAGGAAATTCAAAATTCACTTTTGTGAAGGGGATGGTATTGGTGTCTTGGACCTGTTCAAAAGATAATTTTGGTTAAAAGCCAAAAAATCATGATTCTCATACAAATATAAAATGAAAGATATCAATGCTTTTAATTGATTCATTAATTAATGGGAGAACCAGTAAGATGTATAACCAGTTCAAGAGAATTCAAAGAGCAGACACACACATAGACAACTAGGAATGCTGAACTGAATTTACTTAATAAATGTAAAACCGGTTTCTTGGAGAGAGGGAAATCAATTTGCACCTCTACCTGAGATAATTCATTTACAGTCTATGAATGAGAGACATTTGCCTGCTACCAGTAATCTACATTAACCGAAATAGTTCAAAGACAATGAAAGGCAGACACACCCATAATTATGCACTGGACAGGACACTATTCATCTTACTTGCCTGTTTTAAAATTTTCACATTTTTTCTTGCCAGCTCAGAATAACATTTGTTAAAAGTCAGGTGTTTCTGCCCAAGACCTGTACTTATGATTACGTGTCTTAAAAGAGAAAAGGATATTTGTCATAAGTTTATTTTGATATTTATATTTTGGGTGATAAATGACCAACCCAAAAGGACTGTAAAAAATAATTCACTGATTTCAAGAACATGTTAATGACATAATTATCAGTGAATAGTTTTAAATTTGCTTTTATTTTCCATTTTATCTTCTGGAGTGGAGCAGAGAGCAAGCATCTATTATGATAAACAGGATAATTTTAAAATTTCTTTCTACCCTGTATATAAGATTATCCACATCTGTTTGCTTGGGTTTTTTAAGTTGGTTTCGTGCATGCACACACACACGTACATGGGCACATACATGCCCCATTCCCCTAATGGAAGAAAGCTTTAAAAATCGGATTTAATTGCAACCAGGAGTGGGTAAGCTGTGAGTCTGATACCGACCAGGGTTCTTGGCTTTCCCCAATCAGTCGAAATTGATAAGAGGCCAGTTAAGAAATTCAGTCAAGGCTTTACTGGGGGAGGGGGCAAGCTGGTTCCTTATATGGGGTGAGGGTAGGGGTGTGTCCATGGGGTCTGGCCTGAGGGGTGGCTTAGGTGTTTTGCCCACCCCTTTGGTGGTGTTGAGTGCAGGGGGCATGCTCAGTACCCTGCTTTTCCTCCTGACGCCCTGTTTTTGCTCCTGGCTCTTCAGAAATGGTAGTTGGGTTTTTTTGGTCTTTTTGTGTCTTGTTGTCCAGGATTTGCCCCAACCGCACATGCATGCAGTTATTTTTAGTCCATTATAGTTTCTTTGTTGCTCTAGGAGACATTTGTCCAGGTGCAAGCACTGCAGCCAAGGGGCCAGGTCCCAGCCTGTCTCAGGAAGGGGAGTGGAACTGTTGAGGAGAAGTTAATAGGAAGGGAGTCATAAAAACATGCTTATGTTCAGCTGATCCGTTTGAACAAAATTAAGGGAGTTTATTTCTCTCACCTCCTTTTCCCATGCCTTCCTTGTCATTTCTTTGCTATTTTTCATGTCACTGCAAGGTTGTGCTTATTGGGTGCTCTAATGTTTGTGTCTATAATGAAAATTAATGGAGTTTTATTTGGAAATGAAAAATTTTAAGTTTGGGAAAAGGATGAGGAAGAGAAGAGAGTTGGAAGAGAGATTTTGTAATTTTTAAAGGGAATAGCACTAGTTACTCTTCTCTCATACCAAACCAAACAAATTTATTACCAAAACAGGGAAAGGAGATTCAGAATTCCTCCTGATTATGGAAATAAGATGAAAATTTAAAATAAAGTAAGAGGGACATTTTGGAGGTAGTATCAGTCAGATTCTTCCCTGTATTTATTTGCTGCACTGGGACAGTATCCTCATGTCCCAGTGGTAGGGGGAGTTGCTATGACTCAAGGAGAGCAGTAAAGTTTTTTCAAGTCCTCTCCTTTGTTTTGAAAGAATTACCCCCAAAATTTCAAAACATTTTTCTTAAATAGCATATTGTTCACATTTCCTCAAATGTAGATTCTGCAAAACCAAAGAAGTAGACTGTGTTAATTATGAAGACAGATAACCCTCCAGGGGAGCAGTTCTGCCTCTGGTTCTAAATGCTATAGCGTCTCCTTGCTTTAGGCTCCACACATTCTTAATTCCATAGGGACTAGTCTGAGGTTTGCTCAGCAAGCCCTTTCTTCACAGATGGTGAAAATTAATACTATAAATAAGACTCTGATAGTGTCTAGGGTGGTAGTAATTTATATTCATAAGAGCAGCTATATTCCAGGCAACCTAGAAATATCATTTGGATATTTAGTTAAGTTAAACACATATTTATTATTTAGACTGCTAGGTTTAGAGGAAAATGGAAAAATTATGCTTTCTGATGTGGGTTATTGAAATTGCAAATCTGGCTTATTTTGAAGAGCTCTCTCAACCACAGTTTGGATGAATGAACCAATGAACAAAGGACTATCATAGCCCAATTTAAGTTATTATATATATCTCACTAAATTAAAATATTTTTTGTTCCCCAGATCTCTCCATAATGGTAGTTTCTAAAGAATTGCATTTGGTTCAAGGCAGTTATGTGATAACATTTTGTGATTAAATAAAGCTTAATTAGAGAGCATGACTGTGAGCCTAGGAAATGTATTGGCTTGTTTCACTGAACTGCATTTGGACAACGAGATAAATGATTTTAGCCAGGTTCCAAAATGCTTCTAGTGCATTCAGAAGTGACTTTGACAATTAAACCACAATAATCAGATATTACTGAACACTTAACAATTGTACACAGAAAACTATGTACCGATAATAGCATTTATTAAAGTATAAAAAGAAACATTTTCAATGCTATAAAATATATAGTATTAAATAGATCATTTAAAATGTGCAAACATCTTTTCTGGTTGGTTTTAATGTGCATGTGTGTGACAGACCCTACATTTTCACCTAAGATTTTGTTGGGTTGACTTGAACTACGCCCTTTCTCAGAAAGCCAGAATCTACCGCTTTCCAAGGTCTTAATGAATTCTACCCAATGCAACATTGCCATCTAAGGTTAGTCAGGCAGCTCAGCAATGACCTCCTGCAAGGAGATCTAAAACACAGAGGTAGAATTTTATGGATGTTGTAGGAAATGAAAATAATGGGTATCCTTTGTTTGTTTAGTGTCCCTTTTCTGCTGTTCACAATGTGAATAGTGTTTATGTTGAATTTCTTATATGAAATTTAATAACCTGAGTGAATAGCTACCTTAATACCTAAGGGACAAAGAAACATTGTTAATTTCTGATGTTACCTAGGCACTTCATTGTGTGCCAGTGCCTGTGTTGAGTGCCACACCTGCTATTTCACAGTCATGCTTAATCCTCATAACAAGCTTAATATTGTCTCTGTTTTTTACACATGAGAAGACAAATATAGAAGAGTTAAGTGACTTGCCTAAGGTTATGCATTTAGAGCCAGGCTTCTAAATCCTGGAGAAAGAGCTTCACACTTAACCATTGCTATTGTAAAGAAATAGATTTTTTTGACTTAAACAACAGACATTTATTTCTCACAGTTCCTGAGGCTGGAAGTCCAAGATCAGGGTACTACTGTGATTCGGTTCTGGTGAGGACCCTTTTCTCGCTGTGTCCTTACACAGTGGAAGAGGAGAGAGAACAAGATCTCTGGTGTCTTTTCTTTAAAAGGCACTAATCCTATTATGAAAGCCCCAGGCTCATGACCTCATATATCCCTAATTACCTCACAAAGGCCCCATCTCCATATATCATCACATTGGGCATCAGGCTTCAACATATGAATTGAGGGGGACACAATTCAGTGGATGGAAAGAGAAGGCTTCTCCAAGGAGGAGCCCTTGGAGCAGCTTCCTGGGTAAAATGAGGGAAAAGGGATAAGAAACGGCTATTTAAAAAATAATTCCTAATGTACTTGCCTCTTGGTAATTATTTTTCTGAGGTCCTTCCACCATCAGGGCAAGATCCTAAGGCTTTTTATGCCAAGAAAGGGAAAAGATATTCACCTGTAAAAAGAAGCTCATGGGATTGGTAAGAAGGAGGCTATGACATAAGGAAAGTTGTTTCCAGAAGGGAGAGTAAGTAGAAAGTCCTTCTGGTACTAGGAGAAGAGGGGGGCTGAAAAAAAAGAGGAGGGCCAGATAAGAGTTTCTTGGCTCTTCCGGTTCTCAGGGTTGAACATGAGTTGGGTGTGGTTAAACATCTAAACAGGTTTGGGTCTGTCAGAGAGTGTCTAGATTGGAGAGACTGTAAGCTGTGGAGGGAAGCCTGGGTTTGTGATGGTACCTTGTTCAGTGTGGCACCACTGCATGGGCTCAATTCAGAAGTGAATGTTATAGAGAGGTGTTTCCATGGATGGGCCTAAAATAGTGTCTCTGTTCCCTGTGGCCTGTACCATCACATACTGGAGAGTCACAAGTAGTTGCAGACTGTGTGAAGTGGAGAGGAATTTGGAAGCTGAGAGGACGAATAGATTAGAAGCAGCCTGGAGTCATGGAAAGGAGGTCACAGAGTACAGGGCCTTGTGAATGGAGGCATGACTAGAGGTCTGCAACATTGTTGGTGGGTACCAATATGAAAGCCACAACAATGACAAGTGGGGTGAGGCCCGCAAAGACCCAGAAGATGGCACATGGACCAGAGGCTCTTCCCCACCTTGTCATGAACTTCACTTCAACTAAGAGGGAAGAAGAATTGGTCAGGGAGACTCCTTAAGAGGAAAGGAACCACCATAATGAAGATTCTAAATGTGAAATACACTGGTTCTTTACCTTAACAGAGCATTAAAAATGGAAAGAGATGCTATTACCTTTATTTGGCAGAATCAAGTGTTCCTCCCCAGCATTATCCCAACTCTACCTCAATGGCCATCAGCAGAAATGGAGCCAGAGCAAGCTGGAGCACGATGGGAACAGTTGTGGAAAATAAAGTTGTATTTAGTGCACATTTGAATTATTATAAATTCTGATTCTGCTATCTCATATTGATGTATGACATAAATATTAGAAGTCACTTCTGGCAAGTTGAGCAGTAACCTACTTCCCTTAAAAACAAACTGATTGGCATGACCCCTTAGGCACTAGAAATTCCTTGAGCCTTGAGCAGATGTCAGTCAGCAATTTCTGGCTACATTTTCATCCTCATTGGAAATCCCCAATGGAGTGGGGGAGCTACTGGTAATGCCTCCCACTTTTTTTTCTTAAAGACAGATAGGCAGTTAGGATATGTGTAATCCCCTGGGCAGATCACTGACTAGAAAATTCATTGACACCGCTAAGGACTTTGGGACCTTGAGAATATTGGTTAACTTTTCTGAGCTCCAGGTTCTTATGTACAAAATGGAAATCATAGTAAAATAGTATTTGTTGCATATAGTTTTTGCAAGGGTTAGTGAGCAATGAGAAAAATATACTGTGGAATATAAAACTATTATTGCTATTGTTAACATTATTACCATTGCTATTACTGTTGTTATTACCTGGTATATTTTGAACTAATAGTTGGGGGATCCTGATGTGGATAAACACCTAAGCACATGCAAAGCTGGGTGTATGGTTTTGTCAAATACTACCTCATTATTCTCCTAAAATTCAACATTTTATTGTGTATTATTTCATTTTAAATTTATTTTATTTAGTTTTGTTGATTCTCATCATCTAAGTGACCATTTCTAGGCAGGCACTGTATCTTATGGCACATAAATACCCATTTCTGTAACAGAGGTTCTAATATATGTCTAGTACATACAAAAGCTATATAAAATATGAACTGGAGGTTAGAAGTACTCATTTT
Source organism: Hyperoodon ampullatus (assembly GCF_949752795.1). Lineage (NCBI taxonomy): Eukaryota > Metazoa > Chordata > Mammalia > Artiodactyla > Ziphiidae > Hyperoodon > Hyperoodon ampullatus. Next base: position 72,217,143 of record NC_136918.1, on the reverse strand, counting down.
CAACCAATTTATACAATAGAAAAGTTCTTGAAAACAATGCTGAACAAATAATATAGGAAAAGCTGGATGCATATAAATTAAAAATTAAGAAATCAAGTCCAGTCAAGCTCTTAAAATTTCCAAGTCCTTCCCTTTATTTTCTTTTCATTCATTGCTTAAGATTATTTTATTGCCTTTCTCCCTTATTATTTATTTTTTTTTATTTTTTATTTTTTTGCGGTACGCGGGCCTCTCACTGTTGTGGCCTCTCCCGTTGCGGAGCACAGGCTCCGGACGCGCAGGCTCAGCGGCCATGGCTCACGGGCCCAGCCGCTCCGCGGCACGTGGGATCTTCCCGGACCGGGGCACGAACCCGTGTCCCCTGCCTCGGCAGGCGGACTCTCAACCACTGCGCCACCAGGGAAGCCCCCTCTCCCTTATTATTACAAAAATAATGCAGCCTTAGGCTCATTGCAGATTAAAAAATTAGCATAAAGAATACCCATTATCTGTTCGTGTGCACCCAGGAACTCCAAAAAACAAACAAACAAAAACCCCACAAAAAAAACCCAAAACAAAAAAACAACAACAAAACAAAGAGTACTCATTATTCTATGCACTTTAAAAACTAGATGGATAGCCTTCTAGAGCACCTTTAATATATTAAAAAATTGATCAAATCACACTTAATCTTTTGAAAATTATCAGAAGTTATATAACCAGTTCCATCCTGTGGACATTTAGGTTGTTTCCAACTAACCCTTCTTATTGGATATCCAGGTTGTTTCCAACGTTCTTTTGTTGCATATTAGGTTATTTCCAACTCATTACTATTACCTATTGTTGCTGTAACAGATTACCACACATTTAGTGGCTTAAAACAACACAGATTTATTCTCTTACAGTTCTGGAGATCAGAAATCTGAAACCAGCCTCACTGGGCTAAAGTCAAGATGTCAGCAGGGCTGGTCTTTTTGGAGGTTCTGAGTGAAGAATCTATTTCCTTACATTTGTCAGCTTCCAGAGACTGCCAGCATTCTAATCTCTGCTTCTGTCACTTTGCCTTCTCTTCAGCATATATCTCCCCCTATTTTCCCCTTATGAGGACACTTGTGATTACATTATTGGGCCTGCCTGGATATGCAGGATAATCTCCTCATCTCAAGATCCTTAACTTAATCACATCTGCAGAGTCCCTTTTGCTCTATAATGTAACCTATTTGCAGGTCCTAGGAATTAAGACATGCACATCTTGAGGGGCAATCATCCAGACAATAACAAAATATATAAATAGTATAAGCTGGTAGAATAGTCTGGGAAAAATACTAGGAAAAAGAAATCCTGAAAATTTTATGAAAAGTGATAAAAATGTTGAGACATACAAACAGTTGTAAGATTGCCAAAATTCCCAATACTGCCTGAAATAGGGACCAGTGTCCATTGGTATCCATGTCAACCACGATATTTCAACCAGTTTGAAGTCTTGATCAACCTGTTTTCTATCAAGTAACCTAAAGTCCACCATGTAAGTACAAGGAAAGATAAGTGAGGTAGTCTGTGGGGCCTGTGTATCTCAGGATACAAGTCTCAGAGGAAGTGAAAAATGAGCTGAGATCTGAAGGAATAGTCATGAATTAGGTGATAGGACATACGGGGAAAAGCTCCTAAAAACACAGGGAAGGAGGTGTGTGTGTGAGTGAAGAAAGACCTGGAGATAAAGGAACATTGTGTTTTTAGGGAACTGAAAGCAGGCTTATGTGGCTAGTGGTGTATTTTGAGTTGGCAGTGGGAGGGGATTCCTGCAAACGAGGAATCTGGTTAACTAGGGGCTGGATCAAGGTGGACCTCGTAAAGCCTGTTGTTCATGGATTTTTATCTTAAGCCAGATGCAGGGCCCTTGAAGATGAGTTGAGTCCCCAGATAATAATATCATTAATATGGCAACATTCCCCAAGTTGATCTGCAGATTTAACACAATCCTTATCAAATTTCCACTTTTTCCCCCAGAAATTGATGAGCTGACCCTAAAATTCATATGGAAATGGAAAGGACCCCAGAATTGTTAAAACAATCTTGAAAAAGAAAAGCAAAGTTGGGGGATTTACATTTCCTGATTTCTTACTACAATAATGAAGATACTAGAATAATGAAGATAGTACAACATTGACATAAGGATAGACACATAGACCAATGGAATAAAAACCCTCACATTTATATAGTCAGTTGATTTTTGACATGGGGTCATGATAATTCAATGGGGAAATAATAGTCTTTCCAACAAATGGTGCAGAAATAGTTATTTACAATTAAAAAAAATAACGAACTTAGAGCTTACCTTATACCATACACAAAAATCAACTGAAAATGGATCATAAACATACATGTAAGAGTTAACATTTGAAAGTGTCTAGAAGAACACATAGCTTTCTTTGAGTCATTAGCTATTAGGGACATGTAAATCAAAACCACAGTGAAATACCACTTTATTTCCACTAGAACGGCTATAATAAAAAAGGACTGGTAATAACAAGTAGTGGCAAGGATGTGGAGATATCCGAGCCATCATACATTACTAGAGGGAATGTAAAATGATACAACCACTTTAGAAGAGAGCTTGGCACTTTCTCAAAATGTTAAATATATAGTTACCATATCAGCAATTCCACTTCTAGATATCTACCCAAAAGAATTAAAAATATATGTCCACACAAAGACTTGTACAAGAATGTTCATGGCAGTAGTGCTCATAACAGCCAAAGAATGGCAACAACCCAAATTTCCATCAGCTGTTGAATGGACAAATAAAATGTGGTATATCCATATGACAGAATTTTATTTGGCAATAAAAAGTAAACAAAAGGAATAAAGCACTGATAATATGCTAAAACATGGATGAACCTTGAAAACATTATGCTAACTGAAAGAAGTTGGTAAAATGATCACATATGATTCTATTTATGTAAATGCCCAGAATAGAGACATCCTTAGCAGCCAAAAAATAGATTAGTGGTTGTCTGGGGATGGGGTGATGGTGGGGGAGACTGGGGAGTGACTCCTGATGTGTATGAGTTTCTTTTTGCGGTGATGAAAATGTTCTAAAATTAGATTTTGCTGATGGTTGCACAACTCTGTAAGGATACTAAAGCCCATTGAATTGTACATTATAAATGGGTGAATTTTATGATGTGTAAATTATATCTTAATAATGATATTTTAAAAATGAAATCTAATACAAAGTACAACATGAATAAACCTCCCGACATTATGCTTTGTCAAAGAAGCCAGGCACAAAAGACCACATACTGTAAGATTCCATTTAAATGGAATGTCCAGAATAGGCAAATCTATAGAGACAGGAAGTAGATTTAAGTGGTTGCCTAGAGCTTGGTGTGATGGAAGACTGGGAATTGAGGTTTCCTTTTTTTTTTTTTAATATATATTTATTTTATTATTTATTTGGCTACGTTGGGTCTTCATTGCTGCACACAGGCTTTCTCTAGTTGTGGTGAGTGGGGGCTACTCTTCCTTGTGGTGTGCAGGCTTCTCATTGTGGTGGCTTCTCTTGTCGCAGAGCACGGGCTCTAGGTGCACCAGCTTCAGTAGTTGTGGCACGTGGGCTCAGTAGTTGTGGCTCATGGGCTCTAGAGCGCAGGCTCAGTAGTTGTGGAGCACGGGCTTAGTTGCTCTGTGGCATGTGGGATCTTCCCGGACCAGGGCTCGAACCCGTGTCCCCTGCATTGGCAGGCTGATTCTTAACCATTGCACCACAGGGAAGTCCCGGAATTGAGGATTCCTTTTAGGATAATGGAAATGTTCCAAAGTTAGATTGTAGTGATGGCTGCTCAAGTCTGTAACTATGGTAAAAACTATTGAATTGTTCATTCTACATAGATGAATTTTATGGTATATAAATTATATCTCAATAAAGCTGTAAAAAATTTTTTTAGTGGCCGGAGGGTTGACATGGTCAGTTTCCTTCAGTGTGGGGATGGATTAGAAAGGGGCCAAAGTGGAGGGCAGGAAGGCATGCTAAATTTTTCAAATGAGAGTTAAAGCTGGTCAGGATTTTTCAGTTTCAGATTTTATTAAAAGTAGATGTTTGTTCTCTAGAAGACTGTGATGATAATGGTTTCCCAGCTCTAGTCAGTTGCTTACCATCTTCACCATTTTTGTTGCAGCCACAGCTCACTATAGCTATGTAACAGGTGATGCACCCTGGGAGAAAGCATGCATTGTTTCTGAATGTTAATAGTTTGCTGCTTATTGAGTCAGCTGATTCAGAGACAGGGCATTAATCAGGCTGTCAGAGTTATTTCCCTGAAAATAGAAGGAGCAGAAGAGATAGTAACCTGTGGCTTTCTTAAATCAGCAAGGCAGCCATTTAAAACTTTGTATGCCTGTAGTGTCTGAGTGTCTCTCTCCTTGGCTATAATTGAAGGCTTTCTCTATTGAGACACACAGGAGACACTTCTGCAACAAGTGGTTAGTACTGACGTGTTAAATATAAAAAGCGAAAGCCTGCTTCTTATACATCTCCAGGCCTCTCATCAATAACTTGCACCTCATATAACAATACACTTATGAAAACTGATTTATTTTTAGTCTTCTTTCAGGTAAGCCATCATGTCATAATATCACAAAATTTAATACAGGTAATAATTTTTAACTGTTGGAAACATACATTTAAAAAACTAGTATGTGTATCATAAAGACAGCAATTTAAACACAGGTAACTAAGTGTTGGTTCATTCCTTGACTGTTTAGAAGGACAGCTCCGCATGGGGAATAAGAAAATGGAGTAGATTAGTGTATCCATTCATCTGATGCTGTGGCATGAGTATTACCCAGGATTCTAAATGATTATAAATGTAAGGGAATGACAGAGAGGAATATAAAAGCCAAGTGATATCTAACAAGCTGAGCCTGACTACGAGACTGAAATCCACCGTGAATTCACTATGGCTGCTGTCGTGCTGGGGCTTTGCTGAAACTTGCAGCAGTGTTCCCCTGCAGTTGATATGGAGTTTGAGCTTTTCCTGGAAACCATGTAAACAGCCTTTAAATACTTTTATAGGCTTCGTTATTAAGATCGTTCTCATAACCTTTAGGGGCTCAGATGTTTTCCTTTGCTTGAAGGCAGAGACAAGCCTGGGCAGAATGTGTTATTGTTCTTGGAAGGGAACCTGACCTTCGCCAGGGCCCTGGGAGAACAGCAAGGATCAAACAAGTCTGCGAGAGGGTGGTGAAAACATACAGCGCACAGACTCAGACCTAAGAGTCTGGGTGTGACACATGGGACTAAATACCCGTGGCCATTTGTAGCAACATTCTGATGTCTTTTGCTTTCATTGGGGGTTCTTGAAATCAGAGCCCCATGGAAATAAAAATTAGGTTCAAAGTATTATTGAGTAAACAATCTCACCTTGATAGTTAACAAAACAACTTGCTACTGCTTCCTCTAACAGCATATTAATAGGCTATCACTGAACAGAGCCTCGAAAGGCTCACCCCCAAACCAGAACATCGCTGATTCCTTTATCACCATAGACCCTGGGAAAGGCCAGTTAGTCCAGAGAGATGGAGAGGGCTGGGCCGCGAAGAAGCTGGACCTAGGGTCCACCCTCCCGGACTCGGTCTGTGTCCTGTCTCTCTACTACAAGGCCTTAGAAAGGACATAGGCTTTGGTATCTGCATGTTTGCACGTACTAGCCATGTGAACTCATTTGTAAAGTGAACAGAAGAAAACCAGTCCCATAGGGTGTCATGAGGGCGAGGTGAGGTGTTGAACATCCATCACGGTGCATTTAATAAAAATGCTCTGCCTTAGAGCACGGATGTTGTTTTTCCTATTCTCTGCCTCATCTTTGATGAATTCTACTACATTTGGAGGATGTAGTCATGTGGCCCCAGCAAAATATACTATCATCCTGGGAATTATTGGATATCAGAAGCCTCATCAACACTGAATCCATTTCCTGACCTAGAGGAAGAATAATGCATGTGGAAACAATTTGTACAATATAAAATGCTATAAAAATGCTAATTTTTGTTATTTGTATAAATTAATCAATTTTAATGATTTTTATGACACCTAGTGCAGCTTTTGCCCAGAGGATTAAGACAAAACAACTTTGGTAATAAACATATCTTTGTGCAAGGGTAGCCCTTGGCAACAAGAAGCGTAATTGCTTAGAAACAGCTGCCTTCTGGTAAAAAGGAAGAGCAAACATGAGTGAGGAATAGATCCAGATAGTTCTGAGAAAGCCCTGGACTAAATCTTTTCAGCTCAAGAGAGGGGTTCTCAGGCTATTGTTGAGGAATGGTCTGTCACCCAGAGTGCCATTTTGTTTGGATGAAGCCAGACTCTGGAGCCTGTCAAGGAAGAGATTTTCCTGGTAATCCATCTTTTCCTTTAAGTCATTTCAGTATCATTTTTAAAGACTGAGGGTGGAATCTGTGGACCACGCACATTTTAGAAAACTAAGACTAGTCAGATATTTGACAGACAGATGTCAATCAGGGGCCAAGGGCATGCCATCCACTAGCTCGCTTGTGAAGGTCTAGTCAGATATGGGGGGCTGTGGTGTGGGCCTGCAATTCCACCAGTGAAGTGGTAATGGGAGGCTCTCTTTTGGGATTCCCCAGAGTCAGGTGAGATTATACTTAACCAACAAATATGTACTGGAAATTCTTCAGTGGAGAAGTAAAGGAAATGACTTTTGTGTGGAAGGGTTGGTGGGACCCAGGTGACTGATGATGATGATATTAGGGGAGTAACTGTGTGTGTTCGTGTGTAGAGGGGATTGCAGTAGAATGTGCATGTGTGGAGGAGTTGTAAAACGGGGGGATTTTTCTTACAGTAGCATCTTTTCTGTTTATAAAAGAAGTACAGGAATATTGTAGAACATGTGGGAAAATATGGAAAAGTATAACGAAGAAAATTAAAATCACCCATAATCTACCACCAAAAACTAACTAAAAGTACTGCAGGGGTGTCAGTCTGGGCTGGCAATGAACATGGAAACATGAAAATCATTGGTTCATTAAAACAGTAGGAAAAGGGATTTTTATTCTCCTTTTTTCTTTTTATTTCAGTTTGCAGTGGTTTCTTCTAGTGCTTTTAATGGAAATATGTGTAGGAAAGAGAGCTGTAATATATTGGTAAAGTTTAGAAATTTAGAGTACGATTGTATACACTGGTTTGTTAGCTGTTATCTTTGTGTTAAGCATATTGAAAAATTTTTAAAAATTATTTATTTATTTGGCTGCATCGGGTCTTAGTTGTGGCATGTGGGATCTTTCCTTGCGTCGCACAGGCTTCTCTCTAGTTGTGGCACGCGGGCTGTAGAGTGTGCGGGCTTAGTTGTCCCGCGGAATATGGCATCTTAGTTCCCTGGCCAGGGATCGAACCCGTGTCCCCTGCATTGGAAGGCAAATTCTTAACCACTGGACCACCAGGGAAGTCCCAAGCATATTGAAATTTTATGTTGTGAATAAATATTTTTCTAAAACATGATTCAAATGGCTCCTTTGTTTTCTGTCATGTGAATAGATTGTAATTGATTTTAGAAACTCCCTACTGTGTATATTTAGTTCGTCCAATTTTTTCACTCTTATAAATAAAACTGTACTCAATATTCTTATGCATTATGTTTATGTGGATCTCTATTGCTTCCTTGGGATAAATACTTTGAAGTAAAATCACATGATCAAAGGGTATACACATTTTTCATGTTCCTGATACATATTGCTGGACTGCATTCTGAAAATACTCTATGAATTTATACTCCCATGGGGGATGTTTGAGAAGGGCCAAAGGTGACTGGGAATCTATGATGAATTGACCTGGAGAGAGAGATTGGAAGACGTCTCTGAGAGGGGCCAAGAAAGAAGGCACAAGAGGGGATTCTGAGGAAGGAGCCCAGAAATTCTCAGGGATTTGTGCCTGAACCAGTGACGAGGTCAGCAACGTGAGCTGAGGGCAACACTTCACCTTGAAGAGGAGATGAAAGAAAATGATGTATACGAAAAATATTCCTTGAACTCTACGGGCTTTACAGAATTTTTCTAGGGCAGCTTATTATCATCCTAGTCACTAATGAGGAACTTGAGGCATAGAAATTAAGTGACTTTCCCACCATCACACTAATACAAGTGGCAGAACACAGATTCAAAATGATGTCTTCTAGTCCAAATCCCCCATGGTTTTCCATTCAACTTTTTCTATACCCCTAAGGAAAGAGCTTGACCTGATGTCTCCTGTTTTTATACTTCGTGATGAATCAGAGTGCCCTTCTTCACTTTTGGGGCAAGTGCAGCTCCCACAAGGCTGGCTGAAGTGAGAATGAATGAGGCTGATAAACAAGAAAGGGACAATTTCTACAACGTGAAAGACTCTAAACTCAGAATCCCCTATTCTGTCATTATATAATATTGCTAAGCATAAAAGAGATTTTTATGAGGCTCTTTTCAAAAGGATTACTCAGCTCCTAGTGCAGATGCATAAGTTGCAGGTGAGTGTGAGGCTCTGTGATTGACTGAGGCATGACAATTAGGTAGCAAGTAGTGGCAAGCTGAGTCCCCTGTGATGGGGCATGCACATACTCACTGGAACGCTCTCTCAAGGTACCTCGTTAAAAGTTTTAACACTGGTCATTTCTCCCAAACTCTCCTTATTAAAATGGCTAGCAGAAAGAAATGCTTGGTTCTAGGACTGCTTGCCTTTTTATGGGCTGAATTGGGCATTGAAGGCAAAGAAGAGGAAGAAGAACAGACCTGTCAGCTGCTGGGCAAGTTTGATTTGAATGGGTATGTAGGTGCCAGAAACCCTTCACTTGTTATTGGAGGACTGTTTCCTATTCATTCCAGGACCACCCCCAGCAAACGAGTCTGTTTTGGAGCCAGTATCAGCAAAATGTGAAGGGTAAGCCATTCTTTTTTCTTCTTTTTACATCAGTTGTAGGAGGTGGGGGTAAATGAGTGGTGGGTGTGGGAATCAGAGTCTGGAACTGGAGCCATGATGCCAGCCCTGACTTTGACACTATTTATTTGACTCAGGATAGGTACTTGCTATTTCTGTGCCTCAATTTCTCCGAGGTAGACATTCTAGGATTGCTTAGAAACAAGAAGGAAAAAAGACAGGTTTTATATGCTATACAACATTGCTCCTCAGAGGGTGGTCTGTGGACCACCAGCATCAGCATCATCTAAGAGCTTGTTAGAAATGTAGAATCTCAGGCTGCAGCCCACATCTGCTGAATCAGAATCTGCATTTTGACAAGACCTCCTGATGACTCATGTACACAATAAGGTTTGAGAAGCATGATGTAGAGTTGTGCAGTGTTGCAGCTTTACTTTGAATTGTTATTAGACTAAAGTCTCCCCAGGTGAAAATACACAATGCTGGAATGCTGATTTATTTATGAGCTAGTGTTCATAGCGAGATTCCTCCAGTTGGAAGGCTTCTGCCCTACTCCCCTCATCCCAAAATTGTCATGTCAAGAAATGGGATCCATGACTGACAATCTGAATTTGCAAGGAATCCATTGTAAGAAAAGCAAACATGGGTTATATTTCTGGGTGTGAAACACACACACACTTTTGATATGAAAAGAATGCCAGAAATTAAAGGAAAATTACTGTCCACACTGTTCTACTACCATAATAAAGCAGCTCTTTCCTTTCATTTCCATATATTCTTTCTCAGCCCTTTATATAAATGCAACTGTAATTTTTTTCATAATGTGGCAATAGCATGGACACAGTTTTATATTGGGCATTTTACATCATATCTTAATCACTTCCCATGATGCTGCGTGGTAATTATAATTACAAATGCATGCTGTAAAAATTTTGGCTGCTTCTTATACAACTAAATCTTTACTGATCATAACTCCTTCCCTTTGGTCATATATCATGCTACATATTTGAAATACCACTAAAGGGGTGGATAAGCTGTATGTTGGCAAAAAGAAAGGATTGCAGTCAGTCTGTACTTAACTCTTCCCTGGACCTTCTAATTCTTTTCCATTCTTACAGTGAAGCAAAGGGAAGTGGGAAAGAAGCACTTCTGCTCATGGCTACATTATTTAGAGTCAGTTTATTATTTATCAGAGAAGTTTTCACTGATTTAATCTTTAATAACATAAAATGAAAACCAGAGTTTGTCACAGTATAGTACACTCATATTTCATCAGTGGAATCACTTAATTTGTTCTTCACCCTTCATTGGAGCTTCTGAAGGTTATCTTCCTAGCAAGGTAAAATAGAAAGGCCAATATACATATTTTTAGTAAAAATCCACTCCCTTATTAAAAAATAGTTTGGTATATCCACTGTGATTGACACAGTGGTGAGAAGTAAGTATGTCCCATTTAAAAAAATAATTCACTGTATCAGGGATAATTTGGGTTTTTTTAAAAAATAAATTATTTATTTATTTTGGGCTGTGTTGGGTCTTCGTTGCTGTGCATAGGATTTCTCTAGTTGTAGCAAGTGGGGGCTACTCTTCGTTGCAGAGCGCAGGCTCTAGGCACGTGGGCTTCAGTAGTTGTGGCACGTGGGCTCAGTAGTTGTGGCGCACGGGCTTAGTTGCTCCACAGCACGTGGGATCTTCCTGGACCAGGGCTTGAACCCATGTCCCCTGCATTAGCAGGCAGATTCTTAACCACTGCACCACCAGGGAAGTCCCCAGGGATATTTTGATTTCCATCTCTAGTCCACTGTTCTTATTTAATTTTCAGAGTAGTCTGATAGTTGCTTTATATGTTCAGTCCAGGGATCTTAATTGTAATCAGTGGGAGAGAGCGGGTGGTGTGTGCTTACTCCATCTTGACTTTAACTCAAAGCCTAAGGATCCTTGAAAAGATTACTTCGGCATCTTCTGACTGCCAGTGTTGCTGCTGAGAAGTCTGATGACATTCTGATTCTTCATATTTTGTATGAAACTTGTTTCACATGATCCAGGGCATCTAAAAAGCCAGTTCCTTGTCCTGAATGTGGATCAGAAATGTAAGGCATCATTGCGGGGGTTCTGCTTGTCTCCCAGCTTGTTGACTGAAACCCAAATTTCTCATCTTCACTCCATACAAGCCTAAAACTTTCCCAGCACTTAAATCCATCCTAAACATATCTATTGGATATTAATAACATCCCATATTTACACTTTTTGATATATGTTCTTCAAAATTAGAGCTATATAATGACTTTTCACCAATAACCATCAACAGTTTCTATCTATCTGTACCCAATTCCAATGTTCTCCTAGCCTCCCTCCCAATGGGAGAACCCTCATGGGAGGCCTGGATAGGTGGTACTCAGGAGCTGGGCGTAATCAGATAACAATTTCATTTTGGCATCATTAACGTTTACCTATAACTGATCTAGATATGCAAGTTGGAGTTTGGAGAAGTCTCATTCTGAAACCCACAATTTTAACAGGATAATAGTTGTGGTTGGCCATCAGCCAAAGTGAACAGACGAGGAAGACTTTTATTTTGAAAATCTTCAGAGCAGAGAAGACAGTGAAATGGAGGGAAGAAGGGAGTATTTTAATTCTTGTTTTGGTTGATCTAAACAAAGTTAGGATTTAGAGAAATTTTCTGCAGAACAAAAGGTATACATTGTATAACGATACTGTGAGTATCACAATGGAAATCAACAACTGAAAGAAAAATCATCCCAAATCCCACCCTTTCAGTAATTATCCTGTACTCATTTAAACTTTTTACCTGTTGATAGTTTTCCAAATGTTCACATAATTTATGTGTAGTTTTAATTATAGTATAGAAACAACTTTGCATACAGACTGTTTTACCTAATATTATATGCATGCTGCAGTGTAATTTCTCTAATCATAGTTTTTTAATTATGGAAAATGTTCCTATCAAGTCAGTGTACCATAATGAGCATGTAAATTCTTTCCAATTTTTCAATATTATAAATAATTCTAAAATGAACAGTTTGGAACATACCTAGTTTTTTTCTTTTGGGAAGAACAGTACCTTCAGATAAATTCTCTGGGGTGTAATTATTGATTCAAAACAGGTGAACATTTTCTAGCTCTTGAAATGTATTACTCTCTCACCTTAAAAAAGATATTGCTATATTTATTTCAAAAATATATATGCCAATTTGTATGGCCATCCATGTAAATTTAGAGGCCAGTTGTCTTAGGACGATAAAGCCCTTCATGTTCAGACTCCTGATTCTCCAGTCTCCTCTTCCCATGCCATACCTATTCCTACCCTGTTCTCCAAGTGTCCTGATCTTCCCATTCCTAGAATGTTAGGTTCTCTTGTTGTCATGCCTTCACACATACCGTGCCCTCTGCTTACAGCATTCGTCCCCTGTTTTTACATTACCCTTCAAGACTTAGCTTGGCTGTTAAGTCCCCCAGGGCAAGGTTCCCCACCCCTTTAACTGCTGGTCCCTATGTCTACCCCTATCGCTGTCTTTATCATTTTGTGCATGGCTATTTTTCTGTTTCTTTGCCTAGACACTGCAGTGCCTATCTTTTTCACTGTTGCATTTATAGTGTCTCGCACCAGTGCAACTCAGTAACTACGTGTTGAATAAAAGGCAAAGCTAAACTAAACTAAAAAACCCAGTTAAAGAGACATGGAGGAAAAATCTAATCTGCCAACAGGGCTATTTGCTATTAGATATTTGATTCAAAAATATTTATTGAGTAAAGATAGGTAGTTAGATACTAGAGCTACAGAGGACATTAAGAGAAAACATCCTTGAGGTCCTTGCTTTCAAATAGGTTAAAGTTTGGTTAAAACTGGGAAGAAAGAAAGAGAGTTGGAAATAGAATATTTATTTTTAATGGAGAAGAAATTGAAAAAAAATGTGCTGATGGACTAAAGGGAAGTAATTTTCCTTTTTGTGGCTAGGGAATGGAAAGGAGGAGGCATCTCATTCATGGTTAAATGTAAGAGTGATAGGAAAGAGATGTTTCTTAATTTAAAAGTCTCAACACTAACGATCAAATCATGGCAGGAAAAATTATCTATTGGAGTCATAATATATATCGTATATATAAATATTATGTACTGCTTTTATGTAGTCCTATCATAAGTATTTTCATGTATTTACAAAACTTTTATTATTATAATTAACATCTAGAAGAAACCAGGAGAAACCTATAGGAAGGTAAGGAAGAGGGAAAGGAGACTGACTCATAGGGTACTGGGGACTTCCAATGAATGGGGAAAAATGTATTGAGGAATTATTGCGTGTTCTGCATGGTGGAGAGAATTGCGAATATAAGAATATTTTTGTGAAAAGAGATAATCAGCTGTCCAAAAAGATGCTTCCCAGCCCAAGCCAATCAATAATGAATATGATTCATACTTGAACCCTTTAAATTGCAATATCTTTTAATGAAATATTAACATGCTCACACAAGGCAGGTGCCCCCTGAAGTTTTGGCAAAATGCTCTCAGCACCAATCCCAGCTAAAAGCTGCTTTCCCCTCCACAGATCCACCCACTGACTAAGGCCTTACAAAAACTATTTCCTTTTCAGTTTCAACTTCCGGGGCTTCCGCTGGATGAAAACCATGATCCACACCATCAGGGAGATTAATGAAAGGAAGGATATTTTTTGCCCAACATCACTTTGGGCTATCAGATCTTTGATACCTGTTTCACCATCTCCAAATCCGTGGAAGCGGCATTGGTATTCCTCACAGGGCAGGAAGAAAACAGCCCAGTTTTAGAAACAGCACCAGGGCAATGCTGGCAGGAATTGTTGGAGCAGGTGGATCATCCTTATCAGTTGCTGCTTCAAGAATTCTAGGGTTGTATTACTTACCTCAGGTATTTCAGAATATTTGTCCTGGGTACTAACTTATAAAGAAACACAAGGTATGTGAAAATTGCTGCAAAGAGTAAGTTAGGTGCTCAGGTGAGGCTGGGATAAGTTACACAGACAAACAGGATGGTGGTGATGCTGATGCCCCTAATTACTCTGTTCAGCCTGGCCTCAGCAAGTGTGACTGGTGATTTCAGACTCTTCTACATCCCTTAGGATCCTGCCTTAGTTTTGAGCTTGAGATAGTGACCTAGTGATTTGTATGTTGACATCTCAGTAGGCAATACACTCGAAAACACTGGGTGAAGCACAGAGTAGGTGATTGAGAAATACTTGTTGGTTGATTGATAGATGGTATAAGGAACTCATTTTGTTTCTGGCCTGTATTAATACTTAGTAATCATGACCCTTTTTGTTCATACGCTAACATACTGAAACGAGCTGGGATGCTCATTTACGGATTATTTTAAATTCAGGGACAGTGACACATTTCAACCTAAGAATAGATGATATTAGGAAGAATGGATGAGGACACGGGGAGGGGGAAGGGTAAGCTGGGACGAAGTAAGAGAGTGGCATGGACTTATATGCACTACCAAATGTAAAATAGATAGCTAGTGGGAAGCAGCCACATAGCACAGGGAGATCAGCTGAGTGCTTTGTGACCACCTAGAGGGGTGGGATAGGGACGGTGGGAGGGAGGGAGATGCAAGAGGGAAGAGATATGAGGATATATGTATACATATAGCTGATTCACTTTGTTATACAGCAGAAACTAACACACCATTGTAAAGCAATTATACTCCAATAAATATGTTAAAAAAAATAAAATAAAATAAAATATAAGTAAAGCTCTATATTTATTTCCAGGGGTGGTTCACAAAAATATCAAGTCAGGACTTATTAATGTGAAGGATGATTAAGCTTATTTGTGTTACTGAAGTAATGGGAGAAGTTAAAATAATTGTTAAAAAGTAGCATTTACAAAGTGTGTCTTATAAAGCTGCAAATACAAAGGTAGGGGGAACAGGGTAATACTGAGGAACAGAACCAAGAGGAGGGGTCAGGTGACACAGCCGACATCTTCAATGTGGGCTTCATGCAGCTTAGACAAACTGCTGCTGCTGTGAGCTCTGCTTCCCACCAAATACCGACTGTGGTCCAGGCACCTGCTAGAAACCTCTAGATAGATCTTCTCATTTAAGTCTTGTAGTAAATCTGCAAAGAGGGTAAAAGAAATCTTACGTACAACAGACACTTTCACGTGTGTTGTCTCATTTAATATGCTGAGCAACGTTGAAATGTAGATGTCATAACCCTGATTTCACTCATGGGGAAACTGATTTCAGCAGGTTTTAGTATCCAATCTTACACTGATTATGTAGCTGGAATCAGAAATCAGGTGTCTCTGCTTCCTAAATGAGATTCTTTCCTACATATGGCTTCCATGATGTTGGTGCTTGAGGTTCCAAAGAAGAATGTAAACTTTAGCCAGTGGAGTAAGGATAAGACAAAGGATAAAGAGAAAAATAGGAATAATCTGTCACTTATGAAAGAATTGGCAATCATGGAGCTATGTAATTATAATATAGGAGGTCTTATTGGAGGTGATGCAGTAATAACATGGGATGGCAATGGGATGGGATAGGAGAGAATGTGACATATCTTCTTAACGGCAGAGTCGCTGAGACTGAGAGTAAGGTACAGCAGAAATGTATGTAAGATTGTCAGAAATTCATGTTACTGGCCATTCTACTTTCATTCTTAAGTTCTTGCTGATAGAACATATGCACAAGAACCACTGGCAAGATAAGAAAAATACCTCTTCGTTTATCTAGCAAGTGCCTATAAAATGAGGGCCTCTAGTAACTCTGTTGGAGACTGAGACTTAAACCTGAGGTGGTAGTGGAGTTTCCTACCGTATTTCTCAGTCTAAGTCTTAGGACTTTAATACCCAGAAGTCCTGGCAGAGAGAAACAAGGAAAGAGAAGAGGAGAAAAAGAGAGAAAGCAGTGGTGACAGAGAGGGAGAGAGAGGGAGAGAGAGAGAGAGAGAGAGAGGAGAGAGAGAGAGAGAAAGAAAAGAAAAGAAAAAAAAGAAAGAGGAACTGGGCCTGACAAATAGATTATGAGTCTGCTTACTCCATCACCTGTATGGATGAGGAGTTAGATCAGAGAAAGAGCCTGGATGGCTTGAATCACACACCTAGTCTCAAGAAAACATAGATGAACGGACTGGTCACCTCCCTTTCCGAGTATTTGACCCCGAGTATGAAAAGTGGTGCATTGAATGTCATCACCTTAATAATTAGCTCCTCCAGCTACCTTGGGGTGGGGTGGGGTGGGAAAAGGGTGGATAGGGAGGCCCAAAGTGCTCCCTCTAACAGTCCCCACCACCCACAGAGCAGGGAGAGGAGTAGAAGTCCTTCTGTCTCTGGAAGGGTGTGAGAATAAAGGGAGAACTGTTAAGTTCCCTCCTTCTCCAATACAGATACTCAGAGGTTGTGTAATTTGAGGTTTGGCTATTGCTTTCTAATAACTGCATGAATATTTTCAGTTGTAGGTGGGTTACGCCTCTACCTCCTCACTTCTTAGTGACAAATACCAGTTTCCATCTTATCTTCACACAGTAGCCAGTGATAAGATCCAGTCGGAGGCCATGGTACAACTCATCCAGCATTTTGGTTGGGTCTGGATAGGCACCATAGCAGCTGATGATGATTATGGAAAATACGGAGTAAAGATTTGTAAGGAAAAAATGGAGAGTGTCAACCTCTGTGTTGCATTCTCTGAAACCATTCCCAAAGTCCGTTCTAATGAGAAAATGCCAAAAACTATTGATGCTATAAGGAACTCCACTGCCAGAGTCATTGTGCTCTATGCATCTGATATTGACCTAAGTCCTTTCATGCTGGAAATGGTTTACCATAACATAACTGACAGAACATGGATAGCGAGTGAAGCCTGGATTGCCTTCGCTCTCATCACAAAGCCTGAATATTTCTCGTATTTTGGTGGAAGTATTGGATTTTCAATACCAAGAGCTGATATACTGGGATTAAAAGAACTTCTTTATGATGTACATCCTGGCAAGGATCCAAATGATGTCCTGACCATTGAATTTGGGCAAACTGCTTTTAACTGTACTTGGCCCAATAGTAGTGTTCCATACAACACTGACCATAGAGAGAATATGACTGGTAAAGAGGACAGATTACATGCCATGTCTGATAAATTCTATACTGGAAAGGAGAAGTTGGAAGATCTTAAAAATACCTATCTGGATGTGTCTCCGCTAAGAATTACACACAATGTCAACCAAGTTGTGTATTCTATGGCATATGCCCTGGATCGTCTAAGTAGATGTGAGGAAGGACACTGGCCACATATTTCAGGAAACACCTGTGCATATATACTGATTTTTCAGCCTTGGCAGGTAAGTTGTGGTGTGTTTTACTTCATGATATAGTTTGACATAAAAAGCATTCATACAATTAAAACCATTGATCTGCTTTTGTACTTCATGGACATGATTTTATCACATGCCCCCTAAAAGAATGGCTTGCTTATGTTACCTAAATGGGCATTTTAGAGTTTCCATTTGTTAACAGAGTTATTATTAGGTTTGTTGTGAATGATAGAAACCGCCCCCCTGCCAAACAGTGCTTTAAACAAGACAGTTTTTTTTCCTTCACATAAATGAAGTTTGGAGGTTAGCATTCTGGGACTGAAAGAGTGGCTTAGGGATTGAGGTTCCTTCTACCTTGTCATTTCATCACTCTGAATCTGTGGGTTCACCTCATAATTCCATATGGCTAATTGGGCTTCAACCATCATGTTCACACTCTAACCAGCAGGAAGGGGAAAAGACAAAGATGCGTATATGGCTCCATTTAAGGACATTTCCTGGAAATTACGTACAATTCTCCTTACATCCCATTAGCCGGGATCTAGTTATATGGTCACATGTAGCTGCAAGGGAAACTGGAAGATGTAGTCTTTGTGCAGTGTCAGAGGGGCCATGCTAGGGCGTGAAGGCAAGGAGGTGAAGATTATTAGGACCACCTTGGAGATTGGCTCTCGCATCTCCTGTCTCAGGTCTGACGTCCCAGCAATTCATGTTGGGACACAGAAGCCCTAATGGTCTCACCAAGATGCACACCTAATCAGAGGGTTCCTCTGCTTACATCCTTCAGTACCTCCCCTCTCCTATATAGGATAAAGCATGAGCATCCCTGGTCTGACACTGTCAGCCTTCTACGATCTAGGCCATCAGCATCTCTGACTCCATTGCTCTTTCCATGACCCTCACCACTTTATTTTCCAGCAACACCAAATTGCTTGTCCCAACAGGGTCCACAGTGGCTGGAACAACTGCATCTTCACTTTTATTTTTATTTTCTAATTGATCCCACAATGCACTTAGTTTTATATTCTTTAGCCTCCACCAATCTGTGGCAGTTCTTCATTCTTCCCTTTTTTTTTTTTTTTTTTTTTTTTGCGGTACGCGGGCCTCCCACTGCTGTGGCCTCTCCCGCTGCGGACCACAGGCTCTGGACGCGCAGGCCGAGCAGCCATGGCTCACGGGCCAAGCCGCTCCGCGGCATGTGGGATCCTCCCCGACCGGGGCACGAACCCATGTCCCCCGCATCGGCAGGCGGACTCTCAACCACTGCGCCACCAGGGAAGCCCTATTTATTTATTTTTATTCATTTATGTTTGGCTGCGTTGGGTCTTTGTTGCTGTGTGCGGGCTTCCTCTAGTTGCAAAGAGCTGGGGCTGCTCTTCGATGCAGTGCACGGGCTTCTCATTGTGGTGGCTTCTTTTGTTGCGGAGCATGGGCTCTTGGCCTGTGGGCTTCAGTAGTTGTGGCACGCAGGCTTCAGTAGTTGTGGCTCGCGGGCTCCAGAGCACAGGCTCAGTAGTTATGGTGCATGGGCTTAGCTGCTCCGTGGCATGTGGGATCTTCCCAGACCAGGGCTCGAACCCGTGTCCCCTGCATTGGCAGACAGATTCTTAACCATTGCACCACCAGGGAAGTCCCTCCTTAATCTTTTTTATTGGATATCACTTCAAATCCAGATCAACTGGTATAGTCAATAGGGTCATCCCTTTCTTTTTCTTTTGTGTTTTTGAAGTATAGTTGATTTACAATATTAGTTTTTGGTGCACAACAAAATAATTCAATATTTTTATAGATTA
Organism: Hyperoodon ampullatus; assembly: GCF_949752795.1. Taxonomy (NCBI): domain Eukaryota; kingdom Metazoa; phylum Chordata; class Mammalia; order Artiodactyla; family Ziphiidae; genus Hyperoodon; species Hyperoodon ampullatus. Next base: position 72,198,145 of record NC_136918.1, on the reverse strand, counting down.
TTTTCCAGTTAACGTTATTACACACAATGGGTGTATATTCCTCTGCTGTGCAGTATGTCCTTGTTTCCCCCGTACTGTGTACACAGTAGTTTTAACCCCTCAGTCCTCTACCCTCTCTTGGTCCTCCCTCCCCTCTCCCCGGTGACAACCACTACTTTGTTCTCATTATATGTGAGTCGGTTTCTGTTTTATTCTATGCATTTATTTGTTTTATTTTTTAGCTTCCACATATGAGTGATAACATAAGAGTATATGTCTTTCTCTGTCTGGCTAATTTCATTAAGCAGAATATACTCTAGGTCCATCCACGTTGTTGCAAATGGCAGAATTCCATTCTCATCAGACTGGCATCCATTTGCACACACTTTGCAGTGGGTATTCAATAAAACCAAATGAGCCTTTCTTCTCCTGATTTTCTTTTGCCCTGATAGTTTGGCTTTAATCCAGAAAGAGTGTTCTCTTTGGTGTCAGGTGGTGGAGGCTCTGGAGTCTGCATTCAGAGAAGTCATGTTGGGGCCTAAGTCATGAGATGTACAAGCACCTCGTTTACCCACCATTGCCAGCTCTTATGGGGTAGTGTAAGTGTAGAGCTTCTACTCTTCCAGGAAAGATGCCTGCTTCTTACATGTCATCTCATTCAACTCCTCATAGCTTCACTAAGGAGGATTTGGCTTGAACAAAATTGTGCATTTGAGAGGCTCCTTCGATAAGAAGGGGAGAAGATTTCTCCGTTTCAATGGGCAGCATATTTTGATTTGGTATAAGGAGGCTTCCAAACAAAACTCTGAATCAAAAGCTGCTTCATCACATCATTCTCTGGCCAAAGCTAATGACCAATTTGGAAAACAACTAGACCTATTTCTCTATTAAGTCCTCCAGTTGCCTTTCCCAGACCTCCCTCTGCCTCTCCTCCTGCCATTCTCTCTCCTTCTGAATTCCACTGACTCCTCCTTTAATTCCCCTTGTCCCGGTCCCCTGCCTTTGCCCAACAAACCTCCAAGAACCTAAAATGCTAGCTGCCTCTGAAGCTCCACCCCCATGCACCAGGTATTCAGACAACTTCAGAGTTTAAACCTTGGACCTGAGCTGAATTAAGAGCTATTTGTAAAAATGTCTCTAAATTCAGACAAGACCAGCAAATATTCAGAGAAGAATTTAGCGTTCTATTGGGTGCATAAGCCCCAGACTTGTCTTGACACAAATCACTCATACACATATTGGTCAGAACTGCTGATGCTCATTTCTGGCTGGCAAAGCAGACTGGACTGACCCAGGAAAGGACCTGCAGGATCTCTCTTACCACAATACACCTAAGGGTTCAATAACAAGCCTGAAAAGTTGGGCAAAGTCTCCTAAAAATCATACCTGAAACATTTCCAATAAAAATCAATGCAACTGCTACTCTTTCTATAATAAGCCCTGCTGCCACCTTTGCTCAGCCTCTTCCTCGGCATAAACATCCCACGCATGTGATCAGTATTTCAAATAATGCACAGATTTTCCCTGTCTCCCAGCCTTTATATGTAACCCTTGAGCCCTCTGACTGGAAACATTCCTTCCTGCTCCGTGACAACACACCTGCCAATCTAACAGGGTAGAACTTAACTTTACACATAGAATTGTTATATGAGAAGCACACCAGAGGGACTATTTCTTGAGTTTTCAGAGGAGTTCTCTATTCATAATCAATTGTGTCTGGTCTGAATATAGCTTTACATTCCACATTATATTTGATAGATACTCCAGATAAATGTCTTGACACAACATCTGACCTTTATGAGTTAGAAATTTCACTGACGTAGGAAAGATAATGGGAGCAGAACTTATTAAAGTTCAGATACATTCTACAAAACCATTACCCAAACTTCCCACAATATCCCTTGATTCCAAAAGAAGAGCTCAAACGTATAGTTGAATGCCTTCTACAAAGGTCTTCCCATGCACTGCCTTTGTAACACGCTCATCCAGCAAGAAATGAAGCCAAACAGACAACGATTTTGATTTGTTCAAGACCTTAAGGCCATCAATAAAATAGGTATACCTCATTTCCTGACAAAAATTTACCCAAAAAACCGTTTTATCATCAATTCCACATGAAGCCACTTGCTTCACTCTACTGAATCTCTGCTCTGCCTTTTTCAATGTGTTTCTAGACCAAGACAGTCAATTTTCACCTTCACCTGAGGAGGACAATAATATACCTGGACAGTCATGCCCCTGGAGTACATTGGAGCCCCCTTCTATTTTTCCCTGGTTCTGGATCATCACTTAAAAGGTCTAAATTTCCCTTCTGATTCAGTTCTTAATACAATGTGTAAGATAATTTACTTTGTTCAAAGAACAAAGAAGCCTGTAAAAGGAATCCATTGACTTACCCCAGCCTTATCAAAAAGGAGGCATAAAATTTCAAATATAAGTTATAATTTTGCCAAAATACAGTCCATTATTTAGAGTATACCCATTTCAGGAGGGGAAAAACTTCTTTTCTGATAAAGACAATTCAAACATATCCTAGACCCCTCACAAAAGACAATTGAGAGTATTTCTGGTTTTAACTGAATATTTGCAGACAATGGATGCAAGTTTTACTAGACAGAAACACCTCTTTATGAATTGACACTCCCCTCAGTAAGAGACCCTATCCTGGGGAACTCAAATGTGAAGAGGTCTTCTGTAACCTGAAGAAGACTGTTCAACAGCCTCTTTCTCTATTCAAGTCTAACTACTAAGAAATTTTGTGTCTATTTTTGAATAAGCTATCTGACAAGTGTTTGAGATTTTAACTCAGCTTGATGAAAACTATCAAAAACCCATTGCTCCTAAAACTGGAAACAAGTAAGATGTCTTTCAATAGGTGGAGAAATATCTGTGATTATACATAATCTATATATCTATATATAATACATATATATCATATATATATAATATATGGAATATTATTCAGGTTAAGAAAAAAAGGAAATGAGCTACCAAACCAAGCAATAAATAGAATAATCCTAAAGGCATATTGCTAAGTTACAGAAGTCAGTCTGAAAAGACCACATACTGTGTGAATCCAACTATATACATTCTGAAAAAGGCAAAACTATAGAGACAGTAAAAAATCAGTGGTTGCCAGGGGTTCAGAAGGAGCTGGGTAAATAGGTGGAGCGCATGTGATTTGTAGGGTGGGTATCTACTCTCCACGACATTATATGGAGTGGTTCATATGGGAATTCTACCAAATACTTAAGGAAAAGTTATACCTATTCTTCACAAACTACTCCAAACAGTTGACGTGGGGAGAACATTTTTTTTATCTTTATTTTTTTTTTGCTTTATAACAAATTTAATCAGTTATACATATACATATGTTCCCATATCCCCTCCCTTTTGCGTCTCCCTCCCACCCTCCCTATCCCACCCCTCCAGGCGGTCACAAAGCACCGAGCTGATCTCCCTGTGCTATGCGGCTGCTTCCCACTAGCTATCTACCTTACGTTTGGTAGTGTATATATGTCCATGCCGCTCTTTCACTTTGTCACAGCTTACCCTTCCCCCTCCCCATATCCTCAAGTCCATTCTCTAGTAGGTCTGTGTCTTTATTCCTGTCTTACCGCTATGTTCTTCATGACATTTTTTTTCTTAAATTCCATATATATGTGTCAGCATACAGTATTTGTCTTTCTCTTTCTGACTTACTTCACTCTGTATGACAGGCTCTAGGTCCATCCACCTCATTACAAATAGTTCAATTTCGTTTCTTTTTATGGCTGAGTAATATTCCATTGTATATATGTGCCACATCTTCTTTACCCATTCATCCGATGATGGACACTTAGGTTGTTTCCATCTCCGGGCTATTGTAAATAGGGCTGCTATGAACATTTTGGTACATGTCTCTTTTTGAATTATGGTTTTCTCAGGGTATATGCCCAGTAGTGGGATTGCTGGGTCATATGGTAGTTCTATTTGTAGTTTTTTAAGGAATCTCCATACCGTTCTCCATAGTGGCTGTACCAATTCACATTCCCACCAGCAGTGCAAGAGTGTTCCCTTTTTCCCACACCCTCTCCAGCATTTATTGTTTCTAGATTTTTTGATGATGGCCATTCTGACTGGTGTGAGATGATATCTCATTGTAGTTTTGATTTGCATTTCTCTAATGAGTAAAGATGTTGAGCATCCTTTCATGTGTTTGTTGGCAGTCTGTATATCTTCTGTGGAGAAATGTCTATTTAGGTCTTCTGCCCATTTTTGGATTGGGTTGTTTGTTTTTTTGTTATTGAGCTGCATGAGCTGCTTATAAATTTTGGAGATTAATCCTTTGTCAGTTGCTTCATTTGCAAATATTTTCTCCCATTCTGAGGGTTGTCTTTTGGTCTTGTTTATGGTTTCCTTTGCTGTGCAAAAGCTTTTAAGTTTCATTAGGTCCCATGTGTTTATTTTTGTCTTTATTTCCATTTCTCTAGGAGGTGGGTCAAAAAGGATCTTCCTGTGATTTATGTCATAGAGTGTTCTGCCTATGTTTTCCTCTAAGAGTTTTATAGTGTCTGGCCTTACATTTAGGTCTTTAATCCATTTTGAGCTTATTTTTGTGTATGGTGTTAGGGAGTGATCTAATCTCATACTTTTACATGTCCCTATCCAGTTTTCCCAGCACCACTTATTGAAGAGACCGTCCTTTCTCCACTGTACATTCCTGCCTCCTTCATCAAAGATAAGGTGACCATATGTGCGTGGGTTTATCTCTGGGCTTTCTATCCTGTTCCATTGATCTATGTTTCTGTTTTTGTGCCAGTACCATACTGTCTTGATTACTGTAGCTTTGTAGTATAGTCTGAAGTCAGGGAGCCTGATTCCTCCAGCTCCATTTTTCGTTCTCAAGATTGCTTTGGCTATTCGGGGTCTTTTGTGTTTCCATACAAATTGTGAAATTTTTTGTTCTAGTTCTGTGAAAAATGCCAGTGGTAGTTTGATAGGGATTGCATTGAATCTGTAGATTGCTTTGGGTAGTGTAGTCATTTTCACAATGTTGATTCTTCCAATCCAAGAACATGGTACATCTCTCCATCTATTTGTATCGTCTTTAATTTCTTTCATCAGTGTCTTATAATTTTCTGAATACAGGTCTTTTGTCTCCTTAGGTAGGTTTATTCCTAGGTATTTTATTCTTGTTGTTGCAATGGTAAATGGGAGTGTTTCCTTGATTTCACTTTCAGATTTTTCATCATTAGTATATAGGAATGCCAGAGATTTCTGTGCATTAATTTTGTATCCTGCAACTTTACCAAATTCATTGATTAGCTCTAGTAGTTTTCTGGTAGCATCTTTAGGATTCTCTATGTATAGTATCATGTTATCTGCAAACAGTGACAGCTTTACTTCTTCTTTTCCGATCTGGATTCCTTTTATTTCCTTTTCTTCTCTGATTGCTGTGGCTAAAACTTCCAAAACTAGGTTGAATAAGAGTGGTGAGAGTGGGCAACATTGTCTTGTTCCTGATCTTAGTGGAAATGGTTTCAGTTTTTCACCATTGAGGATGATGCTGGCTGTGGGTTTGTCATATATGGCCTTTATTATTTTAAGGAAAGTTCCCTCTATGCCTACTTTCTGCAGGGTTTTTATCATAAATGGGTGTTGAATTTTGTCGAAAGCTTTCTCAGCATCTATTGAGATGATCATATGTTTTTTCTCCTTCAATTTGTTAATATGGTGTATCACGATTGATTTGCGTATATTGAAGAATCCTTGCATTCCTGGAATAAACCCCACTTGATCATGGTGTATGATCCTTTTAATGTGCTGTTGGATTCTGCTTGCTAGTATTTTGTTGAGGATTTTTGCATCTATGTTCATCAGTGATATTGGCCTGTAGTGTCTTTCTTTGTGACATCCTTGTCTGGTTTTGGTATGAAGGTGATGGTGGCCTCGTAGAATGAGTTTGGGAGTGTTCCTCCGTCTGCTATATTTTGGAAGAGTTTGAGAAGGATAGATGTTAGCTCTTCTCTAAATGCTTGATAGAATTCGCCTGTGAAGCCATCTGGTCCTGGGCTTTTGTTTGTTGGAAGATTTTTTATCACAGTTTCAATTTCAGTGCTTGGGATTGGTCTGTTCATATTTTCTATTTATTCGTGATTCAGTCTTGGCAGGTTGTGCATTTCTAAGAATTTGTCCATTTCTTCCAGATTGTCCATTTTATTGGCATAGAGTTTCTTGTAGTAATCTCTCATGATCTTTTGTATTTCTGCAGTGTCCGTTGTTACTTCTCCTCTTTCATTTCTAATTCTATTGATTTGAGTCTTCTCCCTTTTTTTCTTGATGAGTCTGGCTAATGGTTTATCAATTTTGTTTATCTTCTCAAAGAACCAGCTTTTAGTTTTATTGATCTTTGCTATCGTTTCCTTCATTTCTTTTTCATTTATTTCTGATCTGATTTTTATGATTTCTTTCCTTCTGCTAACTTTGGGATGTTTTTGTTCTTCTTTCTCTAATTGCTTTAGGTGCAAGGTTAGGTTGTTTATTCGAGATGTTTCCTGTTTCTTAAGGTGGGATTGTATTGCTATAAACTTCCCTCTTAGAACTGCTTTTGCTGCATCCCATAGGTTTTGGGTCGTCGTGTCGGGGAGAACACTTTGAAACTCATTCTACAAGGCCAGCATTACCCCGATACCAGAACCAGAAAAAGACACTAAAAAAAAAAAGAAAATTACAGGCCAATATCATTGATAAACTACATGCAAAAATCCTCCACACAATATTAGTAAACTGAATTCACCAATACATAAAGAGGATATTACACCACAATCTAGTGAGATTTATTCCATGGATTAAAGGATGAGTTCATATCACATCACATATGAATGTGATGTGATACAACACATTAACAAAACAAAGGATAAAAATTATATGGTCATCTCGTGTATGCATAAAAAGCATTTGACAAAATTCAACATACATTCATGATTAAAAACTCTCAACAAAGTGGGTATAGAGGGAACATACCTCAACATAATAAAGGCCATACATGACTAAGCCACACTCACATCATACTCATTGGCCAAAAAAACTGAAATCTTTTCTTCCAAGATCAGAAACAAGACAAGGATGCCCACTGTTGCCATTCCTATTTAACATAGTAGCGGAAGTCCTAGTGACAGCAATCAGACAAGAAAAAGAAAAGGTATCCAAATTGGAAGGGAAGAAATAAAGCTGTCACTATTTACACATTACATGATACTATATACAAAAAAACCTTAAAGATTTCACAAAAAAACCTGTTAGAACTAATAAATGGATTCAGTAAAGTTGCAGGATACAAAATTAATATTTAGAAGTCTGCTGCCTTTCTATATACTGATAATAAACTATCAGAAATATAAATCAAGAAAACAATCCCATTTACAATTGCATCAAAAGGAATAAAACACCTAAGAGTAAATTTAGCCAAAGAGATGAAAGACCTATACTCTGAAAATTATAACACACTGATGAAGGCAATAGAAGTCAATATAAATAAATGGAAAGATATCCCATGTTTATGGATTGGAAGAATTAATATTGTTAAAATGTCCCAACTACTCAAAACAATCTACAAATTTTTTGCAATTCCTATCAATAAACACACATTTTTCACATAACTAGAAAAATAATTCTAAAATTTATATGAAATCACAAAAGACCTCAAACAGTTAACCTTGAGAAAAAGAACAAAGCTGGAGGTATCATGCTCCCTTGCTTCAGGCTACACTAGAAAGCTAGAGTAATCCAAACAGTATGGTACTGGCACAAAAATAGATAAATAGGTCAATGGAACAGAATAGAAAGCCCAGAAATAAACTCATGCACACGTGGTCAATTAACCTACAATGAAGAGGGCAAAAATATATAATGAGGAAAAGCCAGTCTCTGCAACAAAGGGTGTTGGGATAATTGGAAAGCTACATGTAAAAGAACAAAATTAGAACATTTTCTCACACCATGTAGAAAAATAAACTCAAAATGGATTAAAGACCTAAATGTAAGAACCTGAAACTGTAAAACTCTTCAAAGAAAATATAGGCAGTATGCTTTTTGACATAGTTTTTAGCAGTATTTTTTTTTAATCTGTCTCCTTAGGAAAGGAAAACAAACAAACAAAAAAATGGACTACATCTAACTAAAAAGCTTCTGTAAAGTGAAAGAAACCATCAACAAAATGAAAAGCCCATCTACTGAATAAAGAAGATAGTCACAAATGATATATCCAACACAGGATTAATATTGAAAAATATATAAAGAACTCATACAACTCAATATAAAAAGATAAAAACTACCTGACTATGAAACAGGAAGAGGATCCAAATAGACATTTTTCCAGAGAAGACATACAGATGGCCAATAGGCACATGAAAAAATGCTCAACACCTCTAATCGTGAGGGATATGCAAATCAAAACCACAATGAGATACCACTTCACACCTGTCAGAATGGCTATCATCAAAAAGACAAGAAATAATAAGTGTTGGCAAGGACGTGGAGAAAAGGTACACTAGTACACTGTTGGCAGGAATGTGAATTGGTGCAGCCACTATGGAAAACAATTCAAAGGTTCCTCAAAAAATTAAAAATAGAACAACCATATGATCCAGCAATTACACTCCTGGGTATATATCCAAAGAAAATGAAAACAGTAATTTTAAAAGATATATGTACCCCAATGTTCACAGCAGAATGCCAAGATATGGAAGTAGCATAAGTATCTATCAACAGATGAATGGATAAAGAAGTTGTGGTATATATAAATATATATATACATATATGTAATGGGATATTACTCAGACATAAAATACATATAATGGAATATTACTCAGCCATAAAAAAAGAATAAAATTTTGCCATTTGTGACAACATGCATGGACCTAGAGTGTATTACGCTTAGTGAAATAAGTTGAACAAATACTTCATGTTTTCATTTATATGTGGAATCTAAAAAATAAAACAAATAAACAAATATTACAATTCAGAAATAGACTCACAGATGTAGAGAACAAACTGTTTGTTACCAGAGGAGAGAGGGTTGTGTGGGGAGAGACAATATAGGTAAAGGGAATTAGAAGGTACAAACTACTAGATATAAAATAAATAAGTGACAAGGATGTAATGTACAGTACAGGTAATATGACCAATATTATATAATAACTTTACATGAAGTACATCTATAGAAATATTGAATCACTATGTTGTATAGTTGAAACTAATATTGTAAGCCCACTATAGTTCAATATAAAATAGACATAATTAATTCATTAATTAAAATGATGGGTAAAAATGCCAACAGTTTTTTTGCATACATAGAAAAACCCACCCTAAATTCATATGGAATCTCAAAGAGCCCCAAATAGCCAAAACAATCGTGAAAAAGAAGAATAAAGTTAGAGCTCTCACATTTCCTGATTTCAAAAATTATTACATAGCTACAGTAATCAAATCAGTGTGGTGCTGGCATAAAAACAGACCAATTGATTAGAATACATAGCCCAGAAACAAACTCTTGCATATATTGTATAATGAAATTCAGCAAGGATGCCAAGTCTACTCAATGGGGAAAGGATAACCTTTTCAAACAATTTGGTTGGGGTGGCAGGAGTTTTGAAATAAGTAAAGGGGATTAAGAGGTACAAACCTCCAGTTATAAAATAAACAAGCCATGGGGATATAATATACAGCATAAGGGATTTGGTCAATACTATTGTAATAATGTTGTATGGGAACAGATGATTACTAGACTTATCATGGTGATTATTTCATAATGTATGCAAATGTAAAATCACGATTTAGTGCATCTGAAACCAACATAATATTGTTCTTCAATTATATTTCAATAAAAAATTTTTTGTTTTTGGGAAAAACTAGATATCCACATGCAAATAATAGATGAAGTTGAACCCTTACCTTACACTGTATACAAAAATTAACTCAAAATGGGCCAAATACCTAAACATAAGACTTAAAACTATAAAACTCTTACATGAAAACATAAGGGGAAAGCTTCATTATATTGAACTTGATTTCTTGGATATGATACCAAAAGACAGACAACAAAAGTAAAATAGATAAATTGGACTACATAAAAATTTAAAACTTTTGTGTATAAAAAGACACAACTAATAGAGTGGAAAGGCAACCTACAGAATAGGAAAATATTTGCATATCGGCTATGTGATTAATATCCAGAATACATTAAGAACTACAACTCAACAGGAAAAAATACCTGACATTTAAATGGGAAAAAGACTTGATAGTCATTTCTCCAAAGAAAATATACAAATATATATAAGCATACAGGAAGCATATGAAAAGATGTTCAACATCACTAATCATTAGGGAAATGCAACCTACCATGAGATGTCACCTCACACCTATTAGGGGGTTTGCTATTAAAAGAAAAAGAAAAAAGAAAAAACCAAGTGTTGGCAAGGATGTGGAAATTTTGAGACCATTGTACACTGTTGGTCAGAATGAAAATGGTATAGCCTTTATGGGAAATAGTATGTCAGTTCTTCAAGGAATTAAAAATAGAACTACTGTATAATCCAGGAATTTTGACTATATATCCAAAGGAATTGAAAACAGGATCTTAAAGAGATATTTGTACACTCCTATTGATAGCAACATTATTCACAATAACCAAAGGTGGAAGCAGCCGGAATGTTCATAAAAGGATGAATCGATAAACAAAATGTAGATGCATACAATAGAATATTACTCAGCCTTAAAAAGGAAGGAAATTCTGGGGCTTCCCTGGTGGCGCAGTGGTTGGGAGTCCGCCTGCTGATGCAGGGGACATGGGTTCGTGCCCTGGTCTGGGAGGATCCCACATGCCGCGGAGCGGCTGGGCCCGTGAGCCGTGGCCACTGAGCCTGCGTGTCCAGGGCCTGTGCTCCGTGGCTGGGGGGGCCACGACGGTGGGGGGTCCGCGTGCCGCAGAGAAAAAAGAAAAAAAAAGGAAGGAAATTCTGACACACATTACAACCTGGGTAAATACTGAGGACATTATGCTAAGGGAAATAAATCAGTTACAAAAGATAAATACTGTATGATTTTACTTACATGAGGTATCTATAGTAGTCAAACTCATAGAAACAAAAGTAGAATGGTGGTTTCCAGAGGCTGGAGAGAGGGGGCAATGAGGAGATGTTTAAAAAGTAGACTGTTGGGGCTTCCCTGGTGGTGCAGTGGTTGAGGGTCTGCCTGCTGATGCAGGGGGCGTGGGTTCATGCCCCGGTCCAGAAGGATCCCACGTGCCGCGGAGCGGCTGGGCCCGTGAGCCATGGTCGCTGAGCCTGCGCGTCCAGAGCCTGTGCTCCGCAGCGGGAGAGGCCACAGCAGTGAGAGGCCCGCATACTGCAAAAAAAAAAAAAAGAAAAAAAACAAAGTAGACTGTTGGGCTTCCCTGGTGGCACAGTGGTTGAGAGTCCGCCTGCTGATGCAGGGACATGGGTTCATGCTCCGGTCCGGGAAGATCCCACATGATGCGGAGCGGCTAGGCCCGTGAGCCATGGCCGCTAGGCCTGCGCGTCAGAGCCTGTGCTCTGCAATGGGAGAAGCCACAACAGTGAGAGGCTCACGTACCGCAAAAAAAAAAAAAAAAAAAAGTACAGACTGTTAGTTTCGCAAGATAAAAAGTTATGGAGACTGGTTACACAACAGTGCAAATATACTTAACACTACTAAACTGTACACTTAAAATGGGTATTTTATGTTATGTGTATCATCACAATTTTGTTTAAAACACATCTGAGGTTATTTCCAGGTCGTATGTCATCTGTCAAAAACATGATCCTGGAAAAACTGTAAAAATGGGACATAGCCAAGAAAAATGTTTCAAAGGCCCTTTGAACACCTTCAGATAGGTTTTTTTCCCCAGCTTCCACTCTTCATGAGATTTGAACAGGTTTAAATCCATTTTCAGGATGGGTTAAATCATTTCCAGGTTGAATATCTACAGTCGTTACAGTTGCTAAAAATCTGCTTCCTATGGTGTTTCCAACCTGGATCATACCAGTGACCAAGGCACATACTTTACAGGAACCATCATAAAAGAGTTCTCTAAGGCATTGCCCCTTACTCATAAACTATACTGCCCTTACTAGCCTCAATCTCCTAGAGAGGTTAACAGCACCAATGTCATCCTTAAGTTAAAATTAGGAACATTTTAAGAAACCCTTGTGCTCCCTTGGCCAATTGTACTCCTGCTAGATCTCATGAAGCTATACTTTCCACTTCCTTGGGGACATATTGATTATCCCCCTATGAATTAGTAAAGCCCATGAATTTAGGGATTTCATCTCCAATTCTAGATTATACTCTATTATATATAGACATGGCAAAATATTTCAGAAGACTCATACACGTACCCAGTCCTATCACCAGCAGGTTAAGTCCACCTCTCAACCAAGTCTTCCTAAAATGCCACTTTATGATCTTTAGCCAGGAATTTCATCTACTAGAAGAGATATAAAAAAAAAAAACCTGCTCTTGAACCTCATTGGAAGAAACTTTATCAGTTACCATTAACAATAAACACATCCAGGAAACTCCAGGAAGTTAACACTTTCACATTCACAACTAAAGAAACAATTCAGAGTTCCATAAAATTTAAAATGTATTCCACTAGGGGATATCAAATTGAGGTTTCTCAGAGTACTCTAGAAGAAGCCAATCTTTAGAACCATAAAGCTAAAGAATGACATCAACCAGAAAGCAGAATAGGAAATCCCCAGCACCCTTCCCCCAGACAGAAACAATGATTTGACTGCCATCCATGGGTAAAAGTTCCTTTGTAGGAGCCTTGGGACTAGCTAGGAGGTTGTGAAATCCCAGTGGAACTCAAGACCAAGGAGGGTGCTTTGACAAGGAAGGCCCTAGTGGCAGGCCCACTGACTGATGTGGTAGCAGCTGTAGTTTCAAAAACTGCCACATTCCTCTGTGGACTTGGCTCCATCCCCACTTGTCTGAGATCCTCCCACCAGGCCCATCCACCAAGGAACACAGGAGGAGCCACTCCATCAGCACCCTCAGTAACAGGCCACCGACCATGGACCCAACTGCAGACCCTAAAAGCAGCCCTGTAATCCAGCTCCAGTCCTGTTTGACCACAGTCCCAGAGATAGTCCCATAATTCTGGAAATCCAGTAGGAGAAGCTTTTACTAGGCAAAACCAGTTCCTTAAAGATTTTAAGAGGTGTCTGCTCCTTCAGATGCACAGACATCAATGCAAAGCTACAAGGATCATGAAGAGTTAGGCAAACATGACACCACCAAAACAAAAATAATAAAGCTCTGTAACCAATCCTAAGGAACTGAAAATCTGTGAACTACTGGACAAAGTATTTAAAATAATCATCGTAAAGAAATTCAATAAGCCACCAGAGAACATAGGTGGACAGCTAAATAAAATCAGGAAAACAATATGTAAACAAAATGAGAAGTTTTATTAAAGAAATAGCATAAAAAAAGAACCAAACATAAACCTTGGAGCTAAAGAATATGATGACTGAACTGAAAAATTCAGGGTAGAACATAATGAAAGATTCAGTCATGTAGAAGAAATAAACAGAAAACTCAAAAAGAGGTCATTTGAAATTATCCAGCTAGAGGGACAAAAAGAAAAAACAATTTAAAAGAGTGAAAAAAGTATATGAGACTTATGTGAAACCATCAAATGAAATAAGATACACATAATGAGACTGCAGAAGGATAAGAAAGGGGCAGAAAGCTTATTTAAAGAAATAATGGCTGGAGAGAACTTCAAGATGCTGGAGGAGTAAGACATGGAGATCACCTTCCTCCCCACAAATACATCAGAAATACATCTACATGTGGAACAACCCCTACAGAACACCTACTGAACGTTAGCAGAAGACCTCAGACTTCCCACAAGATATATATATATTTTTCTTTTTCTCTTTTTGTAAGTGTGTATGTGTATGATTCTTTGTGTGATGTTATCTGTATACTTTTGCTTTTACCTTTTGTGATATGGTTCTGTCTGTCCTTTTGGGGGGGTTCTTTTTAGTATAGTTTTTAGCACTTGTTATCATTGGTGGATTTGTTTATTGGTTTGGTTGCTCTTTTTCTCTCTTTTTTTTATGACGTTTTAATTTTTTCTTTTTAATAATACTTTTTATTCTAATAACTTTATTTTATTTTATTGTTTGTTTCCTTCTTTCTTCTTCTCCCTTTTCTTCTGAGCCGTGTGGCTGAAAGGGTCTTGGTGCTCCAGCTGGGTGTCAGGCCTGTGCCTCTGAGGTGGGAGAGCCAAGTTCAGGACATTGGTCCACCAGAGACCTCCCACCTGCACATAATATCAAATGGCGAAAACTTTCCCAGAGATCTCCATCTCAATGCTAAGACCCAGCTCCACTCAACGACCAGAAAGCTACAGTGCTGGACACCCAATGCCAAACAACTAGCAAAATCACAATAAGGTCAAAGACACCCCAAAACACACCACCAGACGTGGTCCTGCCCACGAGAAAGACAAGATCCAGCCTCATCCACCAGAACAAAGGCACTAGTCCCCTCAAATTGGAAGGCTACACAACCCACTGAAACAACCTAAGCCACTGGGGGCAGACACCAAAAACAACAGGAACCACAAACCTGCAGCCTGTGAAAATGATACCCAAACACAGGAAGTTAAGCAAAATGAGAAGACAGAGAAACACACAGCAGATAAAGGAGCAAGGTAAAAACCCACCAGACAAAACAAATTAAGAGGAAATACGGGGGTTCCCTGGTGGCACAGTGGTTGAGAGTCCGCCTGGCAATGCAGGGGACACAGGTTCGTGCCCCTGTCCAGGAGGATCCCACATGCCGCAGAGTGGCTGGGCCCGTGAGCCATGGCCACTGAGCCTGCACATCCGGAGCCTGTGCTCCGCAATGGGAGAGGCCACAACAGTGAGAGGCCCGCATACTGCAAAAAAAAAAAAAAAAAAGAGGAAATAGGCAGTCCACCTGAAAAAGAATTCAGAGTAATTATAGTAAAGATTATCCATAATCTTGGAAATAGAATGGAGAAACTGCAAGAAACGTTTAACAAAGACCTAGGGAACTAAAGAACAAACAACACAATAAATGGAATTAAAAATTCTCTACAAGGAATCAATTGTGGAATAACTGAGGCAGAAGAACGGATAGGTGACCTGGAAGATAAAATAGTGGAAATAACTACCAGAGAGCTGAATAAAGAAAAAAAACAATGAAAAGAATTGAGGACAGTCTCAGAGACTTCTGGGACAACATTAAATGCACCAACATTCAAATTATAGGGGTCCCAGAAGAAGAAGAGAAAAAGAAAGGGACTGAGAAAATATTTGAAGAGATTATAGTTGAAAACTTTGCTAATATGGGAAAGGAAATCATCAATCAAGTCCAGGAAACAGAGAGTCCCATACAGAATAAATCCAAGGAGAAACAAGCCAAGACACATATTAACCAAACTATCAAAAATTAAATACAAAGTAAAAATATCAAAAGCAGCAGGGGAAAAAAAACAAATATATACAAGGGAATCCCCATAAGGTTAACAGCTGATCTTTCAGCAGAAACTCTGCAAGCCAGAAGGGAGTGGCAGGACATATTTAAAGTGATGAAAGAGAAAAACCTAAAACCAAGATTACTCTACCAGGCAAGGATCTCATTCAGATTCGACGGAGAAATTAAAACCTATACAGAGAAGCAAAAGCTAAAAGAATTCATCACCAATAAACCAGCTTTACAACAAATGCTAAAGGAACTTCTCAAGTCAGGAAACACAAGAGAAGGAAAAGACCTACAATAACAAACCCAAATCAATTAATTGATTGTAGTAATAGAAATAGAATATTTCTATTACAATAGAAATTGTAATAGAAACATACATATCGATAACTACCTTAAATGTAAATGGATTAAATGCTCCAACCAAAAGACATAGACTGGCTGAATAGATATAAAAACAAGGCCCATATATATGCTGTCTACAAGAGACCCACTACAGCCCTAGGGACACATACAGACTGAAAGTGAGGGGATGGAAAAAGATATTCCATGCAAATGGAAATCAAAAGAAAGCTGGAGTAGCACTTCTCATATCAAACAAAATAGACTTTAAAATAAAGATTATTACAAGAGACAAAGAAGGACACTACATAATGATCAAGGGATCAATCCAAGAAGAAGATATAACAATTGTAAATATTTATGCACCCAACATAGGAGCACCTCAAGACATAAGGCAAATGCTAACAGCCATAAAAGGCAAAATCGACAGTAAGACAATCATATTAGGGGACTTTAACACCCGACTTTCACCAAAGGACAGATCATCCAAAATGAAAATAAATAAGGAAACACAAGCTTTAAATGATGCATTAAACAAGATGAACTTAATTAATATTTATAGGACATTCCATCCAAAAAGAACAGAATACACTTTCTTTTCAAGTGTCCATCGAACATTCTCCAGGATAGATCATATCTTGGGTCACAAATCAAGACTTGATAAATTTAAGAAAATTGAAATCACATCAAGTATCTTTTCCAGCCACAATGTTATGAGACTAGATATCAATTACAGGGAAAAAAATCTGTAAAAGATACAAACACATGGAGGTTAAAAAATACACTACTAAATAACCAAAAGATCACCGAAGACATCAAAGAGGAAATCAAAAAATACCTAGAAACAAATGACAATGAAAACACGACAACCCAAAACCTATGGGATGCAGCAAAAGCAGTTCTAAGAGGGAAGTTTATAGCAATACAACCCTACCTAAAGAAAGAAGAAACATCTCAAATAAATAACCTAACCCTACACCTAAAGCAATTGGAGAAAGAAGAACAAAAAAACCCCAAAGTTAGCAGAAGGAAAGAAATCATAAAGATCTGATCAGAAAGAAATGAAAAAGAAATGAAGAAAATGATAGCAAAGATCAATAAAACTAAAACCTGATTCTTTAAGAAGATAAACAAAGTTGATAAACCATTAGCCAGACTAATGAAAAAAACAACGGAGAAGACTCAAATCAATAGAATTAGAAATGAAAAAGGAGAACTAACAACTGACACTGCAGATATCCAAAGATCATGAGAGATTACTACAAGCAACTATATGCCAATAAAATGGACAACCTGGAAGAAACCAACAAATTCTTAGAAAAGCACAACCTTCTGAGACGGAACCGGGAAGAAATAGAAAATATAAACAGACCAGTCATAAGCACTGAAGTTGAGACTGTGATTAAAAATCTTACAACAAACAAAAGCCCAGGATCAGATGGCTTCACAGGTGAATTCTATCAAACATTTAGAGAAGAGTTAATTCCTATCATTCTCAAACTCTTCCAAAATATAGCAGAGGGAGGAACACTCCCAAAATCATTCTATGGGGTCACCATCATCCTGATACCAAAACCAGACAAAGATGTCACAAAAAAAGAAAACTACAGGCCAATATCACTGATGAACATAGATGCAAAAACCTGAACAAAATACTAGCAAACCAAATCCAACAGCACATTAAAAGGATCATACACCATGATCAAGTGGGGTTTATGCCAGGAAAGCAAGGATTCTTCAATATATGCAAATCAATCAATGTGATACACCATATTAACAAATTGAAGGATAAAAACCATATGATCATCTCAATAGATGTAGAAAAAGCTTTCAACAAAATTCAACACCCATTTATGATAAAAACCCTCTAGAAAGTAGGCATAGAGGGAACATACCTCAACATAATAAAGGCCGTATATGACAAACCCACAGCCAATATCATTCTCATTGGTGAAAAACTGAAACCATTTCCTCTAAGATTAGGAAAAAGACAAGGTTTTCCACTCTTACCATTATTATTGAACATAGTTTTGGAAGTTTTAGCCACAGCAATCAGAGAATAAAAAGAAATAAAAGGAATCCAAATAGGAAAAGATGAATTAAAGCTGTTACTGTTTGCAAATGACATGATACTATACATAGAGAATCCTAAAGATGCTAACAGAAAAATACTAGAGCTAATCAATGAATTTGGTAAAGTAGCAGGATACAAAATTAATGCACAGTAATCTCTTGCATTCCTATACACTAATGATGAAAACCCTGAAAGAGAAATTAAGGAAACACTCCCATTTACCTTTGCAACAAAAAGAATAAAATACCTAGGAATAATTCTACCTAAGGAGACAAAAGACCTGTATGCAGAAAACTATAAGAGACTGATGAAACAAATTAAAGATGATACAAACAGATGGAGAGATATACCATGTTCTTGGTTTGGAAGAATCAACATTGTGAAAATGACTATACTACCCAAAGCAATCTACCGATTCAATGCAATCCCTATCAAAATACCAATCGCATTTTTCACAGGACAAGAACAAAAACTTTCACAGTTTGTATGGAAACACAAAAGACCCAGATTACCCAAAGCAATCTTGAGAAAGAAAAACAGAGCTGGAGGAATCAGAGTCCCAGACTTCAGACTATACTACAAAGCTACAGTAATCAAGACAGTATGGGTAAAGTAGCAGGATACAAGGTAAAGTAGCAGGATACAAAATTAATGTACAGAAATCTCTGGCATTCCTGTACACTAATGATGAAAAATCTGAAAATGAAATCAAGAAAACACTCCCATTTACCATTGCAACAAAAAGAATAAAATATCTAGGAATAAACCTACCTAAGGAGACAAAAGACCTGTATGCAGAAAATTATAAGACACTGATGAAAGAAATTAAAGATGATACAAATAGATGGAGAGATATACCATGCTCCTGGATTGGAAGAATCAATATTGTGAAAATGACTCTACTACCCAAAGCAATCTACAGATTCAATGGAATCCCTATCAAACTACCACTGGCATTTTTCACAGAACTAGAACAAAAAATTTCAAAATTTGTTTGGAGAAACAAAAGACCCCCGAATAGCCAAAGCAATCTTGAGAATGAAAAACGGAGCTGGAGGAATCAGGCTCCCTAACTTCAGACTATACTACAAAGCTACAGTAATCAAGACAGTGTGGTACTGGCACAAAAACAGAAAGATAGATCAATGGAACAGTATAGAAAGCCCAGAGATAAACCCACGCACATATGGTCAACTTATCTTTGATAAAGGAGGCAGGAATGTACAGTGGAGAAAGGACAGCCACTTCAATAAGTGGTGCTGGGAAAACTGGACAGGGACATGTAAATGTATGAGATTAGATCATTCCCTAACACCACACACAAAAATAAGCTCAAAATGGATTAAAGACCTAAATGTAAGGCCAGAAACTATCAAATTCTTAGAGGAAAACATAGGCAGAACACTCTATGACATAAATCACAGCAAGATCCTTTTGGACCCACCTCCTACAGAAATGGAAATAAAAACAAAGATAAACAAATGGGACCTAATGAAACTTAAAAGCTTTTGCACAGCAAAGGAAACCATAAACAAGACCAAAAGACAACCCTCAGAATGGGAGAAAATATTTGCAAATGAAGCAACTGACAAAGGATTAATCTCCAAAATTTATAAACAGCTCATGCAGCTCAATATCAAAAAAACAAACAACCCAATCCAAAAATGGGCAGAAGACTTAAATAGGCATTTCTCCACAGAAGATATACAGACTGCCAACAAACACATGAAAGAATGCTCAACATCATTAATCATTAGAGAAATGCAAATCAAAACTACAATGAGATATCATCTCACATCAGTCAGAATGGCCGTCATCAAGAAATCTAGAAACAATAAATGCTGGAGAGGGTGTGGAGAAAAGGGAACACTCTTGCACTGCTGGTGGGAATGTGAATTGGTACAGCCACTATGGAGAACAGTATGGAGGTTCCTTAAAAAACTAAAAATAGAATGGCCATATGACCCAGCAATCCCACTACTAGGCATATACCCTGAGAAAACCATAATTCAAAAATAGACATGTACCAAAATGTTCATTGCAGCTCTATTCACGATAGCCCAGAGCTGGAAACAACCTAAGTGTCCATCATCGGATGAATGGATAAAGAAGATATGGCACATATATACAATGGAATATTACTCAGCCATAAAAAGAAACGAAACTGAGCTATTTGTAATGAGGTGGATAGACCTAGAGTCTGTCATACAGAGTGAAGTAAGTCAGAAAGAGAAAGACAAATACCGTATGCTAACACATATATATGGAATTAAAAAAAATGTCATGAAGAACCTAGGGGTAAAACGGGAATAAAGACACAGACCTACTTGAGAATGGACTTGAGGATATGGGGAGGGGGAAGGGTAAGCTGTGACAAAGCGAAAGAGAGGCATGGACATATATACACTACCAAAATAAGGTAGATAGATAGTGGGAAGCAGCCACAGAGCACAGGGAGATCAGCTCGGTGCTTTGTGACCGCCTGGAGGGGTGGGATGGGGAGGGTGGGAGGGAGGGAGATGCATGAGGGAAGGGATGTGGGAACAGATGTATATGTATGACTGATTCACTTTGTTATAAAGCAGAAACTAATAAAAAAAAACTGAAAAAAAAATCTTCCAACAAACAAAAGCCCAGAACCAGATGACTTTACAGGCAAATTCTATCAAACATTTAGAGAAGAGCTAACACCCATCCTTCTCAAACTCTTCCAAACAATTTCAGAGGAAGGAACACTCCCAAACTCATTCTACGAGGCCACCATTACCTTGATACCAAAACCAGACAAGGATGTCACAAAGAAAGAAAACTACAGGCCAATATCACTGATGAACATAGATGCAAAAATCCTCAACAAAATACTAGCAAACAGAATCCAACAGTACATTAAAAGGATCATACACCATGATCAAGTGGGGTTTATTCCAGGAACTCAAGGATTCTTCAATATACGCAAATCAATCAACGTGATACACCATATTAACAAATTGAAGGAGAAAAACCATATGATCATCTCAATAGATGCAGAGAAAGCTTTCCACAAAATTCAACACCCATTTATGATAAAAACCCTGCAGAAAGTAGGCATAGAGGGAACTTTCCTCAACATAATAAAGGCCATATATGACAAACCCACAGCCAGCATCGTCCTCAATGGTGAAAAACTGAAACCATTTCCACTAAGATCAGGAACAAGACAAGGTTGCCCACTCTCACCACTCTTATTCAACCTAGTTTTGGAAGTTTTAGCCACAGCAATCAGAGAAGAAAAGGAAATAAAAGGAATCCAAATTGGAAAAGAAGAAGTAAAGCTGTCACTGTTTGCAGATGACATGATAATATACATAGAGAATCCTAAAGATGCTACCAGAAAACTACTAGAGCTAATCAATGAATTTGGTAAAGTAGCAGGATACAAAATTAATGCACAGAAATCTCTGGCATTCCTATATACTAATGATGAAAAATCTGAAAGTGAAATCAAGGAAACACTCCCATTTACCATTGCAACAACAAGAATAAAATATCTAGGAATAAACCTACCTAAGGAGACAAAAGACCTGTATGCAGAAAATTATAAGACACTGATGAAAGAAATTAAAGATGATACAAATAGATGGAGAGATGTACCATGTTCTTGGATTGGAAGAATCAACATTGTGAAAATGACTCTACTACCCAAAGCAATCTACAGATTCAATGCAATCCCTATCAAACTACCACTGGCATTTTTCACAGAACTAGAACAAAAAATTTCACAATTTGTATGGAAACACAAAAGACCCCAAATAGCCAAAGCAATCTTGAGAACGAAAAATGGAGCTGGAGGAATCAGGCTCCCTGACTTCAGACTATACTACAAAGCTACAGTAATCAAGACAGTGTGGTACTGGCATAAAAACAGAAAGATAGATCAATGGAACAGGATAGAAAGCCCAGAGATAAACCCACGCACATATGGTCACCTTATCTTTGATAAAGGAGGCAGGAATGTACAGTGGAGAAAGGACAGTCTCTTCAATAAGTGGTGCTGGGAAAACTGGACAGGGACATGTAAAAGTATGAGATTAGATCACTCCCTAACACCATACACAAAAATAAGCTCAAAATGGATTAAAGACCTAAATGTAAGGCCAGACACTATAAAACTCTTAGAGGAAAACATAGGCAGAACACTCTATGACATAAATCACAGGAAGATCCTTTTTGACCCACCTCCTAGAGAAATGGAAATAAAGACAAAAATAAACACATGGGACCTAATGAAACTTAAAAGGACCTAATGAAACTTAAAAGCTTTTGCACAGCAAAGGAAACCATAAACAAGACCAAAAGACAACCCTCAGAATGGGAGAAAATATTTGCAAATGAAGCAACTGACAAAGGATTAATCTCCAAAATTTATAAGCAGCACATGCAGCTCAATAACAAAAAATCAAACAACCCAATCAACAAATGGGCAGAAGACCTAAATAGACATTTCTCCACAGAAGATATACAGACTGCCAACAAACACATGAAAGAATGCTCAACATCTTTACTCATTAGAGAAATGCAAATCAAAACTACAATGAGATATCATCTCACACCAGTCAGAATGGCCATCATCAAAAAATCTAGAAACAATAAATGCTGGAGAGGGTGTGGAGAAAAGGGAACACTCTTGCACTGCTGGTGGGAATGTGAGTTGGTACAGCCACTAAGGAGAACGGTATGGAGGTTCCTTAAAAAACTACAAATAGAACTGCCATATGACCCAGCAATCCCACTACTGGGCATATACCCTGAGAAAACCATAATTCAAAAAGAGTCATGTACCAAAATGTTCATAGCAGCCCTATTTACAATAGCCCGGAGATGGAAACAACCTAAGTGTCCATCATCGGATGAATGGATAAAGAAGATATGGCACATATATACAATGGAATATTACTCAGCCATAAAAAGAAACGAAATTGAGCTATTTGTAATGAGGTGGATGGACCTAGAGTCTGTCATACAGAGTGAAGTAAGTCAGAAAGAGAAAGACAAATACTGTATGCTGACACATATATATGGAATTTAAGAAAAAAAAATGCCGTGAAGAACATAGGGGTAAGACAGGAATAAAAACACAGATCTACTAGAGAATGGACTTGAGGATATGGGGAGGGGGAATGGTAAGCTGTGACAAAGCAAAAGAGCAGCATGGACATATATACACTACCAAACGTAAGGTAGATAGCTAGTGGGAAGCAGCCGCATAGCACAGGGAGATCAGCTCGGTGCTTTGTGACCGCCTGGAGCGGTGGGATAGGGAGGGCGGGAGGGAGACGCAAAAGGGAGGGGATATGGGAACATATGTATATGTATAACTGATTAAATTTGTTAAATAAAAAAAATAAAAAAAATAAGACTAGTTTATATGCTGCCTACAAGAGATTCACTTCAGATGTAAAGACACACAGAGACTGAAAGTAAGGGTATGGAAAAAGGTACTCCATGCATATGGAAATCAAAAGAAATCTGGAATAGCAATACTTACATCAGACAAAATCGACTTTAAAACAGACTGTTACTAGAGACAAAGAAGGACATTACATGTTGCTCAAGGGATCAATCCAAGAAGAAGATATAGCTATTGTAAATATATATACCCCCAACATAGGAACACCTAAATACATAAAGAAAACATTAACAGACATAAAGGTAGAAATTGACAGTAACACAATAATAGTAGGGGATTTAAACACCTTACTTACAGCAATAGATCATCCAGGAGAAAATCAATAAGGAAACACTGGCCTTAAATCACACTATACCAGGGAGACTTAATAGATATATATAGAACATTTAATCCAAAAGCAGAATACACATTCTTTTCAAATGCACAGGGAACATTCTCCAGGACAGATCACATGGCAGGCCACAAAACAAGCCTCAGCAAATTTAAGAAAACTGAAATCATATCAAGCATATTTTCTGAACACAATACTATGAGACTAGAAATCAGCTACAAGGAAAAAAACTGGAAAAAACAGAAAAACACAGAGTCTAAACAACATGCTGCTGAACAATGAATGGGTCACTGAAGAAATTTAAAAATACCTAGAAACAAATGAAAATGGAAACACAATAATTGTAACAAATCTATGGTACACTGAAAAAGCAGTTCTAAGAGGGAAGTTCATAGAGATACAAGCTTACCTACGGAAACAAGAAAAATCTCAAACAACCTAATCTTACACCTAAAGGAACTAGAAAAAGAAGAACAAATAAAACCCAAAGTTAGAAGGAAAGACATCATAAATCAGAGGAGAACAAAAAAACAGAGGCTAAAATAACAATAGAAAAGGTCAATACAACTAAGAGCTGACTCTTCAAAAAGATAAACAAAATTGACAAAACTTTAGCCAGATTCATCAAGAAACAATAGAGAGGGCCCAAATAAATAAAATCAGAAATAAAAAAGGGGAAGTTACAATCAACACCACAGAAATACAAAGGATCAGACCATGAACAATTACACGCCATTAAAATGGACAACCTAGAAAATGGACAAACTCTTGGAAATGTACAATCTCCCAAGACTGAGTAGTAAGAAATAGAAAATATGAACAAATTACCAGTAATGAAATTAAGTCAGTAACTTTTTAAAAACTCTCATTTGACAGAGACTTATAGGCAGACAAAGAAGTGAGAAAACTTTGTAGTGGAAGAAGGGAGGGCTTCAGGTATGTATCACTGGCGGTTGCTGGCACAGAGAAGCTGGAGACACACTAACTAGAAGCAGACAATCCTATTTATTTGGTTGGTTTGGTTTGTGTACTTTATGTCTTAGGCATAGCATATTTGACTTTCTTTAGTTGGTCTTGAGCTGGAAATGGGGGTGAAAATTGGGGAAGTTGGCAGTTGTTGACCAAGTCCTCATCAACTGGGGCCAGTTACTGCAGAGGTTATGGTTTTACTTCTGGGATGGTTGCTACAAAGGATGTGGGTCAGAATTCTATTGTCATATGTGATCTGGCCATTGTTCACTTGTATATTATATCTTTCAGATCCTATTATCCCTGTGGCTACCAAGGAAGCCAGCCATCTCCTGCCATCACTGGCCAACCCTGGCCTGCTGAACTCAACCATATTAGTGCCTGGAGGCATTCCTTTTTGCTTTGCTATACAACACCTCTCAAGGCCCTCCCCACACTTCATAGTAGGTGATATATTATTCAGCCTTAAGTAGTATATCCACTGTACCATATCCACTGTGCTGAACTTTTTTATCTTTATTCTATTGTATTGTGCTTAACTTTAGTTACTGGGCTTTAGTTACTGGCCCCTTTTCCCAACAACTCTCCCAAGAACCCAAAATACCAGCTGCCTCAGAAGATATGCCCCCATGCATCAGGTAGAGTTTCAACATTGGACATGAGCTGAATTAAGAGCTATTAGTTACACACTACTATATATAAAGTAGATAAACAACAAGGACCTACTGTATAGTTTAGGGAACTAAATTCAATATCTTGTAATAACCTATAATGGAAAAGAATCTGAAAGAAGTGTGTGTGTGTATAGAGTCACCTTGCTGTACACCTGAAACTAACACATTTTAAATCACCTATACTTTAATTTTTTAAAGAGCTATTACTAAAAATTATTCTAAATTCAGACAAGACCAGCAAATATTCATAGAAGAATTTAAAACTATTTTGGGTGCATATGACTCAGAGTTACCAATACCTGCCATATATCATTCATACACATATTGGTCAGAACAGCAGATGTTAATTCCTGGATGAGAAAGATTGGATTGATCTAGGAAAGGACTTACAGCATCTCTTTTACCAAAAGAGAGGGTCCAAAAACAAGCCTGGAAAGTTGGGCAAAGTCTCCTAAAAACCATACCTGAAACATTTCCAATAAAATCTATACAAGTGTTACTGTTTCTATATTAAGCCCTGCCACCATTGCTCAGCCTCTTCCTTCAAGCAAACATACAACACAGGTGATCAATATTTTAAAAACTCACAGATTTTCCCTATCTCCCAGGCTTTAGCTGTAACCCTTGAGCCCTTTGACTGGAAACATACCTTCCTGCTGTGTGATAACACACCTACAAATTTTCCCATACAATGCCGTAAGTAAAGAAGCCAGTCTGAAAGGACTACATACTATGTAGATCCAACTATGTAATATTCTGAAAGAGGCAAAACTATAGAAAGAGTAAAGTGATCAGTGGTTGCCAAGGTTTCAGAGGGATGGAGGTGAATAGGTGAAGCACAAGGGATTTGTAGGGTGGGGAAACTACCCTGTATGATCCTGTATGGATGAATGACATTATGCATTTGTCAAAAGTATAAGCTATACAACACAAAAGGGTGAATCTTAATGTAAACTATGAATTTTAGTTAACCATAATGTATTAATATCAGTTTGTCAATTTTAAGAAGTGTACCATAGTACTACGAGATATTAATAACAGGGGAAACTGTGTGGGGGAGACGGGAGGTATATCTGTGCTAATAAAAACACTAATTTGAAAAGATACATGCACCTCAATGTTCACTGTAGCATTATTTACAATTGCCAATGTATGGAACAACCTAAGTGTTCATCAACAGATGAATGGATAAAGAAGATGTGGTGTATATACACAATGAAATATTACTCAGCCATAAAAAAGAATGAAATTTTGCCATTTGTGACAATATGGATGGACCTGGAGGGGATTATACTCAGTAAAATAAGTCAAACAGAGAAAGACAAATACTGTATGTTTTTATTTATATGTGTAAGCTAAAAATTAAACAAACGAACAAATGTAACAAAACAGAAACAAACTCACAGATACAGAGAACTAGTGGTTACCAGGGGAGAGAAGTGGGGGGAGAGAAGTTACAAAGATGTAATGTACAGCACAGGGAATACAGACAATATTATATAATAACTATATACAGTGTACAGTCTATAAAAATATTGAATCAGTATGTTGTACACTTAAAACTAATAAAATATTGTAAGTCAACTATACTTCAATGCTAAATAAATAAATAAATAAAATGGGAAAATCGAAAAATGTCAACAATTTTTATTGCTTAAATAGAAAAATTCATCCTAAAATTCATAGGGAATGTCAAAGGATCCCGAATAGCCGAAACAATATTGGAAAAGAAAAATAAAGTTAATGTTCTTATATTTTCCAATTTCAAAACTTATTATAAAGCTACAGTAATCAAAACAATGTTCAACTGGCATAATGACAGACACAGAGACCAATACAATAGAATAGAGAGCCCAGAAATAAACTCTTGCATGTATGCTATAGTGATTTTTAGCAAGGGTGCCAAGACCATACAATGCAGGAAGGACAATCTTTTCAAAAATCTTTCTGTGTTAGAGAGGGTGGACAGTGAAATAGGTGAAGGGATTAAGAGCCAGTTACAAAATAAGACATGGGGATGTTAATATTTGGCATAAGGAATATGGTCAAGAATACTGTAATATTCAATACATATATTGTAATAACTTTATATGCAGACACATGGTTACTAGACTAATCATTGTGATTATTTTAATGTATGCAAATGTCAAATCACTATGTAGTACTTCTGAAACTAACATAATACTGTATGTCAACCATATTTCAATAAAACAATTTGGGGGGGGAACTGGGTATCCACATGCAAAACAATAAATGAAGTTGAACCCTTACCTTAAACCACATACAAAAATAAACTCAAAATGGATCAAAGACCTAAAATAATAAAACTCTTGGATGAAAACATAAGGGAAAAGCTGCATAACATTGAATATGGCAATGATTTCTTGGATATTACACCAAATACATAAGCAACAAAGGTAAAATATGTAAACTGGGATACATCAAAATTTAAAACTCCTGTGCATCAAAGGACACAGTATATAGAGTGAAATGGCAACCTATGGAATGGGAAAAATATTTGCAAAATATCTAAATATCTGACATGTGGTTAATATCCAGAAAATATAAAGAACTACAACTCAATGGCAAAAAAATAAATAAACTGCTGTTTAAAAGGGTAAAGAACTTGAATAGACATTTCTGCAAAGAAAATATACAAATGGCAGTCAAGCATATGAAAAGATGTACAACCTCACTAATAATTAGAGAAATGCAAACCAAACTGCAATGAGATGTCACTTCATACCTATTAGAGTAGTTGCTATAAAAAACAAAAAAAAAGGACTTCCCTGGCAGTCTAAGGGTTAGGAGTCCATGCTCCCAGTGCAGGGGCACATGTTTGATCCCTGTTCAGGGAACTAATATCCTGCATGCTTCAATGAGTGGCCAAAAAAAACAAAACAAACAAAACAAAAAATCAAGTGTTGGCAAAGATGTGGAAAAATTGAAACCATTGTGCACCATTGGTCAGAATGTAAAATGGTGCAGCTATTATGGAAGATAAAATGACAGTTCATCAAAAAATTGCAAATAGAACTACTATATAATGCATTGATTCCACTTCCAGTATATATCGAAAAGAATTGAAAACAGGATCTCAAAGAGATATTTGTACAGTCATACTGATAGCAACATTATTCACAATAGCCAAAAGGTAGACGCAAACCAAATGTCCATAAAGGAATGAATGGATAAACAAAATTTGGTAGATGCATACAATGGAATATTATTCCACCTTAAAAAGGAAGGAAAATCTGATAAATCCCACATCATGGAATAATACGGAGAACATTATGTTAAGTGAAACAAGCCAGCCACAAAAGATAAATACTGTATGATTTTACTTATATTAGGTATCTAGTGTAGTCAAACTGACAGAGACAGAAAATAGAATGGTGGTTTCCAGTGGTTGGAGAGAGGAGGCAATGTGGAGTCATTGCTTAAACGTTTGCTGAAAAGTAGTTGTTGCTAAGAGTCTATAGACTTTTAGTTTTGCAAGATGAAAAAATTAGGGAGATTGGTTATGCAACAATGCAAATATACTTAACACTACTGAGCTGTACACTTTAGTGTGATAAATTTTAAGGTATGTGTCTTTTATGTTATGTGTATCGAAAGCAATTTTGTTTAAAAGACAACTAAGGAAAGGACTTCCCTCATGGCACAGTGGTTAAGAATCCGCCTGCCAATGCAGGGGACACGGGTTAGAGCCCTGGTCCGGGAAGATACCACATGCCGCAGAGCAACTAAGCCCATGCACCACAACTACTGAGCCTGCACTCTAGACCCCATAAACCACTACTACTGAGCCCACGTGCCACAACTACTGAAGCCCATGTGCCTAGAGCCTGTGTTCCACAACAAGAGAAGCCACCACAATGAGAAGCCCATGCAACACAACGAAGAGTAGCCCCTGCTCGCCACAACTAGAGAAAGCCCACGTGCAGCAACAAAAACCCAATGCGGACAAAAAAATAAATAAAAAAAAAAGACAACTGAGGAATTAGGGCCAGAGCAACTCCCCAGCACCTGCAGGAGCTGTGGGGCAAGGCGCCCCTACACTGTGACTCTGATTAGGGCAATGAAAAGTCCATGAGCTCCGGACATTAAAGGACAGGAGGTATGAGTGAAACCCCTTAGGATGAGCCTGGAAGGAGGGGCCTTCACACCAGGGCACCCACCTGTTTCTCACCACAGGACTCCCCTGCCGGGCACCAGCATCTCCTGAGATCCTGTGAGATCTGTCTTCCCAGGAAGTGTAGTCTTGGCCATAGCGCCTGAGGTGATTCTGCCTTTCTCTGAGGGGTCCCTGGTGCTCTGAGCATCCCAGCCCATCCAGCCAATCCTCTCTCAGCCCCATCACTGGCAACTTTTAAAAGAGCTGTTTTGGTAGTGATGTGAGCAAAAGCTGACTGAAGTAGATTGAGAGGTGAGTGGAGTTGAGAAAGCAAGAAGAGACAAAACTTGTACTAACTCCAGCCTCCGTGAATGAAGTCCGAGAGGCATTTTGACTTGAACTGAATTACACCACTGGCTTTACTGGTTCTCCAGCTTGCAGATGGCAGATTATGGGACTTCTCTGCCTCCATAACCAGGGGGCAGACAGCAGAAGCAAGAGGAACTATGACCCAGCAGCCTGCAGAAAGAAGACCACAAACACAGTAAGTTAGACAAAATGAGATGACACAAATATGTTGCCAATGAAGGAGCAAGGTAAAAACCCACAAGAACAAATAAATGAAGAGGAAATAGGAAATCTACCTGAAAAAGAACTCAGAGTAATGATAGTAAACATGATCCAAGATCTTGAAAATAAAATGGAGGCATGGATCAAGAAGGTACAAAAAATGTCTAACAAGGACCTAAAAGAACTAAAGAACAAGTGAACAGTGATAAACAACACAATAACTGCCATGAAAAATACACCGGAAGGAATTGATAGCAGAACAACTGAAGCAGAACAGATAAGTGAGCTGGAAGATAGAATGGTGGAAATAACTGCCACAGAGCAGAATAAAGACAAAAGAATGAAAAGAAATGAGGACAGTCTCAGACACCTCTGGGACAACATTAAACACACCAGCATTCGAATTATAAGGGTCCCAGAAGAAGAAAAGGGAAAGGGCCAGAGAAAATATGTGAAGAGATTAGAGTCGAAAACTTCCCTAACATGGGAAAGGAAATAGCCACCCAAGTCTAGGAAGCACAGAGCGTCCCACACAGGATAAACCCAAGGAGAAACATACCGAGACACATATTAATCAAACTAACAAAAATTAAATGCAAAGAAAAAATATTAAAAGCAGCAAGGGAAAATCAACAAATAACATA
Organism: Hyperoodon ampullatus; assembly: GCF_949752795.1. Classification (NCBI taxonomy): domain Eukaryota; kingdom Metazoa; phylum Chordata; class Mammalia; order Artiodactyla; family Ziphiidae; genus Hyperoodon; species Hyperoodon ampullatus. The sequence goes on along the minus strand of NC_136918.1, from coordinate 72,167,474 downwards.
CAAGGGAATCCCCACAAGGTTATCAACTGATTTTTTAGCAGAAACTCTGCAAGTCAGAAGGGAATGGGATGATATATTTAAAGTGGTGAAAGGGAATAAGCTACAACCAAAATTACTCTGCCCAGCAAAGATCTCATTCAGGTTTGACAGCAAAATCAAAAGCTTTAAAGACAAACAAAAGCTAAGAGAATGCAGCACCACAAAAACAGCTTTACAACAAATGCTAAAGGATCTTCTCTAGGTGGGAAACACAAGAGAAGAAAAAGACCCACAAAAACAAACCCAGAACAACTTTAAAAATGGTAATAAGAACATACATATTGACAGTGACCTTAAATGTAAATGTATTAAGTGCTCCAACCAAAAGACATAGACTGGCTGAATGGATACAAAAACAAGACCAGTATATATCCTGTATAAAGAGACCCACTTCAGGGACTTCCCTGGTGACACAGTGGTTTAGAATACACCTGCCAGTGCAGGGGACATGGGTTCAATCCCTGGTCCGGGAAGATCCCACATACCGTGGAACAACTAAGACCACGTGCCACAATTACTGAGCCTGCACTCCACAGCCCATGAGCCACAACTACTGAGCCTGCGTGCCACAACTACTTTAGTCTGCGCACCTAGAGCCCATGCCCCACAACAAGAGAATCCACTCCAATGAGAATTCCCCACACCGCAACGAAGAGTAGCCCCCACTCACTACAACTAGAGAAAGCCCATGCACAGCAATGAAGAACCAATGAAGCCAAAAATATATAAACAAATAAATTTTTTTTAAAGTAAAGAGATCCACTTCAGACCTAGAGACACATACAGACTGAAAGTGAGGGAATGGAAAAAGATACTCCATGCAAATGGAAATAAAAAGAAAGCTGGAGTAGCAATACTCATATCAGAGAAGACAGACTTTAAAATAAAGACTATTACAAGAGAAAAGGAAGGACACTACATAATGATCAAGGGATCAATCCAAGAAGAAGATATAACAATTGTAAATATTTATGCACCCAACATAGGAGCACCTCAATACATAAAGCAAATGTTAACAGCCATAAAAGGGGAAATGAACAGTAACACAGTAAGAGTGGGGTTCGTTAATACTCCTCTTACATCAACAGACAGATCATCAACATGGAAAATTAATAAGGAAACACAAGCCATAAATGACACATTATAACAGATAGACTTAATTGATATTTATAGGACATTCCATCCGAAGGCAGCAGAATACACTTTCTTCTCAAGTGCACAAGGAACTTTCTCCAGGATAGATCACATCTTGGGTCACAAATCAAGCCACAGTAAATTTTAGAAAATCGAAATCGTATCAAGCATCTTTTCAACCACAATGCTATGAGATTAGAAATCAATTACAGGAAAACACAAACACATGGAGGCCAAACAATATGTCATTACATGACCAATGGATCACTGAGGAAGTCAAAGAGGAAATGAAAAAACACCTAGAAACAAATGACAGGGAAAACACAATGACCCAAAATCTATGGGATACAGCAAAAGCAGTTCAAAGAGGGAAGTTTATGGCAATACAATCCCACCTCAGGAAACAAGAAAAATCTCAAGTAAAGAACTTAACCTTAAGTTAAAAAAACCAAAGAAAGGAAAACAAACAAAACCCAAAGTTAATAGAAGGAAAGAAATCATAAAGATCAGAGCAGAAATAAATGAAATAGAAATGAAGAAAACAATAGCAAAGATCAATGAAACTAAAAGGTGGTACTTTGACAAGATAAACAAAATGGATAAACCTTTAGCCAGACTCATCAAGAAAAAAGGGGTGAGGATTCAAAGCGATAAAATTAGAAATGAAAGAGGAGACGTAACAACTGACACTGCAGAAATACAAAGGATCATGACAGATTACTGAAAGAAACTATATGCCCTAAAAATGGATAAGCTGGAAGAAACGGACAAATTCTTCGAAAGGTACAACCTTGCAAGACTAACCAGGAGGAAATATAAAACATGAAAAGACCAGTCACAAGGAATGAAATTGAAATTGTGATCAAAAATCTTCCGACAAATGAAAGTCCAGGATCAGGTGGCTTCACAGGCAAATTCTATCAAACATTTAGAGAAGAGCTAACACCTATCCTTCTCAAACTCACCCAAAAAATTTCAGAGGAAGGAACACTCCCAAGCTCATTCTACGAGGCCTCCATCACCCTGATACCAAAACCAGACAAAGATGTCACACACAGAAAAGAAAATTACGGGCCAATATCACTGATGAACATAGATGTAAAAATCCTCAACAAAAGACTAGCAAACAGAATCCAACAACACATTAAAAGGATCATACACCATGATCAAGTGGGATTTATCCCACAGATGCAAGAATTCTTCAATATACGCAAATCAAAAATTGTGACACACCATATTAACAAACTGAAGAATAAAAACCATATGATCATCTCAATAGACAAAATTTGACAAAATTCAACACACATTTACAATAAAAACTCTCCAGAAAGGGGGCATAGAGGGAACCTACCTCAACATAATATAGACTATATAATACAAGCTCACAGAAAACATTATTGTCAATGGTGGAAAACTGAAAGCACTTCCTCTAAGATCAGGAACAAGGCAAGGAAGCCCACTCTCACCACTTTTATTCAACATAATTTTGGAAGTCCTAGCCACAGCAATCAGAGAAGAAATAAAAGGAATCCAAATTGGAAAAGAAGTAAAACTGCCACTGCTTGCAGATGACATGATACTGTACATAGAAAATCCTAAAGATGCCACCAGAATACTACTAGAGAACTTCCCTGCTGGCACAGTGGTTAAGAATCCGTCTGCCAACGCAGGGGACATGGGTTTGAGCCTTGGTCCGGGAAGATGCTGCAGAGCAACTAAGCCTGTGTACCACAACTACTGAGCCTGTGCTCTAGAGCCTGCAAGCCACAACTACTGAAGCCCACGCATCACAACTACTGAAGCCTATGCTCCTAGAGCCCGTGCTCCACAACAACAGAAGCCACCATGATGAGAAGCCTGCACACTGCAAGGAAGAGTAGCCCCGGCTCTCCACAACTAGAGAAAGCCCGCATGCAGCAACGAAGACCCAACACAGCCAAAAATAAAACAAATTAAATAAATAAATTATTTAAAAGAAAAGAATACTACTAGAGCTAATCAATGAATTTGGTAAAGTTTCAGGATACAAAATTAATACACAGAAATCTCTTGCATTCCTATACTCTAACAATGAAAGATCCGAAAGAGATCCCATTTACCATTGCAACAAAAAGAAAAAATTCCTAGGAATAAACCTACCTAAGAAGGCAAAAACCTGTACTCGGAAAACTGCAAGATACTGCTTAAAGAGATCAAACACAACACAAACAGATGGAGAGATATACCATGTTCTTAGACTGGAAGAATCAATATTGTGAAAATGACTATACTACCCAAAGCAATCTATAGATTCAAGGCAATCTCTATCAAATTACCAATGGCATTTTTCACGAAACCAGAACAAAAGATGCTACAATTTGTGTGGAAAAACCAAAGACCATGAATAGCCAAAGCAATCTCGAGAAAGAAAAACGGAGTTGGAGGAATCAGGCTTCCTGACTTCACAGTATACTACAAAGCTACAGTAATCAAGAAAATATGAGCAACCAAGACTGTGCGCCACACTACTGAGCCTGTGCTCTATAGCCCATGAGCCACAACTGTTGAGACGATGTGCCACAACTACTGAAGCCCAGGAAGCTAGAGCCCATGCTCTGTAACAACAGAAGTCTCCACAGTGAGAAGCCTAAGCACCACAATGAAGAGTAGCCCCTGCTTGCAACTAGACGAAGGCCATGTGCAACAACAAAGAACCAACGCAGCCAAAAATAAACAATTTTTTTAAAAACACAGTATGGTACTGGCACAAAAACAGAAATATCAATCACTGCAACAGGATAGAGAGCACAGAGATAAACCCACACAGCTCTGGTCACCTAATCTATGACAAAGGAGGCAAGAATATACACAGGAGAAAAGACAGTATCTTTAAAAAGTGGTGCTGTGAAAACTCAACAGCTACATGTAAAAGAATGAAATTACAAAACTCCCTAACACGATACACAAAAATAAACTCAAAATCAATTAAAGACCTAAATGTAAGGCCAGACACTGTAAAACTCTTAGAGGAAAACATAGGCAGAACACTCTATGACATAAATCACAGCAAGATCCTTTTGGACCCACCTCCTAGAGAAATGGAAATAAAAACAAAGGTAAACAAATGGGACCTAATGAAACTTCAAAGCTTTTGCACAGCAAAGGAAACCATAAACAAGACCAAAAGACAACCCTCAGAATGGGAGAAAATATTTGCAAATGAAGCAACTGACAAAGGATTAATCTCCAAAATTTATAAGCAGCTCATGCAGCTCAATAGCAAACAAACAAACAACCCAATCCAAAAATGGGCAGAAGACCTAAATAGACGTTTCTCCAAAGAAGATATACAGACTCCCAACAAACACATGAAAGGATGCTCAACATCACTAATCATTAGAGAAATGCAACTCAAAACGACAATGAGGTATCACCTCACACCAGTCACAATGGCCATCATCTAAAAAATCTGCAAACAATAAATGGTAAAGAGGGTGTGGAGAAAAGGGAACCCTCTTACACTGTTGGTGGGAATGTAAATTGGTACAGCCACTATGGAGAACAGTATAGAGGTTCCTTAAAAAACTACAAATAGAACTACCATATGACCCAGCAATCCCACTACTGGGCATATACTCTGAGAAAACCATAATTCAAAGAGTCATGAACCAAAATGTTCATTGCAGCTCTATTCACAATAGCCCGGAGCTGGAAACAACCTAAGTGTCCATCATTGGATGAATGGATAAAGAAGATGTGGCACATATATACAATGGACTATTACTCAGCCATAAAAAGAAACGAAATTGAGCTATTTGTAATGAGGTGGATGGACCTAGAGTCTGTCATACAGAGTGAAGTCAGTCAGAAAGAGAAAGACAAATACCATAGGCTAACACATAGATATGGAATTTAAGGGAAAAAAATGTCATGAAGAACCTAGGGGTAAGACAGGAATAAAGACACAGACCTACTAGAGAACGGACTTGAGGATATGGGGAGGGGCAAGGGTAAGCTCTGACAAAGCGAGAGAGAGGCATGGACATATATACACTACCAAATGTAAAACAGATAGCTACTGGGAAGCAGCCGCATAGCACAGGGAGATCAGCTCAGTGCTTTGTGACCACCTAGAAGGGTGGGATAGGGAGGGTGGGAGGGAGGGAGACACAAGAGGGAAGAGATATGGGAACATATGTATATGTATAACTGATTCACTTTGTTATAAGGCAGAAACTAACACACCATTGTAAAGCGATTATACTCCAATAAAGATGTAAAAAAAAAAAACAGTTTATACAACTCTCCTCAATACTCTGTAATAACGTATATGGGAACAGAATCTAAAAAACAGTGGATATATGTATGACTGATTCACTTTGCTGTACACCTGAAACTAACACAACATTGTAAATCAACTACACTCCAATAAAAATCAATTAACAAAAATGGGCAGAAGAGGTGAACAGACATTTTTCCAAAGAAGACATACCAGTCGGGCAACAGGCACATGAAAAGATGCTCAACATCACTAACCGTCAGAGAAATACAAATCAAACCACCATGAGATACCACCTCACACCTGTAAGAACACCTAACATCAAAACGACCACAAATAACAAATGTTGGCTAGGTTGTGAAATAAAGGGGACCCCCGTACACTGTTGGTGGGAATGTGAATTGGTGCAGCCACTGTGGAAAACAGTGTGGAGGTTCCTCAAAAAACTAAATAGAATTACCATATGATACAGCAATTCCACTCCTGGGTATACATCCAAAGAAAACAAAAACACTACTTTGAAAAGATACATGCAGCTGAATGTTCATGGCAGCATTATTTATGACAGCCAAAATATGGAAACAACCTAAGTGTCCATCAACAGATGAACAGCTAAGGAAGCTGTGATGTGATACATATATGCATGTGTGTGTCTGTGTGTATGTATATACTCAGCCATAAAAAAAAAAGAGTGAAATTTTGTCATTTACAACAACATGGATAGACTTGTAGGGTATTATGCATAGTGAAATAAGTCAGACAGAGAAAGACAAATACTGTTATGTTATCACTTAAACATGGAATCCAGAAAATAAAACAAACTAGTGAATATAACAAAAAAGAAACAGATTCACAGATATAGAGAACAAACTCGTGGTTACAAGTGGGGAGAGGCAAGATGGGGTAAGAGATGAAGAGGTATAAACTACTATGTTTAAAGTAATTAAGCTACAAGGATATATTGTACAACACAGGGAATACAGCCAATATTTATGTTTTGGCCGTACCCCGCAGCACACGGGGATCTTAGTTCCCTGAACAGGGACTGAACCCGGGCCCCCTGCAGTGGAAGCATGGAGCCTTAACCACTGGACCGCCAGGCAAGGGTCCATAGCCAATATTTTATAATAACTATAAATGGAGTATAATCTTTAGGAATTGTTCATCATTATCTTGTACACCTGAAACGTAACACTGTAACTCCATTATATCCCAATTTTTAAAAAACTAAAAAAGAACCCGACAACGACATATCACTTCATACCTGTTAGAATGGCTTTTATCAAAAGGCAAGAAATTAAAAGTGTTGGCGAGTACGTGGAGAAAAGTGAGCCCTCCTGCGGTGTCGGTGGGAATGTAAACTGGCACAGCCACTATGGAGAACGGTATGAAGATTCCTTAGAAATGCAGGAATAGAACTACCATATGATCCAGCTATCCCACTTCTGAGTATTTATCCAAAGTATATGAAGACACTAACTTGAAAACACTTATGCACCCCCATGTTCATTGCAGCATTATTTACAATAGTCAAGGTATAGCAACAACCGCAGTGCCCATCAACCAATAAATGAATAAAGAAGATGTGAAACACAATATATACAATACAGATACAGCCATAGAAAAAAAATAAAACCTGGCCATTTGCCACAGCATGGATGGACACTGAGAGTATTATGCTAAGTGAAAGAAGTCAGCTAGAGAAAGCCAAATACCATATGATTTCACATAGATAGGGAATTTTAAAAAAAACATACAAAGTAAATGAACAAACCACACCAAACAAAAACAAACATGTAGATACAGAGAACAGAGTAGTGGCTACCAGAGGGGAAAGGGTGAAATGGATAAAGAGGATCAACTCTGTGGTGACTATACAAACTAAATCTTTGTTGGTGAGCATGCTGTAGTGTGTACAGAAGTAGAAATATAATGGTGTCCATATGAAACTTATATAATGTTATAAACAAATGTTACCTCAATAGAAAATAATTTTTAAAAAAGATATACATATAGCAATGATTAAAATGACTATTCGTGGAATTTAAGTTCCAGTTATGGAGGGAAGTGAAGAACTGATAGTTTAAGTTTCACTGAAAAGATGAATTTTTCCAGAAGGGCATAAGCATTGATGGAGTTTGGATATGTAAAGGGCTAAGCTAGAAAGTTAGGAGGTAGCCACTACTCTGAGAATAAATCTTTTAAATTGTGATTACAGAGGGGGTCCCAATTTGGAGTAATTGTTACTGAGCCACGTTCATTTGCCTCACACACAGAAAGCCCAACTCTGAGATAGAGAGGTTTGCAGCAGAGAAAGGGTTTATTCACAAGGCAGTCAAGCAAGGAGAAAGGAGAACAAATCTCAAATCCATCTCCCCAAAGGCCAGGGGCTAGGGATATTTACTGGATAAAGAATTAGGGTGGCCTGAGGTGCAGGGAGTGTGGGGAAAGGTGACTGGAAATGAGAAAAAGATTGGGTCGGGACTTCCCTGGTGGCACAGTGGTTAAGAATCCGCCTACCAAAAAAAAAAAAAAAAAGAATCCGCCTACCAATGCAGGGGACATGGGTTCGAGCCCTGGTCTGGGAAGATCTCACATGCCTCGGAGCAACTAAGCCCTTGAGCCACAAGTACTGAGCCTGCACTCTAGAGCCTGCGTGCCACAACTACTGAGCCCGTGTGCCACAACTGCTGAAGCCCACGCTCCTAGTGTCCGTGTTCCACAACAAGAGAAGCCACCACAATGAGAGGCCTGCACACTGCAACGAAGAGAAGCCCCCGCTCACTGCAAATAGAGAAAGCCCGCATGCAGCAACGAAGACCCAACGCAGCCAAAAATAAATAAATTAAATAAATAAATACATTTAAAAAAAAAGATGTATCGTTATTCTCGGCAGGTGCAACTAAGCTACGTGCTTCTTCAGAGGATGCATGTTCAGAAAACGGCGACATTAGCATATTCTTAGGGTGGAGGTTTTGGCCCTCTGACATCAAATGGCCACCGATCAGACACTCTCGCATGCCCGAGGGGAGAGGCGGTTGTCCCAACCAGTCTTAACCAGCTGAAGTTCAAACTGGACAACTGACTCCAAGTTCCAAAAAAACAACTCGGGCAAACACCTTAAGACTCTTACATCAGACGTACTTATCTGTAGGGGTCGTGAAGAGGCCTTGTAGCTTACTCTTTAGGCTACATCATGCTTGGGGGATATGCAAGTTTTTGTAAAAACAGTTAAAGTGAGCTTGACCAGCGAAGGCAGTTTACAGTTTACTATTTACTAATTAAGTTATAGTCTGATGGATGTAACTGATGACTACCATATAAGTTTCATAATGACAAGGTAAAGAGTATGAGTCAGTGAGGTAGGAGGGAGGACAAAATTACTGAAGAGGAAGAGAACTGAGAAGCCAAGATGTGGGGGGAGGAGGGATCCATGACAATATTAAACTCACCACAAACTACAGCAGATGTGCAATGAGTGAGAATTACAGTGAATCAAGTGCGAAAGTCTTCAAAGACTGTGATAGAGACATTTGCTACACATACATTTGATAAGTGACTGGTAGTAGTATGACTGAACCCCAATGTCTTTAAACAATATTTTGTTTATTTACAGAATGTGGTAATACTATGAAGGCCATAGAGAGAGGGATGAGATAGAGAGTAAGTGAAGAAACCATTCCAAACAAAATGGTCAGAAATGCCCTTTTCAAGAAAGTGCCCTCAGAGTTGGTCTTTGAAGAACGAACCAGCACTGCAAAATGTTGGAGGAAAAGTTGAAACCTAATTTTTTTTAAGTAAAAAAAAACCCAAGAAGATGGGAATATTTCAAAGAATTAAATATAATATTGGCTAATAAGCATGTGAAAAAAATGATCCACCTTGACTGGCAATCAGAAATGCAAAATGAAAACACAATGATATAGCATTTTACTACACCAGGTTGGAAAACAGTTAAGAGTCTATCAATAAGAAATGTTTACAAGGATGTCATGAAATGGAAACATACTCCGCTCACAGGAGTTTAAACTGTGAAAAATATTTTGGGGAAAAAAAAGAGGAAGGCGTTACCTATTAACATTTTTTAAATCTTTTTTTATAATTTTAAAATTTATTTATTTGTTTATTTATTTATCTATTTATTTATTTTTGGCTGTGTCTGGTCTTCGGTGCTGCATGCTGGCTTTTCTCTAGTTGAGGCCAGCAGGGGCTACTCTTGGTTGCAGTGCGCGGGCTTCTCATTGCAGTGGCTTCTCTTGTTGCAGAGCACAGGCTCTAGGCACAAGGGCTTCAGTAGTTGTGGCGCACGGGTTTTGCTGCTCTGCAGCATGTGGGGTCTTCCCAGATCAGGGATCAAACCCATGTCCCCTGCATTGGCAGGCAGATTCTTAACCACTGCGTCACCAGGGAAGTCCCTACCTATTAACTTGAAAAGACACACACAGGACCAATTATAGTAATTCACTCTTAGGTGTATGCAATAAATGTATGAGTTAAGAGTTCATGATTTAAAACCAGAGAAGTCTGCATTGGATGCCTATATGTAACACAAACTTGGTACATATTTAATTTTTGAAACCTCACTTGACCACTCTGAGCTTCAGGTGTTGTGAAAAGTAAAAAAGATCATTTTTTTTTTTTCAGAGAGGGCAGGAAGACACTTTTGCAGGTCATAGATAACTTTTATGGTTTTGATTGTGGTGATAGTTTCACGAGTGTATTCTTATCTACAAACTCAAGTTGTTTACATTAAATGTGTACAGCTTTTAGTACATACCTTAACTACTGCGCCACCAGGGTCCTGGTGGCGCAGTAGTTAAGAATCCGCATGCCGGGTTCGAGCCCTGGTCCGGGAAGATCCCACATGCCGTGGAGCAAATAAGCCCATGTGCCGCAACTACTGAGCCTGCACTCTAGAGCCCAAGAGCCACGACTACTGAGCCTGCGTCCCACAACTACAGAAGCCCGTGTGCCTAGAGCCCGTGCTCCGCAACAAACAGAAGCCACCGCAACGAGAAGCCTGTGCACCGCGGCGAAGACTAGCCCCCGCTCGCTGCAACTAGAGAAAGCCCGCACGCAGCAACAAAGACCCAACGCAGCCAAAAGTACATAAAAATAAAAAATTTTTTCAGAACAAAGATCAGGGCTTCCCAGGTGGCACAGTGGTTGAGGGTCCGCCTGCCGACGCAGGGGACACGGGTTCGTGTCCCGGTCCGGGAAGATCCCGCATGCCGCGGAGGGGCTGGGCCCGTGAGCCATGGCCGCTGAGCCAGCGCGTCTGGAGCCTGTGCTCCGCAACGGGAGAGGCCACAACAGTGAGAGGCCCGCGTACCGCAAAATAAATAAATTAATTAATTAAATTTAATTTAATTTAGTAAATGAAGATCATTTTTTAAACCTCAGTAGAATGGTTGACATATAATAAATACTGAATACAACAATTTAATTATACTAAGATTGCTTTAATTTTATAACAGCTTTTATCTTCAGGAAGGAACTGCCACAAATATTTGACCATTAAGACAGAGCTTTACCTAAACATATATGAGTATTTTCCATTTACTCCTGAAATGAAAGCACAAGCATTAAAGGAATTTCATGGAACGTTTAGATAGGTCCGTTTTATGTTGCCAGGGGGGTGGTCTATTTGAGTGGTTCTTTTCTCTAGAATGCCTGAAATCAAAGGAAAATATTAACCTTAAAGGTGACTAATATTTAAAGTTCCATTTTCGGTGTATCTTTTTTTCTCTAAAAATGAAGTACACGAGTATTCTGGCCCCTGGAGGACTTTAACAGTAGCTTTCTACCAACCACAGCCCCGGCTATTGGGCAGCACAGATACCGCGAGGTCTACGGGGCGGAGCCTTGGAGGGGGCGGGGCTTCGCGTGACATTTTGCGACTAGGATTTCACTGGCTTCACCCGCAACATCTTTCGCTGTCTGTTGCGTAGACGAATCGGCGTGACGAGCTGAAGATTCGAAGGCGCCAGGCCCAGCCCCGCGCCAGACGCCGTTCCCCTAGAAACCTGAACTGCAGGACCAACTGCAGGAGGCGGCCCCGGAGCTCCGAGGACTCGTCCCGTATCGCGCCGTCCTGCCGTCCCCGCATCGCGCCGCCCCGCCCCGGCTTGCCTCAGCCGTCGTCGAAACCCGTCACAGCGTGCAGGATCGAGCGCCTCCTCGCCCTCTGCCAGGCCCCGGGGGCGCCGTCCGTCGGTCGAGGTCATGGGCACACGGCCCCGCAGGCCCAGTGCCTACCCTGCGGACTGGTGGGGACCGCAGACCGAAGGACCCGGCCCCGCCAAGCGCCGCCGGACGGAGGAGCCCGAGGAGCCCGAGTCCGAGTCCGAGGCGGCGCCCAGCCTGGACAACCTGACGGGACCTCCGGCCGCGGACGCGCTCACTTCCGTAGTGGTCCTGCCCGCCGGCTGGGCCCTGCACCTGCCCCTAGATGGCGTCGACGTGCTGCTGGAGCCCAAGCCCACGTCCGTGCTGCAAGTGTCTCTCGGAGATCACATCCTCATGCTGGTCCCCGAGGCCCTCCTGGGCTGGGGCGTGGAAGGCCCGTGGGGACAGGGCCTGCAACGGGCCGCTTTCCTGAGCGCTCCAGGGGAGTACATGGCCCGGGAGCCGGGATTCTTCTGCGCAGCTGTCCCAGAGATCGCCCGCCAAGAAGAGGCCAACCAGGAGGAAGCAGACGCCGAGCTCCTGCCGCCTGGGATGGAGGCTGAAGCCGGCTCCGTCGCTGAGCTCCGCAGCCCCACCGCAAGGGTGTCGGGACCCAGCGCGCAGGGCTTTGTCCCAGAGCCCCGTCCTCGGGCGCCCAATCCTAGTCCAGAGAAACGCTCTCCTCACCACGACGACAACCTGCACTTGCGCCTTCGGGAGCTCTCCCTCGACTCACCACTCCAACCTCTACCTCCCTCTCCGAGTCCGGGTCCTCACGAGCGCCCCCAACGCCCTTACCGTCCTAAGCGCGAGGCCCAGAGATGTCTGTTCCCGGAATGAACTGCACCCCGGTGTACACACACACACACACACACACACACACACACACACACACACAAATTCTGGCTACCATCCTGGAGGCCCAATGGATTTCCCGGCGTCTTTTACACTGAATGTCCTACAACCTGGAAATTAAGCATCTCGTGGGCCAACAACTCCTCTTCCCCTCCAGACTGGCTATAGTAGCAGGAGAAGACGTCAGGAAAAGAAAGCAGACTCTAGACCTCATCTTTGAAATGGAAAATCTGCCCAGGGATACCGGACAATGTGTGTTCAGACGTCTGGACTTCTTTACAACATCATTCTCAGGCCTATCCATTCCCGCTCGTTTGCATTGGTTATTTTCTCTCAAATTCTTCTCTCTCCAGCACCATACCCTATTGCTACCCTATTTCTCCCCAAACCAATAAATAACTGGATTTCTCATGTTATATGTTTTCCCATGCATTTATGAAGATTTTTAGCCATGGCTTTTCTCTTTCTTGGTGTTTTGAGCTGCTCTCCTGGAAAGTTGCAAAATAGTATGATGGTTACTATACATAATTGTATGATGTTTGTTCATAGCTTCCTCTTAACCTGAGGAAGTTCTCTTCCAGTCAAGTTCACTTTTCATTATGAATAAATGCTGGATTTTTTTTAATTAGTTTCTGCTTTATAACAAAGTGAATCAGTCATACATATACATCTGTTCCCACATCCCTTCCCTCATGCATCTCCCTCCCTCCCACCCTCCCCATCCCACCCCTCCAGGCAGTCACAAAGCACCCAGCTGATCTCCCTGTGCTCTGCGGCTGCTTCCCACTATCTATCTACCTTACATTTGGTAGTGTATATATGTCCATGCCTCTCTTTCGCTTTGTCACAGCTTACCCTTCCCCCTCCCCATATCCTCAAGTCCATTCTCAAGTAGGTCTGTGTCTTTATTTCTGTCTTACCCCTATGTTCTTCATGACATTTTTTTTTCTTAAATTCCATATATATGTGTCAGCATACAGTATTTGTCTTTCTCTTTCTGACTTACTTCACTCTGTATGACAGACTCTAGGTCCATCCACCTCATTACAAATAGCTCAATTTCATTTCTTTTTATGGCTGAGTAATATTCCATTGTATATATGTGCCACATCTTCTTTACCCATTCATCCGATGATGGACACTTAGGTTGTTTCCATCTCCGGGCTATTGTAAATAGGACTGCTATGAACATTTTGGTACATGTCTCTTTTTGAATTATGGTTTTCTCAGGGTATATGCCCAGTAGTGGGATTGCTGGGTCATATGGTAGTTCTATTTGTAGTTTTTTAAGGAACCTCCATACCGTTCTCCATAGTGGCTGTACCAATTCACATTCCCACCAGCAGTGCAAGAGGGTTCCCTTTTTTCCACACCCTCTCCATAAATGCTGGATTTTATCAGATGTTTTCAGCATGTATTAGGATATGCATTTCCTTTTTAAATCTCTTCCTCCGGTTATTTTGTCTCAGAGACTGATGTAAAATGTTTGCACTCCTGCTATTCCACATTATTCATACCTTTTAAATTCTACCCCGAGTTTTTCTTTTATAAATCAAGCCTCTAACTTTTAAAACATTAATTTAGGGGCCTCCCTGGTGGCACAGTGGTTAAGAATCTGCCTGCTAATGCAGGGGACATGGGTTCGAGCCCTGGTCTGGGAAGATCCCACATGCCGTGGAGCAACTAAGCCCATGAGCCACAGCTGAAGCCCACGCACCTACAGCCCATGCTTCGCCACCAGAGAAGCCACTGCAGTGAGAAGCCCGTGCACCTCAACGAAGAGTAGACCCCCGCTCACCGCAACTAGAGAAAGCCCGTGCGCAGCAACGAAGACTCAATGCAGCCAAAAATAAATAAATAAAAAATTTAAAAAATAAAACATTAATTAATTACCATATTTCTTTCACATTTTTATAAAAGAAATAAAATCTACAGGTAAAGCCGAAAACAAGATGGTTTCAGTTTTTTTAAACAGCAATACTATTTATATTCACCAACATGCTTTACCATTTCCTCTCTACCTTTTTATTCTTATATTCCACTCTCAAAGTCTAGCCTCAATTTTCTTCTTGCTGAAGAATATACTTTAATAGTTCTTTCCACTATACCCTATGTGTAGTAAATTATCTTGGTTTTGTAAATCTCAACATGTTTTGTGTAGTACACTCTCATAGTCTTGTATATCTGAAAATTTTTATTATGTATTCATTCCTAATTCTAAAGTGTTATTTAAGTACTTTAAAGACATTACTCCATTGTTCTGCCATTTTTTATTGTTGTTGCAGGCAAGAGGTCTCTGCCAATCAAGTTGTTGTTCCTTTTATATTTGACTCAGCTGTTCATTAGCACATTTTTAAATTTTATTTTATTTTTTAATTGAAGTATAGTTGATTTACATTGTTGTGTTACTTTCTGGTGTACAGCAAAGTTATATATTTTTTCCATATTCTTTTACATGGTTATGGTTTATTACAGGATATTGAATATAGTTCCCTGTGCTATACAGTAGGACCTTGTTGTTTATCTGTTTTACACTGAATACATAATAGTTTTATATCTGCTAATCCCAAACTCCTAATTTATCTCTCCCCCACCCTCTTTCCCCTTTGGTAAACATAAGGTTGTTTTCTATGTCTGTGAGTCTATTTCTGTTTTGTAAATAACTTCATTTGTATCATATTTTAGATTCCACATACAAGTGATATCATATGATATTTATCTTTCTTTGACTTACTTCACTTAGTATGATAATCTCTAGGTCCATCCATGTTGCTACAAATGGCATCATCTCATTCTCATTTATGGCTGAGTAGTATTCCATTGTATAGGTATGCCACATCTTTTTATCCATTCATCTGTAGATAGACATTTAGGTTGCTTCCATGTCTTGGAAGCATTTATTTATTTATTTATTTATTTATTTAATTTTTGGCTGTGTTGGGATTTGTTGCTGCACGTGGGCTTTCTCTAGTTGCAGCGAGCGGGGGCTACTCTTCGTTGCAGTGCGCAGGCTTCTCATTACGGTGGCTTCTCTTGTTGCAGAGCACGGGCTCTAGGCACACGGGCCTCAGTAATTGTGGCATGTGGGCTCAGTAGCTGTGGCTCGTGGGCTCTAGGCTAGCGGGCTTCAGTAGTTGTGGCACACGGGCTTAGTTGCTTGGTGGCATGTGGGGTCTTCCCAGCCCAGGGCTCAAACCTGTGTCCCCTGCACTGGCAGGCAGATTCTTAACCACTGCGCCACCAAGGAAGTCGCCAGTTGGCTATTTTAAATAGTGCTACTATGAACATTGGGGTGCATGTATCTTTTCAAATTAGAGTTTTCTCGGGATATTTGCCCAGGAGTGGGACTGCTGGACCATATAGCAACTCTTTTTAGTTTCTTAAGGAATCTCCATACTGTTCTCCATAATGGCTGCACCAATTTACATTCCCTTCAACACTGTAGGAGAGTTCCCTTTTCTCCACACCCTCTCCAGCACTTATTATATGTGGACTTTTTAATGATGCTCATGCTGACCAGTGTGACGTGATACCTCATTGTAGTTTTGATTTGCATTTGTCTAGTAATTAGTGATGTTGAGCATATTTTCATGTGCTTCTTGGCCTTCTGTATGTCTTCTTTGGAGAAATGTCTATTTAGGTCTTCTGCCCTTTTTTTTTTTTTTTTGCGGTATGCGGGCCTCTCACTGTTGTGGCCTCTCCCGTTGCGCAGCACAGGCTCCGGATGCGCAGGCTCAGCAGCCATGGTTCACGGGCCCAGCCGCTCCATGGCATGTGGGATCTTCCCGGACCGGGGCACGAACCCGTGTCCCCTGCATCGGCAGGCGGACTCTCAACCACTGCGCCACCAGGGAAGCCCTAAAGTCTTTAATGCATTGAGATGACTTTTGTGTGTGGTGTGAGATAGTGGTCTAGTTTCTTTTTTTTTTTTTCTTAGCATGTGGCTGTCCAGTTTTCCCAACGCCATTTTTTAATCTAAATTTATTTATTTATTTATTTTTGGCTGCGTTGGGTCTTCGTTGCAGTGCATGGGCTTCTCATTGCAGTGGCTTCTCTTGTTGCGGAGCACAGGCTCTAGGCACACGGGCTTTGGTAGTTGTGGCACAGGGGCTCAGTAGTTGTGGCTCGCGGGCTCTAGGGCACAGGCTCAGTAGTTGTGGCGCACGGGCTTAGTTGCTCCGTGGCATGTGGGATCTTGCCAGACCAGGAATCGAACCCGTGTCCCCCTGCATTGGCAGACGGATTTTTAACCACTGCACCACCAGGGAAGTTCCCCTGTCACCATTTATTGAAGAGACTGTCCTTTTCCATTGTACGCTCTTTGCTTCCTTGCCATGAATTCATTATCCGTATATGTATGGGTTTACTCCCAGGTTCTCAGTTATGTTCCATTGACCTATGTATCTGCTTTTCTGCAAATATAATGGTGTTTTGATTATTGTAGCTTTATAATATAGTTTTAAATCAGAGAGTGTGATACCTCCAACTCTGTTCTTTTTATCAGGATTGCTTTGGCTGTTCAGGGTCTCTTATGGTTTCATGTAAATCTAAGACTTTTGTATTCTATTTTTGCGAAAAATATCCTTGTGACTTCGATAGAGATTGCATTGAATCTGAAGATTGCTTTAGGTAATAGAGACATTTGAACGATGTTATTTCTTCCAATCCATGAGCACAGAACACTTTTCCACTTATTTGTCTCCTCAGGCAAGGGAAACACAGGCAAAAGTAAACAAATAGGATTACATCAAACTAAGAAGTTTCTGCACAGTAAAGGAAACCAGCAACAAAATGAAAAGGGAACCTACCTAATGGAAGAAGATGCTTGCACATCATATATCCAGTAAGGGGTTAACATCCAAAATATAGAAAGAACTCACAACAACAACAACAAAAATAAAACAACCCCAAAATGGGTATAGGACATTTTCCAAAGAAGACATAGATGGCCAATAGACATATGAAAAGATGTTCAACATCACAAATTATTAGAGAAATGCAAATCAAAACCACAAAAATCTATTCCTCTTAAAGTCTATGTCTCATGTAAGTATTGCTCCCCAGCTTTCTTTTTATTTCCATTTGCATGGAGTATCTTTTTCCATCCCCTCACTTTCAGTCTATGTGTGTCTTTAGATCTGAAGTGAGTCTCTTGTAGGCAGCATATATATGGGTCTTGTTTTTGTATCCATTCAGCCACTCTTCTTTTTTTTCAAAACAAACAACTTTTTATTGAAGTATAGTTGATTTACAATGTTGTATTAGTTTCAGGTGTACAGCAAAGCGATCTATATATGTATATATTCTTTTTCAGATTCTTTTCCATTATAAGTTATTATATACAAAATATTGAATAGAGTTCCCTGTGCCATACAGTAGGTCCTCATTTATCTATCGCCCTATGTCTTTTGATTGGAGCATTTAGTCCATTTACTTTGAATAATTATTGATGTGTATGTTCTTATTGCCATTTTATTAATTGTTTTGACGTTGTTTTGTAGTGCTTTTTTCTTCCTTTCTTCTTCTTTCATTCTTTTGTCTTGTGATTTGATGACTATCTTTAATGTCATGTTCAAATTCTTGCCTCTTTTTTCTGTGTGCATCTATTATAGATTTTTCTGTTTGTGTCTATCATGAAGTTTATATACAGTGATATGTTGTTATATGTGATTGTTTTAAGTTGCTGATCTCAAATCTCAAATGCATTTAACAACCCTACAATTGTACTCTCCTCCCCTTATGATTACTGTTTTTGACATCATATTTTACATCTAATTATTTTGTGTATCCCCAAACTGCTTACTGTAGATACAGATGATATTACTACTTTTGGCTTTTAACCTTCCTACTAGCTTTGTACATGGTTGATTTTCTATCTTTACTGTATATTTTTTTAATCTGTCTCCTAAGGCAAATGAAACAAAAGCCAAAATAAACAAATGGGACCTAATGAAACCTAAAAGATTTCACACAGCAAAGGAAACCATCAACAAAATGAAAAGACAACCTACTGACTGGGGGAAAATATTTGGGAATGAGATGACCAATAAGAGGTTAATATCCAAAATATATAAACAGCTCATACAACTCAATAGGAAAAAGCAAGCCACCTGATTGAAAAATGGGCAGAAGGAACAGGATAGAAAGCCCAGAGATAAACCCACGCACATATGGTCACCTTATCATTGATAAAGGAGGCAGGAATGTACAGTGGAGAAAGGACAGCCTCTTCAATAAGTGGTGCTGGGAAAACTGGACAGGTCCATGTAAAAGTATGACATTAGACCACTCCCTAACACCATACACAAAAATAAGCTCAAAATGGATTAAAGACCTAAATGTAACACCAGAAACTATCAAACTCTTAGAGGAAAACATAGGCAGAACACTCTATGACATAAATCACAACAAGATCCTTTTGGACCCACCTCCTAGAGAAATGGAAATAAAAACAAAGGTAAACAAATGGGACCTAATGAAACTTCAAAGCTTTTGCACAGCAAAGGAAACCATAAACAAGACCAAAGACAACCCTCGGAATGGGACAAAATATTTCCAAATGAAGCAACTGACAAAGGATTAATCTCCAAAATTTATAAGCAGCTCATGCAGCTCAGTAGCAAACAAACAAACAACCCAACCCAAAAATGGGCAGAAGACCTAAATAGACATTTCTCCAAAGAAGATATACAGACTCGCAACAAACACACGAAAGAATGCTCAACATCATTAATCATTAGAGAAATGCAAGTCAAAACTACAATGAGATATCATCTCACACCAGTCAGAATGGCCATCATCTAAAAGTCTAGAAACAATAAATGCTGGAGAGGGTGTGGAGAAAAGGGAACACTCTTGCACTGCTGGTGGGAATGTGAATTGGTACAGCCACTATGGAGAACAGTATGGAGGTTCCTTAAAAAACTACAAATAGAACTACCATATGACCCAGCAATCCCACTACTGGGCATATACCCTGAGAAAACCATAATTCAAAAAGAGTCATGTACCAAAATGTTCATTGCAGCTCTATTCACAATAGCCCAGAGCTGGAAACAACCTAAGTGTCCATCATTGGATGAATGGATAAAGAAGATGTGGCACATATATACAATGGAATATTACTCAGCCATAAAAAGAAACGAAATTGAGCTATTTGTAATGAGGTGGATGGACCTAGAGTCTGTCATACAGAGTGAAGTCAGTCAGAAAGAGAAAGAAAAATACCATATGCTAACACATAGATATGGAATTTAAGGGAAAAAATTGTCATGAAGAACCTAGGGGTAAG
Source organism: Hyperoodon ampullatus (assembly GCF_949752795.1). Lineage (NCBI taxonomy): Eukaryota > Metazoa > Chordata > Mammalia > Artiodactyla > Ziphiidae > Hyperoodon > Hyperoodon ampullatus. The sequence goes on along the minus strand of NC_136918.1, from coordinate 72,147,729 downwards.
ACAGGAATAAAGACACAGACCTACTAGAGAACGGACTTGAGGATATGGGGAGGGGCAAGGGTAAGCTCTGACAAAGCGAGAGAGAGGCATGGACATATATACACTACCAAATGTAAAACAGATAGCTACTGGGAAGCAGCCGCATAGCACAGGGAGATCAGCTCAGTGCTTTGTGACCACCTAGAAGGGTGGGATAGGGAGGGTGGGAGGGAGGGAGACACAAGAGGGAAGAGATATGGGAACATATGTATATGTATAACTGATTCACTTTGTTATAAGGCAGAAACTAACACACCATTGTAAAGCGATTATACTCCAATAAAGATGTAAAAAAAAAGTTTATACAACTCTCCTCAATACTCTGTAATAACGTATATGGGAACAGAATCTAAAAAACAGTGGATATATGTATAACTGATTCACTTTGCTGTACACCTGAAACTAACACAACATTGTAAATCAACTACACTCCAATAAAAATCAATTAACAAAAATGGGCAGAAGAGGTGAACAGACATTTTTCCAAAGAAGACATACCAGTCGGGCAACAGGCACATGAAAAGATGCTCAGCATCACTAACCGTCAGAGAAATACAAATCAAACCACCATGAGATACCACCTCACACCTGTAAGAACACCTAACATCAAAACGACCACAAATAACAAATGTTGGCTAGGTTGTGAAATAAAGGGGACCCCCGTACACTGTTGGTGGGAATGTGAATTGGTGCAGCCACTGTGGAAAACAGTGTGGAGGTTCCTCAAAAAACTAAATAGAATTACCATATGATACAGCAATTCCACTCCTGGGTATACATCCAAAGAAAACAAAAACACTACTTTGAAAAGATACATGCAGCTGAATGTTCATGGCAGCATTATTTATGACAGCCAAAATATGGAAACAACCTAAGTGTCCATCAACAGATGAACAGCTAAAGAAGCTGTGATGTGATACATATATGCATGTGTGTGTCTGTGTGTATGTATATACTCAGCCATAAAAAAAAAGAGTGAAATTTTGTCATTTACAACAACATGGATAGACTTGTAGGGTATTATGCATAGTGAAATAAGTCAGACAGAGAAAGACAAATACTGTTATGTTATCACTTAAACATGGAATCCAGAAAATAAAACAAACTAGTGAATATAACAAAAAAGAAACAGATTCACAGATATAGAGAACAAACTCGTGGTTACAAGTGGGGAGAGGCAAGATAGGGTAAGAGATGAAGAGGTATAAACTACTATGTTTAAAGTAATTAAGCTACAAGGATATATTGTACAACACAGGGAATACAGCCAATATTTATGTTTTGGCCGTACCCCGCAGCACACGGGGATCTTAGTTCCCTGAACAGGGACTGAACCCGGGCCCCCTGCAGTGGAAGCATGGAGCCTTAACCACTGGACCGCCAGGCAAGGGTCCATAGCCAATATTTTATAATAACTATAAATGGAGTATAATCTTTAGGAATTGTTCATCATTATCTTGTACACCTGAAACGTAACACTGTAACTCCATTATACCTCAATTTTTAAAAAACTAAAAAAGAACCCGACAACGACATATCACTTCATACCTGTTAGAATGGCTTTTATCAAAAGGCAAGAAATTAAAAGTGTTGGCGAGTACGTGGAGAAAAGTGAGCCCTCCTGCGGTGTCGGTGGGAATGTAAACTGGCACAGCCACTATGGAGAACGGTATGAAGATTCCTTAGAAATGCAGGAATAGAACTACCATATGATCCAGCTATCCCACTTCTGAGTATTTATCCAAAGTATATGAAGACACTAACTTGAAAACACTTATGCACCCCCATGTTCATTGCAGCATTATTTACAATAGTCAAGGTATAGCAACAACCGCAGTGCCCATCAACCAATAAATGAATAAAGAAGATGTGAAACACAATATATACAATACAGATACAGCCATAGAAAAAAAATAAAACCTGGCCATTTGCCACAGCATGGATGGACACTGAGAGTATTATGCTAAGTGAAAGAAGTCAGCTAGAGAAAGCCAAATACCATATGATTTCACATAGATAGGGAATTTTTAAAAAAAACATACAAAGTAAATGAACAAACCACACCAAACAAAAACAAACATGTAGATACAGAGAACAGAGTAGTGGCTACCAGAGGGGAAAGGGTGAAATGGATAAAGAGGATCAACTCTGTGGTGACTATACAAACTAAATCTTTGTTGGTGAGCATGCTGTAGTGTGTACAGAAGTAGAAATATAATGTTGTCCATATGAAACTTATATAATGTTATAAACAAATGTTACCTCAATAGAAAATAATTTTTAAAAAAGATATACATATAGCAATGATTAAAATGACTATTCGTGGAATTTAAGTTCCAGTTATGGAGGGAAGTGAAGAACTGATAGTTTAAGTTTCACTGAAAAGATGAATTTTTCCAGAAGGGCATAAGCATTGATGGAGTTTGGATATGTAAAGGGCTAAGCTAGAAAGTTAGGAGGTAGCCACTACTCTGAGAATAAATCTTTTAAATTGTGATTACAGAGGGGGTCCCAATTTGGAGTAATTGTTACTGAGCCACGTTCATTTGCCTCACACACAGAAAGCCCAACTCTGAGATAGAGAGGTTTGCAGCAGAGAAAGGGTTTATTCACAAGGCAGTCAAGCAAGGAGAAAGGAGAACAAATCTCAAATCCATCTCCCCAAAGGCCAGGGGCTAGGGATATTTACTGGATAAAGAATTAGGGTGGCCTGAGGTGCAGGGAGTGTGGGGAAAGGTGACTGGAAATGAGAAAAAGATTGGGTCGGGACTTCCCTGGTGGCACAGTGGTTAAGAATCCGCCTACCAAAAAAAAAAAAAAAGAATCCGCCTACCAATGCAGGGGACATGGGTTCGAGCCCTGGTCTGGGAAGATCTCACATGCCTCGGAGCAACTAAGCCCTTGAGCCACAAGTACTGAGCCTGCACTCTAGAGCCTGCGTGCCACAACTACTGAGCCCGTGTGCCACAACTGCTGAAGCCCACGCTCCTAGTGTCCGTGTTCCACAACAAGAGAAGCCACCACAATGAGAGGCCTGCACACTGCAACGAAGAGAAGCCCCCGCTCACTGCAAATAGAGAAAGCCCGCATGCAGCAACGAAGACCCAACGCAGCCAAAAATAAATAAGTTAAATAAATAAATACATTTTTAAAAAAAGATGTATCGTTATTCTCGGCAGGTGCAACTAAGCTACGTGCTTCTTCAGAGGATGCATGTTCAGAAAATGTCGACATTAGCATATTCTTAGGGTGGAGGTTTTGGCCCTCTGACATCAAATGGCCACCGATCAGACACTCTCGCATGCCCGAGGGGAGAGGCGGTTGTCCCAACCAGTCTTAACCAGCTGAAGTTCAAACTGGACAACTGACTCCAAGTTCCAAAAAGACAACTCGGGCAAACATCTTAAGACTCTTACATCAGACGTACTTATCTGTAGGGGTCGTGAAGAGGCCTTGTAGCTTACTCTTTAGGCTACATCATGCTTGGGGGATATGCAAGTTTTTGTAAAAACAGTTAAATTGAGCTTGACCAGCGAAGGCAGTTTACAGTTTACTATTTACTAATTAAGTTATAGTCTAATGGATGTAACTGATGACTACCATATAAGTTTCATAATGACAAGGTAAAGAGTATGAGTCAGTGAGGTAGGAGGGAGGACAAAATTACTGAAGAGGAAGAGAACTGAGAAGCCAAGATGTGGGGGGAGGAGGGATCCATGACAATATTAAACTCACCACAAACTACAGCAGATGTGCAATGAGTGAGAATTACAGTGAATCAAGTGCGAAAGTCTTCAAAGACTGTGATAGAGACATTTGCTACACATACATTTGATAAGTGACTGGTAGTAGTATGACTGAACCCCAATGTCTTTAAACAATATTTTGTTTATTTACAGAATGTGGTAATACTATGAAGGCCATAGAGAGAGGGATGAGATAGAGAGTAAGTGAAGAAACCATTCCAAACAAAATGGTCAGAAATGCCCTTTTCAAGAAAGTGCCCTCAGAGTTGGTCTTTGAAGAACGAACCAGCACTGCAAAAAGTTGGAGGAAAAGTTGAAACCTAATTTTTTTAAGTAAAAAAAAAACCAAGAAGATGGGAATATTTCAAAGAATTAAATATAATATTGGCTAATAAGCATGTGAAAAAAATGATCCACCTTGACTGGCAATCAGAAATGCAAAATGAAAACACAATGATATAGCATTTTACTACACCAGGTTGGAAAACAGTTAAGAGTCTATCAATAAGAAATGTTTACAAGGATGTCATGAAATGGAAACATACTCCGCTCACAGGAGTTTAAACTGTGAAAAATATTTTGGGGAAAAAAAAGAGGAAGGCGTTACCTATTAACATTTTTTAAATCTTTTTTTATAATTTTAAAATTTATTTATTTGTTTATTTATTTATCTATTTATTTATTTTTGGCTGTGTCTGGTCTTCGGTGCTGCATGCTGGCTTTTCTCTAGTTGAGGCCAGCAGGGGCTACTCTTGGTTGCAGTGTGCGGGCTTCTCATTGCAGTGGCTTCTCTTGTTGCAGAGCACAGGCTCTAGGCGCAAGGGCTTCAGTAGTTGTGGCGCACGGGTTTTGCTGCTCTGCAGCATGTGGGGTCTTCCCAGATCAGGGATCAAACCCATGTCCCCTGCATTGGCAGGCAGATTCTTAACCACTGCGTCACCAGGGAAGTCCCTACCTATTAACTTGAAAAGACACACACAGGACCAATTATAGTAATTCACTCTTAGGTGTATGCAATAAATGTATGAGTTAAGAGTTCATGATTTAAAACCAGAGAAGTCTGCATTGGATGCCTATATCTAACACAAACTTGGTACATATTTAATTTTTGAAACCTCACTTGACCACTCTGAGCTTCAGGTGTTGTGAAAAGTAAAAAAGATCATTTTTTTTTTTCAGAGAGGGCAGGAAGACACTTTTGCAGGTCATAGATAACTTTTATGGTTTTGATTGTGGTGATAGTTTCACGAGTGTATTCTTATCTACAAACTCAAGTTGTTTACATTAAATGTGTACAGCTTTTAGTACATACCTTAACTACTGCGCCACCAGGGTCCTGGTGGCGCAGTAGTTAAGAATCCGCATGCCGGGTTCGAGCCCTGGTCCGGGAAGATCCCACATGCCGTGGAGCAAATAAGCCCATGTGCCGCAACTACTGAGCCTGCACTCTAGAGCCCAAGAGCCACGACTACTGAGCTTGCGTCCCACAACTACAGAAGCCCGTGTGCCTAGAGCCCGTGCTCCGCAACAAACAGAAGCCACCGCAACGAGAAGCCTGTGCACCGCAGCGAAGACTAGCCCCCGCTCGCTGCAACTAGAGAAAGCCCGCACGCAGCAACAAAGACCCAACGCAGCCAAAAGTACATAAAAATAAAAAATTTTTTCAGAACAAAGATCAGGGCTTCCCAGGTGGCACAGTGGTTGAGGGTCCGCCTGCCGACGCAGGGGACACGGGTTCGTGTCCCGGTCCGGGAAGATCCCGCATGCCGCGGAGGGGCTGGGCCCGTGAGCCATGGCCGCTGAGCCAGCGCGTCTGGAGCCTGTGCTCCGCAACGGGAGAGGCCACAACAGTGAGAGGCCCGCGTACCGCAAAATAAATAAATTAATTAATTAAATTTAATTTAATTTAGTAAATGAAGATCATTTTTTAAACCTCAGTAGAATGGTTGACATATAATAAATACTGAATACAACAATTTAATTATACTAAGATTGCTTTAATTTTATAACAGCTTTTATCTTCAGGAAGGAACTGCCACAAATATTTGACCATTAAGACAGAGCTTTACCTAAACATATATGAGTATTTTCCATTTACTCCTGAAATGAAAGCACAAGCATTAAAGGAATTTCATGGAACGTTTAGATAGGTCCGTTTTATGTTGCCAGGGGGGTGGTCTATTTGAGTGGTTCTTTTCTCTAGAATGCCTGAAATCAAAGGAAAATATTAACCTTAAAGGTGACTAATATTTAAAGTTCCATTTTCGGTGTATCTTTTTTTCTCTAAAAATGAAGTACACGAGTATTCTGGCCCCTGGAGGACTTTAACAGTAGCTTTCTACCAACCACAGCCCCGGCTATTGGGCAGCACAGATACCGCGAGGTCTACGGGGCGGAGCCTTGGAGGGGGCGGGGCTTCGCGTGACATTTTGCGACTAGGATTTCACTGGCTTCACCCGCAACATCTTTCGCTGTCTGTTGCGTAGACGAATCGGCGTGACGAGCTGAAGATTCGAAGGCGCCAGGCCCAGCCCCGCGCCAGACGCCGTTCCCCTAGAAACCTGAACTGCAGGACCAACTGCAGGAGGCGGCCCCGGAGCTCCGAGGACTCGTCCCGTATCGCGCCGTCCTGCCGTCCCCGCATCGCGCCGCCCCGCCCCGGCTTGCCTCAGCCGTCGTCGAAACCCGTCACAGCGTGCAGGATCGAGCGCCTCCTCGCCCTCTGCCAGGCCCCGGGGGCGCCGTCCGTCGGTCGAGGTCATGGGCAAACGGCCCCGCAGGCCCAGTGCCTACCCTGCGGACTGGTGGGGACCGCAGACCGAAGGACCCGGCCCCGCCAAGCGCCGCCGGACGGAGGAGCCCGAGGAGCCCGAGTCCGAGTCCGAGGCGGCGCCCAGCCTGGACAACCTGACGGGACCTCCGGCCGCGGACGCGCTCACTTCCGTAGTGGTCCTGCCCGCCGGCTGGGCCCTGCACCTGCCCCTAGATGGCGTCGACGTGCTGCTGGAGCCCAAGCCCACGTCCGTGCTGCAAGTGTCTCTCGGAGATCACATCCTCATGCTGGTCCCCGAGGCCCTCCTGGGCTGGGGCGTGGAAGGCCCGTGGGGACAGGGCCTGCAACGGGCCGCTTTCCTGAGCGCTCCAGGGGAGTACATGGCCCGGGAGCCGGGATTCTTCTGCGCAGCTGTCCCAGAGATCGCCCGCCAAGAAGAGGCCAACCAGGAGGAAGCAGACGCCGAGCTCCTGCCGCCTGGGATGGAGGCTGAAGCCGGCTCCGTCGCTGAGCTCCGCAGCCCCACCGCAAGGGTGTCGGGACCCAGCGCGCAGGGCTTTGTCCCAGAGCCCCGTCCTCGGGCGCCCAATCCTAGTCCAGAGAAACGCTCTCCTCACCACGACGACAACCTGCACTTGCGCCTTCGGGAGCTCTCCCTCGACTCACCACTCCAACCTCTACCTCCCTCTCCGAGTCCGGGTCCTCACGAGCGCCCCCAACGCTCTTACCGTCCTAAGCGCGAGGCCCAGAGATGTCTGTTCCCGGAATGAACTGCACCCCGGTGTACACACACACACACACACACACACACACACACACACACAAATTCTGGCTACCATCCTGGAGGCCCAATGGATTTCCCGGCGTCTTTTACACTGAATGTCCTACAACCTGGAAATTAAGCATCTCGTGGGCCAACAACTCCTTTTTCCCTCCAGACTGGCTATAGTAGCAGGAGAAGACGTCAGGAAAAGAAAGCAGACTCTAGACCTCATCTTTGAAATGGAAAATCTGCCCAGGGATACCGGACAATGTGTGTTCAGACGTCTGGACTTCTTTACAACATCATTCTCAGGCCTATCCATTCCCGCTCGTTTGCATTGGTTATTTTCTCTCAAATTCTTCTCTCTCCAGCACCATACCCTATTGCTACCCTATTTCTCCCCAAACCAATAAATAACTGGATTTCTCATGTTATATGTTTTCCCATGCATTTATGAAGATTTTTAGCCATGGCTTTTCTCTTTCTTGGTGTTTTGAGCTGCTCTCCTGGAAAGTTGCAAAATAGTATGATGGTTACTATACATAATTGTATGATGTTTGTTCATAGCTTCCTCTTAACCTGAGGAAGTTCTCTTCCAGTCAAGTTCACTTTTCATTATGAATAAATGCTGGATTTTTTTTATTAGTTTCTGCTTTATAACAAAGTGAATCAGTCATACATATACATCTGTTCCCACATCCCTTCCCTCATGCATCTCCCTCCCTCCCACCCTCCCCATCCCACCCCTCCAGGCAGTCACAAAGCACCCAGCTGATCTCCCTGTGCTCTGCGGCTGCTTCCCACTATCTATCTACCTTACATTTGGTAGTGTATATATGTCCATGCCTCTCTTTCGCTTTGTCACAGCTTACCCTTCCCCCTCCCCATATCCTCAAGTCCATTCTCAAGTAGGTCTGTGTCTTTATTTCTGTCTTACCCCTATGTTCTTCATGACATTTTTTTTTCTTAAATTCCATATATATGTATCAGCATACAGTATTTGTCTTTCTCTTTCTGACTTACTTCACTCTGTATGACAGACTCTAGGTCCATCCACCTCATTACAAATAGCTCAATTTCATTTCTTTTTATGGCTGAGTAATATTCCATTGTATATATGTGCCACATCTTCTTTACCCATTCATCCGATGATGGACACTTAGGTTGTTTCCATCTCCGGGCTATTGTAAATAGGACTGCTATGAACATTTTGGTACGTGACTCTTTTTGAATTATGGTTTTCTCAGGGTATATGCCCAGTAGTGGGATTGCTGGGTCATATGGTAGTTCTATTTGTAGTTTTTTAAGGAACCTCCATACCGTTCTCCATAGTGGCTGTACCAATTCACATTCCCACCAGCAGTGCAAGAGGGTTCCCTTTTTTCCACACCCTCTCCATAAATGCTGGATTTTATCAGATGTTTTCAGCATGTATTAGGATATGCATTTCCTTTTTAAATCTCTTCCTCCGGTTATTTTGTCTCAGAGACTGATGTAAAATGTTTGCACTCCTGCTATTCCACATTATTCATACCTTTTAAATTCTACCCCGAGTTTTTCTTTTATAAATCAAACCTCTAACTTTTAAAACATTAATTTAGGGGCCTCCCTGGTTGCACAGTGGTTAAGAATCTGCCTGCTAATGCAGGGGACATGGGTTCGAGCCCTGGTCTGGGAAGATCCCACATGCCGTGGAGCAACTAAGCCCATGAGCCACAGCTGAAGCCCACGCACCTACAGCCCATGCTTCGCCACCAGAGAAGCCACTGCAGTGAGAAGCCCGTGCACCTCAACGAAGAGTAGACCCCACTCACCGCAACTAGAGAAAGCCCGTGCGCAGCAACGAAGACTCAATGCAGCCAAAAATAAATAAATAAAAAATTTAAAAAATAAAACATTAATTAATTACCATATTTCTTTCACATTTTTATAAAAGAAATAAAATCTACAGGTAAAGCCGAAAACAAGATGGTTTCAGTTTTTTTAAACAGCAATACTATTTATATTCACCAACATGCTTTACCATTTCCTCTCTACCTTTTTATTCTTATATTCCACTCTCAAAGTCTAGCCTCAATTTTCTTCTTGCTGAAGAATATACTTTAATAGTTCTTTCCACTATACCCTATGTGTAGTAAATTATCTTGGTTTTGTAAATCTCAACATGTTTTGTGTAGTACACTCTCATAGTCTTGTATATCTGAAAATTTTTATTATGTATTCATTCCTAATTCTAAAGTGTTATTTAAGTACTTTAAAGACATTACTCCATTGTTCTGCCATCTTTTATTGTTGTTGCAGGCAAGAGGTCTCTGCCAATCAAGTTGTTGTTCCTTTTATATTTGACTCAGCTGTTCATTAGCACATTTTTAAATTTTATTTTATTTTTTAATTGAAGTATAGTTGATTTACATTGTTGTGTTACTTTCTGGTGTACAGCAAAGTTATATATTTTTTCCATATTCTTTTACATGGTTATGGTTTATTACAGGATATTGAATATAGTTCCCTGTGCTATACAGTAGGACCTTGTTGTTTATCTGTTTTACACTGAATACATAATAGTTTTATATCTGCTAATCCCAAACTCCTAATTTATCTCTCCCCCACCCTCTTTCCCCTTTGGTAAACATAAGGTTGTTTTCTATGTCTGTGAGTCTATTTCTGTTTTGTAAATAACTTCATTTGTATCATATTTTAGATTCCACATATAAGTGATATCATATGATATTTATCTTTCTTTGACTTACTTCACTTAGTATGATAATCTCTAGGTCCATCCATGTTGCTACAAATGGCATCATCTCATTCTCATTTATGGCTGAGTAGTATTCCATTGTATAGGTATGCCACATCTTTTTATCCATTCATCTGTAGATAGACATTTAGGTTGCTTCCATGTCTTGGAAGCATTTATTTATTTATTTATTTATTTATTTAATTTTTGGCTGTGTTGGGATTTGTTGCTGCACGTGGGCTTTCTCTAGTTGCAGCGAGCGGGGGCTACTCTTCGTTGCAGTGCGCAGGCTTCTCATTACGGTGGCTTCTCTTGTTGCAGAGCACGGGCTCTAGGCACACGGGCCTCAGTAATTGTGGCATGTGGGCTCAGTAGCTGTGGCTCGTGGGCTCTAGGCTAGCGGGCTTCAGTAGTTGTGGCACACGGGCTTAGTTGCTTGGTGGCATGTGGGGTCTTCCCAGCCCAGGGCTCAAACCTGTGTCCCCTGCACTGGCAGGCAGATTCTTAACCACTGCGCCACCAAGGAAGTCGCCAGTTGGCTATTTTAAATAGTGCTACTATGAACATTGGGGTGCATGTATCTTTTCAAATTAGAGTTTTCTCGGGATATTTGCCCAGGAGTGGGACTGCGGGACCATATAGCAACTCTTTTTAGTTTCTTAAGGAATCTCCATACTGTTCTCCATAATGGCTGCACCAATTTACATTCCCTTCAACACTGTAGGAGAGTTCCCTTTTCTCCACACCCTCTCCAGCACTTATTATATGTGGACTTTTTAATGATGCTCATGCTGACCAGTGTGACGTGATACCTCATTGTAGTTTTGATTTGCATTTGTCTAGTAATTAGTGATGTTGAGCATATTTTCATGTGCTTCTTGGCCTTCTGTATGTCTTCTTTGGAGAAATGTCTATTTAGGTCTTCTGCCCTTTTTTTTTTTTTTTTTTGCGGTATGCGGGCCTCTCACTGTTGTGGCCTCTCCCGTTGCGCAGCACAGGCTCCGGATGCGCAGGCTCAGCAGCCATGGCTCACGGGCCCAGCCGCTCCATGGCATGTGGGATCTTCCCGGACCGGGGCACGAACCCGTGTCCCCTGTATCGGCAGGCGGACTCTAAACCACTGCGCCACCAGGGAAGCCCTAAAGTCTTTAATGCATTGAGATGACTTTTGTGTGTGGTGTGAGATAGTGGTCTATTTTCTTTTTTTTTTTTCTTAGCATGTGGCTGTCCAGTTTTCCCAACGCCATTTTTTAATCTAAATTTATTTATTTATTTATTTTTGGCTGCGTTGGGTCTTCGTTGCAGTGCATGGGCTTCTCATTGCAGTGGCTTCTCTTGTTGCGGAGCACAGGCTCTAGGCACACGGGCTTTGGTAGTTGTGGCACAGGGGCTCAGTAGTTGTGGCTCGCGGGCTCTAGGGCACAGGCTCAGTAGTTGTGGCGCACGGGCTTAGTTGCTCCGTGGCATGTGGGATCTTGCCAGACCAGGAATCGAACCCGTGTCCCCCTGCATTGGCAGACGGATTTTTAACCACTGCACCACCAGGGAAGTTCCCCCGTCACCATTTATTGAAGAGACTGTCCTTTTCCATTGTACACTCTTTGCTTCCTTGCCATGAATTCATTATCCGTATATGTATGGATTTACTCCCAGGTTCTCAGTTATGTTCCATTGACCTATGTATCTGCTTTTCTGCAAATATAATGCTGTTTTGATTATTGTAGCTTTATAATATAGTTTTAAATCAGAGAGTGTGATACCTCCAACTCTGTTCTTTTTATCAGGATTGCTTTGGCTGTTCAGGGTCTCTTATGGTTTCATGTAAATCTAAGACTTTTGTATTCTATTTTTGCGAAAAATATCCTTGTGACTTCGATAGAGATTGCATTGAATCTGAAGATTGCTTTAGGTAATAGAGACATTTGAACGATGTTATTTCTTCCAATCCATGAGCACAGAACACTTTTCCACTTATTTGTCTCCTCAGGCAAGGGAAACACAGGCAAAAGTAAACAAATAGGATTACATCAAACTAAGAAGTTTCTGCACAGTAAAGGAAACCAGCAACAAAATGAAAAGGGAACCTACCTAATGGAAGAAGATGCTTGCACATCATATATCCAGTAAGGGGTTAACATCCAAAATATAGAAAGAACTCACAACAACAACAACAAAAATAAAACAACCCCAAAATGGGTATAGGACATTTTCCAAAGAAGACATAGATGGCCAATAGACATATGAAAAGATGTTCAACATCACAAATTATTAGAGAAATGCAAATCAAAACCACAAAAATCTATTCCTCTTAAAGTCTATGTCTCATGTAAGTATTGCTCCCCAGCTTTCTTTTTATTTCCATTTGCATGGAGTATCTTTTTCCATCCCCTCACTTTCAGTCTATGTGTGTCTTTAGATCTGAAGTGAGTCTCTTGTAGGCAGCATATATATGGGTCTTGTTTTTGTATCCATTCAGCCACTCTTCTTTTTTTTCAAAACAAACAACTTTTTATTGAAGTATAGTTGATTTACAATGTTGTATTAGTTTCAGGTGTACAGCAAAGCGATCTATATATGTATATATTCTTTTTCAGATTCTTTTCCATTATAAGTTATTATATACAAAATATTGAATAGAGTTCCCTGTGCCATACAGTAGGTCCTCATTTATCTATCGCCCTATGTCTTTTGATTGGAGCATTTAGTCCATTTACTTTGAATAATTATTGATGTGTATGTTCTTATTGCCATTTTATTAATTGTTTTGACGTTGTTTTGTAGTGCTTTTTTCTTCCTTTCTTCTTCTTTCATTCTTTTGTCTTGTGATTTGATGACTATCTTTAATGTCATGTTCAAATTCTTGCCTCTTTTTTCTGTGTGCATCTATTATAGATTTTTCTGTTTGTGTCTATCATGAAGTTTATATACAGTGATATATTGTTATATGTGATTGTTTTAAGTTGCTGATCTCAAATCTCAAATGCATTTAACAACCCTACAATTGTACTCTCCTCCCCTTATGATTACTGTTTTTGACATCATATTTTACATCTAATTATTTTGTGTATCCCCAAACTGCTTACTGTAGATACAGATGATATTACTACTTTTGGCTTTTAACCTTCCTACTAGCTTTGTACATGGTTGATTTTCTATCTTTACTGTGTATTTTTTTTAATCTGTCTCCTAAGGCAAAGGAAACAAAAGCCAAAATAAACAAATGGGACCTAATTAAACCTAAAAGTTTTCACACAGCAAAGGAAACCATCAACAAAATGAAAAGACAACCTACTGACTGGGGGAAAATATTTGGGAATGAGATGACCAATAAGAGGTTAATATCCAAAATATATAAACAGCTCATACAACTCAATAGGAAAAAGCAAGCCACCTGATTGAAAAATGGGCAGAAGGAACAGGATAGAAAGCCCAGAGATAAACCCACGCACATATGGTCACCTTATCATTGATAAAGGAGGCAGGAATGTACAGTGGAGAAAGGACAGCCTCTTCAATAAGTGGTGCTGGGAAAACTGGACAGGTCCATGTAAAAGTATGACATTAGATCACTCCCTAACACCATACACAAAAATAAGCTCAAAATGGATTAAAGACCTAAATGTAACACCAGAAACTATCAAACTCTTAGAGGAAAACATAGGCAGAACACTCTATGACATAAATCACAACAAGATCCTTTTGGACCCACCTCCTAGAGAAATGGAAATAAAAACAAAGGTAAACAAATGGGACCTAATGAAACTTCAAAGCTTTTGCACAGCAAAGGAAACCATAAACAAGACCAAAGACAACCCTCGGAATGGGACAAAATATTTCCAAATGAAGCAACTGACAAAGGATTAATCTCCAAAATTTATAAGCAGCTCATGCAGCTCAGTAGCAAACAAACAAACAACCCAACCCAAAAATGGGCAGAAGACCTAAATAGACATTTCTCCAAAGAAGATATACAGACTCGCAACAAACACACGAAAGAATGCTCAACATCATTAATCATTAGAGAAATGCAAGTCAAAACTACAATGAGATATCATCTCACACCAGTCAGAATGGCCATCATCTAAAAGTCTAGAAACAATAAATGCTGGAGAGGGTGTGGAGAAAAGGGAACACTCTTGCACTGCTGGTGGGAATGTGAATTGGTACAGCCACTATGGAGAACAGTATGGAGGTTCCTTAAAAAACTACAAATAGAACTACCATATGACCCAGCAATCCCACTACTGGGCATATACCCTGAGAAAACCATAATTCAAAAAGAGTCATGTACCAAAATGTTCATTGCAGCTCTATTCACAATAGCCCAGAGCTGGAAACAACCTAAGTGTCCATCATTGGATGAATGGATAAAGAAGATGTGGCACATATATACAATGGAATATTACTCAGCCATAAAAAGAAACGAAATTGAGCTATTTGTAATGAGGTGGATGGACCTAGAGTCTGTCATACAGAGTGAAGTCAGTCAGAAAGAGAAAGACAAATACCATATGCTAACACATAGATATGGAATTTAAGGGAAAAAATTGTCATGAAGAACCTAGGGGTAAGACAGGAATAAAGACACAGACCTACTAGAGAACGGACTTGAGGATATGGGGAGGGGCAAGCGTAAGCTCTGACAAAGCGAGAGAGAGGCATGGACATATATACACTACCAAATGTAAAACAGATAGCTACTGGGAAGCGGCCGCATAGCACAGGGAGATCAGCTCAGTGCTTTGTGACCACCTAGAAGGGTGGGATAGGGAGGGTGGGAGGGAGGGAGACACAAGAGGGAAGAGATATGGGAACATATGTATATGTATAACTGATTCACTTTGTTATAAGGCAGAAACTAACACACCATTGTAAAGCGATTATACTCCAATAAAGATGTAAAAAAAAAGTTTATACAACTCTCCTCAATACTCTGTAATAACGTATATGGGAACAGAATCTAAAAAACAGTGGATATATGTATAACTGATTCATTTTGCTGTACACCTGAAACTAACACAACATTGTAAATCAACTACACTCCAATAAAAATCAATTAACAAAAATGGGCAGAAGAGGTGAACAGACATTTTTCCAAAGAAGACATACCAGTCGGGCAACAGGCACATGAAAAGATGCTCAGCATCACTAACCGTCAGAGAAATACAAATCAAACCACCATGAGATACCACCTCACACCTGTAAGAACACCTAACATCAAAACGACCACAAATAACAAATGTTGGCTAGGTTGTGAAATAAAGGGGACCCCCGTACACTGTTGGTGGGAATGTGAATTGGTGCAGCCACTGTGGAAAACAGTGTGGAGGTTCCTCAAAAAACTAAATAGAATTACCATATGATACAGCAATTCCACTCCTGGGTATACATCCAAAGAAAACAAAAACACTACTTTGAAAAGATACATGCAGCTGAATGTTCATGGCAGCATTATTTATGACAGCCAAAATATGGAAACAACCTAAGTGTCCATCAACAGATGAACAGCTAAAGAAGCTGTGATGTGATACATATATGCATGTGTGTGTCTGTGTGTATGTATATACTCAGCCATAAAAAAAAAGAGTGAAATTTTGTCATTTACAACAACATGGATAGACTTGTAGGGTATTATGCATAGTGAAATAAGTCAGACAGAGAAAGACAA
The DNA here is from genome assembly GCF_949752795.1 of Hyperoodon ampullatus. Taxonomy (NCBI): domain Eukaryota; kingdom Metazoa; phylum Chordata; class Mammalia; order Artiodactyla; family Ziphiidae; genus Hyperoodon; species Hyperoodon ampullatus. The sequence goes on along the minus strand of NC_136918.1, from coordinate 72,132,003 downwards.
ATACTGTTATGTTATCACTTAAACATGGAATCCAGAAAATAAAACAAACTAGTGAATATAACAAAAAAGAAACAGATTCACAGATATAGAGAACAAACTCGTGGTTACAAGTGGGAAGAGGCAAGATGGGGTAAGAGATGAAGAGGTATAAACTACTATGTTTAAAGTAATTAAGCTACAAGGATATATTGTACAACACAGGGAATACAGCCAATATTTATGTTTTGGCCGTACCCCGCAGCACACGGGGATCTTAGTTCCCTGAACAGGGACTGAACCCGGGCCCCCTGCAGTGGAAGCATGGAGCCTTAACCACTGGACCGCCAGGCAAGGGTCCATAGCCAATATTTTATAATAACTATAAATGGAGTATAATCTTTAGGAATTGTTCATCATTATCTTGTACACCTGAAACGTAACACTGTAACTCCATTATACCTCAATTTTTAAAAAACTAAAAAAGAACCCGACAACGACATATCACTTCATACCTGTTAGAATGGCTTTTATCAAAAGGCAAGAAATTAAAAGTGTTGGCGAGTACGTGGAGAAAAGTGAGCCCTCCTGCGGTGTCGGTGGGAATGTAAACTGGCACAGCCACTATGGAGAACGGTATGAAGATTCCTTAGAAATGCAGGAATAGAACTACCATATGATCCAGCTATCCCACTTCTGAGTATTTATCCAAAGTATATGAAGACACTAACTTGAAAACACTTATGCACCCCCATGTTCATTGCAGCATTATTTACAATAGTCAAGGTATAGCAACAACCGCAGTGCCCATCAACCAATAAATGAATAAAGAAGATGTGAAACACAATATATACAATACAGATACAGCCATAGAAAAAAAATAAAACCTGGCCATTTGCCACAGCATGGATGGACACTGAGAGTATTATGCTAAGTGAAAGAAGTCAGCTAGAGAAAGCCAAATACCATATGATTTCACATAGATAGGGAATTTTTAAAAAAAACATACAAAGTAAATGAACAAACCACACCAAACAAAAACAAACATGTAGATACAGAGAACAGAGTAGTGGCTACCAGAGGGGAAAGGGTGAAATGGATAAAGAGGATCAACTCTGTGGTGACTATACAAACTAAATCTTTGTTGGTGAGCATGCTGTAGTGTGTACAGAAGTAGAAATATAATGTTGTCCATATGAAACTTATATAATGTTATAAACAAATGTTACCTCAATAGAAAATAATTTTTTAAAAAGATATACATATAGCAATGATTAAAATGACTATTCGTGGAATTTAAGTTCCAGTTATGGAGGGAAGTGAAGAACTGATAGTTTAAGTTTCACTGAAAAGATGAATTTTTCCAGAAGGGCATAAGCATTGATGGAGTTTGGATATGTAAAGGGCTAAGCTAGAAAGTTAGGAGGTAGCCACTACTCTGAGAATAAATCTTTTAAATTGTGATTACAGAGGGGGTCCCAATTTGGAGTAATTGTTACTGAGCCACGTTCATTTGCCTCACACACAGAAAGCCCAACTCTGAGATAGAGAGGTTTGCAGCAGAGAAAGGGTTTATTCACAAGGCAGTCAAGCAAGGAGAAAGGAGAACAAATCTCAAATCCATCTCCCCAAAGGCCAGGGGCTAGGGATATTTACTGGATAAAGAATTAGGGTGGCCTGAGGTGCAGGGAGTGTGGGGAAAGGTGACTGGAAATGAGAAAAAGATTGGGTCGGGACTTCCCTGGTGGCACAGTGGTTAAGAATCCGCCTACCAAAAAAAAAAAAAAAGAATCCGCCTACCAATGCAGGGGACATGGGTTCGAGCCCTGGTCTGGGAAGATCTCACATGCCTCGGAGCAACTAAGCCCTTGAGCCACAAGTACTGAGCCTGCACTCTAGAGCCTGCGTGCCACAACTACTGAGCCCGTGTGCCACAACTGCTGAAGCCCACGCTCCTAGTGTCCGTGTTCCACAACAAGAGAAGCCACCACAATGAGAGGCCTGCACACTGCAACGAAGAGAAGCCCCCGCTCACTGCAAATAGAGAAAGCCCGCATGCAGCAACGAAGACCCAACGCAGCCAAAAATAAATAAGTTAAATAAATAAATACATTTTTAAAAAAAGATGTATCGTTATTCTCGGCAGGTGCAACTAAGCTACGTGCTTCTTCAGAGGATGCATGTTCAGAAAACGGCGACATTAGCATATTCTTAGGGTGGAGGTTTTGGCCCTCTGACATCAAATGGCCACCGATCAGACACTCTCGCATGCCCGAGGGGAGAGGCGGTTGTCCCAACCAGTCTTAACCAGCTGAAGTTCAAACTGGACAACTGACTCCAAGTTCCAAAAAAACAACTCGGGCAAACATCTTAAGACTCTTACATCAGACGTACTTATCTGTAGGGGTCGTGAAGAGGCCTTGTAGCTTACTCTTTAGGCTACATCATGCTTGGGGGATATGCAAGTTTTTGTAAAAACAGTTAAAGTGAGCTTGACCAGCGAAGGCAGTTTACAGTTTACTATTTACTAATTAAGTTATAGTCTAATGGATGTAACTGATGACTACCATATAAGTTTCATAATGACAAGGTAAAGAGTATGAGTCAGTGAGGTAGGAGGGAGGACAAAATTACTGAAGAGGAAGAGAACTGAGAAGCCAAGATGTGGGGGGAGGAGGGATCCATGACAATATTAAACTCACCACAAACTACAGCAGATGTGCAATGAGTGAGAATTACAGTGAATCAAGTGCGAAAGTCTTCAAAGACTGTGATAGAGACATTTGCTACACATACATTTGATAAGTGACTGGTAGTAGTATGACTGAACCCCAATGTCTTTAAACAATATTTTGTTTATTTACAGAATGTGGTAATACTATGAAGGCCATAGAGAGAGGGATGAGATAGAGAGTAAGTGAAGAAACCATTCCAAACAAAATGGTCAGAAATGCCCTTTTCAAGAAAGTGCCCTCAGAGTTGGTCTTTGAAGAACGAACCAGCACTGCAAAAAGTTGGAGGAAAAGTTGAAACCTAATTTTTTTAAGTAAAAAAAAAACCAAGAAGATGGGAATATTTCAAAGAATTAAATATAATATTGGCTAATAAGCATGTGAAAAAAATGATCCACCTTGACTGGCAATCAGAAATGCAAAATGAAAACACAATGATATAGCATTTTACTACACCAGGTTGGAAAACAGTTAAGAGTCTATCAATAAGAAATGTTTACAAGGATGTCATGAAATGGAAACATACTCCGCTCACAGGAGTTTAAACTGTGAAAAATATTTTGGGGAAAAAAAAGAGGAAGGCGTTACCTATTAACATTTTTTAAATCTTTTTTTATAATTTTAAAATTTATTTATTTGTTTATTTATTTATCTATTTATTTATTTTTGGCTGTGTCTGGTCTTCGGTACTGCATGCTGGCTTTTCTCTAGTTGAGGCCAGCAGGGGCTACTCTTGGTTGCAGTGCGCGGGCTTCTCATTGCAGTGGCTTCTCTTGTTGCAGAGCACAGGCTCTAGGCACAAGGGCTTCAGTAGTTGTGGCGCACGGGTTTTGCTGCTCTGCAGCATGTGGGGTCTTCCCAGATCAGGGATCAAACCCATGTCCCCTGCATTGGCAGGCAGATTCTTAACCACTGCGTCACCAGGGAAGTCCCTACCTATTAACTTGAAAAGACACACACAGGACCAATTATAGTAATTCACTCTTAGGTGTATGCAATAAATGTATGAGTTAAGAGTTCATGATTTAAAACCAGAGAAGTCTGCATTGGATGCCTATATCTAACACAAACTTGGTACATATTTAATTTTTGAAACCTCACTTGACCACTCTGAGCTTCAGGTGTTGTGAAAAGTAAAAAAGATCATTTTTTTTTTTTCAGAGAGGGCAGGAAGACACTTTTGCAGGTCATAGATAACTTTTATGGTTTTGATTGTGGTGATAGTTTCACGAGTGTATTTTTACCTACAAACTCAAGTTGTTTACATTAAATGTGTACAGCTTTTAGTACATACCTTAACTACTGCACCACCAGGACCCTGGTGGTGCAGTAGTTAAGAATCCGCATGCCGGGTTCGAGCCCTGGTCCGGGAAGATCCCACATGCCGTGGAGCAAATAAGCCCATGTGCCGCAACTACTGAGCCTGCACTCTAGAGCCCAAGAGCCACGACTACTGAGCCTGCGTCCCACAACTACAGAAGCCCGTGTGCCTAGAGCCCGTGCTCCGCAACAAACAGAAGCCACCGCAACGAGAAGCCTGTGCACCGCAGCGAAGACTAGCCCCCGCTCGCTGCAACTAGAGAAAGCCCGCACGCAGCAACAAAGACCCAACGCAGCCAAAAGTACATAAAAATAAAAAATTTTTTCAGAACAAAGATCAGGGCTTCCCAGGTGGCACAGTGGTTGAGGGTCCGCCTGCCGACGCAGGGGACACGGGTTCGTGTCCCGGTCCGGGAAGATCCCGCATGCCGCGGAGGGGCTGGGCCCGTGAGCCATGGCCGCTGAGCCAGCGCGTCTGGAGCCTGTGCTCCGCAACGGGAGAGGCCACAACAGTGAGAGGCCCGCGTACCGCAAAATAAATAAATTAATTAATTAAATTTAATTTAATTTAGTAAATGAAGATCATTTTTTAAACCTCAGTAGAATGGTTGACATATAATAAATACTGAATACAACAATTTAATTATACTAAGATTGCTTTAATTTTATAACAGCTTTTATCTTCAGGAAGGAACTGCCACAAATATTTGACCATTAAGACAGAGCTTTACCTAAACATATATGAGTATTTTCCATTCACTCCTGAAATGAAAGCACAAGCATTAAAGGAATTTCATGGAACGTTTAGATAGGTCCGTTTTATGTTGCCAGGGGGGTGGTCTATTTGAGTGGTTCTTTTCTCTAGAATGCCTGAAATCAAAGGAAAATATTAACCTTAAAGGTGACTAATATTTAAAGTTCCATTTTCGGTGTATCTTTTTTTCTCTAAAAATGAAGTACGCGAGTATTCTGGCCCCTGGAGGACTTTAACAGTAGCTTTCTACCAACCACAGCCCCGGCTATTGGGCAGCACAGATACCGCGAGGTCTACGGGGCGGAGCCTTGGAGGGGGCGGGGCTTCGCGTGACATTTTGCGACTAGGATTTCACTGGCTTCACCCGCAGCATCTTTCGCTGTCTGTTGCGTAGACGAATCGGCGTGACGAGCTGAAGATTCGAAGGCGCCAGGCCCAGCCCCGCGCCAGACGCCGTTCCCCTAGAAACCTGAACTGCAGGACCAACTGCAGGAGGCGGCCCCGGAGCTCCGAGGACTCGTCCCGTATCGCGCCGTCCTGCCGTCCCCGCATCGCGCCGCCCCGCCCCGGCTTGCCTCAGCCGTCGTCGAAACCCGTCACAGCGTGCAGGATCGAGCGCCTCCTCGCCCTCTGCCAGGCCCCGGGGGCGCCGTCCGTCGGTCGAGGTCATGGGCACACGGCCCCGCAGGCCCAGTGCCTACCCTGCGGACTGGTGGGGACCGCAGACCGAAGGACCCGGCCCCGCCAAGCGCCGCCGGACGGAGGAGCCCGAGGAGCCCGAGTCCGAGTCCGAGGCGGCGCCCAGCCTGGACAACCTGACGGGACCTCCGGCCGCGGACGCGCTCACTTCCGTAGTGGTCCTGCCCGCCGGCTGGGCCCTGCACCTGCCCCTAGATGGCGTCGACGTGCTGCTGGAGCCCAAGCCCACGTCCGTGCTGCAAGTGTCTCTCGGAGATCACATCCTCATGCTGGTCCCCGAGGCCCTCCTGGGCTGGGGCGTGGAAGGCCCGTGGGGACAGGGCCTGCAACGGGCCGCTTTCCTGAGCGCTCCAGGGGAGTACATGGCCCGGGAGCCGGGATTCTTCTGCGCAGCTGTCCCAGAGATCGCCCGCCAAGAAGAGGCCAACCAGGAGGAAGCAGACGCCGAGCTCCTGCCGCCTGGGATGGAGGCTGAAGCCGGCTCCGTCGCTGAGCTCCGCAGCCCCACCGCAAGGGTGTCGGGACCCAGCGCGCAGGGCTTTGTCCCAGAGCCCCGTCCTCGGGCGCCCAATCCTAGTCCAGAGAAACGCTCTCCTCACCACGACGACAACCTGCACTTGCGCCTTCGGGAGCTCTCCCTCGACTCACCACTCCAACCTCTACCTCCCTCTCCGAGTCCGGGTCCTCACGAGCGCCCCCAACGCTCTTACCGTCCTAAGCGCGAGGCCCAGAGATGTCTGTTCCCGGAATGAACTGCACCCCGGTGTACACACACACACACGCACACACACACACACACACACACACACAAATTCTGGCTACCATCCTGGAGGCCCAATGGATTTCCCGGCGTCTTTTACACTGAATGTCCTACAACCTGGAAATTAAGCATCTCGTGGGCCAACAACTCCTTTTTCCCTCCAGACTGGCTATAGTAGCAGGAGAAGACGTCAGGAAAAGAAAGCAGACTCTAGACCTCATCTTTGAAATGGAAAATCTGCCCAGGGATACCGGACAATGTGTGTTCAGACGTCTGGACTTCTTTACAACATCATTCTCAGGCCTATCCATTCCCGCTCGTTTGCATTGGTTATTTTCTCTCAAATTCTTCTCTCTCCAGCACCATACCCTATTGCTACCCTATTTCTCCCCAAACCAATAAATAACTGGATTTCTCATGTTATATGTTTTCCCATGCATTTATGAAGATTTTTAGCCATGGCTTTTCTCTTTCTTGGTGTTTTGAGCTGCTCTCCTGGAAAGTTGCAAAATAGTATGATGGTTACTATACATAATTGTATGATGTTTGTTCATAGCTTCCTCTTAACCTGAGGAAGTTCTCTTCCAGTCAAGTTCACTTTTCATTATGAATAAATGCTGGATTTTTTTTTATTAGTTTCTGCTTTATAACAAAGTGAATCAGTCATACATATACATCTGTTCCCACATCCCTTCCCTCATGCATCTCCCTCCCTCCCACCCTCCCCATCCCACCCCTCCAGGCAGTCACAAAGCACCCAGCTGATCTCCCTGTGCTCTGCGGCTGCTTCCCACTATCTATCTACCTTACATTTGGTAGTGTATATATGTCCATGCCTCTCTTTCGCTTTGTCACAGCTTACCCTTCCCCCTCCCCATATCCTCAAGTCCATTCTCAAGTAGGTCTGTGTCTTTATTTCTGTCTTACCCCTATGTTCTTCATGACATTTTTTTTTCTTAAATTCCATATATATGTATCAGCATACAGTATTTGTCTTTCTCTTTCTGACTTACTTCACTCTGTATGACAGACTCTAGGTCCATCCACCTCATTACAAATAGCTCAATTTCATTTCTTTTTATGGCTGAGTAATATTCCATTGTATATATGTGCCACATCTTCTTTACCCATTCATCCGATGATGGACACTTAGGTTGTTTCCATCTCCGGGCTATTGTAAATAGGACTGCTATGAACATTTTGGTACGTGACTCTTTTTGAATTATGGTTTTCTCAGGGTATATGCCCAGTAGTGGGATTGCTGGGTCATATGGTAGTTCTATTTGTAGTTTTTTAAGGAACCTCCATACCGTTCTCCATAGTGGCTGTACCAATTCACATTCCCACCAGCAGTGCAAGAGGGTTCCCTTTTTTCCACACCCTCTCCATTCATGCTGGATTTTATCAGATGTTTTCAGCATGTATTAGGATATGCATTTCCTTTTTAAATCTCTTCCTCCGGTTATTTTGTCTCAGAGACTGATGTAAAATGTTTGCATTCCTGCTATTACACATTATTCATACCTTTTAAATTCTACCCCGAGTTTTTTCTTTTGTAAATCAAACCTCTAACTTTTAAAACATTAATTTAGGGGCCTCCCTGGTGGCACAGTGGTTAAGAATCTGCCTGCTAATGCAGGGGACATGGGTTCGAGCCCTGGTCTGGGAAGATCCCACATGCCGTGGAGCAACTAAGCCCATGAGCCACAGCTGAAGCCCACGCACCTACAGCCCATGCTTCGCCACCAGAGAAGCCACTGCAGTGAGAAGCCCGTGCACCTCAACGAAGAGTAGCCCCCACTCACCGCAACTAGAGAAAGCCCGTGCGCAGCAACGAAGACTCAATGCAGCCAAAAATAAATAAATAAAAAATTTAAAAAATAAAACATTAATTAATTACCATATTTCTTTCACATTTTTATAAAAGAAATAAAATCTACAGGTAAAGCCGAAAACAAGATGGTTTCAGTTTTTTTAAACAGCAATACTATTTATATTCACCAACATGCTTTACCATTTCCTCTCTACCTTTTTATTCTTATATTCCACTCTCAAAGTCTAGCCTCAATTTTCTTCTTGCTGAAGAATATACTTTAATAGTTCTTTCCACTATACCCTATGTGTAGTAAATTATCTTGGTTTTGTAAATCTCAACATGTTTTGTGTAGTACACTCTCATAGTCTTGTATATCTGAAAATTTTTATTATGTATTCATTCCTAATTCTAAAGTGTTATTTAAGTACTTTAAAGACATTACTCCATTGTTCTGCCATCTTTTATTGTTGTTGCAGGCAAGAGGTCTCTGCCAATCAAGTTGTTGTTCCTTTTATATTTGACTCAGCTGTTCATTAGCACATTTTTAAATTTTATTTTATTTTTTAATTGAAGTATAGTTGATTTACATTGTTGTGTTACTTTCTGGTGTACAGCAAAGTTATATATTTTTTCCATATTCTTTTACATGGTTATGGTTTATTACAGGATATTGAATATAGTTCCCTGTGCTATACAGTAGGACCTTGTTGTTTATCTGTTTTACACTGAATACATAATAGTTTTATATCTGCTAATCCCAAACTCCTAATTTATCTCTCCCCCACCCTCTTTCCCCTTTGGTAAACATAAGGTTGTTTTCTATGTCTGTGAGTCTATTTCTGTTTTGTAAATAACTTCATTTGTATCATATTTTAGATTCCACATATAAGTGATATCATATGATATTTATCTTTCTTTGACTTACTTCACTTAGTATGATAATCTCTAGGTCCATCCATGTTGCTACAAATGGCATCATCTCATTCTCATTTATGGCTGAGTAGTATTCCATTGTATAGGTATGCCACATCTTTTTATCCATTCATCTGTAGATAGACATTTAGGTTGCTTCCATGTCTTGGAAGCATTTATTTATTTATTTATTTATTTATTTAATTTTTGGCTGTGTTGGGATTTGTTGCTGCACGTGGGCTTTCTCTAGTTGCAGCGAGCGGGGGCTACTCTTCGTTGCAGTGCGCAGGCTTCTCATTACGGTGGCTTCTCTTGTTGCAGAGCACGGGCTCTAGGCACACGGGCCTCAGTAATTGTGGCATGTGGGCTCAGTAGCTGTGGCTCGTGGGCTCTAGGCTAGCGGGCTTCAGTAGTTGTGGCACACGGGCTTAGTTGCTTGGTGGCATGTGGGGTCTTCCCAGCCCAGGGCTCAAACCTGTGTCCCCTGCACTGGCAGGCAGATTCTTAACCACTGCGCCACCAAGGAAGTCGCCAGTTGGCTATTTTAAATAGTGCTACTATGAACATTGGGGTGCATGTATCTTTTCAAATTAGAGTTTTCTCGGGATATTTGCCCAGGAGTGGGACTGCGGGACCATATAGCAACTCTTTTTAGTTTCTTAAGGAATCTCCATACTGTTCTCCATAATGGCTGCACCAATTTACATTCCCTTCAACACTGTAGGAGAGTTCCCTTTTCTCCACACCCTCTCCAGCACTTATTATATGTGGACTTTTTAATGATGCTCATGCTGACCAGTGTGACGTGATACCTCATTGTAGTTTTGATTTGCATTTGTCTAGTAATTAGTGATGTTGAGCATATTTTCATGTGCTTCTTGGCCTTCTGTATGTCTTCTTTGGAGAAATGTCTATTTAGGTCTTCTGCCCTTTTTTTTTTTTTTTTTTGCGGTATGCGGGCCTCTCACTGTTGTGGCCTCTCCCGTTGCGCAGCACAGGCTCCGGATGCGCAGGCTCAGCAGCCATGGCTCACGGGCCCAGCCGCTCCATGGCATGTGGGATCTTCCCGGACCGGGGCACGAACCCGTGTCCCCTGTATCGGCAGGCGGACTCTCAACCACTGCGCCACCAGGGAAGCCCTAAAGTCTTTAATGCATTGAGATGACTTTTGTGTGTGGTGTGAGATAGTGGTCTATTTTCTTTTTTTTTTTTCTTAGCATGTGGCTGTCCAGTTTTCCCAACGCCATTTTTTAATCTAAATTTATTTATTTATTTATTTTTGGCTGCGTTGGGTCTTCGTTGCAGTGCATGGGCTTCTCATTGCAGTGGCTTCTCTTGTTGCGGAGCACAGGCTCTAGGCACACGGGCTTTGGTAGTTGTGGCACAGGGGCTCAGTAGTTGTGGCTCGCGGGCTCTAGGGCACAGGCTCAGTAGTTGTGGCGCACGGGCTTAGTTGCTCCGTGGCATGTGGGATCTTGCCAGACCAGGAATCGAACCCGTGTCCCCCTGCATTGGCAGACGGATTTTTAACCACTGCACCACCAGGGAAGTTCCCCCGTCACCATTTATTGAAGAGACTGTCCTTTTCCATTGTACACTCTTTGCTTCCTTGCCATGAATTCATTATCCGTATATGTATGGATTTACTCCCAGGTTCTCAGTTATGTTCCATTGACCTATGTATCTGCTTTTCTGCAAATATAATGCTGTTTTGATTATTGTAGCTTTATAATATAGTTTTAAATCAGAGAGTGTGATACCTCCAACTCTGTTCTTTTTATCAGGATTGCTTTGGCTGTTCAGGGTCTCTTATGGTTTCATGTAAATCTAAGACTTTTGTATTCTATTTTTGCGAAAAATATCCTTGTGACTTCGATAGAGATTGCATTGAATCTGAAGATTGCTTTAGGTAATAGAGACATTTGAACGATGTTATTTCTTCCAATCCATGAGCACAGAACACTTTTCCACTTATTTGTCTCCTCAGGCAAGGGAAACACAGGCAAAAGTAAACAAATAGGATTACATCAAACTAAGAAGTTTCTGCACAGTAAAGGAAACCAGCAACAAAATGAAAAGGGAACCTACCTAATGGAAGAAGATGCTTGCAAATCATATATCCAGTAAGGGGTTAACATCCAAAATATAGAAAGAACTCACAACAACAACAACAAAAATAAAACAACCCCAAAATGGGTATAGGACATTTTCCAAAGAAGACATAGATGGCCAATAGACACATGAAAAGATGTTCAACATCACAAATTATTAGAGAAATGCAAATCAAAACCACAAAAATCTATTCCTCTTAAAGTCTATGTCTCATGTAAGTATTGCTCCCCAGCTTTCTTTTTATTTCCATTTGCATGGAGTATCTTTTTCCATCCCCTCACTTTCAGTCTATGTGTGTCTTTAGATCTGAAGTGAGTCTCTTGTAGGCAGCATATATATGGGTCTTGTTTTTGTATCCATTCAGCCACTCTTCTTTTTTTTCAAAACAAACAACTTTTTATTGAAGTATAGTTGATTTACAATGTTGTATTAGTTTCAGGTGTACAGCAAAGCGATCTATATATGTATATATTCTTTTTCAGATTCTTTTCCATTATAAGTTATTATATACAAAATATTGAATAGAGTTCCCTGTGCCATACAGTAGGTCCTCATTTATCTATCGCCCTATGTCTTTTGATTGGAGCATTTAGTCCATTTACTTTGAATAATTATTGATGTGTATGTTCTTATTGCCATTTTATTAATTGTTTTGACGTTGTTTTGTAGTGCTTTTTTCTTCCTTTCTTCTTCTTTCATTCTTTTGTCTTGTGATTTGATGACTATCTTTAATGTCATGTTCAAATTCTTGCCTCTTTTTTCTGTGTGCATCTATTATAGATTTTTCTGTTTGTGTCTATCATGAAGTTTATATACAGTGATATATTGTTATATGTGATTGTTTTAAGTTGCTGATCTCAAATCTCAAATGCATTTAACAACCCTACAATTGTACTCTCCTCCCCTTATGATTACTGTTTTTGACATCATATTTTACATCTAATTATTTTGTGTATCCCCAAACTGCTTACTGTAGATACAGATGATATTACTACTTTTGGCTTTTAACCTTCCTACTAGCTTTGTACATGGTTGATTTTCTATCTTTACTGTGTATTTTTTTTAATCTGTCTCCTAAGGCAAAGGAAACAAAAGCCAAAATAAACAAATGGGACCTAATTAAACCTAAAAGTTTTCACACAGCAAAGGAAACCATCAACAAAATGAAAAGACAACCTACTGACTGGGGGAAAATATTTGGGAATGAGATGACCAATAAGAGGTTAATATCCAAAATATATAAACAGCTCATACAACTCAATAGGAAAAAGCAAGCCACCTGATTGAAAAATGGGCAGAAGGAACAGGATAGAAAGCCCAGAGATAAACCCACGCACATATGGTCACCTTATCATTGATAAAGGAGGCAGGAATGTACAGTGGAGAAAGGACAGCCTCTTCAATAAGTGGTGCTGGGAAAACTGGACAGGTCCATGTAAAAGTATGACATTAGATCACTCCCTAACACCATACACAAAAATAAGCTCAAAATGGATTAAAGACCTAAATGTAACACCAGAAACTATCAAACTCTTAGAGGAAAACATAGGCAGAACACTCTATGACATAAATCACAACAAGATCCTTTTGGACCCACCTCCTAGAGAAATGGAAATAAAAACAAAGGTAAACAAATGGGACCTAATGAAACTTCAAAGCTTTTGCACAGCAAAGGAAACCATAAACAAGACCAAAGACAACCCTCGGAATGGGACAAAATATTTCCAAATGAAGCAACTGACAAAGGATTAATCTCCAAAATTTATAAGCAGCTCATGCAGCTCAGTAGCAAACAAACAAACAACCCAACCCAAAAATGGGCAGAAGACCTAAATAGACATTTCTCCAAAGAAGAGATACAGACTCGCAACAAACACACGAAAGAATGCTCAACATCATTAATCATTAGAGAAATGCAAGTCAAAACTACAATGAGATATCATCTCACACCAGTCAGAATGGCCATCATCTAAAAGTCTAGAAACAATAAATGCTGGAGAGGGTGTGGAGAAAAGGGAACACTCTTGCACTGCTGGTGGGAATGTGAATTGGTACAGCCACTATGGAGAACAGTATGGAGGTTCCTTAAAAAACTACAAATAGAACTACCATATGACCCAGCAATCCCACTACTGGGCATATACCCTGAGAAAACCATAATTCAAAAAGAGTCATGTACCAAAATGTTCATTGCAGCTCTATTCACAATAGCCCAGAGCTGGAAACAACCTAAGTGTCCATCATTGGATGAATGGATAAAGAAGATGTGGCACATATATACAATGGAATATTACTCAGCCATAAAAAGAAACGAAATTGAGCTATTTGTAATGAGGTGGATGGACCTAGAGTCTGTCATACAGAGTGAAGTCAGTCAGAAAGAGAAAGACAAATACCATATGCTAACACATAGATATGGAATTTAAGGGAAAAAATTGTCATGAAGAACCTAGGGGTAAGACAGGAATAAAGACACAGACCTACTAGAGAACGGACTTGAGGATATGGGGAGGGGCAAGCGTAAGCTCTGACAAAGCGAGAGAGAGGCATGGACATATATACACTACCAAATGTAAAACAGATAGCTACTGGGAAGCGGCCGCATAGCACAGGGAGATCAGCTCAGTGCTTTGTGACCACCTAGAAGGGTGGGATAGGGAGGGTGGGAGGGAGGGAGACACAAGAGGGAAGAGATATGGGAACATATGTATATGTATAACTGATTCACTTTGTTATAAGGCAGAAACTAACACACCATTGTAAAGCGATTATACTCCAATAAAGATGTAAAAAAAAAGTTTATACAACTCTCCTCAATACTCTGTAATAACGTATATGGGAACAGAATCTAAAAAACAGTGGATATATGTATAACTGATTCATTTTGCTGTACACCTGAAACTAACACAACATTGTAAATCAACTACACTCCAATAAAAATCAATTAACAAAAATGGGCAGAAGAGGTGAACAGACATTTTTCCAAAGAAGACATACCAGTCGGGCAACAGGCACATGAAAAGATGCTCAGCATCACTAACCGTCAGAGAAATACAAATCAAACCACCATGAGATACCACCTCACACCTGTAAGAACACCTAACATCAAAACGACCACAAATAACAAATGTTGGCTAGGTTGTGAAATAAAGGGGACCCCCGTACACTGTTGGTGGGAATGTGAATTGGTGCAGCCACTGTGGAAAACAGTGTGGAGGTTCCTCAAAAAACTAAATAGAATTACCATATGATACAGCAATTCCACTCCTGGGTATACATCCAAAGAAAACAAAAACACTACTTTGAAAAGATACATGCAGCTGAATGTTCATGGCAGCATTATTTATGACAGCCAAAATATGGAAACAACCTAAGTGTCCATCAACAGATGAACAGCTAAAGAAGCTGTGATGTGATACATATATGCATGTGTGTGTCTGTGTGTATGTATATACTCAGCCATAAAAAAAAAGAGTGAAATTTTGTCATTTACAACAACATGGATAGACTTGTAGGGTATTATGCATAGTGAAATAAGTCAGACAGAGAAAGACAAATACTGTTATGTTATCACTTAAACATGGAATCCAGAAAATAAAACAAACTAGTGAATATAACAAAAAAGAAACAGATTCACAGATATAGAGAACAAACTCGTGGTTACAAGTGGGGAGAGGCAAGATGGGGTAAGAGATGAAGAGGTATAAACTACTATGTTTAAAGTAATTAAGCTACAAGGATATATTGTACAACACAGGGAATACAGCCAATATTTATGTTTTGGCCGTACCCCGCAGCACACGGGGATCTTAGTTCCCTGAACAGGGACTGAACCCGGGCCCCCTGCAGTGGAAGCATGGAGCCTTAACCACTGGACCGCCAGGCAAGGGTCCATAGCCAATATTTTATAATAACTATAAATGGAGTATAATCTTTAGGAATTGTTCATCATTATCTTGTACACCTGAAACGTAACACTGTAACTCCATTATACCTCAATTTTTAAAAAACTAAAAAAGAACCCGACAACGACATATCACTTCATACCTGTTAGAATGGCTTTTATCAAAAGGCAAGAAATTAAAAGTGTTGGCGAGTACGTGGAGAAAAGTGAGCCCTCCTGCGGTGTCGGTGGGAATGTAAACTGGCACAGCCACTATGGAGAACGGTATGAAGATTCCTTAGAAATGCAGGAATAGAACTACCATATGATCCAGCTATCCCACTTCTGAGTATTTATCCAAAGTATATGAAGACACTAACTTGAAAACACTTATGCACCCCCATGTTCATTGCAGCATTATTTACAATAGTCAAGGTATAGCAACAACCGCAGTGCCCATCAACCAATAAATGAATAAAGAAGATGTGAAACACAATATATACAATACAGATACAGCCATAGAAAAAAAATAAAACCTGGCCATTTGCCACAGCATGGATGGACACTGAGAGTATTATGCTAAGTGAAAGAAGTCAGCTAGAGAAAGCCAAATACCATATGATTTCACATAGATAGGGAATTTTTAAAAAAAACATACAAAGTAAATGAACAAACCACACCAAACAAAAACAAACATGTAGATACAGAGAACAGAGTAGTGGCTACCAGAGGGGAAAGGGTGAAATGGATAAAGAGGATCAACTCTGTGGTGACTATACAAACTAAATCTTTGTTGGTGAGCATGCTGTAGTGTGTACAGAAGTAGAAATATAATGTTGTCCATATGAAACTTATATAATGTTATAAACAAATGTTACCTCAATAGAAAATAATTTTTTAAAAAGATATACATATAGCAATGATTAAAATGACTATTCGTGGAATTTAAGTTCCAGTTATGGAGGGAAGTGAAGAACTGATAGTTTAAGTTTCACTGAAAAGATGAATTTTTCCAGAAGGGCATAAGCATTGATGGAGTTTGGATATGTAAAGGGCTAAGCTAGAAAGTTAGGAGGTAGCCACTACTCTGAGAATAAATCTTTTAAATTGTGATTACAGAGGGGGTCCCAATTTGGAGTAATTGTTACTGAGCCACGTTCATTTGCCTCACACACAGAAAGCCCAACTCTGAGATAGAGAGGTTTGCAGCAGAGAAAGGGTTTATTCACAAGGCAGTCAAGCAAGGAGAAAGGAGAACAAATCTCAAATCCATCTCCCCAAAGGCCAGGGGCTAGGGATATTTACTGGATAAAGAATTAGGGTGGCCTGAGGTGCAGGGAGTGTGGGGAAAGGTGACTGGAAATGAGAAAAAGATTGGGTCGGGACTTCCCTGGTGGCACAGTGGTTAAGAATCCGCCTACCAAAAAAAAAAAAAAAGAATCCGCCTACCAATGCAGGGGACATGGGTTCGAGCCCTGGTCTGGGAAGATCTCACATGCCTCGGAGCAACTAAGCCCTTGAGCCACAAATACTGAGCCTGCACTCTAGAGCCTGCGTGCCACAACTACTGAGCCCGTGTGCCACAACTGCTGAAGCCCACGCTCCTAGTGTCCGTGTTCCACAACAAGAGAAGCCACCACAATGAGAGGCCTGCACACTGCAACGAAGAGAAGCCCCCGCTCACTGCAAATAGAGAAAGCCCGCATGCAGCAACGAAGACCCAACGCAGCCAAAAATAAATAAGTTAAATAAATAAATACATTTTTAAAAAAAGATGTATCGTTATTCTCGGCAGGTGCAACTAAGCTACGTGCTTCTTCAGAGGATGCATGTTCAGAAAACGGCGACATTAGCATATTCTTAGGGTGGAGGTTTTGGCCCTCTGACATCAAATGGCCACCGATCAGACACTCTCGCATGCCCGAGGGGAGAGGCGGTTGTCCCAACCAGTCTTAACCAGCTGAAGTTCAAACTGGACAACTGACTCCAAGTTCCAAAAAAACAACTCGGGCAAACATCTTAAGACTCTTACATCAGACGTACTTATCTGTAGGGGTCGTGAAGAGGCCTTGTAGCTTACTCTTTAGGCTACATCATGCTTGGGGGATATGCAAGTTTTTGTAAAAACAGTTAAAGTGAGCTTGACCAGCGAAGGCAGTTTACAGTTTACTATTTACTAATTAAGTTATAGTCTAATGGATGTAACTGATGACTACCATATAAGTTTCATAATGACAAGGTAAAGAGTATGAGTCAGTGAGGTAGGAGGGAGGACAAAATTACTGAAGAGGAAGAGAACTGAGAAGCCAAGATGTGGGGGGAGGAGGGATCCATGACAATATTAAACTCACCACAAACTACAGCAGATGTGCAATGAGTGAGAATTACAGTGAATCAAGTGCGAAAGTCTTCAAAGACTGTGATAGAGACATTTGCTACACATACATTTGATAAGTGACTGGTAGTAGTATGACTGAACCCCAATGTCTTTAAACAATATTTTGTTTATTTACAGAATGTGGTAATACTATGAAGGCCATAGAGAGAGGGATGAGATAGAGAGTAAGTGAAGAAACCATTCCAAACAAAATGGTCAGAAATGCCCTTTTCAAGAAAGTGCCCTCAGAGTTGGTCTTTGAAGAACGAACCAGCACTGCAAAAAGTTGGAGGAAAAGTTGAAACCTAATTTTTTTAAGTAAAAAAAAAACCAAGAAGATGGGAATATTTCAAAGAATTAAATATAATATTGGCTAATAAGCATGTGAAAAAAATGATCCACCTTGACTGGCAATCAGAAATGCAAAATGAAAACACAATGATATAGCATTTTACTACACCAGGTTGGAAAACAGTTAAGAGTCTATCAATAAGAAATGTTTACAAGGATGTCATGAAATGGAAACATACTCCGCTCACAGGAGTTTAAACTGTGAAAAATATTTTGGGGAAAAAAAAGAGGAAGGCGTTACCTATTAACATTTTTTAAATCTTTTTTTATAATTTTAAAATTTATTTATTTGTTTATTTATTTATCTATTTATTTATTTTTGGCTGTGTCTGGTCTTCGGTACTGCATGCTGGCTTTTCTCTAGTTGAGGCCAGCAGGGGCTACTCTTGGTTGCAGTGCGCGGGCTTCTCATTGCAGTGGCTTCTCTTGTTGCAGAGCACAGGCTCTAGGCACAAGGGCTTCAGTAGTTGTGGCGCACGGGTTTTGCTGCTCTGCAGCATGTGGGGTCTTCCCAGATCAGGGATCAAACCCATGTCCCCTGCATTGGCAGGCAGATTCTTAACCACTGCGTCACCAGGGAAGTCCCTACCTATTAACTTGAAAAGACACACACAGGACCAATTATAGTAATTCACTCTTAGGTGTATGCAATAAATGTATGAGTTAAGAGTTCATGATTTAAAACCAGAGAAGTCTGCATTGGATGCCTATATCTAACACAAACTTGGTACATATTTAATTTTTGAAACCTCACTTGACCACTCTGAGCTTCAGGTGTTGTGAAAAGTAAAAAAGATCATTTTTTTTTTTTCAGAGAGGGCAGGAAGACACTTTTGCAGGTCATAGATAACTTTTATGGTTTTGATTGTGGTGATAGTTTCACGAGTGTATTTTTACCTACAAACTCAAGTTGTTTACATTAAATGTGTACAGCTTTTAGTACATACCTTAACTACTGCACCACCAGGACCCTGGTGGTGCAGTAGTTAAGAATCCGCATGCCGGGTTCGAGCCCTGGTCCGGGAAGATCCCACATGCCGTGGAGCAAATAAGCCCATGTGCCGCAACTACTGAGCCTGCACTCTAGAGCCCAAGAGCCACGACTACTGAGCCTGCGTCCCACAACTACAGAAGCCCGTGTGCCTAGAGCCCGTGCTCCGCAACAAACAGAAGCCACCGCAACGAGAAGCCTGTGCACCGCAGCGAAGACTAGCCCCCGCTCGCTGCAACTAGAGAAAGCCCGCACGCAGCAACAAAGACCCAACGCAGCCAAAAGTACATAAAAATAAAAAATTTTTTCAGAACAAAGATCAGGGCTTCCCAGGTGGCACAGTGGTTGAGGGTCCGCCTGCCGACGCAGGGGACACGGGTTCGTGTCCCGGTCCGGGAAGATCCCGCATGCCGCGGAGGGGCTGGGCCCGTGAGCCATGGCCGCTGAGCCAGCGCGTCTGGAGCCTGTGCTCCGCAACGGGAGAGGCCACAACAGTGAGAGGCCCGCGTACCGCAAAATAAATAAATTAATTAATTAAATTTAATTTAATTTAGTAAATGAAGATCATTTTTTAAACCTCAGTAGAATGGTTGACATATAATAAATACTGAATACAACAATTTAATTATACTAAGATTGCTTTAATTTTATAACAGCTTTTATCTTCAGGAAGGAACTGCCACAAATATTTGACCATTAAGACAGAGCTTTACCTAAACATATATGAGTATTTTCCATTCACTCCTGAAATGAAAGCACAAGCATTAAAGGAATTTCATGGAACGTTTAGATAGGTCCGTTTTATGTTGCCAGGGGGGTGGTCTATTTGAGTGGTTCTTTTCTCTAGAATGCCTGAAATCAAAGGAAAATATTAACCTTAAAGGTGACTAATATTTAAAGTTCCATTTTCGGTGTATCTTTTTTTCTCTAAAAATGAAGTACGCGAGTATTCTGGCCCCTGGAGGACTTTAACAGTAGCTTTCTACCAACCACAGCCCCGGCTATTGGGCAGCACAGATACCGCGAGGTCTACGGGGCGGAGCCTTGGAGGGGGCGGGGCTTCGCGTGACATTTTGCGACTAGGATTTCACTGGCTTCACCCGCAGCATCTTTCGCTGTCTGTTGCGTAGACGAATCGGCGTGACGAGCTGAAGATTCGAAGGCGCCAGGCCCAGCCCCGCGCCAGACGCCGTTCCCCTAGAAACCTGAACTGCAGGACCAACTGCAGGAGGCGGCCCCGGAGCTCCGAGGACTCGTCCCGTATCGCGCCGTCCTGCCGTCCCCGCATCGCGCCGCCCCGCCCCGGCTTGCCTCAGCCGTCGTCGAAACCCGTCACAGCGTGCAGGATCGAGCGCCTCCTCGCCCTCTGCCAGGCCCCGGGGGCGCCGTCCGTCGGTCGAGGTCATGGGCACACGGCCCCGCAGGCCCAGTGCCTACCCTGCGGACTGGTGGGGACCGCAGACCGAAGGACCCGGCCCCGCCAAGCGCCGCCGGACGGAGGAGCCCGAGGAGCCCGAGTCCGAGTCCGAGGCGGCGCCCAGCCTGGACAACCTGACGGGACCTCCGGCCGCGGACGCGCTCACTTCCGTAGTGGTCCTGCCCGCCGGCTGGGCCCTGCACCTGCCCCTAGATGGCGTCGACGTGCTGCTGGAGCCCAAGCCCACGTCCGTGCTGCAAGTGTCTCTCGGAGATCACATCCTCATGCTGGTCCCCGAGGCCCTCCTGGGCTGGGGCGTGGAAGGCCCGTGGGGACAGGGCCTGCAACGGGCCGCTTTCCTGAGCGCTCCAGGGGAGTACATGGCCCGGGAGCCGGGATTCTTCTGCGCAGCTGTCCCAGAGATCGCCCGCCAAGAAGAGGCCAACCAGGAGGAAGCAGACGCCGAGCTCCTGCCGCCTGGGATGGAGGCTGAAGCCGGCTCCGTCGCTGAGCTCCGCAGCCCCACCGCAAGGGTGTCGGGACCCAGCGCGCAGGGCTTTGTCCCAGAGCCCCGTCCTCGGGCGCCCAATCCTAGTCCAGAGAAACGCTCTCCTCACCACGACGACAACCTGCACTTGCGCCTTCGGGAGCTCTCCCTCGACTCACCACTCCAACCTCTACCTCCCTCTCCGAGTCCGGGTCCTCACGAGCGCCCCCAACGCTCTTACCGTCCTAAGCGCGAGGCCCAGAGATGTCTGTTCCCGGAATGAACTGCACCCCGGTGTACACACACACACACGCACACACACACACACACACACACACACACAAATTCTGGCTACCATCCTGGAGGCCCAATGGATTTCCCGGCGTCTTTTACACTGAATGTCCTACAACCTGGAAATTAAGCATCTCGTGGGCCAACAACTCCTTTTTCCCTCCAGACTGGCTATAGTAGCAGGAGAAGACGTCAGGAAAAGAAAGCAGACTCTAGACCTCATCTTTGAAATGGAAAATCTGCCCAGGGATACCGGACAATGTGTGTTCAGACGTCTGGACTTCTTTACAACATCATTCTCAGGCCTATCCATTCCCGCTCGTTTGCATTGGTTATTTTCTCTCAAATTCTTCTCTCTCCAGCACCATACCCTATTGCTACCCTATTTCTCCCCAAACCAATAAATAACTGGATTTCTCATGTTATATGTTTTCCCATGCATTTATGAAGATTTTTAGCCATGGCTTTTCTCTTTCTTGGTGTTTTGAGCTGCTCTCCTGGAAAGTTGCAAAATAGTATGATGGTTACTATACATAATTGTATGATGTTTGTTCATAGCTTCCTCTTAACCTGAGGAAGTTCTCTTCCAGTCAAGTTCACTTTTCATTATGAATAAATGCTGGATTTTTTTTTATTAGTTTCTGCTTTATAACAAAGTGAATCAGTCATACATATACATCTGTTCCCACATCCCTTCCCTCATGCATCTCCCTCCCTCCCACCCTCCCCATCCCACCCCTCCAGGCAGTCACAAAGCACCCAGCTGATCTCCCTGTGCTCTGCGGCTGCTTCCCACTATCTATCTACCTTACATTTGGTAGTGTATATATGTCCATGCCTCTCTTTCGCTTTGTCACAGCTTACCCTTCCCCCTCCCCATATCCTCAAGTCCATTCTCAAGTAGGTCTGTGTCTTTATTTCTGTCTTACCCCTATGTTCTTCATGACATTTTTTTTTCTTAAATTCCATATATATGTATCAGCATACAGTATTTGTCTTTCTCTTTCTGACTTACTTCACTCTGTATGACAGACTCTAGGTCCATCCACCTCATTACAAATAGCTCAATTTCATTTCTTTTTATGGCTGAGTAATATTCCATTGTATATATGTGCCACATCTTCTTTACCCATTCATCCGATGATGGACACTTAGGTTGTTTCCATCTCCGGGCTATTGTAAATAGGACTGCTATGAACATTTTGGTACGTGACTCTTTTTGAATTATGGTTTTCTCAGGGTATATGCCCAGTAGTGGGATTGCTGGGTCATATGGTAGTTCTATTTGTAGTTTTTTAAGGAACCTCCATACCGTTCTCCATAGTGGCTGTACCAATTCACATTCCCACCAGCAGTGCAAGAGGGTTCCCTTTTTTCCACACCCTCTCCATTCATGCTGGATTTTATCAGATGTTTTCAGCATGTATTAGGATATGCATTTCCTTTTTAAATCTCTTCCTCCGGTTATTTTGTCTCAGAGACTGATGTAAAATGTTTGCATTCCTGCTATTACACATTATTCATACCTTTTAAATTCTACCCCGAGTTTTTTCTTTTGTAAATCAAACCTCTAACTTTTAAAACATTAATTTAGGGGCCTCCCTGGTGGCACAGTGGTTAAGAATCTGCCTGCTAATGCAGGGGACATGGGTTCGAGCCCTGGTCTGGGAAGATCCCACATGCCGTGGAGCAACTAAGCCCATGAGCCACAGCTGAAGCCCACGCACCTACAGCCCATGCTTCGCCACCAGAGAAGCCACTGCAGTGAGAAGCCCGTGCACCTCAACGAAGCGTAGCCCCCGCTCACCGCAAATAGAGAAAGCCCGTGCGCAGCAACGAAGACTCAATGCAGCCAAAAATAAATAAATAAAAAATTTAAAAAATAAAACATTAATTAATTACCATATTTCTTTCACATTTTTATAAAAGAAATAAAATCTACAGGTAAAGCCGAAAACAAGATGGTTTCAGTTTTTTTAAACAGCAATACTATTTATATTCACCAACATGCTTTACCATTTCCTCTCTACCTTTTTATTCTTATATTCCACTCTCAAAGTCTAGCCTCAATTTTCTTCTTGCTGAAGAATATACTTTAATAGTTCTTTCCACTATACCCTATGTGTAGTAAATTATCTTGGTTTTGTAAATCTCAACATGTTTTGTGTAGTACACTCTCATAGTCTTGTATATCTGAAAATTTTTATTATGTATTCATTCCTAATTCTAAAGTGTTATTTAAGTACTTTAAAGACATTACTCCATTGTTCTGCCATCTTTTATTGTTGTTGCAGGCAAGAGGTCTCTGCCAATCAAGTTGTTGTTCCTTTTATATTTGACTCAGCTGTTCATTAGCACATTTTTAAATTTTATTTTATTTTTTAATTGAAGTATAGTTGATTTACATTGTTGTGTTACTTTCTGGTGTACAGCAAAGTTATATATTTTTTCCATATTCTTTTACATGGTTATGGTTTATTACAGGATATTGAATATAGTTCCCTGTGCTATACAGTAGGACCTTGTTGTTTATCTGTTTTACACTGAATACATAATAGTTTTATATCTGCTAATCCCAAACTCCTAATTTATCTCTCCCCCACCCTCTTTCCCCTTTGGTAAACATAAGGTTGTTTTCTATGTCTGTGAGTCTATTTCTGTTTTGTAAATAACTTCATTTGTATCATATTTTAGATTCCACATATAAGTGATATCATATGATATTTATCTTTCTTTGACTTACTTCACTTAGTATGATAATCTCTAGGTCCATCCATGTTGCTACAAATGGCATCATCTCATTCTCATTTATGGCTGAGTAGTATTCCATTGTATAGGTATGCCACATCTTTTTATCCATTCATCTGTAGATAGACATTTAGGTTGCTTCCATGTCTTGGAAGCATTTATTTATTTATTTATTTATTTATTTAATTTTTGGCTGTGTTGGGATTTGTTGCTGCACGTGGGCTTTCTCTAGTTGCAGCGAGCGGGGGCTACTCTTCGTTGCAGTGCGCAGGCTTCTCATTACGGTGGCTTCTCTTGTTGCAGAGCACGGGCTCTAGGCACACGGGCCTCAGTAATTGTGGCATGTGGGCTCAGTAGCTGTGGCTCGTGGGCTCTAGGCTAGCGGGCTTCAGTAGTTGTGGCACACGGGCTTAGTTGCTTGGTGGCATGTGGGGTCTTCCCAGCCCAGGGCTCAAACCTGTGTCCCCTGCACTGGCAGGCAGATTCTTAACCACTGCGCCACCAAGGAAGTCGCCAGTTGGCTATTTTAAATAGTGCTACTATGAACATTGGGGTGCATGTATCTTTTCAAATTAGAGTTTTCTCGGGATATTTGCCCAGGAGTGGGACTGCGGGACCATATAGCAACTCTTTTTAGTTTCTTAAGGAATCTCCATACTGTTCTCCATAATGGCTGCACCAATTTACATTCCCTTCAACACTGTAGGAGAGTTCCCTTTTCTCCACACCCTCTCCAGCACTTATTATATGTGGACTTTTTAATGATGCTCATGCTGACCAGTGTGACGTGATACCTCATTGTAGTTTTGATTTGCATTTGTCTAGTAATTAGTGATGTTGAGCATATTTTCATGTGCTTCTTGGCCTTCTGTATGTCTTCTTTGGAGAAATGTCTATTTAGGTCTTCTGCCCTTTTTTTTTTTTTTTTTTGCGGTATGCGGGCCTCTCACTGTTGTGGCCTCTCCCGTTGCGCAGCACAGGCTCCGGATGCGCAGGCTCAGCAGCCATGGCTCACGGGCCCAGCCGCTCCATGGCATGTGGGATCTTCCCGGACCGGGGCACGAACCCGTGTCCCCTGTATCGGCAGGCGGACTCTCAACCACTGCGCCACCAGGGAAGCCCTAAAGTCTTTAATGCATTGAGATGACTTTTGTGTGTGGTGTGAGATAGTGGTCTAGTTTCTTTTTTTTTTTTCTTAGCATGTGGCTGTCCAGTTTTCCCAACGCCATTTTTTAATCTAAATTTATTTATTTATTTATTTTTGGCTGCGTTGGGTCTTCGTTGCAGTGCATGGGCTTCTCATTGCAGTGGCTTCTCTTGTTGCGGAGCACAGGCTCTAGGCACACGGGCTTTGGTAGTTGTGGCACAGGGGCTCAGTAGTTGTGGCTCGCGGGCTCTAGGGCACAGGCTCAGTAGTTGTGGCGCACGGGCTTAGTTGCTCCGTGGCATGTGGGATCTTGCCAGACCAGGAATCGAACCCGTGTCCCCCTGCATTGGCAGACGGATTTTTAACCACTGCACCACCAGGGAAGTTCCCCCGTCACCATTTATTGAAGAGACTGTCCTTTTCCATTGTACACTCTTTGCTTCCTTGCCATGAATTCATTATCCGTATATGTATGGATTTACTCCCAGGTTCTCAGTTATGTTCCATTGACCTATGTATCTGCTTTTCTGCAAATATAATGCTGTTTTGATTATTGTAGCTTTATAATATAGTTTTAAATCAGAGAGTGTGATACCTCCAACTCTGTTCTTTTTATCAGGATTGCTTTGGCTGTTCAGGGTCTCTTATGGTTTCATGTAAATCTAAGACTTTTGTATTCTATTTTTGCGAAAAATATCCTTGTGACTTCGATAGAGATTGCATTGAATCTGAAGATTGCTTTAGGTAATAGAGACATTTGAACGATGTTATTTCTTCCAATCCATGAGCACAGAACACTTTTCCACTTATTTGTCTCCTCAGGCAAGGGAAACACAGGCAAAAGTAAACAAATAGGATTACATCAAACTAAGAAGTTTCTGCACAGTAAAGGAAACCAGCAACAAAATGAAAAGGGAACCTACCTAATGGAAGAAGATGCTTGCACATCATATATCCAGTAAGGGGTTAACATCCAAAATATAGAAAGAACTCACAACAACAACAACAAAAATAAAACAACCCCAAAATGGGTATAGGACATTTTCCAAAGAAGACATAGATGGCCAATAGACACATGAAAAGATGTTCAACATCACAAATTATTAGAGAAATGCAAATCAAAACCACAAAAATCTATTCCTCTTAAAGTCTATGTCTCATGTAAGTATTGCTCCCCAGCTTTCTTTTTATTTCCATTTGCATGGAGTATCTTTTTCCATCCCCTCACTTTCAGTCTATGTGTGTCTTTAGATCTGAAGTGAGTCTCTTGTAGGCAGCATATATATGGGTCTTGTTTTTGTATCCATTCAGCCACTCTTCTTTTTTTTCAAAACAAACAACTTTTTATTGAAGTATAGTTGATTTACAATGTTGTATTAGTTTCAGGTGTACAGCAAAGCGATCTATATATGTATATATTCTTTTTCAGATTCTTTTCCATTATAAGTTATTATATACAAAATATTGAATAGAGTTCCCTGTGCCATACAGTAGGTCCTCATTTATCTATCGCCCTATGTCTTTTGATTGGAGCATTTAGTCCATTTACTTTGAATAATTATTGATGTGTATGTTCTTATTGCCATTTTATTAATTGTTTTGACGTTGTTTTGTAGTGCTTTTTTCTTCCTTTCTTCTTCTTTCATTCTTTTGTCTTGTGATTTGATGACTATCTTTAATGTCATGTTCAAATTCTTGCCTCTTTTTTCTGTGTGCATCTATTATAGATTTTTCTGTTTGTGTCTATCATGAAGTTTATATACAGTGATATATTGTTATATGTGATTGTTTTAAGTTGCTGATCTCAAATCTCAAATGCATTTAACAACCCTACAATTGTACTCTCCTCCCCTTATGATTACTGTTTTTGACATCATATTTTACATCTAATTATTTTGTGTATCCCCAAACTGCTTACTGTAGATACAGATGATATTACTACTTTTGGCTTTTAACCTTCCTACTAGCTTTGTACATGGTTGATTTTCTATCTTTACTGTGTATTTTTTTTAATCTGTCTCCTAAGGCAAAGGAAACAAAAGCCAAAATAAACAAATGGGACCTAATTAAACCTAAAAGTTTTCACACAGCAAAGGAAACCATCAACAAAATGAAAAGACAACCTACTGACTGGGGGAAAATATTTGGGAATGAGATGACCAATAAGAGGTTAATATCCAAAATATATAAACAGCTCATACAACTCAATAGGAAAAAGCAAGCCACCTGATTGAAAAATGGGCAGAAGGAACAGGATAGAAAGCCCAGAGATAAACCCACGCACATATGGTCACCTTATCATTGATAAAGGAGGCAGGAATGTACAGTGGAGAAAGGACAGCCTCTTCAATAAGTGGTGCTGGGAAAACTGGACAGGTCCATGTAAAAGTATGACATTAGATCACTCCCTAACACCATACACAAAAATAAGCTCAAAATGGATTAAAGACCTAAATGTAACACCAGAAACTATCAAACTCTTAGAGGAAAACATAGGCAGAACACTCTATGACATAAATCACAACAAGATCCTTTTGGACCCACCTCCTAGAGAAATGGAAATAAAAACAAAGGTAAACAAATGGGACCTAATGAAACTTCAAAGCTTTTGCACAGCAAAGGAAACCATAAACAAGACCAAAGACAACCCTCGGAATGGGACAAAATATTTCCAAATGAAGCAACTGACAAAGGATTAATCTCCAAAATTTATAAGCAGCTCATGCAGCTCAGTAGCAAACAAACAAACAACCCAACCCAAAAATGGGCAGAAGACCTAAATAGACATTTCTCCAAAGAAGATATACAGACTCGCAACAAACACACGAAAGAATGCTCAACATCATTAATCATTAGAGAAATGCAAGTCAAAACTACAATGAGATATCATCTCACACCAGTCAGAATGGCCATCATCTAAAAGTCTAGAAACAATAAATGCTGGAGAGGGTGTGGAGAAAAGGGAACACTCTTGCACTGCTGGTGGGAATGTGAATTGGTACAGCCACTATGGAGAACAGTATGGAGGTTCCTTAAAAAACTACAAATAGAACTACCATATGACCCAGCAATCCCACTACTGGGCATATACCCTGAGAAAACCATAATTCAAAAAGAGTCATGTACCAAAATGTTCATTGCAGCTCTATTCACAATAGCCCAGAGCTGGAAACAACCTAAGTGTCCATCATTGGATGAATGGATAAAGAAGATGTGGCACATATATACAATGGAATATTACTCAGCCATAAAAAGAAACGAAATTGAGCTATTTGTAATGAGGTGGATGGACCTAGAGTCTGTCATACAGAGTGAAGTCAGTCAGAAAGAGAAAGACAAATACCATATGCTAACACATAGATATGGAATTTAAGGGAAAAAATTGTCATGAAGAACCTAGGGGTAAGACAGGAATAAAGACACAGACCTACTAGAGAACGGACTTGAGGATATGGGGAGGGGCAAGCGTAAGCTCTGACAAAGCGAGAGAGAGGCATGGACATATATACACTACCAAATGTAAAACAGATAGCTACTGGGAAGCGGCCGCATAGCACAGGGAGATCAGCTCAGTGCTTTGTGACCACCTAGAAGGGTGGGATAGGGAGGGTGGGAGGGAGGGAGACACAAGAGGGAAGAGATATGGGAACATATGTATATGTATAACTGATTCACTTTGTTATAAGGCAGAAACTAACACACCATTGTAAAGCGATTATACTCCAATAAAGATGTAAAAAAAAAGTTTATACAACTCTCCTCAATACTCTGTAATAACGTATATGGGAACAGAATCTAAAAAACAGTGGATATATGTATAACTGATTCATTTTGCTGTACACCTGAAACTAACACAACATTGTAAATCAACTACACTCCAATAAAAATCAATTAACAAAAATGGGCAGAAGAGGTGAACAGACATTTTTCCAAAGAAGACATACCAGTCGGGCAACAGGCACATGAAAAGATGCTCAGCATCACTAACCGTCAGAGAAATACAAATCAAACCACCATGAGATACCACCTCACACCTGTAAGAACACCTAACATCAAAATGACCACAAATAACAAATGTTGGCTAGGTTGTGAAATAAAGGGGACCCCCGTACACTGTTGGTGGGAATGTGAATTGGTGCAGCCACTGTGGAAAACAGTGTGGAGGTTCCTCAAAAAACTAAATAGAATTACCATATGATACAGCAATTCCACTCCTGGGTATACATCCAAAGAAAACAAAAACACTACTTTGAAAAGATACATGCAGCTGAATGTTCATGGCAGCATTATTTATGACAGCCAAAATATGGAAACAACCTAAGTGTCCATCAACAGATGAACAGCTAAAGAAGCTGTGATGTGATACATATATGCATGTGTGTGTCTGTGTGTATGTATATACTCAGCCATAAAAAAAAAGAGTGAAATTTTGTCATTTACAACAACATGGATAGACTTGTAGGGTATTATGCATAGTGAAATAAGTCAGACAGAGAAAGACAAATACTGTTATGTTATCACTTAAACATGGAATCCAGAAAATAAAACAAACTAGTGAATATAACAAAAAAGAAACAGATTCACAGATATAGAGAACAAACTCGTGGTTACAAGTGGGGAGAGGCAAGATAGGGTAAGAGATGAAGAGGTATAAACTACTATGTTTAAAGTAATTAAGCTACAAGGATATATTGTACAACACAGGGAATACAGCCAATATTTATGTTTTGGCCGTACCCCGCAGCACACGGGGATCTTAGTTCCCTGAACAGGGACTGAACCCGGGCCCCCTGCAGTGGAAGCATGGAGCCTTAACCACTGGACCGCCAGGCAAGGGTCCATAGCCAATATTTTATAATAACTATAAATGGAGTATAATCTTTAGGAATTGTTCATCATTATCTTGTACACCTGAAACGTAACACTGTAACTCCATTATACCTCAATTTTTAAAAAACTAAAAAAGAACCCGACAACGACATATCACTTCATACCTGTTAGAATGGCTTTTATCAAAAGGCAAGAAATTAAAAGTGTTGGCGAGTACGTGGAGAAAAGTGAGCCCTCCTGCGGTGTCGGTGGGAATGTAAACTGGCACAGCCACTATGGAGAACGGTATGAAGATTCCTTAGAAATGCAGGAATAGAACTACCATATGATCCAGCTATCCCACTTCTGAGTATTTATCCAAAGTATATGAAGACACTAACTTGAAAACACTTATGCACCCCCATGTTCATTGCAGCATTATTTACAATAGTCAAGGTATAGCAACAACCGCAGTGCCCATCAACCAATAAATGAATAAAGAAGATGTGAAACACAATATATACAATACAGATACAGCCATAGAAAAAAAATAAAACCTGGCCATTTGCCACAGCATGGATGGACACTGAGAGTATTATGCTAAGTGAAAGAAGTCAGCTAGAGAAAGCCAAATACCATATGATTTCACATAGATAGGGAATTTTTAAAAAAAACATACAAAGTAAATGAACAAACCACACCAAACAAAAACAAACATGTAGATACAGAGAACAGAGTAGTGGCTACCAGAGGGGAAAGGGTGAAATGGATAAAGAGGATCAACTCTGTGGTGACTATACAAACTAAATCTTTGTTGGTGAGCATGCTGTAGTGTGTACAGAAGTAGAAATATAATGTTGTCCATATGAAACTTATATAATGTTATAAACAAATGTTACCTCAATAGAAAATAATTTTTAAAAAAGATATACATATAGCAATGATTAAAATGACTATTCGTGGAATTTAAGTTCCAGTTATGGAGGGAAGTGAAGAACTGATAGTTTAAGTTTCACTGAAAAGATGAATTTTTCCAGAAGGGCATAAGCATTGATGGAGTTTGGATATGTAAAGGGCTAAGCTAGAAAGTTAGGAGGTAGCCACTACTCTGAGAATAAATCTTTTAAATTGTGATTACAGAGGGGGTCCCAATTTGGAGTAATTGTTACTGAGCCACGTTCATTTGCCTCACACACAGAAAGCCCAACTCTGAGATAGAGAGGTTTGCAGCAGAGAAAGGGTTTATTCACAAGGCAGTCAAGCAAGGAGAAAGGAGAACAAATCTCAAATCCATCTCCCCAAAGGCCAGGGGCTAGGGATATTTACTGGATAAAGAATTAGGGTGGCCTGAGGTGCAGGGAGTGTGGGGAAAGGTGACTGGAAATGAGAAAAAGATTGGGTCGGGACTTCCCTGGTGGCACAGTGGTTAAGAATCCGCCTACCAAAAAAAAAAAAAAAGAATCCGCCTACCAATGCAGGGGACATGGGTTCGAGCCCTGGTCTGGGAAGATCTCACATGCCTCGGAGCAACTAAGCCCTTGAGCCACAAGTACTGAGCCTGCACTCTAGAGCCTGCGTGCCACAACTACTGAGCCCGTGTGCCACAACTGCTGAAGCCCACGCTCCTAGTGTCCGTGTTCCACAACAAGAGAAGCCACCACAATGAGAGGCCTGCACACTGCAACGAAGAGAAGCCCCCGCTCACTGCAAATAGAGAAAGCCCGCATGCAGCAACGAAGACCCAACGCAGCCAAAAATAAATAAGTTAAATAAATAAATACATTTTTAAAAAAAGATGTATCGTTATTCTCGGCAGGTGCAACTAAGCTACGTGCTTCTTCAGAGGATGCATGTTCAGAAAACGGCGACATTAGCATATTCTTAGGGTGGAGGTTTTGGCCCTCTGACATCAAATGGCCACCGATCAGACACTCTCGCATGCCCGAGGGGAGAGGCGGTTGTCCCAACCAGTC
Organism: Hyperoodon ampullatus; assembly: GCF_949752795.1. NCBI lineage: Eukaryota > Metazoa > Chordata > Mammalia > Artiodactyla > Ziphiidae > Hyperoodon > Hyperoodon ampullatus. The sequence continues at coordinate 72,100,448 of NC_136918.1, read as the reverse complement.
TTAACCAGCTGAAGTTCAAACTGGACAACTGACTCCAAGTTCCAAAAAAACAACTCGGGCAAACATCTTAAGACTCTTACATCAGACGTACTTATCTGTAGGGGTCGTGAAGAGGCCTTGTAGCTTACTCTTTAGGCTACATCATGCTTGGGGGATATGCAAGTTTTTGTAAAAACAGTTAAAGTGAGCTTGACCAGCGAAGGCAGTTTACAGTTTACTATTTACTAATTAAGTTATAGTCTAATGGATGTAACTGATGACTACCATATAAGTTTCATAATGACAAGGTAAAGAGTATGAGTCAGTGAGGTAGGAGGGAGGACAAAATTACTGAAGAGGAAGAGAACTGAGAAGCCAAGATGTGGGGGGAGGAGGGATCCATGACAATATTAAACTCACCACAAACTACAGCAGATGTGCAATGAGTGAGAATTACAGTGAATCAAGTGCGAAAGTCTTCAAAGACTGTGATAGAGACATTTGCTACACATACATTTGATAAGTGACTGGTAGTAGTATGACTGAACCCCAATGTCTTTAAACAATATTTTGTTTATTTACAGAATGTGGTAATACTATGAAGGCCATAGAGAGAGGGATGAGATAGAGAGTAAGTGAAGAAACCATTCCAAACAAAATGGTCAGAAATGCCCTTTTCAAGAAAGTGCCCTCAGAGTTGGTCTTTGAAGAACGAACCAGCACTGCAAAAAGTTGGAGGAAAAGTTGAAACCTAATTTTTTTAAGTAAAAAAAAAACCAAGAAGATGGGAATATTTCAAAGAATTAAATATAATATTGGCTAATAAGCATGTGAAAAAAATGATCCACCTTGACTGGCAATCAGAAATGCAAAATGAAAACACAATGATATAGCATTTTACTACACCAGGTTGGAAAACAGTTAAGAGTCTATCAATAAGAAATGTTTACAAGGATGTCATGAAATGGAAACATACTCCGCTCACAGGAGTTTAAACTGTGAAAAATATTTTGGGGAAAAAAAAGAGGAAGGCGTTACCTATTAACATTTTTTAAATCTTTTTTTATAATTTTAAAATTTATTTATTTGTTTATTTATTTATCTATTTATTTATTTTTGGCTGTGTCTGGTCTTCGGTACTGCATGCTGGCTTTTCTCTAGTTGAGGCCAGCAGGGGCTACTCTTGGTTGCAGTGCGCGGGCTTCTCATTGCAGTGGCTTCTCTTGTTGCAGAGCACAGGCTCTAGGCACAAGGGCTTCAGTAGTTGTGGCGCACGGGTTTTGCTGCTCTGCAGCATGTGGGGTCTTCCCAGATCAGGGATCAAACCCATGTCCCCTGCATTGGCAGGCAGATTCTTAACCACTGCGTCACCAGGGAAGTCCCTACCTATTAACTTGAAAAGACACACACAGGACCAATTATAGTAATTCACTCTTAGGTGTATGCAATAAATGTATGAGTTAAGAGTTCATGATTTAAAACCAGAGAAGTCTGCATTGGATGCCTATATCTAACACAAACTTGGTACATATTTAATTTTTGAAACCTCACTTGACCACTCTGAGCTTCAGGTGTTGTGAAAAGTAAAAAAGATCATTTTTTTTTTTTCAGAGAGGGCAGGAAGACACTTTTGCAGGTCATAGATAACTTTTATGGTTTTGATTGTGGTGATAGTTTCACGAGTGTATTTTTACCTACAAACTCAAGTTGTTTACATTAAATGTGTACAGCTTTTAGTACATACCTTAACTACTGCACCACCAGGACCCTGGTGGTGCAGTAGTTAAGAATCCGCATGCCGGGTTCGAGCCCTGGTCCGGGAAGATCCCACATGCCGTGGAGCAAATAAGCCCATGTGCCGCAACTACTGAGCCTGCACTCTAGAGCCCAAGAGCCACGACTACTGAGCCTGCGTCCCACAACTACAGAAGCCCGTGTGCCTAGAGCCCGTGCTCCGCAACAAACAGAAGCCACCGCAACGAGAAGCCTGTGCACCGCAGCGAAGACTAGCCCCCGCTCGCTGCAACTAGAGAAAGCCCGCACGCAGCAACAAAGACCCAACGCAGCCAAAAGTACATAAAAATAAAAAATTTTTTCAGAACAAAGATCAGGGCTTCCCAGGTGGCACAGTGGTTGAGGGTCCGCCTGCCGACGCAGGGGACACGGGTTCGTGTCCCGGTCCGGGAAGATCCCGCATGCCGCGGAGGGGCTGGGCCCGTGAGCCATGGCCGCTGAGCCAGCGCGTCTGGAGCCTGTGCTCCGCAACGGGAGAGGCCACAACAGTGAGAGGCCCGCGTACCGCAAAATAAATAAATTAATTAATTAAATTTAATTTAATTTAGTAAATGAAGATCATTTTTTAAACCTCAGTAGAATGGTTGACATATAATAAATACTGAATACAACAATTTAATTATACTAAGATTGCTTTAATTTTATAACAGCTTTTATCTTCAGGAAGGAACTGCCACAAATATTTGACCATTAAGACAGAGCTTTACCTAAACATATATGAGTATTTTCCATTCACTCCTGAAATGAAAGCACAAGCATTAAAGGAATTTCATGGAACGTTTAGATAGGTCCGTTTTATGTTGCCAGGGGGGTGGTCTATTTGAGTGGTTCTTTTCTCTAGAATGCCTGAAATCAAAGGAAAATATTAACCTTAAAGGTGACTAATATTTAAAGTTCCATTTTCGGTGTATCTTTTTTTCTCTAAAAATGAAGTACGCGAGTATTCTGGCCCCTGGAGGACTTTAACAGTAGCTTTCTACCAACCACAGCCCCGGCTATTGGGCAGCACAGATACCGCGAGGTCTACGGGGCGGAGCCTTGGAGGGGGCGGGGCTTCGCGTGACATTTTGCGACTAGGATTTCACTGGCTTCACCCGCAGCATCTTTCGCTGTCTGTTGCGTAGACGAATCGGCGTGACGAGCTGAAGATTCGAAGGCGCCAGGCCCAGCCCCGCGCCAGACGCCGTTCCCCTAGAAACCTGAACTGCAGGACCAACTGCAGGAGGCGGCCCCGGAGCTCCGAGGACTCGTCCCGTATCGCGCCGTCCTGCCGTCCCCGCATCGCGCCGCCCCGCCCCGGCTTGCCTCAGCCGTCGTCGAAACCCGTCACAGCGTGCAGGATCGAGCGCCTCCTCGCCCTCTGCCAGGCCCCGGGGGCGCCGTCCGTCGGTCGAGGTCATGGGCACACGGCCCCGCAGGCCCAGTGCCTACCCTGCGGACTGGTGGGGACCGCAGACCGAAGGACCCGGCCCCGCCAAGCGCCGCCGGACGGAGGAGCCCGAGGAGCCCGAGTCCGAGTCCGAGGCGGCGCCCAGCCTGGACAACCTGACGGGACCTCCGGCCGCGGACGCGCTCACTTCCGTAGTGGTCCTGCCCGCCGGCTGGGCCCTGCACCTGCCCCTAGATGGCGTCGACGTGCTGCTGGAGCCCAAGCCCACGTCCGTGCTGCAAGTGTCTCTCGGAGATCACATCCTCATGCTGGTCCCCGAGGCCCTCCTGGGCTGGGGCGTGGAAGGCCCGTGGGGACAGGGCCTGCAACGGGCCGCTTTCCTGAGCGCTCCAGGGGAGTACATGGCCCGGGAGCCGGGATTCTTCTGCGCAGCTGTCCCAGAGATCGCCCGCCAAGAAGAGGCCAACCAGGAGGAAGCAGACGCCGAGCTCCTGCCGCCTGGGATGGAGGCTGAAGCCGGCTCCGTCGCTGAGCTCCGCAGCCCCACCGCAAGGGTGTCGGGACCCAGCGCGCAGGGCTTTGTCCCAGAGCCCCGTCCTCGGGCGCCCAATCCTAGTCCAGAGAAACGCTCTCCTCACCACGACGACAACCTGCACTTGCGCCTTCGGGAGCTCTCCCTCGACTCACCACTCCAACCTCTACCTCCCTCTCCGAGTCCGGGTCCTCACGAGCGCCCCCAACGCTCTTACCGTCCTAAGCGCGAGGCCCAGAGATGTCTGTTCCCGGAATGAACTGCACCCCGGTGTACACACACACACACGCACACACACACACACACACACACACACACAAATTCTGGCTACCATCCTGGAGGCCCAATGGATTTCCCGGCGTCTTTTACACTGAATGTCCTACAACCTGGAAATTAAGCATCTCGTGGGCCAACAACTCCTTTTTCCCTCCAGACTGGCTATAGTAGCAGGAGAAGACGTCAGGAAAAGAAAGCAGACTCTAGACCTCATCTTTGAAATGGAAAATCTGCCCAGGGATACCGGACAATGTGTGTTCAGACGTCTGGACTTCTTTACAACATCATTCTCAGGCCTATCCATTCCCGCTCGTTTGCATTGGTTATTTTCTCTCAAATTCTTCTCTCTCCAGCACCATACCCTATTGCTACCCTATTTCTCCCCAAACCAATAAATAACTGGATTTCTCATGTTATATGTTTTCCCATGCATTTATGAAGATTTTTAGCCATGGCTTTTCTCTTTCTTGGTGTTTTGAGCTGCTCTCCTGGAAAGTTGCAAAATAGTATGATGGTTACTATACATAATTGTATGATGTTTGTTCATAGCTTCCTCTTAACCTGAGGAAGTTCTCTTCCAGTCAAGTTCACTTTTCATTATGAATAAATGCTGGATTTTTTTTTATTAGTTTCTGCTTTATAACAAAGTGAATCAGTCATACATATACATCTGTTCCCACATCCCTTCCCTCATGCATCTCCCTCCCTCCCACCCTCCCCATCCCACCCCTCCAGGCAGTCACAAAGCACCCAGCTGATCTCCCTGTGCTCTGCGGCTGCTTCCCACTATCTATCTACCTTACATTTGGTAGTGTATATATGTCCATGCCTCTCTTTCGCTTTGTCACAGCTTACCCTTCCCCCTCCCCATATCCTCAAGTCCATTCTCAAGTAGGTCTGTGTCTTTATTTCTGTCTTACCCCTATGTTCTTCATGACATTTTTTTTTCTTAAATTCCATATATATGTATCAGCATACAGTATTTGTCTTTCTCTTTCTGACTTACTTCACTCTGTATGACAGACTCTAGGTCCATCCACCTCATTACAAATAGCTCAATTTCATTTCTTTTTATGGCTGAGTAATATTCCATTGTATATATGTGCCACATCTTCTTTACCCATTCATCCGATGATGGACACTTAGGTTGTTTCCATCTCCGGGCTATTGTAAATAGGACTGCTATGAACATTTTGGTACGTGACTCTTTTTGAATTATGGTTTTCTCAGGGTATATGCCCAGTAGTGGGATTGCTGGGTCATATGGTAGTTCTATTTGTAGTTTTTTAAGGAACCTCCATACCGTTCTCCATAGTGGCTGTACCAATTCACATTCCCACCAGCAGTGCAAGAGGGTTCCCTTTTTTCCACACCCTCTCCATTCATGCTGGATTTTATCAGATGTTTTCAGCATGTATTAGGATATGCATTTCCTTTTTAAATCTCTTCCTCCGGTTATTTTGTCTCAGAGACTGATGTAAAATGTTTGCATTCCTGCTATTACACATTATTCATACCTTTTAAATTCTACCCCGAGTTTTTTCTTTTGTAAATCAAACCTCTAACTTTTAAAACATTAATTTAGGGGCCTCCCTGGTGGCACAGTGGTTAAGAATCTGCCTGCTAATGCAGGGGACATGGGTTCGAGCCCTGGTCTGGGAAGATCCCACATGCCGTGGAGCAACTAAGCCCATGAGCCACAGCTGAAGCCCACGCACCTACAGCCCATGCTTCGCCACCAGAGAAGCCACTGCAGTGAGAAGCCCGTGCACCTCAACGAAGCGTAGCCCCCGCTCACCGCAAATAGAGAAAGCCCGTGCGCAGCAACGAAGACTCAATGCAGCCAAAAATAAATAAATAAAAAATTTAAAAAATAAAACATTAATTAATTACCATATTTCTTTCACATTTTTATAAAAGAAATAAAATCTACAGGTAAAGCCGAAAACAAGATGGTTTCAGTTTTTTTAAACAGCAATACTATTTATATTCACCAACATGCTTTACCATTTCCTCTCTACCTTTTTATTCTTATATTCCACTCTCAAAGTCTAGCCTCAATTTTCTTCTTGCTGAAGAATATACTTTAATAGTTCTTTCCACTATACCCTATGTGTAGTAAATTATCTTGGTTTTGTAAATCTCAACATGTTTTGTGTAGTACACTCTCATAGTCTTGTATATCTGAAAATTTTTATTATGTATTCATTCCTAATTCTAAAGTGTTATTTAAGTACTTTAAAGACATTACTCCATTGTTCTGCCATCTTTTATTGTTGTTGCAGGCAAGAGGTCTCTGCCAATCAAGTTGTTGTTCCTTTTATATTTGACTCAGCTGTTCATTAGCACATTTTTAAATTTTATTTTATTTTTTAATTGAAGTATAGTTGATTTACATTGTTGTGTTACTTTCTGGTGTACAGCAAAGTTATATATTTTTTCCATATTCTTTTACATGGTTATGGTTTATTACAGGATATTGAATATAGTTCCCTGTGCTATACAGTAGGACCTTGTTGTTTATCTGTTTTACACTGAATACATAATAGTTTTATATCTGCTAATCCCAAACTCCTAATTTATCTCTCCCCCACCCTCTTTCCCCTTTGGTAAACATAAGGTTGTTTTCTATGTCTGTGAGTCTATTTCTGTTTTGTAAATAACTTCATTTGTATCATATTTTAGATTCCACATATAAGTGATATCATATGATATTTATCTTTCTTTGACTTACTTCACTTAGTATGATAATCTCTAGGTCCATCCATGTTGCTACAAATGGCATCATCTCATTCTCATTTATGGCTGAGTAGTATTCCATTGTATAGGTATGCCACATCTTTTTAGCCATTCATCTGTAGATAGACATTTAGGTTGCTTCCATGTCTTGGAAGCATTTATTTATTTATTTATTTATTTATTTATTTAATTTTTGGCTGTGTTGGGATTTGTTGCTGCACGTGGGCTTTCTCTAGTTGCAGCGAGCGGGGGCTACTCTTCGTTGCAGTGCGCAGGCTTCTCATTACGGTGGCTTCTCTTGTTGCAGAGCACGGGCTCTAGGCACACGGGCCTCAGTAATTGTGGCATGTGGGCTCAGTAGCTGTGGCTCGTGGGCTCTAGGCTAGCGGGCTTCAGTAGTTGTGGCACACGGGCTTAGTTGCTTGGTGGCATGTGGGGTCTTCCCAGCCCAGGGCTCAAACCTGTGTCCCCTGCACTGGCAGGCAGATTCTTAACCACTGCGCCACCAAGGAAGTCGCCAGTTGGCTATTTTAAATAGTGCTACTATGAACATTGGGGTGCATGTATCTTTTCAAATTAGAGTTTTCTCGGGATATTTGCCCAGGAGTGGGACTGCGGGACCATATAGCAACTCTTTTTAGTTTCTTAAGGAATCTCCATACTGTTCTCCATAATGGCTGCACCAATTTACATTCCCTTCAACACTGTAGGAGAGTTCCCTTTTCTCCACACCCTCTCCAGCACTTATTATATGTGGACTTTTTAATGATGCTCATGCTGACCAGTGTGACGTGATACCTCATTGTAGTTTTGATTTGCATTTGTCTAGTAATTAGTGATGTTGAGCATATTTTCATGTGCTTCTTGGCCTTCTGTATGTCTTCTTTGGAGAAATGTCTATTTAGGTCTTCTGCCCTTTTTTTTTTTTTTTTTGCGGTATGCGGGCCTCTCACTGTTGTGGCCTCTCCCGTTGCGCAGCACAGGCTCCGGATGCGCAGGCTCAGCAGCCATGGCTCACGGGCCCAGCCGCTCCGTGGCATGTGGGATCTTCCCGGACCGGGGCACGAACCCGTGTCCCCTGTATCGGCAGGCGGACTCTAAACCACTGCGCCACCAGGGAAGCCCTAAAGTCTTTAATGCATTGAGATGACTTTTGTGTGTGGTGTGAGATAGTGGTCTAGTTTCTTTTTTTTTTTTCTTAGCATGTGGCTGTCCAGTTTTCCCAACGCCATTTTTTAATCTAAATTTATTTATTTATTTATTTTTGGCTGCGTTGGGTCTTCGTTGCAGTGCATGGGCTTCTCATTGCAGTGGCTTCTCTTGTTGCGGAGCACAGGCTCTAGGCACACGGGCTTTGGTAGTTGTGGCACAGGGGCTCAGTAGTTGTGGCTCGCGGGCTCTAGGGCACAGGCTCAGTAGTTGTGGCGCACGGGCTTAGTTGCTCCGTGGCATGTGGGATCTTGCCAGACCAGGAATCGAACCCGTGTCCCCCTGCATTGGCAGACGGATTTTTAACCACTGCACCACCAGGGAAGTTCCCCCGTCACCATTTATTGAAGAGACTGTCCTTTTCCATTGTACACTCTTTGCTTCCTTGCCATGAATTCATTATCCGTATATGTATGGATTTACTCCCAGGTTCTCAGTTATGTTCCATTGACCTATGTATCTGCTTTTCTGCAAATATAATGCTGTTTTGATTATTGTAGCTTTATAATATAGTTTTAAATCAGAGAGTGTGATACCTCCAACTCTGTTCTTTTTATCAGGATTGCTTTGGCTGTTCAGGGTCTCTTATGGTTTCATGTAAATCTAAGACTTTTGTATTCTATTTTTGCGAAAAATATCCTTGTGACTTCGATAGAGATTGCATTGAATCTGAAGATTGCTTTAGGTAATAGAGACATTTGAACGATGTTATTTCTTCCAATCCATGAGCACAGAACACTTTTCCACTTATTTGTCTCCTCAGGCAAGGGAAACACAGGCAAAAGTAAACAAATAGGATTACATCAAACTAAGAAGTTTCTGCACAGTAAAGGAAACCAGCAACAAAATGAAAAGGGAACCTACCTAATGGAAGAAGATGCTTGCAAATCATATATCCAGTAAGGGGTTAACATCCAAAATATAGAAAGAACTCACAACAACAACAACAAAAATAAAACAACCCCAAAATGGGTATAGGACATTTTCCAAAGAAGACATAGATGGCCAATAGACACATGAAAAGATGTTCAACATCACAAATTATTAGAGAAATGCAAATCAAAACCACAAAAATCTATTCCTCTTAAAGTCTATGTCTCATGTAAGTATTGCTCCCCAGCTTTCTTTTTATTTCCATTTGCATGGAGTATCTTTTTCCATCCCCTCACTTTCAGTCTATGTGTGTCTTTAGATCTGAAGTGAGTCTCTTGTAGGCAGCATATATATGGGTCTTGTTTTTGTATCCATTCAGCCACTCTTCTTTTTTTTCAAAACAAACAACTTTTTATTGAAGTATAGTTGATTTACAATGTTGTATTAGTTTCAGGTGTACAGCAAAGCGATCTATATATGTATATATTCTTTTTCAGATTCTTTTCCATTATAAGTTATTATATACAAAATATTGAATAGAGTTCCCTGTGCCATACAGTAGGTCCTCATTTATCTATCGCCCTATGTCTTTTGATTGGAGCATTTAGTCCATTTACTTTGAATAATTATTGATGTGTATGTTCTTATTGCCATTTTATTAATTGTTTTGACGTTGTTTTGTAGTGCTTTTTTCTTCCTTTCTTCTTCTTTCATTCTTTTGTCTTGTGATTTGATGACTATCTTTAATGTCATGTTCAAATTCTTGCCTCTTTTTTCTGTGTGCATCTATTATAGATTTTTCTGTTTGTGTCTATCATGAAGTTTATATACAGTGATATATTGTTATATGTGATTGTTTTAAGTTGCTGATCTCAAATCTCAAATGCATTTAACAACCCTACAATTGTACTCTCCTCCCCTTATGATTACTGTTTTTGACATCATATTTTACATCTAATTATTTTGTGTATCCCCAAACTGCTTACTGTAGATACAGATGATATTACTACTTTTGGCTTTTAACCTTCCTACTAGCTTTGTACATGGTTGATTTTCTATCTTTACTGTGTATTTTTTTTAATCTGTCTCCTAAGGCAAAGGAAACAAAAGCCAAAATAAACAAATGGGACCTAATTAAACCTAAAAGTTTTCACACAGCAAAGGAAACCATCAACAAAATGAAAAGACAACCTACTGACTGGGGGAAAATATTTGGGAATGAGATGACCAATAAGAGGTTAATATCCAAAATATATAAACAGCTCATACAACTCAATAGGAAAAAGCAAGCTACCTGATTGAAAAATGGGCAGAAGGAACAGGATAGAAAGCCCAGAGATAAACCCACGCACATATGGTCACCTTATCATTGATAAAGGAGGCAGGAATGTACAGTGGAGAAAGGACAGCCTCTTCAATAAGTGGTGCTGGGAAAACTGGACAGGTCCATGTAAAAGTATGACATTAGATCACTCCCTAACACCATACACAAAAATAAGCTCAAAATGGATTAAAGACCTAAATGTAACACCAGAAACTATCAAACTCTTAGAGGAAAACATAGGCAGAACACTCTATGACATAAATCACAACAAGATCCTTTTGGACCCACCTCCTAGAGAAATGGAAATAAAAACAAAGGTAAACAAATGGGACCTAATGAAACTTCAAAGCTTTTGCACAGCAAAGGAAACCATAAACAAGACCAAAGACAACCCTCGGAATGGGACAAAATATTTCCAAATGAAGCAACTGACAAAGGATTAATCTCCAAAATTTATAAGCAGCTCATGCAGCTCAGTAGCAAACAAACAAACAACCCAACCCAAAAATGGGCAGAAGACCTAAATAGACATTTCTCCAAAGAAGAGATACAGACTCGCAACAAACACACGAAAGAATGCTCAACATCATTAATCATTAGAGAAATGCAAGTCAAAACTACAATGAGATATCATCTCACACCAGTCAGAATGGCCATCATCTAAAAGTCTAGAAACAATAAATGCTGGAGAGGGTGTGGAGAAAAGGGAACACTCTTGCACTGCTGGTGGGAATGTGAATTGGTACAGCCACTATGGAGAACAGTATGGAGGTTCCTTAAAAAACTACAAATAGAACTACCATATGACCCAGCAATCCCACTACTGGGCATATACCCTGAGAAAACCATAATTCAAAAAGAGTCATGTACCAAAATGTTCATTGCAGCTCTATTCACAATAGCCCAGAGCTGGAAACAACCTAAGTGTCCATCATTGGATGAATGGATAAAGAAGATGTGGCACATATATACAATGGAATATTACTCAGCCATAAAAAGAAACGAAATTGAGCTATTTGTAATGAGGTGGATGGACCTAGAGTCTGTCATACAGAGTGAAGTCAGTCAGAAAGAGAAAGACAAATACCATATGCTAACACATAGATATGGAATTTAAGGGAAAAAATTGTCATGAAGAACCTAGGGGTAAGACAGGAATAAAGACACAGACCTACTAGAGAACGGACTTGAGGATATGGGGAGGGGCAAGCGTAAGCTCTGACAAAGCGAGAGAGAGGCATGGACATATATACACTACCAAATGTAAAACAGATAGCTACTGGGAAGCGGCCGCATAGCACAGGGAGATCAGCTCAGTGCTTTGTGACCACCTAGAAGGGTGGGATAGGGAGGGTGGGAGGGAGGGAGACACAAGAGGGAAGAGATATGGGAACATATGTATATGTATAACTGATTCACTTTGTTATAAGGCAGAAACTAACACACCATTGTAAAGCGATTATACTCCAATAAAGATGTAAAAAAAAAGTTTATACAACTCTCCTCAATACTCTGTAATAACGTATATGGGAACAGAATCTAAAAAACAGTGGATATATGTATAACTGATTCATTTTGCTGTACACCTGAAACTAACACAACATTGTAAATCAACTACACTCCAATAAAAATCAATTAACAAAAATGGGCAGAAGAGGTGAACAGACATTTTTCCAAAGAAGACATACCAGTCGGGCAACAGGCACATGAAAAGATGCTCAGCATCACTAACCGTCAGAGAAATACAAATCAAACCACCATGAGATACCACCTCACACCTGTAAGAACACCTAACATCAAAACGACCACAAATAACAAATGTTGGCTAGGTTGTGAAATAAAGGGGACCCCCGTACACTGTTGGTGGGAATGTGAATTGGTGCAGCCACTGTGGAAAACAGTGTGGAGGTTCCTCAAAAAACTAAATAGAATTACCATATGATACAGCAATTCCACTCCTGGGTATACATCCAAAGAAAACAAAAACACTACTTTGAAAAGATACATGCAGCTGAATGTTCATGGCAGCATTATTTATGACAGCCAAAATATGGAAACAACCTAAGTGTCCATCAACAGATGAACAGCTAAAGAAGCTGTGATGTGATACATATATGCATGTGTGTGTCTGTGTGTATGTATATACTCAGCCATAAAAAAAAAGAGTGAAATTTTGTCATTTACAACAACATGGATAGACTTGTAGGGTATTATGCATAGTGAAATAAGTCAGACAGAGAAAGACAAATACTGTTATGTTATCACTTAAACATGGAATCCAGAAAATAAAACAAACTAGTGAATATAACAAAAAAGAAACAGATTCACAGATATAGAGAACAAACTCGTGGTTACAAGTGGGGAGAGGCAAGATGGGGTAAGAGATGAAGAGGTATAAACTACTATGTTTAAAGTAATTAAGCTACAAGGATATATTGTACAACACAGGGAATACAGCCAATATTTATGTTTTGGCCGTACCCCGCAGCACACGGGGATCTTAGTTCCCTGAACAGGGACTGAACCCGGGCCCCCTGCAGTGGAAGCATGGAGCCTTAACCACTGGACCGCCAGGCAAGGGTCCATAGCCAATATTTTATAATAACTATAAATGGAGTATAATCTTTAGGAATTGTTCATCATTATCTTGTACACCTGAAACGTAACACTGTAACTCCATTATACCTCAATTTTTAAAAAACTAAAAAAGAACCCGACAACGACATATCACTTCATACCTGTTAGAATGGCTTTTATCAAAAGGCAAGAAATTAAAAGTGTTGGCGAGTACGTGGAGAAAAGTGAGCCCTCCTGCGGTGTCGGTGGGAATGTAAACTGGCACAGCCACTATGGAGAACGGTATGAAGATTCCTTAGAAATGCAGGAATAGAACTACCATATGATCCAGCTATCCCACTTCTGAGTATTTATCCAAAGTATATGAAGACACTAACTTGAAAACACTTATGCACCCCCATGTTCATTGCAGCATTATTTACAATAGTCAAGGTATAGCAACAACCGCAGTGCCCATCAACCAATAAATGAATAAAGAAGATGTGAAACACAATATATACAATACAGATACAGCCATAGAAAAAAAATAAAACCTGGCCATTTGCCACAGCATGGATGGACACTGAGAGTATTATGCTAAGTGAAAGAAGTCAGCTAGAGAAAGCCAAATACCATATGATTTCACATAGATAGGGAATTTTTTAAAAAAACATACAAAGTAAATGAACAAACCACACCAAACAAAAACAAACATGTAGATACAGAGAACAGAGTAGTGGCTACCAGAGGGGAAAGGGTGAAATGGATAAAGAGGATCAACTCTGTGGTGACTATACAAACTAAATCTTTGTTGGTGAGCATGCTGTAGTGTGTACAGAAGTAGAAATATAATGTTGTCCATATGAAACTTATATAATGTTATAAACAAATGTTACCTCAATAGAAAATAATTTTTTAAAAAGATATACATATAGCAATGATTAAAATGACTATTCGTGGAATTTAAGTTCCAGTTATGGAGGGAAGTGAAGAACTGATAGTTTAAGTTTCACTGAAAAGATGAATTTTTCCAGAAGGGCATAAGCATTGATGGAGTTTGGATATGTAAAGGGCTAAGCTAGAAAGTTAGGAGGTAGCCACTACTCTGAGAATAAATCTTTTAAATTGTGATTACAGAGGGGGTCCCAATTTGGAGTAATTGTTACTGAGCCACGTTCATTTGCCTCACACACAGAAAGCCCAACTCTGAGATAGAGAGGTTTGCAGCAGAGAAAGGGTTTATTCACAAGGCAGTCAAGCAAGGAGAAAGGAGAACAAATCTCAAATCCATCTCCCCAAAGGCCAGGGGCTAGGGATATTTACTGGATAAAGAATTAGGGTGGCCTGAGGTGCAGGGAGTGTGGGGAAAGGTGACTGGAAATGAGAAAAAGATTGGGTCGGGACTTCCCTGGTGGCACAGTGGTTAAGAATCCGCCTACCAAAAAAAAAAAAAAAGAATCCGCCTACCAATGCAGGGGACATGGGTTCGAGCCCTGGTCTGGGAAGATCTCACATGCCTCGGAGCAACTAAGCCCTTGAGCCACAAGTACTGAGCCTGCACTCTAGAGCCTGCGTGCCACAACTACTGAGCCCGTGTGCCACAACTGCTGAAGCCCACGCTCCTAGTGTCCGTGTTCCACAACAAGAGAAGCCACCACAATGAGAGGCCTGCACACTGCAACGAAGAGAAGCCCCCGCTCACTGCAAATAGAGAAAGCCCGCATGCAGCAACGAAGACCCAACGCAGCCAAAAATAAATAAGTTAAATAAATAAATACATTTTTAAAAAAAGATGTATCGTTATTCTCGGCAGGTGCAACTAAGCTACGTGCTTCTTCAGAGGATGCATGTTCAGAAAACGGCGACATTAGCATATTCTTAGGGTGGAGGTTTTGGCCCTCTGACATCAAATGGCCACCGATCAGACACTCTCGCATGCCCGAGGGGAGAGGCGGTTGTCCCAACCAGTCTTAACCAGCTGAAGTTCAAACTGGACAACTGACTCCAAGTTCCAAAAAAACAACTCGGGCAAACATCTTAAGACTCTTACATCAGACGTACTTATCTGTAGGGGTCGTGAAGAGGCCTTGTAGCTTACTCTTTAGGCTACATCATGCTTGGGGGATATGCAAGTTTTTGTAAAAACAGTTAAAGTGAGCTTGACCAGCGAAGGCAGTTTACAGTTTACTATTTACTAATTAAGTTATAGTCTAATGGATGTAACTGATGACTACCATATAAGTTTCATAATGACAAGGTAAAGAGTATGAGTCAGTGAGGTAGGAGGGAGGACAAAATTACTGAAGAGGAAGAGAACTGAGAAGCCAAGATGTGGGGGGAGGAGGGATCCATGACAATATTAAACTCACCACAAACTACAGCAGATGTGCAATGAGTGAGAATTACAGTGAATCAAGTGCGAAAGTCTTCAAAGACTGTGATAGAGACATTTGCTACACATACATTTGATAAGTGACTGGTAGTAGTATGACTGAACCCCAATGTCTTTAAACAATATTTTGTTTATTTACAGAATGTGGTAATACTATGAAGGCCATAGAGAGAGGGATGAGATAGAGAGTAAGTGAAGAAACCATTCCAAACAAAATGGTCAGAAATGCCCTTTTCAAGAAAGTGCCCTCAGAGTTGGTCTTTGAAGAACGAACCAGCACTGCAAAAAGTTGGAGGAAAAGTTGAAACCTAATTTTTTTAAGTAAAAAAAAAACCAAGAAGATGGGAATATTTCAAAGAATTAAATATAATATTGGCTAATAAGCATGTGAAAAAAATGATCCACCTTGACTGGCAATCAGAAATGCAAAATGAAAACACAATGATATAGCATTTTACTACACCAGGTTGGAAAACAGTTAAGAGTCTATCAATAAGAAATGTTTACAAGGATGTCATGAAATGGAAACATACTCCGCTCACAGGAGTTTAAACTGTGAAAAATATTTTGGGGAAAAAAAAGAGGAAGGCGTTACCTATTAACATTTTTTAAATCTTTTTTTATAATTTTAAAATTTATTTATTTGTTTATTTATTTATCTATTTATTTATTTTTGGCTGTGCCTGGTCTTCGGTGCTGCATGCTGGCTTTTCTCTAGTTGAGGCCAGCAGGGGCTACTCTTGGTTGCAGTGTGCGGGCTTCTCATTGCAGTGGCTTCTCTTGTTGCAGAGCACAGGCTCTAGGCACAAGGGCTTCAGTAGTTGTGGCGCACGGGTTTTGCTGCTCTGCAGCATGTGGGGTCTTCCCAGATCAGGGATCAAACCCATGTCCCCTGCATTGGCAGGCAGATTCTTAACCACTGCGTCACCAGGGAAGTCCCTACCTATTAACTTGAAAAGACACACACAGGACCAATTATAGTAATTCACTCTTAGGTGTATGCAATAAATGTATGAGTTAAGAGTTCATGATTTAAAACCAGAGAAGTCTGCATTGGATGCCTATATGTAACACAAACTTGGTACATATTTAATTTTTGAAACCTCACTTGACCACTCTGAGCTTCAGGTGTTGTGAAAAGTAAAAAAGATCATTTTTTTTTTCAGAGAGGGCAGGAAGACACTTTTGCAGGTCATAGATAACTTTTATGGTTTTGATTGTGGTGATAGTTTCACGAGTGTATTCTTATCTACAAACTCAAGTTGTTTACATTAAATGTGTACAGCTTTTAGTACATACCTTAACTACTGCGCCACCAGGGTCCTGGTGGCGCAGTAGTTAAGAATCCGCATGCCGGGTTCGAGCCCTGGTCCGGGAAGATCCCACATGCCGTGGAGCAACTAAGCCCATGTGCCGCAACTACTGAGCCTGCACTCTAGAGCCCAAGAGCCACGACTACTGAGCCTGCGTCCCACAACTACAGAAGCCCGTGTGCCTAGAGCCCGTGCTCCGCAACAAACAGAAGCCACCGCAACGAGAAGCCTGTGCACCGCAGCGAAGACTAGCCCCCGCTCGCTGCAACTAGAGAAAGCCCGCATGCAGCAACAAAGACCCAACGCAGCCAAAAGTACATAAAAATAAAAAAATTTTTCAGAACAAAGATCAGGGCTTCCCAGGTGGCACAGTGGTTGAGGGTCCGCCTGCTGACGCAGGGGACACGGGTTCGTGTCCCGGTCCGGGAAGATCCCGCATGCCGCGGAGGGGCTGGGCCCGTGAGCCATGGCCGCTGAGCCAGCGCGTCTGGAGCCTGTGCTCCGCAACGGGAGAGGCCACAACAGTGAGAGGCCCGCGTACCGCAAAATAAATAAATTAATTAATTAAATTTAATTTAATTTAGTAAATGAAGATCATTTTTTAAACCTCAGTAGAATGGTTGACATATAATAAATACTGAATACAACAATTTAATTATACTAAGATTGCTTTAATTTTATAACAGCTTTTATCTTCAGGAAGGAACTGCCACAAATATTTGACCATTAAGACAGAGCTTTACCTAAACATATATGAGTATTTTCCATTTACTCCTGAAATGAAAGCACAAGCATTAAAGGAATTTCATGGAACGTTTAGATAGGTCCGTTTTATGTTGCCAGGGGGGTGGTCTATTTGAGTGGTTCTTTTCTCTAGAATGCCTGAAATCAAAGGAAAATATTAACCTTAAAGGTGACTAATATTTAAAGTTCCATTTTCGGTGTATCTTTTTTTCTCTAAAAATTAAGTACACGAGTATTCTGGCCCCTGGAGGACTTTAACAGTAGCTTTGTACCAACCACAGCCCCGGCTATTGGGCAGCACAGATACCGCGAGGTCTACGGGGCGGAGCCTTGGAGGGGGCGGGGCTTCGCGTGACATTTTGCGACTAGGATTTCACTGGCTTCACCCGCAACATCTTTCGCTGTCTGTTGCGTAGACGAATCGGCGTGACGAGCTGAAGATTCGAAGGCGCCAGGCCCAGCCCCGCGCCAGACGCCGTTCCCCTAGAAACCTGAACTGCAGGACCAACTGCAGGAGGCGGCCCCGGAGCTCCGAGGACTCGTCCCGTATCGCGCCGTCCTGCCGTCCCCGCATCGCGCCGCCCCGCCCCGGCTTGCCTCAGCCGTCGTCGAAACCCGTCACAGCGTGCAGGATCGAGCGCCTCCTCGCCCTCTGCCAGGCCCCGGGGGCGCCGTCCGTCGGTCGAGGTCATGGGCACACGGCCCCGCAGGCCCAGTGCCTACCCTGCGGACTGGTGGGGACCGCAGACCGAAGGACCCGGCCCCGCCAAGCGCCGCCGGACGGAGGAGCCCGAGGACCCCGAGTCCGAGTCCGAGGCGGCGCCCAGCCTGGACAACCTGACGGGACCTCCGGCCGCGGACGCGCTCACTTCCGTAGTGGTCCTGCCCGCCGGCTGGGCCCTGCACCTGCCCCTAGATGGCGTCGACGTGCTGCTGGAGCCCAAGCCCACGTCCGTGCTGCAAGTGTCTCTCGGAGATCACATCCTCATGCTGGTCCCCGAGGCCCTCCTGGGCTGGGGCGTGGAAGGCCCGTGGGGACAGGGCCTGCAACGGGCCGCTTTCCTGAGCGCTCCAGGGGAGTACATGGCCCGGGAGCCGGGATTCTTCTGCGCAGCTGTCCCAGAGAGCGCCCGCCAAGAAGAGGCCAACCAGGAGGAAGCAGACGCCGAGCTCCTGCCGCCTGGGATGGAGGCTGAAGCCGGCTCCGTCGCTGAGCTCCGCAGCCCCACCGCAAGGGTGTCGGGACCCAGCGCGCAGGGCTTTGTCCCAGAGCCCCGTCCTCGGGCGCCCAATCCTAGTCCAGAGAAACGCTCTCCTCACCACGACGACAACCTGCACTTGCGCCTTCGGGAGCTCTCCCTCGACTCACCACTCCAACCTCTACCTCCCTCTCCGAGTCCGGGTCCTCACGAGCGCCCCCAACGCTCTTACCGTCCTAAGCGCGAGGCCCAGAGATGTCTGTTCCCGGAATGAACTGCACCCCGGTGTACACACACACACACGCACACACACACACACACACACACAAATTCTGGCTACCATCCTGGAGGCCCAATGGATTTCCCGGCGTCTTTTACACTGAATGTCCTACAACCTGGAAATTAAGCATCTCGTGGGCCAACAACTCCTTTTTCCCTCCAGACTGGCTATAGTAGCAGGAGAAGACGTCAGGAAAAGAAAGCAGACTCTAGACCTCATCTTTGAAATGGAAAATCTGCCCAGGGATACCGGACAATGTGTGTTCAGACGTCTGGACTTCTTTACAACATCATTCTCAGGCCTATCCATTCCCGCTCGTTTGCATTGGTTATTTTCTCTCAAATTCTTCTCTCTCCAGCACCATACCCTATTGCTACCCTATTTCTCCCCAAACCAATAAATAACTGGATTTCTCATGTTATATGTTTTCCCATGCATTTATGAAGATTTTTAGCCATGGCTTTTCTCTTTCTTGGTGTTTTGAGCTGCTCTCCTGGAAAGTTGCAAAATAGTATGATGGTTACTATACATAATTGTATGATGTTTGTTCATAGCTTCCTCTTAACCTGAGGAAGTTCTCTTCCAGTCAAGTTCACTTTTCATTATGAATAAATGCTGGATTTTTTTTTATTAGTTTCTGCTTTATAACAAAGTGAATCAGTCATACATATACATCTGTTCCCACATCCCTTCCCTCATGCATCTCCCTCCCTCCCACCCTCCCCATCCCACCCCTCCAGGCAGTCACAAAGCACCCAGCTGATCTCGCTGTGCTCTGCGGCTGCTTCCCACTATCTATCTACCTTACATTTGGTAGTGTATATATGTCCATGCCTCTCTTTCGCTTTGTCACAGCTTACCCTTCCCCCTCCCCATATCCTCAAGTCCATTCTCAAGTAGGTCTGTGTCTTTATTTCTGTCTTACCCCTATGTTCTTCATGACATTTTTTTTCTTAAATTCCATATATATGTATCAGCATACAGTATTTGTCTTTCTCTTTCTGACTTACTTCACTCTGTATGACAGACTCTAGGTCCATCCACCTCATTACAAATAGCTCAATTTCATTTCTTTTTATGGCTGAGTAATATTCCATTGTATATATGTGCCACATCTTCTTTACCCATTCATCCGATGATGGACACTTAGGTTGTTTCCATCTCCGGGCTATTGTAAATAGGACTGCTATGAACATTTTGGTACGTGACTCTTTTTGAATTATGGTTTTCTCAGGGTATATGCCCAGTAGTGGGATTGCTGGGTCATATGGTAGTTCTATTTGTAGTTTTTTAAGGAACCTCCATACCGTTCTCCATAGTGGCTGTACCAATTCACATTCCCACCAGCAGTGCAAGAGGGTTCCCTTTTTTCCACACCCTCTCCATTCATGCTGGATTTTATCAGATGTTTTCAGCATGTATTAGGATATGCATTTCCTTTTTAAATCTCTTCCTCCGGTTATTTTGTCTCAGAGACTGATGTAAAATGTTTGCATTCCTGCTATTACACATTATTCATACCTTTTAAATTCTACCCCGAGTTTTTTCTTTTGTAAATCAAACCTCTAACTTTTAAAACATTAATTTAGGGGCCTCCCTGGTGGCACAGTGGTTAAGAATCTGCCTGCTAATGCAGGGGACATGGGTTCGAGCCCTGGTCTGGGAAGATCCCACATGCCGTGGAGCAACTAAGCCCATGAGCCACAGCTGAAGCCCACGCACCTACAGCCCATGCTTCGCCACCAGAGAAGCCACTGCAGTGAGAAGCCCGTGCACCTCAACGAAGCGTAGCCCCCACTCACCGCAACTAGAGAAAGCCCGTGCGCAGCAACGAAGACTCAATGCAGCCAAAAATAAATAAATAAAAAATTAAAAAAATAAAACATTAATTAATTACCATATTTCTTTCACATTTTTATAAAAGAAATAAAATCTACAGGTAAAGCCGAAAACAAGATGGTTTCAGTTTTTTTAAACAGCAATACTATTTATATTCACCAACATGCTTTACCATTTCCTCTCTACCTTTTTATTCTTATATTCCACTCTCAAAGTCTAGCCTCAATTTTCTTCTTGCTGAAGAATATACTTTAATAGTTCTTTCCACTATACCCTATGTGTAGTAAATTATCTTGGTTTTGTAAATCTCAACATGTTTTGTGTAGTACACTCTCATAGTCTTGTATATCTGAAAATTTTTATTATGTATTCATTCCTAATTCTAAAGTGTTATTTAAGTACTTTAAAGACATTACTCCATTGTTCTGCCATCTTTTATTGTTGTTGCAGGCAAGAGGTCTCTGCCAATCAAGTTGTTGTTCCTTTTATATTTGACTCAGCTGTTCATTAGCACATTTTTAAATTTTATTTTATTTTTTAATTGAAGTATAGTTGATTTACATTGTTGTGTTACTTTCTGGTGTACAGCAAAGTTATATATTTTTTCCATATTCTTTTACATGGTTATGGTTTATTACAGGATATTGAATATAGTTCCCTGTGCTATACAGTAGGACCTTGTTGTTTATCTGTTTTACACTGAATACATAATAGTTTTATATCTGCTAATCCCAAACTCCTAATTTATCTCTCCCCCACCCTCTTTCCCCTTTGGTAAACATAAGGTTGTTTTCTATGTCTGTGAGTCTATTTCTGTTTTGTAAATAACTTCATTTGTATCATATTTTAGATTCCACATATAAGTGATATCATATGATATTTATCTTTCTTTGACTTACTTCACTTAGTATGATAATCTCTAGGTCCACCCATGTTGCTACAAATGGCATCATCTCATTCTCATTTATGGCTGAGTAGTATTCCATTGTATAGGTATGCCACATCTTTTTAGCCATTCATCTGTAGATAGACATTTAGGTTGCTTCCATGTCTTGGGGTTTTTTTTTCATTCATTTATTTATTTATTTAATTTTTGGCTGTGTTGGGTTTTGTTGCTGCACGTGGGCTTTCTCTAGTTGCAGCGAGCGGGGGCTACTCTTCGTTGCAGTGCGCAGGCTTCTCATTACGGTGGCTTCTCTTTTTGCAGAGCACGGGCTCTAGGCACACGGGCCTCAGTAGTTGTGGCATGTGGGCTCAGTAGCTGTGGCTCGTGGGCTCTAGGCTAGCGGGCTTCAGTAGTTGTGGCACACGGGCTTAGTTGCTTGGTGGCATGTGGGGTCTTCCCAGCCCAGGGCTCAAACCTGTGTCCCCTGCACTGGCAGGCAGATTCTTAACCACTGCGCCACCAAGGAAGTCGCCAGTTGGCTATTTTAAATAGTGCTACTATGAACATTGGGGTGCATGTATCTTTTCAAATTAGAGTTTTCTCGGGATATTTGCCCAGGAGTGGGACTGCTGGACCATATAGCAACTCTTTTTAGTTTCTTAAGGAATCTCCATACTGTTCTCCATAATGGCTGCACCAATTTACATTCCCTTCAACACTGTAGGAGAGTTCCCTTTTCTCCACACCCTCTCCAGCACTTATTATATGTGGACTTTTTAATGATGCTCATGCTGACCAGTGTGACGTGATACCTCATTGTAGTTTTGATTTGCATTTGTCTAGTAATTAGTGATGTTGAGCATATTTTCATGTGCTTCTTGGCCTTCTGTATGTCTTCTTTGGAGAAATGTCTATTTAGGTCTTCTGCCCTTTTTTTTTTTTTATGCGGTATGCGGGCCTCTCACTGTTGTGGCCTCTCCCATTGTGCAGCACAGGCTCCGGATGCGCAGGCTCAGCAGCCATGGCTCACGGGCCCAGCCGCTCCGTGGCATGTGGGATCTTCCCGGACCGGGGCACGAACCCGTGTCCCCTGCATCGGCAGGCGGACTCTCAACCGCTGCGCCACCAGGGAAGCCCTACACTAGAGTCTTTAATGCATTGAGATGACTTTTGTGTGTGGTGTGAGATAGTGGTCTAGTTTCTTTTTTTTTTTTTTCTTAGCATGTGGCTGTCCAGTTTTCCCAACGCCATTTTTTAATCTAAATTTATTTATTTATTTATTTTTGGCTGCGTTGGGTCTTCGTTGCAGTGCATGGGCTTCTCATTGCAGTGGCTTCTCTTGTTGCGGAGCACAGGCTCTAGGCACACGGGCTTTGGTAGTTGTGGCACAGGGGCTCAGTAGTTGTGGCTCGCGGGCTCTAGGGCACAGGCTCAGTAGTTGTGGCGCACGGGCTTAGTTGCTCCATGGCATGTGGGATCTTGCCAGACCAGGAATTGAACCCGTGTCCCCCTGCATTGGCAGACGGATTTTTAACCACTGCACCACCAGGGAAGTTCCCCCGTCACCATTTATTGAAGAGACTGTCCTTTTCCATTGTACGCTCTTTGCTTCCTTGCCATGAATTCATTATCCGTATATGTATGGGTTTACTCCCAGGTTCTCAGTTATGTTCCATTGACCTATGTATCTGCTTTTCTGCAAATATAATGGTGTTTTGATTATTGTAGCTTTATAATATAGTTTTAAATCAGAGAGTGTGATACCTCCAACTCTGTTCTTTTTATCAGGATTGCTTTGGCTGTTCAGGGTCTCTTATGGTTTCATGTAAATCTAAGACTTTTGTATTCTATTTTTGCGAAAAATATCCTTGTGACTTCGATAGAGATTGCATTGAATCTGAAGATTGCTTTAGGTAATAGAGACATTTGAACGATGTTATTTCTTCCAATCCATGAGCACAGAACACTTTTCCACTTATTTGTCTCCTCAGGCAAGGGAAACACAGGCAAAAGTAAACAAATAGGATTACATCAAACTAAGAAGTTTCTGCACAGTAAAGGAAACCAGCAACAAAATGAAAAGGGAACCTACCTAATGGAAGAAGATGCTTGCAAATCATATATCCAGTAAGGGGTTAACATCCAAAATATAGAAAGAACTCACAACAACAACAACAAAAATAAAACAACCCCAAAATGGGTATAGGACATTTTCCAAAGAAGACATAGATGGCCAATAGACACATGAAAAGATGTTCAACATCACAAATTATTAGAGAAATGCAAATCAAAACCACAAAAATCTATTTCTCTTAAAGTCTATGTCTCATGTAAGTATTGCTCCCCAGCTTTCTTTTTATTTCCATTTGCATGGAGTATCTTTTTCCATCCCCTCACTTTCAGTCTATGTGTGTCTTTAGATCTGAAGTGAGTCTCTTGTAGGCAGCATATATATGGGTCTTGTTTTTGTATCCATTCAGCCACTCTTCTTTTTTTTCAAAACAAACAACTTTTTATTGAAGTATAGTTGATTTACAATGTTGTATTAGTTTCAGGTGTACAGCAAAGCGATCTATATATGTATATATTCTTTTTCAGATTCTTTTCCATTATAAGTTATTATATACAAAATATTGAATAGAGTTCCCTGTGCCATACAGTAGGTCCTCATTTATCTATCGCCCTATGTCTTTTGATTGGAGCATTTAGTCCATTTACTTTGAATAATTATTGATGTGTATGTTCTTATTGCCATTTTATTAATTGTTTTGACGTTGTTTTGTAGTGCTTTTTTCTTCCTTTCTTCTTCTTTCATTCTTTTGTCTTGTGATTTGATGACTATCTTTAATGTCATGTTCAAATTCTTGCCTCTTTTTTCTGTGTGCATCTATTATAGATTTTTCTGTTTGTGTCTATCATGAAGTTTATATACAGTGATATATTGTTATATGTGATTGTTTTAAGTTGCTGATCTCAAATCTCAAATGCATTTAACAACCCTACAATTGTACTCTCCTCCCCTTATGATTACTGTTTTTGACATCATATTTTACATCTAATTATTTTGTGTATCCCCAAACTGCTTACTGTAGATACAGATGATATTACTACTTTTGGCTTTTAACCTTCCTACTAGCTTTGTACATGGTTGATTTTCTATCTTTACTGTATATTTTTTTTAATCTGTCTCCTAAGGCAAAGGAAACAAAAGCCAAAATAAACAAATGGGACCTAATGAAACCTAAAAGTTTTCACACAGCAAAGGAAACCATCAACAAAATGAAAAGACAACCTACTGACTGGGGGAAAATATTTGGGAATGAGATGACCAATAAGAGGTTAATATCCAAAATATATAAACAGCTCATACAACTCAATAGGAAAAAGCAAGCCACCTGATTGAAAAATGGGCAGAAGGAACAGGATAGAAAGCCCAGAGATAAACCCACGCACATATGGTCACCTTATCATTGATAAAGGAGGCAGGAATGTACAGTGGAGAAAGGACAGCCTCTTCAATAAGTGGTGCTGGGAAAACTGGACAGGTCCATGTAAAAGTATGACATTAGATCACTCCCTAACACCATACACAAAAATAAGCTCAAAATGGATTAAAGACCTAAATGTAACACCAGAAACTATCAAACTCTTAGAGGAAAACATAGGCAGAACACTCTATGACATAAATCACAACAAGATCCTTTTGGACCCACCTCCTAGAGAAATGGAAATAAAAACAAAGGTAAACAAATGGGACCTAATGAAACTTCAAAGCTTTTGCACAGCAAAGGAAACCATAAACAAGACCAAAGACAACCCTCGGAATGGGACAAAATATTTCCAAATGAAGCAACTGACAAAGGATTAATCTCCAAAATTTATAAGCAGCTCATGCAGCTCAGTAGCAAACAAACAAACAACCCAACCCAAAAATGGGCAGAAGACCTAAATAGACATTTCTCCAAAGAAGATATACAGACTCGCAACAAACACACGAAAGAATGCTCAACATCATTAATCATTAGAGAAATGCAAGTCAAAACTACAATGAGATATCATCTCACACCAGTCAGAATGGCCATCATCTAAAAGTCTAGAAACAATAAATGCTGGAGAGGGTGTGGAGAAAAGGGAACACTCTTGCACTGCTGGTGGGAATGTGAATTGGTACAGCCACTATGGAGAACAGTATGGAGGTTCCTTAAAAAACTACAAATAGAACTACCATATGACCCAGCAATCCCACTACTGGGCATATACCCTGAGAAAACCATAATTCAAAAAGAGTCATGTACCAAAATGTTCATTGCAGCTCTATTCACAATAGCCCAGAGCTGGAAACAACCTAAGTGTCCATCATTGGATGAATGGATAAAGAAGATGTGGCACATATATACAATGGAATATTACTCAGCCATAAAAAGAAACGAAATTGAGCTATTTGTAATGAGGTGGATGGACCTAGAGTCTGTCATACAGAGTGAAGTCAGTCAGAAAGAGAAAGACAAATACCATATGCTAACACATAGATATGGAATTTAAGGGAAAAAATTGTCATGAAGAACCTAGGGGTAAGACAGGAATAAAGACACAGACCTACTAGAGAACGGACTTGAGGATATGGGGAGGGGCAAGGGTAAGCTCTGACAAAGCGAGAGAGAGGCATGGACATATATACACTACCAAATGTAAGACAGATAGCTACTGGGAAGCGGCCGCATAGCACAGGGAGATCAGCTCAGTGCTTTGTGACCACCTAGAAGGGTGGGATAGGGAGGGTGGGAGGGAGGGAGACACAAGAGGGAAGAGATATGGGAACATATGTATATGTATAACTGATACACTTTGTTATAAGGCAGAAACTAACACACCATTGTAAAGCGATTATACTCCAATAAAGATGTAAAAAAAAAAGTTTATACAACTCTCCTCAATGCTCTGTAATAACGTATATGGGAACAGAATCTAAAAAACAGTGGATATATGTATAACCGATTCACTTTGCTGTACACCTGAAACTAACACAACATTGTAAATCAACTACACTCCAATAAAAATCAATTAACAAAAATGGGCAGAAGAGGTGAACAGACATTTTTCCAAAGAAGACATACCAGTCGGGCAACAGGCACATGAAAAGATGCTCAGCATCACTAACCGTCAGAGAAATACAAATCAAACCACCATGAGATACCACCTCACACCTGTAAGAACACCTAACATCAAAACGACCACAAATAACAAATGTTGGCTAGGTTGTGAAATAAAGGGGACCCCCGTACACTGTTGGTGGGAATGTGAATTGGTGCAGCCACTGTGGAAAACAGTGTGGAGGTTCCTCAAAAAACTAAATAGAATTACCATATGATACAGCAATTCCACTCCTGGGTATACATCCAAAGAAAACAAAAACACTACTTTGAAAAGATACATGCAGCTGAATGTTCATGGCAGCATTATTTATGACAGCCAAAATATGGAAACAACCTAAGTGTCCATCAACAGATGAACAGCTAAAGAAGCTGTGATGTGATACATATATGCATGTGTGTGTCTGTGTGTATGTATATACTCAGCCATAAAAAAAAAGAGTGAAATTTTGTCATTTACAACAACATGGATAGACTTGTAGGGTATTATGCATAGTGAAATAAGTCAGACAGAGAAAGACAAATACTGTTATGTTATCACTTAAACATGGAATCCAGAAAATAAAACAAACTAGTGAATATAACAAAAAAGAAACAGATTCACAGATATAGAGAACAAACTCGTGGTTACAAGTGGGGAGAGGCAAGATGGGGTAAGAGATGAAGAGGTATAAACTACTATGTTTAAAGTAATTAAGCTACAAGGATATATTGTACAACACAGGGAATACAGCCAATATTTATGTTTTGGCCGTACCCCGCAGCACACGGGGATCTTAGTTCCCTGAACAGGGACTGAACCCGGGCCCCCTGCAGTGGAAGCATGGAGCCTTAACCACTGGACCGCCAGGCAAGGGTCCATAGCCAATATTTTATAATAACTATAAATGGAGTATAATCTTTAGGAATTGTTCATCATTATCTTGTACACCTGAAACGTAACACTGTAACTCCATTATACCTCAATTTTTAAAAAACTAAAAAAGAACCCGACAACGACATATCACTTCATACCTGTTAGAATGGCTTTTATCAAAAGGCAAGAAATTAAAAGTGTTGGCGAGTACGTGGAGAAAAGTGAGCCCTCCTGCGGTGTCGGTGGGAATGTAAACTGGCACAGCCACTATGGAGAACGGTATGAAGATTCCTTAGAAATGCAGGAATAGAACTACCATATGATCCAGCTATCCCACTTCTGAGTATTTATCCAAAGTATATGAAGACACTAACTTGAAAACACTTATGCACCCCCATGTTCATTGCAGCATTATTTACAATAGTCAAGGTATAGCAACAACCGCAGTGCCCATCAACCAATAAATGAATAAAGAAGATGTGAAACACAATATATACAATACAGATACAGCCATAGAAAAAAAATAAAACCTGGCCATTTGCCACAGCATGGATGGACACTGAGAGTATTATGCTAAGTGAAAGAAGTCAGCTAGAGAAAGCCAAATACCATATGATTTCACATAGATAGGGAATTTTTTAAAAAAACATACAAAGTAAATGAACAAACCACACCAAACAAAAACAAACATGTAGATACAGAGAACAGAGTAGTGGCTACCAGAGGGGAAAGGGTGAAATGGATAAAGAGGATCAACTCTGTGGTGACTATACAAACTAAATCTTTGTTGGTGAGCATGCTGTAGTGTGTACAGAAGTAGAAATATAATGTTGTCCATATGAAACTTATATAATGTTATAAACAAATGTTACCTCAATAGAAAATAATTTTTTAAAAAGATATACATATAGCAATGATTAAAATGACTATTCGTGGAATTTAAGTTCCAGTTATGGAGGGAAGTGAAGAACTGATAGTTTAAGTTTCACTGAAAAGATGAATTTTTCCAGAAGGGCATAAGCATTGATGGAGTTTGGATATGTAAAGGGCTAAGCTAGAAAGTTAGGAGGTAGCCACTACTCTGAGAATAAATCTTTTAAATTGTGATTACAGAGGGGGTCCCAATTTGGAGTAATTGTTACTGAGCCACGTTCATTTGCCTCACACACAGAAAGCCCAACTCTGAGATAGAGAGGTTTGCAGCAGAGAAAGGGTTTATTCACAAGGCAGTCAAGCAAGGAGAAAGGAGAACAAATCTCAAATCCATCTCCCCAAAGGCCAGGGGCTAGGGATATTTACTGGATAAAGAATTAGGGTGGCCTGAGGTGCAGGGAGTGTGGGGAAAGGTGACTGGAAATGAGAAAAAGATTGGGTCGGGACTTCCCTGGTGGCACAGTGGTTAAGAATCCGCCTACCAAAAAAAAAAAAAAAGAATCCGCCTACCAATGCAGGGGACATGGGTTCGAGCCCTGGTCTGGGAAGATCTCACATGCCTCGGAGCAACTAAGCCCTTGAGCCACAAGTACTGAGCCTGCACTCTAGAGCCTGCGTGCCACAACTACTGAGCCCGTGTGCCACAACTGCTGAAGCCCACGCTCCTAGTGTCCGTGTTCCACAACAAGAGAAGCCACCACAATGAGAGGCCTGCACACTGCAACGAAGAGAAGCCCCCGCTCACTGCAAATAGAGAAAGCCCGCATGCAGCAACGAAGACCCAACGCAGCCAAAAATAAATAAGTTAAATAAATAAATACATTTTTAAAAAAAGATGTATCGTTATTCTCGGCAGGTGCAACTAAGCTACGTGCTTCTTCAGAGGATGCATGTTCAGAAAACGGCGACATTAGCATATTCTTAGGGTGGAGGTTTTGGCCCTCTGACATCAAATGGCCACCGATCAGACACTCTCGCATGCCCGAGGGGAGAGGCGGTTGTCCCAACCAGTCTTAACCAGCTGAAGTTCAAACTGGACAACTGACTCCAAGTTCCAAAAAAACAACTCGGGCAAACATCTTAAGACTCTTACATCAGACGTACTTATCTGTAGGGGTCGTGAAGAGGCCTTGTAGCTTACTCTTTAGGCTACATCATGCTTGGGGGATATGCAAGTTTTTGTAAAAACAGTTAAATTGAGCTTGACCAGCGAAGGCAGTTTACAGTTTACTATTTACTAATTAAGTTATAGTCTAATGGATGTAACTGATGACTACCATATAAGTTTCATAATGACAAGGTAAAGAGTATGAGTCAGTGAGGTAGGAGGGAGGACAAAATTACTGAAGAGGAAGAGAACTGAGAAGCCAAGATGTGGGGGGAGGAGGGATCCATGACAATATTAAACTCACCACAAACTACAGCAGATGTGCAATGAGTGAGAATTACAGTGAATCAAGTGCGAAAGTCTTCAAAGACTGTGATAGAGACATTTGCTACACATACATTTGATAAGTGACTGGTAGTAGTATGACTGAACCCCAATGTCTTTAAACAATATTTTGTTTATTTACAGAATGTGGTAATACTATGAAGGCCATAGAGAGAGGGATGAGATAGAGAGTAAGTGAAGAAACCATTCCAAACAAAATGGTCAGAAATGCCCTTTTCAAGAAAGTGCCCTCAGAGTTGGTCTTTGAAGAACGAACCAGCACTGCAAAAAGTTGGAGGAAAAGTTGAAACCTAATTTTTTTAAGTAAAAAAAAAACCAAGAAGATGGGAATATTTCAAAGAATTAAATATAATATTGGCTAATAAGCATGTGAAAAAAATGATCCACCTTGACTGGCAATCAGAAATGCAAAATGAAAACACAATGATATAGCATTTTACTACACCAGGTTGGAAAACAGTTAAGAGTCTATCAATAAGAAATGTTTACAAGGATGTCATGAAATGGAAACATACTCCGCTCACAGGAGTTTAAACTGTGAAAAATATTTTGGGGAAAAAAAAGAGGAAGGCGTTACCTATTAACATTTTTTAAATCTTTTTTTATAATTTTAAAATTTATTTATTTGTTTATTTATTTATCTATTTATTTATTTTTGGCTGTGCCTGGTCTTCGGTGCTGCATGCTGGCTTTTCTCTAGTTGAGGCCAGCAGGGGCTACTCTTGGTTGCAGTGTGCGGGCTTCTCATTGCAGTGGCTTCTCTTGTTGCAGAGCACAGGCTCTAGGCACAAGGGCTTCAGTAGTTGTGGCGCACGGGTTTTGCTGCTCTGCAGCATGTGGGGTCTTCCCAGATCAGGGATCAAACCCATGTCCCCTGCATTGGCAGGCAGATTCTTAACCACTGCGTCACCAGGGAAGTCCCTACCTATTAACTTGAAAAGACACACACAGGACCAATTATAGTAATTCACTCTTAGGTGTATGCAATAAATGTATGAGTTAAGAGTTCATGATTTAAAACCAGAGAAGTCTGCATTGGATGCCTATATGTAACACAAACTTGGTACATATTTAATTTTTGAAACCTCACTTGACCACTCTGAGCTTCAGGTGTTGTGAAAAGTAAAAAAGATCATTTTTTTTTTCAGAGAGGGCAGGAAGACACTTTTGCAGGTCATAGATAACTTTTATGGTTTTGATTGTGGTGATAGTTTCACGAGTGTATTCTTATCTACAAACTCAAGTTGTTTACATTAAATGTGTACAGCTTTTAGTACATACCTTAACTACTGCGCCACCAGGGTCCTGGTGGCGCAGTAGTTAAGAATCCGCATGCCGGGTTCGAGCCCTGGTCCGGGAAGATCCCACATGCCGTGGAGCAACTAAGCCCATGTGCCGCAACTACTGAGCCTGCACTCTAGAGCCCAAGAGCCACGACTACTGAGCCTGCGTCCCACAACTACAGAAGCCCGTGTGCCTAGAGCCCGTGCTCCGCAACAAACAGAAGCCACCGCAACGAGAAGCCTGTGCACCGCAGCGAAGACTAGCCCCCGCTCGCTGCAACTAGAGAAAGCCCGCATGCAGCAACAAAGACCCAACGCAGCCAAAAGTACATAAAAATAAAAAAATTTTTCAGAACAAAGATCAGGGCTTCCCAGGTGGCACAGTGGTTGAGGGTCCGCCTGCTGACGCAGGGGACACGGGTTCGTGTCCCGGTCCGGGAAGATCCCGCATGCCGCGGAGGGGCTGGGCCCGTGAGCCATGGCCGCTGAGCCAGCGCGTCTGGAGCCTGTGCTCCGCAACGGGAGAGGCCACAACAGTGAGAGGCCCGCGTACCGCAAAATAAATAAATTAATTAATTAAATTTAATTTAATTTAGTAAATGAAGATCATTTTTTAAACCTCAGTAGAATGGTTGACATATAATAAATACTGAATACAACAATTTAATTATACTAAGATTGCTTTAATTTTATAACAGCTTTTATCTTCAGGAAGGAACTGCCACAAATATTTGACCATTAAGACAGAGCTTTACCTAAACATATATGAGTATTTTCCATTTACTCCTGAAATGAAAGCACAAGCATTAAAGGAATTTCATGGAACGTTTAGATAGGTCCGTTTTATGTTGCCAGGGGGGTGGTCTATTTGAGTGGTTCTTTTCTCTAGAATGCCTGAAATCAAAGGAAAATATTAACCTTAAAGGTGACTAATATTTAAAGTTCCATTTTCGGTGTATCTTTTTTTCTCTAAAAATTAAGTACACGAGTATTCTGGCCCCTGGAGGACTTTAACAGTAGCTTTGTACCAACCACAGCCCCGGCTATTGGGCAGCACAGATACCGCGAGGTCTACGGGGCGGAGCCTTGGAGGGGGCGGGGCTTCGCGTGACATTTTGCGACTAGGATTTCACTGGCTTCACCCGCAACATCTTTCGCTGTCTGTTGCGTAGACGAATCGGCGTGACGAGCTGAAGATTCGAAGGCGCCAGGCCCAGCCCCGCGCCAGACGCCGTTCCCCTAGAAACCTGAACTGCAGGACCAACTGCAGGAGGCGGCCCCGGAGCTCCGAGGACTCGTCCCGTATCGCGCCGTCCTGCCGTCCCCGCATCGCGCCGCCCCGCCCCGGCTTGCCTCAGCCGTCGTCGAAACCCGTCACAGCGTGCAGGGTCGAGCGCCTCCTCGCCCTCTGCCAGGCCCCGGGGGCGCCGTCCGTCGGTCGAGGTCATGGGCAAACGGCCCCGCAGGCCCAGTGCCTACCCTGCGGACTGGTGGGGACCGCAGACCGAAGGACCCGGCCCCGCCAAGCGCCGCCGGACGGAGGAGCCCGAGGACCCCGAGTCCGAGTCCGAGGCGGCGCCCAGCCTGGACAACCTGACGGGACCTCCGGCCGCGGACGCGCTCACTTCCGTAGTGGTCCTGCCCGCCGGCTGGGCCCTGCACCTGCCCCTAGATGGCGTCGACGTGCTGCTGGAGCCCAAGCCCACGTCCGTGCTGCAAGTGTCTCTCGGAGATCACATCCTCATGCTGGTCCCCGAGGCCCTCCTGGGCTGGGGCGTGGAAGGCCCGTGGGGACAGGGCCTGCAACGGGCCGCTTTCCTGAGCGCTCCAGGGGAGTACATGGCCCGGGAGCCGGGATTCTTCTGCGCAGCTGTCCCAGAGATCGCCCGCCAAGAAGAGGCCAACCAGGAGGAAGCAGACGCCGAGCTCCTGCCGCCTGGGATGGAGGCTGAAGCCGGCTCCGTCGCTGAGCTCCGCAGCCCCACCACAAGGGTGTCGGGACCCAGCGCGCAGGGCTTTGTCCCAGAGCCCCGTCCTCGGGCGCCCAATCCTAGTCCAGAGAAACGCTCTCCTCACCACGACGACAACCTGCACTTGCGCCTTCGGGAGCTCTCCCTCGACTCACCACTCCAACCTCTACCTCCCTCTCCGAGTCCGGGTCCTCACGAGCGCCCCCAACGCTCTTACCGTCCTAAGCGCGAGGCCCAGAGATGTCTGTTCCCGGAATGAACTGCACCCCGGTGTACACACACACACACGCACACACACACACACACACACACAAATTCTGGCTACCATCCTGGAGGCCCAATGGATTTCCCGGCGTCTTTTACACTGAATGTCCTACAACCTGGAAATTAAGCATCTCGTGGGCCAACAACTCCTTTTTCCCTCCAGACTGGCTATAGTAGCAGGAGAAGACGTCAGGAAAAGAAAGCAGACTCTAGACCTCATCTTTGAAATGGAAAATCTGCCCAGGGATACCGGACAATGTGTGTTCAGACGTCTGGACTTCTTTACAACATCATTCTCAGGCCTATCCATTCCCGCTCGTTTGCATTGGTTATTTTCTCTCAAATTCTTCTCTCTCCAGCACCATACCCTATTGCTACCCTATTTCTCCCCAAACCAATAAATAACTGGATTTCTCATGTTATATGTTTTCCCATGCATTTATGAAGATTTTTAGCCATGGCTTTTCTCTTTCTTGGTGTTTTGAGCTGCTCTCCTGGAAAGTTGCAAAATAGTATGATGGTTACTATACATAATTGTATGATGTTTGTTCATAGCTTCCTCTTAACCTGAGGAAGTTCTCTTCCAGTCAAGTTCACTTTTCATTATGAATAAATGCTGGATTTTTTTTATTAGTTTCTGCTTTATAACAAAGTGAATCAGTCATACATATACATCTGTTCCCACATCCCTTCCCTCATGCATCTCCCTCCCTCCCACCCTCCCCATCCCACCCCTCCAGGCAGTCACAAAGCACCCAGCTGATCTCCCTGTGCTCTGCGGCTGCTTCCCACTATCTATCTACCTTACATTTGGTAGTGTATATATGTCCATGCCTCTCTTTCGCTTTGTCACAGCTTACCCTTCCCCCTCCCCATATCCTCAAGTCCATTCTCAAGTAGGTCTGTGTCTTTATTTCTGTCTTACCCCTATGTTCTTCATGACATTTTTTTTTCTTAAATTCCATATATATGTGTCAGCATACAGTATTTGTCTTTCTCTTTCTGACTTACTTCACTCTGTATGACAGACTCTAGGTCCATCCACCTCATTACAAATAGCTCAATTTCATTTCTTTTTATGGCTGAGTAATATTCCATTGTATATATGTGCCACATCTTCTTTACCCATTCATCCGATGATGGACACTTAGGTTGTTTCCATCTCCGGGCTATTGTAAATAGGACTGCTATGAACATTTTGGTACGTGACTCTTTTTGAATTATGGTTTTCTCAGGGTATATGCCCAGTAGTGGGATTGCTGGGTCATATGGTAGTTCTATTTGTAGTTTTTTAAGGAACCTCCATACCGTTCTCCATAGTGGCTGTACCAATTCACATTCCCACCAGCAGTGCAAGAGGGTTCCCTTTTTTCCACACCCTCTCCATTCATGCTGGATTTTATCAGATGTTTTCAGCATGTATTAGGATATGCATTTCCTTTTTAAATCTCTTCCTCCGGTTATTTTGTCTCAGAGACTGATGTAAAATGTTTGCATTCCTGCTATTACACATTATTCATACCTTTTAAATTCTACCCCGAGTTTTTTCTTTTGTAAATCAAACCTCTAACTTTTAAAACATTAATTTAGGGGCCTCCCTGGTGGCACAGTGGTTAAGAATCTGCCTGCTAATGCAGGGGACATGGGTTCGAGCCCTGGTCTGGGAAGATCCCACATGCCGTGGAGCAACTAAGCCCATGAGCCACAGCTGAAGCCCACGCACCTACAGCCCATGCTTCGCCACCAGAGAAGCCACTGCAGTGAGAAGCCCGTGCACCTCAACGAAGCGTAGCCCCCACTCACCGCAACTAGAGAAAGCCCGTGCGCAGCAACGAAGACTCAATGCAGCCAAAAATAAATAAATAAAAAATTTAAAAAATAAAACATTAATTAATTACCATATTTCTTTCACATTTTTATAAAAGAAATAAAATCTACAGGTAAAGCCGAAAACAAGATGGTTTCAGTTTTTTTAAACAGCAATACTATTTATATTCACCAACATGCTTTACCATTTCCTCTCTACCTTTTTATTCTTATATTCCACTCTCAAAGTCTAGCCTCAATTTTCTTCTTGCTGAAGAATATACTTTAATAGTTCTTTCCACTATACCCTATGTGTAGTAAATTATCTTGGTTTTGTAAATCTCAACATGTTTTGTGTAGTACACTCTCATAGTCTTGTATATCTGAAAATTTTTATTATGTATTCATTCCTAATTCTAAAGTGTTATTTAAGTACTTTAAAGACATTACTCCATTGTTCTGCCATCTTTTATTGTTGTTGCAGGCAAGAGGTCTCTGCCAATCAAGTTGTTGTTCCTTTTATATTTGACTCAGCTGTTCATTAGCACATTTTTAAATTTTATTTTATTTTTTAATTGAAGTATAGTTGATTTACATTGTTGTGTTACTTTCTGGTGTACAGCAAAGTTATATATTTTTTCCATATTCTTTTACATGGTTATGGTTTATTACAGGATATTGAATATAGTTCCCTGTGCTATACAGTAGGACCTTGTTGTTTATCTGTTTTACACTGAATACATAATAGTTTTATATCTGCTAATCCCAAACTCCTAATTTATCTCTCCCCCACCCTCTTTCCCCTTTGGTAAACATAAGGTTGTTTTCTATGTCTGTGAGTCTATTTCTGTTTTGTAAATAACTTCATTTGTATCATATTTTAGATTCCACATATAAGTGATATCATATGATATTTATCTTTCTTTGACTTACTTCACTTAGTATGATAATCTCTAGGTCCACCCATGTTGCTACAAATGGCATCATCTCATTCTCATTTATGGCTGAGTAGTATTCCATTGTATAGGTATGCCACATCTTTTTAGCCATTCATCTGTAGATAGACATTTAGGTTGCTTCCATGTCTTGGGGTTTTTTTTTCATTCATTTATTTATTTATTTAATTTTTGGCTGTGTTGGGTTTTGTTGCTGCACGTGGGCTTTCTCTAGTTGCAGCGAGCGGGGGCTACTCTTCGTTGCAGTGCGCAGGCTTCTCATTACGGTGGCTTCTCTTTTTGCAGAGCACGGGCTCTAGGCACACGGGCCTCAGTAGTTGTGGCATGTGGGCTCAGTAGCTGTGGCTCGTGGGCTCTAGGCTAGCGGGCTTCAGTAGTTGTGGCACACGGGCTTAGTTGCTTGGTGGCATGTGGGGTCTTCCCAGCCCAGGGCTCAAACCTGTGTCCCCTGCACTGGCAGGCAGATTCTTAACCACTGCGCCACCAAGGAAGTCGCCAGTTGGCTATTTTAAATAGTGCTACTATGAACATTGGGGTGCATGTATCTTTTCAAATTAGAGTTTTCTCGGGATATTTGCCCAGGAGTGGGACTGCTGGACCATATAGCAACTCTTTTTAGTTTCTTAAGGAATCTCCATACTGTTCTCCATAATGGCTGCACCAATTTACATTCCCTTCAACACTGTAGGAGAGTTCCCTTTTCTCCACACCCTCTCCAGCACTTATTATATGTGGACTTTTTAATGATGCTCATGCTGACCAGTGTGACGTGATACCTCATTGTAGTTTTGATTTGCATTTGTCTAGTAATTAGTGATGTTGAGCATATTTTCATGTGCTTCTTGGCCTTCTGTATGTCTTCTTTGGAGAAATGTCTATTTAGGTCTTCTGCCCTTTTTTTTTTTTTATGCGGTATGCGGGCCTCTCACTGTTGTGGCCTCTCCCATTGTGCAGCACAGGCTCCGGATGCGCAGGCTCAGCAGCCATGGCTCACGGGCCCAGCCGCTCCGTGGCATGTGGGATCTTCCCGGACCGGGGCACGAACCCGTGTCCCCTGCATCGGCAGGCGGACTCTCAACCGCTGCGCCACCAGGGAAGCCCTACACTAGAGTCTTTAATGCATTGAGATGACTTTTGTGTGTGGTGTGAGATAGTGGTCTAGTTTCTTTTTTTTTTTTTTCTTAGCATGTGGCTGTCCAGTTTTCCCAACGCCATTTTTTAATCTAAATTTATTTATTTATTTATTTTTGGCTGCGTTGGGTCTTCGTTGCAGTGCATGGGCTTCTCATTGCAGTGGCTTCTCTTGTTGCGGAGCACAGGCTCTAGGCACACGGGCTTTGGTAGTTGTGGCACAGGGGCTCAGTAGTTGTGGCTCGCGGGCTCTAGGGCACAGGCTCAGTAGTTGTGGCGCACGGGCTTAGTTGCTCCATGGCATGTGGGATCTTGCCAGACCAGGAATTGAACCCGTGTCCCCCTGCATTGGCAGACGGATTTTTAACCACTGCACCACCAGGGAAGTTCCCCCGTCACCATTTATTGAAGAGACTGTCCTTTTCCATTGTACGCTCTTTGCTTCCTTGCCATGAATTCATTATCCGTATATGTATGGGTTTACTCCCAGGTTCTCAGTTATGTTCCATTGACCTATGTATCTGCTTTTCTGCAAATATAATGGTGTTTTGATTATTGTAGCTTTATAATATAGTTTTAAATCAGAGAGTGTGATACCTCCAACTCTGTTCTTTTTATCAGGATTGCTTTGGCTGTTCAGGGTCTCTTATGGTTTCATGTAAATCTAAGACTTTTGTATTCTATTTTTGCGAAAAATATCCTTGTGACTTCGATAGAGATTGCATTGAATCTGAAGATTGCTTTAGGTAATAGAGACATTTGAACGATGTTATTTCTTCCAATCCATGAGCACAGAACACTTTTCCACTTATTTGTCTCCTCAGGCAAGGGAAACACAGGCAAAAGTAAACAAATAGGATTACATCAAACTAAGAAGTTTCTGCACAGTAAAGGAAACCAGCAACAAAATGAAAAGGGAACCTACCTAATGGAAGAAGATGCTTGCAAATCATATATCCAGTAAGGGGTTAACATCCAAAATATAGAAAGAACTCACAACAACAACAACAAAAATAAAACAACCCCAAAATGGGTATAGGACATTTTCCAAAGAAGACATAGATGGCCAATAGACACATGAAAAGATGTTCAACATCACAAATTATTAGAGAAATGCAAATCAAAACCACAAAAATCTATTTCTCTTAAAGTCTATGTCTCATGTAAGTATTGCTCCCCAGCTTTCTTTTTATTTCCATTTGCATGGAGTATCTTTTTCCATCCCCTCACTTTCAGTCTATGTGTGTCTTTAGATCTGAAGTGAGTCTCTTGTAGGCAGCATATATATGGGTCTTGTTTTTGTATCCATTCAGCCACTCTTCTTTTTTTTCAAAACAAACAACTTTTTATTGAAGTATAGTTGATTTACAATGTTGTATTAGTTTCAGGTGTACAGCAAAGCGATCTATATATGTATATATTCTTTTTCAGATTCTTTTCCATTATAAGTTATTATATACAAAATATTGAATAGAGTTCCCTGTGCCATACAGTAGGTCCTCATTTATCTATCGCCCTATGTCTTTTGATTGGAGCATTTAGTCCATTTACTTTGAATAATTATTGATGTGTATGTTCTTATTGCCATTTTATTAATTGTTTTGACGTTGTTTTGTAGTGCTTTTTTCTTCCTTTCTTCTTCTTTCATTCTTTTGTCTTGTGATTTGATGACTATCTTTAATGTCATGTTCAAATTCTTGCCTCTTTTTTCTGTGTGCATCTATTATAGATTTTTCTGTTTGTGTCTATCATGAAGTTTATATACAGTGATATATTGTTATATGTGATTGTTTTAAGTTGCTGATCTCAAATCTCAAATGCATTTAACAACCCTACAATTGTACTCTCCTCCCCTTATGATTACTGTTTTTGACATCATATTTTACATCTAATTATTTTGTGTATCCCCAAACTGCTTACTGTAGATACAGATGATATTACTACTTTTGGCTTTTAACCTTCCTACTAGCTTTGTACATGGTTGATTTTCTATCTTTACTGTGTATTTTTTTTAATCTGTCTCCTAAGGCAAAGGAAACAAAAGCCAAAATAAACAAATGGGACCTAATGAAACCTAAAAGTTTTCACACAGCAAAGGAAACCATCAACAAAATGAAAAGACAACCTACTGACTGGGGGAAAATATTTGGGAATGAGATGACCAATAAGAGGTTAATATCCAAAATATATAAACAGCTCATACAACTCAATAGGAAAAAGCAAGCCACCTGATTGAAAAATGGGCAGAAGGAACAGGATAGAAAGCCCAGAGATAAACCCACGCACATATGGTCACCTTATCATTGATAAAGGAGGCAGGAATGTACAGTGGAGAAAGGACAGCCTCTTCAATAAGTGGTGCTGGGAAAACTGGACAGGTCCATGTAAAAGTATGACATTAGATCACTCCCTAACACCATACACAAAAATAAGCTCAAAATGGATTAAAGACCTAAATGTAACACCAGAAACTATCAAACTCTTAGAGGAAAACATAGGCAGAACACTCTATGACATAAATCACAACAAGATCCTTTTGGACCCACCTCCTAGAGAAATGGAAATAAAAACAAAGGTAAACAAATGGGACCTAATGAAACTTCAAAGCTTTTGCACAGCAAAGGAAACCATAAACAAGACCAAAGACAACCCTCGGAATGGGACAAAATATTTCCAAATGAAGCAACTGACAAAGGATTAATCTCCAAAATTTATAAGCAGCTCATGCAGCTCAGTAGCAAACAAACAAACAACCCAACCCAAAAATGGGCAGAAGACCTAAATAGACATTTCTCCAAAGAAGAGATACAGACTCGCAACAAACACACGAAAGAATGCTCAACATCATTAATCATTAGAGAAATGCAAGTCAAAACTACAATGAGATATCATCTCACACCAGTCAGAATGGCCATCATCTAAAAGTCTAGAAACAATAAATGCTGGAGAGGGTGTGGAGAAAAGGGAACACTCTTGCACTGCTGGTGGGAATGTGAATTGGTACAGCCACTATGGAGAACAGTATGGAGATTCCTTAAAAAACTACAAATAGAACTACCATATGACCCAGCAATCCCACTACTGGGCATATACCCTGAGAAAACCATAATTCAAAAAGAGTCATGTACCAAAATGTTCATTGCAGCTCTATTCACAATAGCCCAGAGCTGGAAACAACCTAAGTGTCCATCATTGGATGAATGGATAAAGAAGATGTGGCACATATATACAATGGAATATTACTCAGCCATAAAAAGAAACGAAATTGAGCTATTTGTAATGAGGTGGATGGACCTAGAGTCTGTCATACAGAGTGAAGTCAGTCAGAAAGAGAAAGAAAAATACCATATGCTAACACATAGATATGGAATTTAAGGGAAAAAATTGTCATGAAGAACCTAGGGGTAAGACAGGAATAAAGACACAGACCTACTAGAGAACGGACTTGAGGATATGGGGAGGGGCAAGGGTAAGCTCTGACAAAGCGAGAGAGAGGCATGGACATATATACACTACCAAATGTAAAACAGATAGCTACTGGGAAGCAGCCGCATAGCACAGGGAGATCAGCTCAGTGCTTTGTGACCACCTAGAAGGGTGGGATAGGGAGGGTGGGAGGGAGGGAGACACAAGAGGGAAGAGATATGGGAACATATGTATATGTATAACTGATTCACTTTGTTATAAGGCAGAAACTAACACACCATTGTAAAGCGATTATACTCCAATAAAGATGTAAAAAAAAAGTTTATACAACTCTCCTCAATACTCTGTAATAACGTATATGGGAACAGAATCTAAAAAACAGTGGATATATGTATAACTGATTCACTTTGCTGTACACCTGAAACTAACACAACATTGTAAATCAACTACACTCCAATAAAAATCAATTAACAAAAATGGGCAGAAGAGGTGAACAGACATTTTTCCAAAGAAGACATACCAGTCGGGCAACAGGCACATGAAAAGATGCTCAGCATCACTAACCGTCAGAGAAATACAAATCAAACCACCATGAGATACCACCTCACACCTGTAAGAACACCTAACATCAAAACGACCACAAATAACAAATGTTGGCTAGGTTGTGAAATAAAGGGGACCCCCGTACACTGTTGGTGGGAATGTGAATTGGTGCAGCCACTGTGGAAAACAGTGTGGAGGTTCCTCAAAAAACTAAATAGAATTACCATATGATACAGCAATTCCACTCCTGGGTATACATCCAAAGAAAACAAAAACACTACTTTGAAAAGATACATGCAGCTGAATGTTCATGGCAGCATTATTTATGACAGCCAAAATATGGAAACAACCTAAGTGTCCATCAACAGATGAACAGCTAAAGAAGCTGTGATGTGATACATATATGCATGTGTGTGTCTGTGTGTATGTATATACTCAGCCATAAAAAAAAAGAGTGAAATTTTGTCATTTACAACAACATGGATAGACTTGTAGGGTATTATGCATAGTGAAATAAGTCAGACAGAGAAAGACAAATACTGTTATGTTATCACTTAAACATGGAATCCAGAAAATAAAACAAACTAGTGAATATAACAAAAAAGAAACAGATTCACAGATATAGAGAACAAACTCGTGGTTACAAGTGGGGAGAGGCAAGATGGGGTAAGAGATGAAGAGGTATAAACTACTATGTTTAAAGTAATTAAGCTACAAGGATATATTGTACAACACAGGGAATACAGCCAATATTTATGTTTTGGCCGTACCCCGCAGCACACGGGGATCTTAGTTCCCTGAACAGGGACTGAACCCGGGCCCCCTGCAGTGGAAGCATGGAGCCTTAACCACTGGACCGCCAGGCAAGGGTCCATAGCCAATATTTTATAATAACTATAAATGGAGTATAATCTTTAGGAATTGTTCATCATTATCTTGTACACCTGAAACGTAACACTGTAACTCCATTATACCTCA
This sequence comes from Hyperoodon ampullatus, assembly GCF_949752795.1. Lineage (NCBI taxonomy): Eukaryota > Metazoa > Chordata > Mammalia > Artiodactyla > Ziphiidae > Hyperoodon > Hyperoodon ampullatus. The sequence goes on along the minus strand of NC_136918.1, from coordinate 72,058,374 downwards.
ATTTTTAAAAAACTAAAAAAGAACCCGACAACGACATATCACTTCATACCTGTTAGAATGGCTTTTATCAAAAGGCAAGAAATTAAAAGTGTTGGCGAGTACGTGGAGAAAAGTGAGCCCTCCTGCGGTGTCGGTGGGAATGTAAACTGGCACAGCCACTATGGAGAACGGTATGAAGATTCCTTAGAAATGCAGGAATAGAACTACCATATGATCCAGCTATCCCACTTCTGAGTATTTATCCAAAGTATATGAAGACACTAACTTGAAAACACTTATGCACCCCCATGTTCATTGCAGCATTATTTACAATAGTCAAGGTATAGCAACAACCGCAGTGCCCATCAACCAATAAATGAATAAAGAAGATGTGAAACACAATATATACAATACAGATACAGCCATAGAAAAAAAATAAAACCTGGCCATTTGCCACAGCATGGATGGACACTGAGAGTATTATGCTAAGTGAAAGAAGTCAGCTAGAGAAAGCCAAATACCATATGATTTCACATAGATAGGGAATTTTTAAAAAAAACATACAAAGTAAATGAACAAACCACACCAAACAAAAACAAACATGTAGATACAGAGAACAGAGTAGTGGCTACCAGAGGGGAAAGGGTGAAATGGATAAAGAGGATCAACTCTGTGGTGACTATACAAACTAAATCTTTGTTGGTGAGCATGCTGTAGTGTGTACAGAAGTAGAAATATAATGTTGTCCATATGAAACTTATATAATGTTATAAACAAATGTTACCTCAATAGAAAATAATTTTTTAAAAAGATATACATATAGCAATGATTAAAATGACTATTCGTGGAATTTAAGTTCCAGTTATGGAGGGAAGTGAAGAACTGATAGTTTAAGTTTCACTGAAAAGATGAATTTTTCCAGAAGGGCATAAGCATTGATGGAGTTTGGATATGTAAAGGGCTAAGCTAGAAAGTTAGGAGGTAGCCACTACTCTGAGAATAAATCTTTTAAATTGTGATTACAGAGGGGGTCCCAATTTGGAGTAATTGTTACTGAGCCACGTTCATTTGCCTCACACACAGAAAGCCCAACTCTGAGATAGAGAGGTTTGCAGCAGAGAAAGGGTTTATTCACAAGGCAGTCAAGCAAGGAGAAAGGAGAACAAATCTCAAACCCATCTCCCCAAAGGCCAGGGGCTAGGGATATTTACTGGATAAAGAATTAGGGTGGCCTGAGGTGCAGGGAGTGTGGGGAAAGGTGACTGGAAATGAGAAAAAGATTGGGTCGGGACTTCCCTGGTGGCACAGTGGTTAAGAATCCGCCTACCAAAAAAAAAAAAAAAAGGATCCGCCTACCAGTGCAGGGGACATGGGTTCGAGCCCTGGTCTGGGAAGATCTCACATGCCTCGGAGCAACTAAGCCCTTGAGCCACAAGTACTGAGCCTGCACTCTAGAGCCTGCGTGCCACAACTACTGAGCCCGTGTGCCACAACTGCTGAAGCCCACGCTCCTAGTGTCCGTGTTCCACAACAAGAGAAGCCACCACAATGAGAGGCCTGCACACTGCAACGAAGAGAAGCCCCCGCTCACTGCAAATAGAGAAAGCCCGCATGCAGCAACGAAGACCCAACGCAGCCAAAAATAAATAAATTAAATAAATAAATACATTTTTTAAAAAAGATGTATCGTTATTCTCGGCAGGTGCAACTAAGCTACGTGCTTCTTCAGAGGATGCATGTTCAGAAAACGGCGACATTAGCATATTCTTAGGGTGGAGGTTTTGGCCCTCTGACATCAAATGGCCACCGATCAGACACTCTCGCATGCCCGAGGGGAGAGGCGGTTGTCCCAACCAGTCTTAACCAGCTGAAGTTCAAACTGGACAACTGACTCCAAGTTCCAAAAAAACAACTCGGGCAAACATCTTAAGACTCTTACATCAGAGGTACTTATCTGTAGGGGTCGTGAAGAGGCCTTGTAGCTTACTCTTTAGGCTACATCATGCTTGGGGGATATGCAAGTTTTTGTAAAAACAGTTAAAGTGAGCTTGACCAGCGAAGGCAGTTTACAGTTTACTATTTACTAATTAAGTTATAGTCTAATGGATGTAACTGATGACTACCATATAAGTTTCATAATGACAAGGTAAAGAGTATGAGTCAGTGAGGTAGGAGGGAGGACAAAATTACTGAAGAGGAAGAGAACTGAGAAGCCAAGGTGTGGGGGGAGGAGGGATCCATGACAATATTAAACTCACCACAAACTACAGCAGATGTGCAATGAGTGAGAATTACAGTGAATCAAGTGCGAAAGTCTTCAAAGACTGTGATAGAGACATTTGCTACACATACATTTGATAAGTGACTGGTAGTAGTATGACTGAACCCCAATGTCTTTAAACAATATTTTGTTTATTTACAGAATGTGGTAATACTATGAAGGCCATAGAGAGAGGGATGAGATAGAGAGTAAGTGAAGAAACCATTCCAAACAAAATGGTCAGAAATGCCCTTTTCAAGAAAGTGCCCTCAGAGTTGGTCTTTGAAGAACGAACCAGCACTGCAAAAAGTTGGAGGAAAAGTTGAAACCTAATTTTTTTAAGTAAAAAAAAACCCAAGAAGATGGGAATATTTCAAAGAATTAAATATAATATTGGCTAATAAGCATGTGAAAAAAATGATCCACCTTGACTGGCAATCAGAAATGCAAAATGAAAACACAATGATATAGCATTTTACTACACCAGGTTGGAAAACAGTTAAGAGTCTATCAATAAGAAATGTTTATAAGGATGTCATGAAATGGAAACATACTCCGCTCACAGGAGTTTAAACTGTGAAAAATATTTTGGGGAAAAAAAAGAGGAAGGCGTTACCTATTAACATTTTTAAAATCTTTTTTTATAATTTTAAAATTTATTTATTTGTTTATTTATTTATCTATTTATTTATTTTTGGCTGTGTCTGGTCTTCGGTGCTGCATGCTGGCTTTTCTCTAGTTGAGGCCAGCAGGGGCTACTCTTGGTTGCAGTGTGCGGGCTTCTCATTGCAGTGGCTTCTCTTGTTGCAGAGCACAGGCTCTAGGCACAAGGGCTTCAGTAGTTGTGGCGCACGGGTTTTGCTGCTCTGCAGCATGTGGGGTCTTCCCAGATCAGGGATCAAACCCATGTCCCCTGCATTGGCAGGCAGATTCTTAACCACTGCGTCACCAGGGAAGTCCCTACCTATTAACTTGAAAAGACACACACAGGACCAATTATAGTAATTCACTCTTAGGTGTATGCAATAAATGTATGAGTTAAGAGTTCATGATTTAAAACCAGAGAAGTCTGCATTGGATGCCTATATGTAACACAAACTTGGTACATATTTAATTTTTGAAACCTCACTTGACCACTCTGAGCTTCAGGTGTTGTGAAAAGTAAAAAAGATCATTTTTTTTTTTCAGAGAGGGCAGGAAGACACTTTTGCAGGTCATAGATAACTTTTATGGTTTTGATTGTGGTGATAGTTTCACAAGTGTATTTTTACCTACAAACTCAAGTTGTTTACATTAAATGTGTACAGCTTTTAGTACATACCTTAACTACTGCGCCACCAGGACCCTGGTGGTGCAGTAGTTAAGAATCCGCATGCCGGGTTCGAGCCCTGGTCCGGGAAGATCCCACATGCCGTGGAGCAAATAAGCCCATGTGCCGCAACTACTGAGCCTGCACTCTAGAGCCCAAGAGCCACGACTACTGAGCCTGCGTCCCACAACTACAGAAGCCCGTGTGCCTAGAGCCCGTGCTCCGCAACAAACAGAAGCCACCGCAACGAGAAGCCTGTGCACCGCAGCGAAGACTAGCCCCCGCTCGCTGCAACTAGAGAAAGCCCGCACGCAGCAACAAAGACCCAACGCAGCCAAAAGTACATAAAAATAAAAAATTTTTTCAGAACAAAGATCAGGGCTTCCCAGGTGGCACAGTGGTTGAGGGTCCGCCTGCCGACGCAGGGGACACGGGTTCGTGTCCCGGTCCGGGAAGATCCCGCATGCCGCGGAGGGGCTGGGCCCGTGAGCCATGGCCGCTGAGCCAGCGCGTCTGGAGCCTGTGCTCCGCAACGGGAGAGGCCACAACAGTGAGAGGCCCGCGTACCGCAAAATAAATAAATTAATTAATTAAATTTAATTTAATTTAGTAAATGAAGATCATTTTTTAAACCTCAGTAGAATGGTTGACATATAATAAATACTGAATACAACAATTTAATTATACTAAGATTGCTTTAATTTTATAACAGCTTTTATCTTCAGGAAGGAACTGCCACAAATATTTGACCATTAAGACAGAGCTTTACCTAAACATATATGAGTATTTTCCATTTACTCCTGAAATGAAAGCACAAGCATTAAAGGAATTTCATGGAACGTTTAGATAGGTCCGTTTTATGTTGCCAGGGGGGTGGTCTATTTGAGTGGTTCTTTTCTCTAGAATGCCTGAAATCAAAGGAAAATATTAACCTTAAAGGTGACTAATATTTAAAGTTCCATTTTCGGTGTATCTTCTTTTCTCTAAAAATGAAGTACACGAGTATTCTGGCCCCTGGAGGACTTTAACAGTAGCTTTCTACCAACCACAGCCCCGGCTATTGGGCAGCACAGATACCGCGAGGTCTACGGGGCGGAGCCTTGGAGGGGGCGGGGCTTCGCGTGACATTTTGCGACTAGGATTTCACTGGCTCCACCCGCAGCATCCTTCGCTGTCTGTTGCGTAGACGAATTGCCCTGACGAGCTGAAGATTCGAAGGCGCCAGGCCCAGCCCCGCGCCAGACGCCGTTCCCCTAGAAACCTGAACTGCAGGACCAACTGCAGGAGGCGGCCCCGGAGCTCCGAGGACTCGTCCCGTATCGCGCCGTCCTGCCGTCCCCGCATCGCGCCGCCCCGCCCCGGCTTGCCTCAGCCGTCGTCGAAACCCGTCACAGCGTGCAGGGTCGAGCGCCTCCTCGCCCTCTGCCAGGCCCCGGGGGCGCCGTCCGTCGGTCGAGGTCATGGGCAAACGGCCCCGCAGGCCCAGTGCCTACCCTGCGGACTGGTGGGGACCGCAGACCGAAGGACCCGGCCCCGCCAAGCGCCGCCGGACGGAGGAGCCCGAGGAGCCCGAGTCCGAGTCCGAGGCGGCGCCCAGCCTGGACAACCTGACGGGACCTCCGGCCGCGGACGCGCTCACTTCCGTAGTGGTCCTGCCCGCCGGCTGGGCCCTGCACCTGCCCCTAGATGGCGTCGACGTGCTGCTGGAGCCCAAGCCCACGTCCGTGCTGCAAGTGTCTCTCGGAGATCACATCCTCATGCTGGTCCCCGAGGCCCTCCTGGGCTGGGGCGTGGAAGGCCCGTGGGGACAGGGCCTGCAACGGGCCGCTTTCCTGAGCGCTCCAGGGGAGTACATGGCCCGGGAGCCGGGATTCTTCTGCGCAGCTGTCCCAGAGATCGCCCGCCAAGAAGAGGCCAACCAGGAGGAAGCAGACGCCGAGCTCCTGCCGCCTGGGATGGAGGCTGAAGCCGGCTCCGTCGCTGAGCTCCGCAGCCCCACCACAAGGGTGTCGGGACCCAGCGCGCAGGGCTTTGTCCCAGAGCCCCGTCCTCGGGCGCCCAATCCTAGTCCAGAGAAACGCTCTCCTCACCACGACGACAACCTGCACTTGCGCCTTCGGGAGCTCTCCCTCGACTCACCACTCCAACCTCTACCTCCCTCTCCGAGTCCGGGTCCTCACGAGCGCCCCCAACGCCCTTACCGTCCTAAGCGCGAGGCCCAGAGATGTCTGTTCCCGGAATGAACTGCACCCCGGTGTACACACACACACACACACACACACACACACACACACACACACACACACAAATTCTGGCTACCATCCTGGAGGCCCAATGGATTTCCCGGCGTCTTTTACACTGAATGTCCTACAACCTGGAAATTAAGCATCTCGTGGGCCAACAACTCCTTTTCCCCTCCAGACTGGCTATAGTAGCAGGAGAAGACGTCAGGAAAAGAAAGCAGACTCTAGACCTCATCTTTGAAATGGAAAATCTGCCCAGGGATACCGGACAATGTGTGTTCAGACGTCTGGACTTCTTTACAACATCATTCTCAGGCCTATCCATTCCCGCTCGTTTGCATTGGTTATTTTCTCTCAAATTCTTCTCTCTCCAGCACCATACCCTATTGCTACCCTATTTCTCCCCAAACCAATAAATAACTGGATTTCTCATGTTATATGTTTTCCCATGCATTTATGAAGATTTTTAGCCATGGCTTTTCTCTTTCTTGGTGTTTTGAGCTGCTCTCCTGGAAAGTTGCAAAATAGTATGATGGTTACTATACATAATTGTATGATGTTTGTTCATAGCTTCCTCTTAACCTGAGGAAGTTCTCTTCCAGTCAAGTTCACTTTTCATTATGAATAAATGCTGGATTTTTTTTATTAGTTTCTGCTTTATAACAAAGTGAATCAGTCATACATATACATCTGTTCCCACATCCCTTCCCTCATGCATCTCCCTCCCTCCCACCCTCCCCATCCCACCCCTCCAGGCAGTCACAAAGCACCCAGCTGATCTCCCTGTGCTCTGCGGCTGCTTCCCACTATCTATCTACCTTACATTTGGTAGTGTATATATGTCCATGCCTCTCTTTCGCTTTGTCACAGCTTACCCTTCCCCCTCCCCATATCCTCAAGTCCATTCTCAAGTAGGTCTGTGTCTTTATTTCTGTCTTACCCCTATGTTCTTCATGACATTTTTTTTTCTTAAATTCCATATATATGTGTCAGCATACAGTATTTGTCTTTCTCTTTCTGACTTACTTCACTCTGTATGACAGACTCTAGGTCCATCCACCTCATTACAAATAGCTCAATTTCATTTCTTTTTATGGCTGAGTAATATTCCATTGTATATATGTGCCACATCTTCTTTACCCATTCATCCGATGATGGACACTTAGGTTGTTTCCATCTCCGGGCTATTGTAAATAGGACTGCTATGAACATTTTGGTACGTGACTCTTTTTGAATTATGGTTTTCTCAGGGTATATGCCCAGTAGTGGGATTGCTGGGTCATATGGTAGTTCTATTTGTAGTTTTTTAAGGAACCTCCATACCGTTCTCCATAGTGGCTGTACCAATTCACATTCCCACCAGCAGTGCAAGAGGGTTCCCTTTTTTCCACACCCTCTCCATAAATGCTGGATTTTATCAGATGTTTTCAGCATGTATTAGGATATGCATTTCCTTTTTAAATCTCTTCCTCCGGTTATTTTGTCTCAGAGACTGATGTAAAATGTTTGCACTCCTGCTATTCCACATTATTCATACCTTTTAAATTCTACCCCGAGTTTTTCTTTTATAAATCAAACCTCTAACTTTTAAAACATTAATTTAGGGGCCTCCCTGGTGGCACAGTGGTTAAGAATCTGCCTGCTAATGCAGGGGACATGGGTTCGAGCCCTGGTCTGGGAAGATCCCACATGCCGTGGAGCAACTAAGCCCATGAGCCACAGCTGAAGCCCACGCACCTACAGCCCATGCTTCGCCACCAGAGAAGCCACTGCAGTGAGAAGCCCGTGCACCTCAACGAAGAGTAGCCCCCGCTCACCGCAACTAGAGAAAGCCCGTGCGCAGCAACGAAGACTCAATGCAGCCAAAAATAAATAAATAAAAAATTTAAAAAATAAAACATTAATTAATTACCATATTTCTTTCACATTTTTATAAAAGAAATAAAATCTACAGGTAAAGCCGAAAACAAGATGGTTTCAGTTTTTTTAAACAGCAATACTATTTATATTCACCAACATGCTTTACCATTTCCTCTCTACCTTTTTATTCTTATATTCCACTCTCAAAGTCTAGCCTCAATTTTCTTCTTGCTGAAGAATATACTTTAATAGTTCTTTCCACTATACCCTATGTGTAGTAAATTATCTTGGTTTTGTAAATCTCAACATGTTTTGTGTAGTACACTCTCATAGTCTTGTATATCTGAAAATTTTTATTATGTATTCATTCCTAATTCTAAAGTGTTATTTAAGTACTTTAAAGACATTACTCCATTGTTCTGCCATTTTTTATTGTTGTTGCAGGCAAGAGGTCTCTGCCAATCAAGTTGTTGTTCCTTTTATATTTGACTCAGCTGTTCATTAGCACATTTTTAAATTTTATTTTATTTTTTAATTGAAGTATAGTTGATTTACATTGTTGTGTTACTTTCTGGTGTACAGCAAAGTTATATATTTTTTCCATATTCTTTTACATGGTTATGGTTTATTACAGGATATTGAATATAGTTCCCTGTGCTATACAGTAGGACCTTGTTGTTTATCTGTTTTACACTGAATACATAATAGTTTTATATCTGCTAATCCCAAACTCCTAATTTATCTCTCCCCCACCCTCTTTCCCCTTTGGTAAACATAAGGTTGTTTTCTATGTCTGTGAGTCTATTTCTGTTTTGTAAATAACTTCATTTGTATCATATTTTAGATTCCACATACAAGTGATATCATATGATATTTATCTTTCTTTGACTTACTTCACTTAGTATGATAATCTCTAGGTCCATCCATGTTGCTACAAATGGCATCATCTCATTCTCATTTATGGCTGAGTAGTATTCCATTGTATAGGTATGCCACATCTTTTTATCCATTCATCTGTAGATAGACATTTAGGTTGCTTCCATGTCTTGGAAGCATTTATTTATTTATTTATTTATTTATTTAATTTTTGGCTGTGTTGGGATTTGTTGCTGCACGTGGGCTTTCTCTAGTTGCAGCGAGCGGGGGCTACTCTTCGTTGCAGTGCGCAGGCTTCTCATTACGGTGGCTTCTCTTGTTGCAGAGCACGGGCTCTAGGCACACGGGCCTCAGTAATTGTGGCATGTGGGCTCAGTAGCTGTGGCTCGTGGGCTCTAGGCTAGCGGGCTTCAGTAGTTGTGGCACACGGGCTTAGTTGCTTGGTGGCATGTGGGGTCTTCCCAGCCCAGGGCTCAAACCTGTGTCCCCTGCACTGGCAGGCAGATTCTTAACCACTGCGCCACCAAGGAAGTCGCCAGTTGGCTATTTTAAATAGTGCTACTATGAACATTGGGGTGCATGTATCTTTTCAAATTAGAGTTTTCTCGGGATATTTGCCCAGGAGTGGGACTGCTGGACCATATAGCAACTCTTTTTAGTTTCTTAAGGAATCTCCATACTGTTCTCCATAATGGCTGCACCAATTTACATTCCCTTCAACACTGTAGGAGAGTTCCCTTTTCTCCACACCCTCTCCAGCACTTATTATATGTGGACTTTTTAATGATGCTCATGCTGACCAGTGTGACGTGATACCTCATTGTAGTTTTGATTTGCATTTGTCTAGTAATTAGTGATGTTGAGCATATTTTCATGTGCTTCTTGGCCTTCTGTATGTCTTCTTTGGAGAAATGTCTATTTAGGTCTTCTGCCCTTTTTTTTTTTTTTTTTGCGGTATGCGGGCCTCTCACTGTTGTGGCCTCTCCCGTTGCGCAGCACAGGCTCCGGATGCGCAGGCTCAGCAGCCATGGCTCACGGGCCCAGCCGCTCCGTGGCATGTGGGATCTTCCCGGACCGGGGCACGAACCCGTGTCCCCTGCATCGGCAGGCGGACTCTCAACCGCTGCGCCACCAGGGAAGCCCTAAAGTCTTTAATGCATTGAGATGACTTTTGTGTGTGGTGTGAGATAGTGGTCTAGTTTCTTTTTTTTTTTTTCTTAGCATGTGGCTGTCCAGTTTTCCCAACGCCATTTTTTAATCTAAATTTATTTATTTATTTATTTTTGGCTGCGTTGGGTCTTCGTTGCAGTGCATGGGCTTCTCATTGCAGTGGCTTCTCTTGTTGCGGAGCACAGGCTCTAGGCACACGGGCTTTGGTAGTTGTGGCACAGGGGCTCAGTAGTTGTGGCTCGCGGGCTCTAGGGCACAGGCTCAGTAGTTGTGGCGCACGGGCTTAGTTGCTCCGTGGCATGTGGGATCTTGCCAGACCAGGAATCGAACCCGTGTCCCCCTGCATTGGCAGACGGATTTTTAACCACTGCACCACCAGGGAAGTTCCCCTGTCACCATTTATTGAAGAGACTGTCCTTTTCCATTGTACGCTCTTTGCTTCCTTGCCATGAATTCATTATCCGTATATGTATGGGTTTACTCCCAGGTTCTCAGTTATGTTCCATTGACCTATGTATCTGCTTTTCTGCAAATATAATGGTGTTTTGATTATTGTAGCTTTATAATATAGTTTTAAATCAGAGAGTGTGATACCTCCAACTCTGTTCTTTTTATCAGGATTGCTTTGGCTGTTCAGGGTCTCTTATGGTTTCATGTAAATCTAAGACTTTTGTATTCTATTTTTGCGAAAAATATCCTTGTGACTTCGATAGAGATTGCATTGAATCTGAAGATTGCTTTAGGTAATAGAGACATTTGAACGATGTTATTTCTTCCAATCCATGAGCACAGAACACTTTTCCACTTATTTGTCTCCTCAGGCAAGGGAAACACAGGCAAAAGTAAACAAATAGGATTACATCAAACTAAGAAGTTTCTGCACAGTAAAGGAAACCAGCAACAAAATGAAAAGGGAACCTACCTAATGGAAGAAGATGCTTGCACATCATATATCCAGTAAGGGGTTAACATCCAAAATATAGAAAGAACTCACAACAACAACAACAAAAATAAAACAACCCCAAAATGGGTATAGGACATTTTCCAAAGAAGACATAGATGGCCAATAGACATATGAAAAGATGTTCAACATCACAAATTATTAGAGAAATGCAAATCAAAACCACAAAAATCTATTCCTCTTAAAGTCTATGTCTCATGTAAGTATTGCTCCCCAGCTTTCTTTTTATTTCCATTTGCATGGAGTATCTTTTTCCATCCCCTCACTTTCAGTCTATGTGTGTCTTTAGATCTGAAGTGAGTCTCTTGTAGGCAGCATATATATGGGTCTTGTTTTTGTATCCATTCAGCCACTCTTCTTTTTTTTCAAAACAAACAACTTTTTATTGAAGTATAGTTGATTTACAATGTTGTATTAGTTTCAGGTGTACAGCAAAGCGATCTATATATGTATATATTCTTTTTCAGATTCTTTTCCATTATAAGTTATTATATACAAAATATTGAATAGAGTTCCCTGTGCCATACAGTAGGTCCTCATTTATCTATCGCCCTATGTCTTTTGATTGGAGCATTTAGTCCATTTACTTTGAATAATTATTGATGTGTATGTTCTTATTGCCATTTTATTAATTGTTTTGACGTTGTTTTGTAGTGCTTTTTTCTTCCTTTCTTCTTCTTTCATTCTTTTGTCTTGTGATTTGATGACTATCTTTAATGTCATGTTCAAATTCTTGCCTCTTTTTTCTGTGTGCATCTATTATAGATTTTTCTGTTTGTGTCTATCATGAAGTTTATATACAGTGATATATTGTTATATGTGATTGTTTTAAGTTGCTGATCTCAAATCTCAAATGCATTTAACAACCCTACAATTGTACTCTCCTCCCCTTATGATTACTGTTTTTGACATCATATTTTACATCTAATTATTTTGTGTATCCCCAAACTGCTTACTGTAGATACAGATGATATTACTACTTTTGGCTTTTAACCTTCCTACTAGCTTTGTACATGGTTGATTTTCTATCTTTACTGTATATTTTTTTAATCTGTCTCCTAAGGCAAAGGAAACAAAAGCCAAAATAAACAAATGGGACCTAATTAAACCTAAAAGTTTTCACACAGCAAAGGAAACCATCAACAAAATGAAAAGACAACCTACTGACTGGGGGAAAATATTTGGGAATGAGATGACCAATAAGAGGTTAATATCCAAAATATATAAACAGCTCATACAACTCAATAGGAAAAAGCAAGCCACCTGATTGAAAAATGGGCAGAAGGAACAGGATAGAAAGCCCAGAGATAAACCCACGCACATATGGTCACCTTATCATTGATAAAGGAGGCAGGAATGTACAGTGGAGAAAGGACAGCCTCTTCAATAAGTGGTGCTGGGAAAACTGGACAGGTCCATGTAAAAGTATGACATTAGACCACTCCCTAACACCATACACAAAAATAAGCTCAAAATGGATTAAAGACCTAAATGTAACACCAGAAACTATCAAACTCTTAGAGGAAAACATAGGCAGAACACTCTATGACATAAATCACAACAAGATCCTTTTGGACCCACCTCCTAGAGAAATGGAAATAAAAACAAAGGTAAACAAATGGGACCTAATGAAACTTCAAAGCTTTTGCACAGCAAAGGAAACCATAAACAAGACCAAAGACAACCCTCGGAATGGGACAAAATATTTCCAAATGAAGCAACTGACAAAGGATTAATCTCCAAAATTTATAAGCAGCTCATGCAGCTCAGTAGCAAACAAACAAACAACCCAACCCAAAAATGGGCAGAAGACCTAAATAGACATTTCTCCAAAGAAGATATACAGACTCGCAACAAACACACGAAAGAATGCTCAACATCATTAATCATTAGAGAAATGCAAGTCAAAACTACAATGAGATATCATCTCACACCAGTCAGAATGGCCATCATCTAAAAGTCTAGAAACAATAAATGCTGGAGAGGGTGTGGAGAAAAGGGAACACTCTTGCACTGCTGGTGGGAATGTGAATTGGTACAGCCACTATGGAGAACAGTATGGAGGTTCCTTAAAAAACTACAAATAGAACTACCATATGACCCAGCAATCCCACTACTGGGCATATACCCTGAGAAAACCATAATTCAAAAAGAGTCATGTACCAAAATGTTCATTGCAGCTCTATTCACAATAGCCCAGAGCTGGAAACAACCTAAGTGTCCATCATTGGATGAATGGATAAAGAAGATGTGGCACATATATACAATGGAATATTACTCAGCCATAAAAAGAAACGAAATTGAGCTATTTGTAATGAGGTGGATGGACCTAGAGTCTGTCATACAGAGTGAAGTCAGTCAGAAAGAGAAAGAAAAATACCATATGCTAACACATAGATATGGAATTTAAGGGAAAAAATTGTCATGAAGAACCTAGGGGTAAGACAGGAATAAAGACACAGACCTACTAGAGAACGGACTTGAGGATATGGGGAGGGGCAAGGGTAAGCTCTGACAAAGCGAGAGAGAGGCATGGACATATATACACTACCAAATGTAAAACAGATAGCTACTGGGAAGCAGCCGCATAGCACAGGGAGATCAGCTCAGTGCTTTGTGACCACCTAGAAGGGTGGGATAGGGAGGGTGGGAGGGAGGGAGACACAAGAGGGAAGAGATATGGGAACATATGTATATGTATAACTGATTCACTTTGTTATAAGGCAGAAACTAACACACCATTGTAAAGCGATTATACTCCAATAAAGATGTAAAAAAAAAGTTTATACAACTCTCCTCAATACTCTGTAATAACGTATATGGGAACAGAATCTAAAAAACAGTGGATATATGTATAACTGATTCACTTTGCTGTACACCTGAAACTAACACAACATTGTAAATCAACTACACTCCAATAAAAATCAATTAACAAAAATGGGCAGAAGAGGTGAACAGACATTTTTCCAAAGAAGACATACCAGTCGGGCAACAGGCACATGAAAAGATGCTCAGCATCACTAACCGTCAGAGAAATACAAATCAAACCACCATGAGATACCACCTCACACCTGTAAGAACACCTAACATCAAAACGACCACAAATAACAAATGTTGGCTAGGTTGTGAAATAAAGGGGACCCCCGTACACTGTTGGTGGGAATGTGAATTGGTGCAGCCACTGTGGAAAACAGTGTGGAGGTTCCTCAAAAAACTAAATAGAATTACCATATGATACAGCAATTCCACTCCTGGGTATACATCCAAAGAAAACAAAAACACTACTTTGAAAAGATACATGCAGCTGAATGTTCATGGCAGCATTATTTATGACAGCCAAAATATGGAAACAACCTAAGTGTCCATCAACAGATGAACAGCTAAAGAAGCTGTGATGTGATACATATATGCATGTGTGTGTCTGTGTGTATGTATATACTCAGCCATAAAAAAAAAGAGTGAAATTTTGTCATTTACAACAACATGGATAGACTTGTAGGGTATTATGCATAGTGAAATAAGTCAGACAGAGAAAGACAAATACTGTTATGTTATCACTTAAACATGGAATCCAGAAAATAAAACAAACTAGTGAATATAACAAAAAAGAAACAGATTCACAGATATAGAGAACAAACTCGTGGTTACAAGTGGGGAGAGGCAAGATAGGGTAAGAGATGAAGAGGTATAAACTACTATGTTTAAAGTAATTAAGCTACAAGGATATATTGTACAACACAGGGAATACAGCCAATATTTATGTTTTGGCCGTACCCCGCAGCACACGGGGATCTTAGTTCCCTGAACAGGGACTGAACCCGGGCCCCCTGCAGTGGAAGCATGGAGCCTTAACCACTGGACCGCCAGGCAAGGGTCCATAGCCAATATTTTATAATAACTATAAATGGAGTATAATCTTTAGGAATTGTTCATCATTATCTTGTACACCTGAAACGTAACACTGTAACTCCATTATACCTCAATTTTTAAAAAACTAAAAAAGAACCCGACAACGACATATCACTTCATACCTGTTAGAATGGCTTTTATCAAAAGGCAAGAAATTAAAAGTGTTGGCGAGTACGTGGAGAAAAGTGAGCCCTCCTGCGGTGTCGGTGGGAATGTAAACTGGCACAGCCACTATGGAGAACGGTATGAAGATTCCTTAGAAATGCAGGAATAGAACTACCATATGATCCAGCTATCCCACTTCTGAGTATTTATCCAAAGTATATGAAGACACTAACTTGAAAACACTTATGCACCCCCATGTTCATTGCAGCATTATTTACAATAGTCAAGGTATAGCAACAACCGCAGTGCCCATCAACCAATAAATGAATAAAGAAGATGTGAAACACAATATATACAATACAGATACAGCCATAGAAAAAAAATAAAACCTGGCCATTTGCCACAGCATGGATGGACACTGAGAGTATTATGCTAAGTGAAAGAAGTCAGCTAGAGAAAGCCAAATACCATATGATTTCACATAGATAGGGAATTTTTTAAAAAAACATACAAAGTAAATGAACAAACCACACCAAACAAAAACAAACATGTAGATACAGAGAACAGAGTAGTGGCTACCAGAGGGGAAAGGGTGAAATGGATAAAGAGGATCAACTCTGTGGTGACTATACAAACTAAATCTTTGTTGGTGAGCATGCTGTAGTGTGTACAGAAGTAGAAATATAATGTTGTCCATATGAAACTTATATAATGTTATAAACAAATGTTACCTCAATAGAAAATAATTTTTTAAAAAGATATACATATAGCAATGATTAAAATGACTATTCGTGGAATTTAAGTTCCAGTTATGGAGGGAAGTGAAGAACTGATAGTTTAAGTTTCACTGAAAAGATGAATTTTTCCAGAAGGGCATAAGCATTGATGGAGTTTGGATATGTAAAGGGCTAAGCTAGAAAGTTAGGAGGTAGCCACTACTCTGAGAATAAATCTTTTAAATTGTGATTACAGAGGGGGTCCCAATTTGGAGTAATTGTTACTGAGCCACGTTCATTTGCCTCACACACAGAAAGCCCAACTCTGAGATAGAGAGGTTTGCAGCAGAGAAAGGGTTTATTCACAAGGCAGTCAAGCAAGGAGAAAGGAGAACAAATCTCAAATCCATCTCCCCAAAGGCCAGGGGCTAGGGATATTTACTGGATAAAGAATTAGGGTGGCCTGAGGTGCAGGGAGTGTGGGGAAAGGTGACTGGAAATGAGAAAAAGATTGGGTCGGGACTTCCCTGGTGGCACAGTGGTTAAGAATCCGCCTACCAAAAAAAAAAAAAAAGGATCCGCCTACCAGTGCAGGGGACATGGGTTCGAGCCCTGGTCTGGGAAGATCTCACATGCCTCGGAGCAACTAAGCCCTTGAGCCACAAGTACTGAGCCTGCACTCTAGAGCCTGCGTGCCACAACTACTGAGCCCGTGTGCCACAACTGCTGAAGCCCACGCTCCTAGTGTCCGTGTTCCACAACAAGAGAAGCCACCACAATGAGAGGCCTGCACACTGCAACGAAGAGAAGCCCCCGCTCACTGCAAATAGAGAAAGCCCGCATGCAGCAACGAAGACCCAACGCAGCCAAAAATAAATAAATTAAATAAATAAATACATTTTTTAAAAAAGATGTATCGTTATTCTCGGCAGGTGCAACTAAGCTACGTGCTTCTTCAGAGGATGCATGTTCAGAAAACGGCGACATTAGCATATTCTTAGGGTGGAGGTTTTGGCCCTCTGACATCAAATGGCCACCGATCAGACACTCTCGCATGCCCGAGGGGAGAGGCGGTTGTCCCAACCAGTCTTAACCAGCTGAAGTTCAAACTGGACAACTGACTCCAAGTTCCAAAAAAACAACTCGGGCAAACATCTTAAGACTCTTACATCAGACGTACTTATCTGTAGGGGTCGTGAAGAGGCCTTGTAGCTTACTCTTTAGGCTACATCATGCTTGGGGGATATGCAAGTTTTTGTAAAAACAGTTAAAGTGAGCTTGACCAGCGAAGGCAGTTTACAGTTTACTATTTACTAATTAAGTTATAGTCTAATGGATGTAACTGATGACTACCATATAAGTTTCATAATGACAAGGTAAAGAGTATGAGTCAGTGAGGTAGGAGGGAGGACAAAATTACTGAAGAGGAAGAGAACTGAGAAGCCAAGGTGTGGGGGGAGGAGGGATCCATGACAATATTAAACTCACCACAAACTACAGCAGATGTGCAATGAGTGAGAATTACAGTGAATCAAGTGCGAAAGTCTTCAAAGACTGTGATAGAGACATTTGCTACACATACATTTGATAAGTGACTGGTAGTAGTATGACTGAACCCCAATGTCTTTAAACAATATTTTGTTTATTTACAGAATGTGGTAATACTATGAAGGCCATAGAGAGAGGGATGAGATAGAGAGTAAGTGAAGAAACCATTCCAAACAAAATGGTCAGAAATGCCCTTTTCAAGAAAGTGCCCTCAGAGTTGGTCTTTGAAGAACGAACCAGCACTGCAAAAAGTTGGAGGAAAAGTTGAAACCTAATTTTTTTAAGTAAAAAAAAACCCAAGAAGATGGGAATATTTCAAAGAATTAAATATAATATTGGCTAATAAGCATGTGAAAAAAATGATCCACCTTGACTGGCAATCAGAAATGCAAAATGAAAACACAATGATATAGCATTTTACTACACCAGGTTGGAAAACAGTTAAGAGTCTATCAATAAGAAATGTTTATAAGGATGTCATGAAATGGAAACATACTCCGCTCACAGGAGTTTAAACTGTGAAAAATATTTTGGGGAAAAAAAAGAGGAAGGCGTTACCTATTAACATTTTTAAAATCTTTTTTTATAATTTTAAAATTTATTTATTTGTTTATTTATTTATCTATTTATTTATTTTTGGCTGTGTCTGGTCTTCGGTGCTGCATGCTGGCTTTTCTCTAGTTGAGGCCAGCAGGGGCTACTCTTGGTTGCAGTGTGCGGGCTTCTCATTGCAGTGGCTTCTCTTGTTGCAGAGCACAGGCTCTAGGCACAAGGGCTTCAGTAGTTGTGGCGCACGGGTTTTGCTGCTCTGCAGCATGTGGGGTCTTCCCAGATCAGGGATCAAACCCATGTCCCCTGCATTGGCAGGCAGATTCTTAACCACTGCGTCACCAGGGAAGTCCCTACCTATTAACTTGAAAAGACACACACAGGACCAATTATAGTAATTCACTCTTAGGTGTATGCAATAAATGTATGAGTTAAGAGTTCATGATTTAAAACCAGAGAAGTCTGCATTGGATGCCTATATGTAACACAAACTTGGTACATATTTAATTTTTGAAACCTCACTTGACCACTCTGAGCTTCAGGTGTTGTGAAAAGTAAAAAAGATCATTTTTTTTTTTCAGAGAGGGCAGGAAGACACTTTTGCAGGTCATAGATAACTTTTATGGTTTTGATTGTGGTGATAGTTTCACAAGTGTATTTTTACCTACAAACTCAAGTTGTTTACATTAAATGTGTACAGCTTTTAGTACATACCTTAACTACTGCGCCACCAGGACCCTGGTGGTGCAGTAGTTAAGAATCCGCATGCCGGGTTCGAGCCCTGGTCCGGGAAGATCCCACATGCCGTGGAGCAAATAAGCCCATGTGCCGCAACTACTGAGCCTGCACTCTAGAGCCCAAGAGCCACGACTACTGAGCCTGCGTCCCACAACTACAGAAGCCCGTGTGCCTAGAGCCCGTGCTCCGCAACAAACAGAAGCCACCGCAACGAGAAGCCTGTGCACCGCAGCGAAGACTAGCCCCCGCTCGCTGCAACTAGAGAAAGCCCGCACGCAGCAACAAAGACCCAACGCAGCCAAAAGTACATAAAAATAAAAAATTTTTTCAGAACAAAGATCAGGGCTTCCCAGGTGGCACAGTGGTTGAGGGTCCGCCTGCCGACGCAGGGGACACGGGTTCGTGTCCCGGTCCGGGAAGATCCCGCATGCCGCGGAGGGGCTGGGCCCGTGAGCCATGGCCGCTGAGCCAGCGCGTCTGGAGCCTGTGCTCCGCAACGGGAGAGGCCATAACAGTGAGAGGCCCGCGTACCGCAAAATAAATAAATTAATTAATTAAATTTAATTTAATTTAGTAAATGAAGATCATTTTTTAAACCTCAGTAGAATGGTTGACATATAATAAATACTGAATACAACAATTTAATTATACTAAGATTGCTTTAATTTTATAACAGCTTTTATCTTCAGGAAGGAACTGCCACAAATATTTGACCATTAAGACAGAGCTTTACCTAAACATATATGAGTATTTTCCATTTACTCCTGAAATGAAAGCACAAGCATTAAAGGAATTTCATGGAACGTTTAGATAGGTCCGTTTTATGTTGCCAGGGGGGTGGTCTATTTGAGTGGTTTTTTTCTCTAGAATGCCTGAAATCAAAGGAAAATATTAACCTTAAAGGTGACTAATATTTAAAGTTCCATTTTCGGTGTATCTTCTTTTCTCTAAAAATGAAGTACACGAGTATTCTGGCCCCTGGAGGACTTTAACAGTAGCTTTCTACCAACCACAGCCCCGGCTATTGGGCAGCACAGATACCGCGAGGTCTACGGGGCGGAGCCTTGGAGGGGGCGGGGCTTCGCGTGACATTTTGCGACTAGGATTTCACTGGCTCCACCCGCAGCATCCTTCGCTGTCTGTTGCGTAGACGAATTGCCCTGACGAGCTGAAGATTCGAAGGCGCCAGGCCCAGCCCCGCGCCAGACGCCGTTCCCCTAGAAACCTGAACTGCAGGACCAACTGCAGGAGGCGGCCCCGGAGCTCCGAGGACTCGTCCCGTATCGCGCCGTCCTGCCGTCCCCGCATCGCGCCGCCCCGCCCCGGCTTGCCTCAGCCGTCGTCGAAACCCGTCACAGCGTGCAGGGTCGAGCGCCTCCTCGCCCTCTGCCAGGCCCCGGGGGCGCCGTCCGTCGGTCGAGGTCATGGGCAAACGGCCCCGCAGGCCCAGTGCCTACCCTGCGGACTGGTGGGGACCGCAGACCGAAGGACCCGGCCCCGCCAAGCGCCGCCGGACGGAGGAGCCCGAGGACCCCGAGTCCGAGTCCGAGGCGGCGCCCAGCCTGGACAACCTGACGGGACCTCCGGCCGCGGACGCGCTCACTTCCGTAGTGGTCCTGCCCGCCGGCTGGGCCCTGCACCTGCCCCTAGATGGCGTCGACGTGCTGCTGGAGCCCAAGCCCACGTCCGTGCTGCAAGTGTCTCTCGGAGATCACATCCTCATGCTGGTCCCCGAGGCCCTCCTGGGCTGGGGCGTGGAAGGCCCGTGGGGACAGGGCCTGCAACGGGCCGCTTTCCTGAGCGCTCCAGGGGAGTACATGGCCCGGGAGCCGGGATTCTTCTGCGCAGCTGTCCCAGAGATCGCCCGCCAAGAAGAGGCCAACCAGGAGGAAGCAGACGCCGAGCTCCTGCCGCCTGGGATGGAGGCTGAAGCCGGCTCCGTCGCTGAGCTCCGCAGCCCCACCACAAGGGTGTCGGGACCCAGCGCGCAGGGCTTTGTCCCAGAGCCCCGTCCTCGGGCGCCCAATCCTAGTCCAGAGAAACGCTCTCCTCACCACGACGACAACCTGCACTTGCGCCTTCGGGAGCTCTCCCTCGACTCACCACTCCAACCTCTACCTCCCTCTCCGAGTCCGGGTCCTCACGAGCGCCCCCAACGCCCTTACCGTCCTAAGCGCGAGGCCCAGAGATGTCTGTTCCCGGAATGAACTGCACCCCGGTGTACACACACACACACACACACACACACACACACACACACACACACACACACAAATTCTGGCTACCATCCTGGAGGCCCAATGGATTTCCCGGCGTCTTTTACACTGAATGTCCTACAACCTGGAAATTAAGCATCTCGTGGGCCAACAACTCCTTTTCCCCTCCAGACTGGCTATAGTAGCAGGAGAAGACGTCAGGAAAAGAAAGCAGACTCTAGACCTCATCTTTGAAATGGAAAATCTGCCCAGGGATACCGGACAATGTGTGTTCAGACGTCTGGACTTCTTTACAACATCATTCTCAGGCCTATCCATTCCCGCTCGTTTGCATTGGTTATTTTCTCTCAAATTCTTCTCTCTCCAGCACCATACCCTATTGCTACCCTATTTCTCCCCAAACCAATAAATAACTGGATTTCTCATGTTATATGTTTTCCCATGCATTTATGAAGATTTTTAGCCATGGCTTTTCTCTTTCTTGGTGTTTTGAGCTGCTCTCCTGGAAAGTTGCAAAATAGTATGATGGTTACTATACATAATTGTATGATGTTTGTTCATAGCTTCCTCTTAACCTGAGGAAGTTCTCTTCCAGTCAAGTTCACTTTTCATTATGAATAAATGCTGGATTTTTTTTATTAGTTTCTGCTTTATAACAAAGTGAATCAGTCATACATATACATCTGTTCCCACATCCCTTCCCTCATGCATCTCCCTCCCTCCCACCCTCCCCATCCCACCCCTCCAGGCAGTCACAAAGCACCCAGCTGATCTCCCTGTGCTCTGCGGCTGCTTCCCACTATCTATCTACCTTACATTTGGTAGTGTATATATGTCCATGCCTCTCTTTCGCTTTGTCACAGCTTACCCTTCCCCCTCCCCATATCCTCAAGTCCATTCTCAAGTAGGTCTGTGTCTTTATTTCTGTCTTACCCCTATGTTCTTCATGACATTTTTTTTTCTTAAATTCCATATATATGTGTCAGCATACAGTATTTGTCTTTCTCTTTCTGACTTACTTCACTCTGTATGACAGACTCTAGGTCCATCCACCTCATTACAAATAGCTCAATTTCATTTCTTTTTATGGCTGAGTAATATTCCATTGTATATATGTGCCACATCTTCTTTACCCATTCATCCGATGATGGACACTTAGGTTGTTTCCATCTCCGGGCTATTGTAAATAGGACTGCTATGAACATTTTGGTACGTGACTCTTTTTGAATTATGGTTTTCTCAGGGTATATGCCCAGTAGTGGGATTGCTGGGTCATATGGTAGTTCTATTTGTAGTTTTTTAAGGAACCTCCATACCGTTCTCCATAGTGGCTGTACCAATTCACATTCCCACCAGCAGTGCAAGAGGGTTCCCTTTTTTCCACACCCTCTCCATAAATGCTGGATTTTATCAGATGTTTTCAGCATGTATTAGGATATGCATTTCCTTTTTAAATCTCTTCCTCCGGTTATTTTGTCTCAGAGACTGATGTAAAATGTTTGCACTCCTGCTATTCCACATTATTCATACCTTTTAAATTCTACCCCGAGTTTTTCTTTTATAAATCAAACCTCTAACTTTTAAAACATTAATTTAGGGGCCTCCCTGGTGGCACAGTGGTTAAGAATCTGCCTGCTAATGCAGGGGACATGGGTTCGAGCCCTGGTCTGGGAAGATCCCACATGCCGTGGAGCAACTAAGCCCATGAGCCACAGCTGAAGCCCACGCACCTACAGCCCATGCTTCGCCACCAGAGAAGCCACTGCAGTGAGAAGCCCGTGCACCTCAACGAAGAGTAGCCCCCGCTCACCGCAACTAGAGAAAGCCCGTGCGCAGCAACGAAGACTCAATGCAGCCAAAAATAAATAAATAAAAAATTTAAAAAATAAAACATTAATTAATTACCATATTTCTTTCACATTTTTATAAAAGAAATAAAATCTACAGGTAAAGCCGAAAACAAGATGGTTTCAGTTTTTTTAAACAGCAATACTATTTATATTCACCAACATGCTTTACCATTTCCTCTCTACCTTTTTATTCTTATATTCCACTCTCAAAGTCTAGCCTCAATTTTCTTCTTGCTGAAGAATATACTTTAATAGTTCTTTCCACTATACCCTATGTGTAGTAAATTATCTTGGTTTTGTAAATCTCAACATGTTTTGTGTAGTACACTCTCATAGTCTTGTATATCTGAAAATTTTTATTATGTATTCATTCCTAATTCTAAAGTGTTATTTAAGTACTTTAAAGACATTACTCCATTGTTCTGCCATCTTTTATTGTTGTTGCAGGCAAGAGGTCTCTGCCAATCAAGTTGTTGTTCCTTTTATATTTGACTCAGCTGTTCATTAGCACATTTTTAAATTTTATTTTATTTTTTAATTGAAGTATAGTTGATTTACATTGTTGTGTTACTTTCTGGTGTACAGCAAAGTTATATATTTTTTCCATATTCTTTTACATGGTTATGGTTTATTACAGGATATTGAATATAGTTCCCTGTGCTATACAGTAGGACCTTGTTGTTTATCTGTTTTACACTGAATACATAATAGTTTTATATCTGCTAATCCCAAACTCCTAATTTATCTCTCCCCCACCCTCTTTCCCCTTTGGTAAACATAAGGTTGTTTTCTATGTCTGTGAGTCTATTTCTGTTTTGTAAATAACTTCATTTGTATCATATTTTAGATTCCACATACAAGTGATATCATATGATATTTATCTTTCTTTGACTTACTTCACTTAGTATGATAATCTCTAGGTCCATCCATGTTGCTACAAATGGCATCATCTCATTCTCATTTATGGCTGAGTAGTATTCCATTGTATAGGTATGCCACATCTTTTTATCCATTCATCTGTAGATAGACATTTAGGCTGCTTCCATGTCTTGGAAGCATTTATTTATTTATTTATTTATTTATTTAATTTTTGGCTGTGTTGGGATTTGTTGCTGCACGTGGGCTTTCTCTAGTTGCAGCGAGCGGGGGCTACTCTTCGTTGCAGTGCGCAGGCTTCTCATTACGGTGGCTTCTCTTGTTGCAGAGCACGGGCTCTAGGCACACGGGCCTCAGTAATTGTGGCATGTGGGCTCAGTAGCTGTGGCTCGTGGGCTCTAGGCTAGCGGGCTTCAGTAGTTGTGGCACACGGGCTTAGTTGCTTGGTGGCATGTGGGGTCTTCCCAGCCCAGGGCTCAAACCTGTGTCCCCTGCACTGGCAGGCAGATTCTTAACCACTGCGCCACCAAGGAAGTCGCCAGTTGGCTATTTTAAATAGTGCTACTATGAACATTGGGGTGCATGTATCTTTTCAAATTAGAGTTTTCTCGGGATATTTGCCCAGGAGTGGGACTGCTGGACCATATAGCAACTCTTTTTAGTTTCTTAAGGAATCTCCATACTGTTCTCCATAATGGCTGCACCAATTTACATTCCCTTCAACACTGTAGGAGAGTTCCCTTTTCTCCACACCCTCTCCAGCACTTATTATATGTGGACTTTTTAATGATGCTCATGCTGACCAGTGTGACGTGATACCTCATTGTAGTTTTGATTTGCATTTGTCTAGTAATTAGTGATGTTGAGCATATTTTCATGTGCTTCTTGGCCTTCTGTATGTCTTCTTTGGAGAAATGTCTATTTAGGTCTTCTGCCCTTTTTTTTTTTTTTTGCGGTATGCGGGCCTCTCACTGTTGTGGCCTCTCCCATTGTGCAGCACAGGCTCCGGATGCGCAGGCTCAGCAGCCATGGCTCACGGGCCCAGCCGCTCCGTGGCATGTGGGATCTTCCCGGACCGGGGCACGAACCCGTGTCCCCTGCATCGGCAGGCGGACTCTCAACTGCTGCGCCACCAGGGAAGCCCTAAAGTCTTTAATGCATTGAGATGACTTTTGTGTGTGGTGTGAGATAGTGGTCTAGTTTCTTTTTTTTTTTTTCTTAGCATGTGGCTGTCCAGTTTTCCCAACGCCATTTTTTAATCTAAATTTATTTATTTATTTATTTTTGGCTGCGTTGGGTCTTCGTTGCAGTGCATGGGCTTCTCATTGCAGTGGCTTCTCTTGTTGCGGAGCACAGGCTCTAGGCACACGGGCTTTGGTAGTTGTGGCACAGGGGCTCAGTAGTTGTGGCTCGCGGGCTCTAGGGCACAGGCTCAGTAGTTGTGGCGCACGGGCTTAGTTGCTCCGTGGCATGTGGGATCTTGCCAGACCAGGAATCGAACCCGTGTCCCCCTGCATTGGCAGACGGATTTTTAACCACTGCACCACCAGGGAAGTTCCCCTGTCACCATTTATTGAAGAGACTGTCCTTTTCCATTGTACGCTCTTTGCTTCCTTGCCATGAATTCATTATCCGTATATGTATGGGTTTACTCCCAGGTTCTCAGTTATGTTCCATTGACCTATGTATCTGCTTTTCTGCAAATATAATGGTGTTTTGATTATTGTAGCTTTATAATATAGTTTTAAATCAGAGAGTGTGATACCTCCAACTCTGTTCTTTTTATCAGGATTGCTTTGGCTGTTCAGGGTCTCTTATGGTTTCATGTAAATCTAAGACTTTTGTATTCTATTTTTGCGAAAAATATCCTTGTGACTTCGATAGAGATTGCATTGAATCTGAAGATTGCTTTAGGTAATAGAGACATTTGAACGATGTTATTTCTTCCAATCCATGAGCACAGAACACTTTTCCACTTATTTGTCTCCTCAGGCAAGGGAAACACAGGCAAAAGTAAACAAATAGGATTACATCAAACTAAGAAGTTTCTGCACAGTAAAGGACACCAGCAACAAAATGAAAAGGGAACCTACCTAATGGAAGAAGATGCTTGCACATCATATATCCAGTAAGGGGTTAACATCCAAAATATAGAAAGAACTCACAACAACAACAACAAAAATAAAACAACCCCAAAATGGGTATAGGACATTTTCCAAAGAAGACATAGATGGCCAATAGACATATGAAAAGATGTTCAACATCACAAATTATTAGAGAAATGCAAATCAAAACCACAAAAATCTATTCCTCTTAAAGTCTATGTCTCATGTAAGTATTGCTCCCCAGCTTTCTTTTTATTTCCATTTGCATGGAGTATCTTTTTCCATCCCCTCACTTTCAGTCTATGTGTGTCTTTAGATCTGAAGTGAGTCTCTTGTAGGCAGCATATATATGGGTCTTGTTTTTGTATCCATTCAGCCACTCTTCTTTTTTTTCAAAACAAACAACTTTTTATTGAAGTATAGTTGATTTACAATGTTGTATTAGTTTCAGGTGTACAGCAAAGCGATCTATATATGTATATATTCTTTTTCAGATTCTTTTCCATTATAAGTTATTATATACAAAATATTGAATAGAGTTCCCTGTGCCATACAGTAGGTCCTCATTTATCTATCGCCCTATGTCTTTTGATTGGAGCATTTAGTCCATTTACTTTGAATAATTATTGATGTGTATGTTCTTATTGCCATTTTATTAATTGTTTTGACGTTGTTTTGTAGTGCTTTTTTCTTCCTTTCTTCTTCTTTCATTCTTTTGTCTTGTGATTTGATGACTATCTTTAATGTCATGTTCAAATTCTTGCCTCTTTTTTCTGTGTGCATCTATTATAGATTTTTCTGTTTGTGTCTATCATGAAGTTTATATACAGTGATATATTGTTATATGTGATTGTTTTAAGTTGCTGATCTCAAATCTCAAATGCATTTAACAACCCTACAATTGTACTCTCCTCCCCTTATGATTACTGTTTTTGACATCATATTTTACATCTAATTATTTTGTGTATCCCCAAACTGCTTACTGTAGATACAGATGATATTACTACTTTTGGCTTTTAACCTTCCTACTAGCTTTGTACATGGTTGATTTTCTATCTTTACTGTATATTTTTTTAATCTGTCTCCTAAGGCAAAGGAAACAAAAGCCAAAATAAACAAATGGGACCTAATTAAACCTAAAAGTTTTCACACAGCAAAGGAAACCATCAACAAAATGAAAAGACAACCTACTGACTGGGGGAAAATATTTGGGAATGAGATGACCAATAAGAGGTTAATATCCAAAATATATAAACAGCTCATACAACTCAATAGGAAAAAGCAAGCCACCTGATTGAAAAATGGGCAGAAGGAACAGGATAGAAAGCCCAGAGATAAACCCACGCACATATGGTCACCTTATCATTGATAAAGGAGGCAGGAATGTACAGTGGAGAAAGGACAGCCTCTTCAATAAGTGGTGCTGGGAAAACTGGACAGGTCCATGTAAAAGTATGACATTAGACCACTCCCTAACACCATACACAAAAATAAGCTCAAAATGGATTAAAGACCTAAATGTAACACCAGAAACTATCAAACTCTTAGAGGAAAACATAGGCAGAACACTCTATGACATAAATCACAACAAGATCCTTTTGGACCCACCTCCTAGAGAAATGGAAATAAAAACAAAGGTAAACAAATGGGACCTAATGAAACTTCAAAGCTTTTGCACAGCAAAGGAAACCATAAACAAGACCAAAGACAACCCTCGGAATGGGACAAAATATTTCCAAATGAAGCAACTGACAAAGGATTAATCTCCAAAATTTATAAGCAGCTCATGCAGCTCAGTAGCAAACAAACAAACAACCCAACCCAAAAATGGGCAGAAGACCTAAATAGACATTTCTCCAAAGAAGATATACAGACTCGCAACAAACACACGAAAGAATGCTCAACATCATTAATCATTAGAGAAATGCAAGTCAAAACTACAATGAGATATCATCTCACACCAGTCAGAATGGCCATCATCTAAAAGTCTAGAAACAATAAATGCTGGAGAGGGTGTGGAGAAAAGGGAACACTCTTGCACTGCTGGTGGGAATGTGAATTGGTACAGCCACTATGGAGAACAGTATGGAGGTTCCTTAAAAAACTACAAATAGAACTACCATATGACCCAGCAATCCCACTACTGGGCATATACCCTGAGAAAACCATAATTCAAAAAGAGTCATGTACCAAAATGTTCATTGCAGCTCTATTCACAATAGCCCGGAGCTGGAAACAACCTAAGTGTCCATCATTGGATGAATGGATAAAGAAGATGTGGCACATATATACAATGGAATATTACTCAGCCATAAAAAGAAACGAAATTGAGCTATTTGTAATGAGGTGGATGGACCTAGAGTCTGTCATACAGAGTGAAGTCAGTCAGAAAGAGAAAGAAAAATACCATATGCTAACACATAGATATGGAATTTAAGGGAAAAAATTGTCATGAAGAACCTAGGGGTAAGACAGGAATAAAGACACAGACCTACTAGAGAACGGACTTGAGGATATGGGGAGGGGCAAGGGTAAGCTCTGACAAAGCGAGAGAGAGGCATGGACATATATACACTACCAAATGTAAAACAGATAGCTACTGGGAAGCAGCCGCATAGCACAGGGAGATCAGCTCAGTGCTTTGTGACCACCTAGAAGGGTGGGATAGGGAGGGTGGGAGGGAGGGAGACACAAGAGGGAAGAGATATGGGAACATATGTATATGTATAACTGATTCACTTTGTTATAAGGCAGAAACTAACACACCATTGTAAAGCGATTATACTCCAATAAAGATGTAAAAAAAAAGTTTATACAACTCTCCTCAATACTCTGTAATAACGTATATGGGAACAGAATCTAAAAAACAGTGGATATATGTATAACTGATTCACTTTGCTGTACACCTGAAACTAACACAACATTGTAAATCAACTACACTCCAATAAAAATCAATTAACAAAAATGGGCAGAAGAGGTGAACAGACATTTTTCCAAAGAAGACATACCAGTCGGGCAACAGGCACATGAAAAGATGCTCAGCATCACTAACCGTCAGAGAAATACAAATCAAACCACCATGAGATACCACCTCACACCTGTAAGAACACCTAACATCAAAACGACCACAAATAACAAATGTTGGCTAGGTTGTGAAATAAAGGGGACCCCCGTACACTGTTGGTGGGAATGTGAATTGGTGCAGCCACTGTGGAAAACAGTGTGGAGGTTCCTCAAAAAACTAAATAGAATTACCATATGATACAGCAATTCCACTCCTGGGTATACATCCAAAGAAAACAAAAACACTACTTTGAAAAGATACATGCAGCTGAATGTTCATGGCAGCATTATTTATGACAGCCAAAATATGGAAACAACCTAAGTGTCCATCAACAGATGAACAGCTAAAGAAGCTGTGATGTGATACATATATGCATGTGTGTGTCTGTGTGTATGTATATACTCAGCCATAAAAAAAAAGAGTGAAATTTTGTCATTTACAACAACATGGATAGACTTGTAGGGTATTATGCATAGTGAAATAAGTCAGACAGAGAAAGACAAATACTGTTATGTTATCACTTAAACATGGAATCCAGAAAATAAAACAAACTAGTGAATATAACAAAAAAGAAACAGATTCACAGATATAGAGAACAAACTCGTGGTTACAAGTGGGGAGAGGCAAGATAGGGTAAGAGATGAAGAGGTATAAACTACTATGTTTAAAGTAATTAAGCTACAAGGATATATTGTACAACACAGGGAATACAGCCAATATTTATGTTTTGGCCGTACCCCGCAGCACACGGGGATCTTAGTTCCCTGAACAGGGACTGAACCCGGGCCCCCTGCAGTGGAAGCATGGAGCCTTAACCACTGGACCGCCAGGCAAGGGTCCATAGCCAATATTTTATAATAACTATAAATGGAGTATAATCTTTAGGAATTGTTCATCATTATCTTGTACACCTGAAACGTAACACTGTAACTCCATTATACCTCAATTTTTAAAAAACTAAAAAAGAACCCGACAACGACATATCACTTCATACCTGTTAGAATGGCTTTTATCAAAAGGCAAGAAATTAAAAGTGTTGGCGAGTACGTGGAGAAAAGTGAGCCCTCCTGCGGTGTCGGTGGGAATGTAAACTGGCACAGCCACTATGGAGAACGGTATGAAGATTCCTTAGAAATGCAGGAATAGAACTACCATATGATCCAGCTATCCCACTTCTGAGTATTTATCCAAAGTATATGAAGACACTAACTTGAAAACACTTATGCACCCCCATGTTCATTGCAGCATTATTTACAATAGTCAAGGTATAGCAACAACCGCAGTGCCCATCAACCAATAAATGAATAAAGAAGATGTGAAACACAATATATACAATACAGATACAGCCATAGAAAAAAAATAAAACCTGGCCATTTGCCACAGCATGGATGGACACTGAGAGTATTATGCTAAGTGAAAGAAGTCAGCTAGAGAAAGCCAAATACCATGTGATTTCACATAGATAGGGAATTTTTTAAAAAAACATACAAAGTAAATGAACAAACCACACCAAACAAAAACAAACATGTAGATACAGAGAACAGAGTAGTGGCTACCAGAGGGGAAAGGGTGAAATGGATAAAGAGGATCAACTCTGTGGTGACTATACAAACTAAATCTTTGTTGGTGAGCATGCTGTAGTGTGTACAGAAGTAGAAATATAATGTTGTCCATATGAAACTTATATAATGTTATAAACAAATGTTACCTCAATAGAAAATAATTTTTTAAAAAGATATACATATAGCAATGATTAAAATGACTATTCGTGGAATTTAAGTTCCAGTTATGGAGGGAAGTGAAGAACTGATAGTTTAAGTTTCACTGAAAAGATGAATTTTTCCAGAAGGGCATAAGCATTGATGGAGTTTGGATATGTAAAGGGCTAAGCTAGAAAGTTAGGAGGTAGCCACTACTCTGAGAATAAATCTTTTAAATTGTGATTACAGAGGGGGTCCCAATTTGGAGTAATTGTTACTGAGCCACGTTCATTTGCCTCACACACAGAAAGCCCAACTCTGAGATAGAGAGGTTTGCAGCAGAGAAAGGGTTTATTCACAAGGCAGTCAAGCAAGGAGAAAGGAGAACAAATCTCAAATCCATCTCCCCAAAGGCCAGGGGCTAGGGATATTTACTGGATAAAGAATTAGGGTGGCCTGAGGTGCAGGGAGTGTGGGGAAAGGTGACTGGAAATGAGAAAAAGATTGGGTCGGGACTTCCCTGGTGGCACAGTGGTTAAGAATCCGCCTACCAAAAAAAAAAAAAAAGAATCCGCCTACCAATGCAGGGGACATGGGTTCGAGCCCTGGTCTGGGAAGATCTCACATGCCTCGGAGCAACTAAGCCCTTGAGCCACAAGTACTGAGCCTGCACTCTAGAGCCTGCGTGCCACAACTACTGAGCCCGTGTGCCACAACTGCTGAAGCCCACGCTCCTAGTGTCCGTGTTCCACAACAAGAGAAGCCACCACAATGAGAGGCCTGCACACTGCAACGAAGAGAAGCCCCCGCTCACTGCAAATAGAGAAAGCCCGCATGCAGCAACGAAGACCCAACGCAGCCAAAAATAAATAAGTTAAATAAATAAATACATTTTTAAAAAAAGATGTATCGTTATTCTCGGCAGGTGCAACTAAGCTACGTGCTTCTTCAGAGGATGCATGTTCAGAAAACGGCGACATTAGCATATTCTTAGGGTGGAGGTTTTGGCCCTCTGACATCAAATGGCCACCGATCAGACACTCTCGCATGCCCGAGGGGAGAGGCGGTTGTCCCAACCAGTCTTAACCAGCTGAAGTTCAAACTGGACAACTGACTCCAAGTTCCAAAAAAACAACTCGGGCAAACATCTTAAGACTCTTACATCAGACGTACTTATCTGTAGGGGTCGTGAAGAGGCCTTGTAGCTTACTCTTTAGGCTACATCATGCTTGGGGGATATGCAAGTTTTTGTAAAAACAGTTAAAGTGAGCTTGACCAGCGAAGGCAGTTTACAGTTTACTATTTACTAATTAAGTTATAGTCTAATGGATGTAACTGATGACTACCATATAAGTTTCATAATGACAAGGTAAAGAGTATGAGTCAGTGAGGTAGGAGGGAGGACAAAATTACTGAAGAGGAAGAGAACTGAGAAGCCAAGGTGTGGGGGGAGGAGGGATCCATGACAATATTAAACTCACCACAAACTACAGCAGATGTGCAATGAGTGAGAATTACAGTGAATCAAGTGCGAAAGTCTTCAAAGACTGTGATAGAGACATTTGCTACACATACATTTGATAAGTGACTGGTAGTAGTATGACTGAACCCCAATGTCTTTAAACAATATTTTGTTTATTTACAGAATGTGGTAATACTATGAAGGCCATAGAGAGAGGGATGAGATAGAGAGTAAGTGAAGAAACCATTCCAAACAAAATGGTCAGAAATGCCCTTTTCAAGAAAGTGCCCTCAGAGTTGGTCTTTGAAGAACGAACCAGCACTGCAAAAAGTTGGAGGAAAAGTTGAAACCTAATTTTTTTAAGTAAAAAAAAACCCAAGAAGATGGGAATATTTCAAAGAATTAAATATAATATTGGCTAATAAGCATGTGAAAAAAATGATCCACCTTGACTGGCAATCAGAAATGCAAAATGAAAACACAATGATATAGCATTTTACTACACCAGGTTGGAAAACAGTTAAGAGTCTATCAATAAGAAATGTTTACAAGGATGTCATGAAATGGAAACATACTCTGCTCACAGGAGTTTAAACTGTGAAAAATATTTTGGGGAAAAAAAAGAGGAAGGCGTTACCTATTAACATTTTTTAAATCTTTTTTTATAATTTTAAAATTTATTTATTTGTTTATTTATTTATCTATTTATTTATTTTTGGCTGTGTCTGGTCTTCGGTACTGCATGCTGGCTTTTCTCTAGTTGAGGCCAGCAGGGGCTACTCTTGGTTGCAGTGCGCGGGCTTCTCATTGCAGTGGCTTCTCTTGTTGCAGAGCACAGGCTCTAGGCACAAGGGCTTCAGTAGTTGTGGCGCACGGGTTTTGCTGCTCTGCAGCATGTGGGGTCTTCCCAGATCAGGGATCAAACCCATGTCCCCTGCATTGGCAGGCAGATTCTTAACCACTGCGTCACCAGGGAAGTCCCTACCTATTAACTTGAAAAGACACACACAGGACCAATTATAGTAATTCACTCTTAGGTGTATGCAATAAATGTATGAGTTAAGAGTTCATGATTTAAAACCAGAGAAGTCTGCATTGGATGCCTATATGTAACACAAACTTGGTACATATTTAATTTTTGAAACCTCACTTGACCACTCTGAGCTTCAGGTGTTGTGAAAAGTAAAAAAGATCATTTTTTTTTTTCAGAGAGGGCAGGAAGACACTTTTGCAGGTCATAGATAACTTTTATGGTTTTGATTGTGGTGATAGTTTCACGAGTGTATTCTTATCTACAAACTCAAGTTGTTTACATTAAATGTGTACAGCTTTTAGTACATACCTTAACTACTGCGCCACCAGGGTCCTGGTGGCGCAGTAGTTAAGAATCCGCATGCCGGGTTCGAGCCCTGGTCCGGGAAGATCCCACATGCCGTGGAGCAAATAAGCCCATGTGCCGCAACTACTGAGCCTGCACTCTAGAGCCCAAGAGCCACGACTACTGAGCCTGCGTCCCACAACTACAGAAGCCCGTGTGCCTAGAGCCCGTGCTCCGCAACAAACAGAAGCCACCGCAACGAGAAGCCTGTGCACCGCAGCGAAGACTAGCCCCCGCTCGCTGCAACTAGAGAAAGCCCGCACGCAGCAACAAAGACCCAACGCAGCCAAAAGTACATAAAAATAAAAAATTTTTTCAGAACAAAGATCAGGGCTTCCCAGGTGGCACAGTGGTTGAGGGTCCGCCTGCCGACGCAGGGGACACGGGTTCGTGTCCCGGTCCGGGAAGATCCCGCATGCCGCGGAGGGGCTGGGCCCGTGAGCCATGGCCGCTGAGCCAGCGCGTCTGGAGCCTGTGCTCCGCAACGGGAGAGGCCACAACAGTGAGAGGCCCGCGTACCGCAAAATAAATAAATAAATAAATTTAATTTAATTTAATTTAGTAAATGAAGATCATTTTTTAAACCTCAGTAGAACGGTTGACATATAATAAATACTGAATACAACAATTTAATTATACTAAGATTGCTTTAATTTTATAACAGCTTTTATCTTCAGGAAGGAACTGCCACAAATATTTGACCATTAAGACAGAGCTTTACCTAAACATATATGAGTATTTTCCATTTACTCCTGAAATGAAAGCACAAGCATTAAAGGAATTTCATGGAACGTTTAGATAGGTCCGTTTTATGTTGCCAGGGGGGTGGTCTATTTGAGTGGTTTTTTTCTCTAGAATGCCTGAAATCAAAGGAAAATATTAACCTTAAAGGTGACTAATATTTAAAGTTCCATTTTCGGTGTATCTTTTTTTCTCTAAAAATGAAGTACACGAGTATTCTGGCCCCTGGAGGACTTTAACAGTAGCTTTCTACCAACCACAGCCCCGGCTATTGGGCAGCACAGATACCGCGAGGTCTACGGGGCGGAGCCTTGGAGGGGGCGGGGCTTCGCGTGACATTTTGCGACTAGGATTTCACTGGCTTCACCCGCAGCATCTTTCGCTGTCTGTTGCGTAGACGAATCGGCGTGACGAGCTGAAGATTCGAAGGCGCCAGGCCCAGCCCCGCGCCAGACGCCGTTCCCCTAGAAACCTGAACTGCAGGACCAACTGCAGGAGGCGGCCCCGGAGCTCCGAGGACTCGTCCCGTATCGCGCCGTCCTGCCGTCCCCGCATCGCGCCGCCCCGCCCCGGCTTGCCTCAGCCGTCGTCGAAACCCGTCACAGCGTGCAGGATCGAGCGCCTCCTCGCCCTCTGCCAGGCCCCGGGGGCGCCGTCCGTCGGTCGAGGTCATGGGCAAACGGCCCCGCAGGCCCAGTGCCTACCCTGCGGACTGGTGGGGACCGCAGACCGAAGGACCCGGCCCCGCCAAGCGCCGCCGAACGGAGGAGCCCGAGGACCCCGAGTCCGAGTCCGAGGCGGCGCCCAGCCTGGACAACCTGACGGGACCTCCGGCCGCGGACGCGCTCACTTCCGTAGTGGTCCTGCCCGCCGGCTGGGCCCTGCACCTGCCCCTAGATGGCGTCGACGTGCTGCTGGAGCCCAAGCCCACGTCCGTGCTGCAAGTGTCTCTCGGAGATCACATCTTCATGCTGGTCCCCGAGGCCCTCCTGGGCTGGGGCGTGGAAGGCCCGTGGGGACAGGGCCTGCAACGGGCCGCTTTCCTGAGCGCTCCAGGGGAGTACATGGCCCGGGAGCCGGGATTCTTCTGCGCAGCTGTCCCAGAGATCGCCCGCCAAGAAGAGGCCAACCAGGAGGAAGCAGACGCCGAGCTCCTGCCGCCTGGGATGGAGGCTGAAGCCGGCTCCGTCGCTGAGCTCCGCAGCCCCACCGCAAGGGTGTCGGGACCCAGCGCGCAGGGCTTTGTCCCAGAGCCCCGTCCTCGGGCGCCCAATCCTAGTCCAGAGAAACGCTCTCCTCACCACGACGACAACCTGCACTTGCGCCTTCGGGAGCTCTCCCTCGACTCACCACTCCAACCTCTACCTCCCTCTCCGAGTCCGGGTCCTCACGAGCGCCCCCAACGCTCTTACCGTCCTAAGCGCGAGGCCCAGAGATGTCTGTTCCCGGAATGAACTGCACCCCGGTGTACACACACACACACACACACACACACACACACACACACACACACACAAATTCTGGCTACCATCCTGGAGGCCCAATGGATTTCCCGGCGTCTTTTACACTGAATGTCCTACAACCTGGAAATTAAGCATCTCGTGGGCCAACAACTCCTTTTTCCCTCCAGACTGGCTATAGTAGCAGGAGAAGACGTCAGGAAAAGAAAGCAGACTCTAGACCTCATCTTTGAAATGGAAAATCTGCCCAGGGATACCGGACAATGTGTGTTCAGACGTCTGGACTTCTTTACAACATCATTCTCAGGCCTATCCATTCCCGCTCGTTTGCATTGGTTATTTTCTCTCAAATTCTTCTCTCTCCAGCACCATACCCTATTGCTACCCTATTTCTCCCCAAACCAATAAATAACTGGATTTCTCATGTTATATGTTTTCCCATGCATTTATGAAGATTTTTAGCCATGGCTTTTCTCTTTCTTGGTGTTTTGAGCTGCTCTCCTGGAAAGTTGCAAAATAGTATGATGGTTACTATACATAATTGTATGATGTTTGTTCATAGCTTCCTCTTAACCTGAGGAAGTTCTCTTCCAGTCAAGTTCACTTTTCATTATGAATAAATGCTGGATTTTTTTATTAGTTTCTGCTTTATAACAAAGTGAATCAGTCATACATATACATCTGTTCCCACATCCCTTCCCTCATGCATCTCCCTCCCTCCCACCCTCCCCATCCCACCCCTCCAGGCAGTCACAAAGCACCCAGCTGATCTCCCTGTGCTCTGCGGCTGCTTCCCACTATCTATCTACCTTACATTTGGTAGTGTATATATGTCCATGCCTCTCTTTCGCTTTGTCACAGCTTACCCTTCCCCCTCCCCATATCCTCAAGTCCATTCTCAAGTAGGTCTGTGTCTTTATTTCTGTCTTACCCCTATGTTCTTCATGACATTTTTTTTTCTTAAATTCCATATATATGTGTCAGCATACAGTATTTGTCTTTCTCTTTCTGACTTACTTCACTCTGTATGACAGACTCTAGGTCCATCCACCTCATTACAAATAGCTCAATTTCATTTCTTTTTATGGCTGAGTAATATTCCATTGTATATATGTGCCACATCTTCTTTACCCATTCATCCGATGATGGACACTTAGGTTGTTTCCATCTCGGGGCTATTGTAAATAGGACTGCTATGAACATTTTGGTACATGTCTCTTTTTGAATTATGGTTTTCTCAGGGTATATGCCCAGTAGTGGGATTGCTGGGTCATATGGTAGTTCTATTTGTAGTTTTTTAAGGAACCTCCATACCGTTCTCCATAGTGGCTGTACCAATTCACATTCCCACCAGCAGTGCAAGAGGGTTCCCTTTTTTCCACACCCTCTCCATAAATGCTGGATTTTATCAGATGTTTTCAGCATGTATTAGGATATGCATTTCCTTTTTAAATCTCTTCCTCCGGTTATTTTGTCTCAGAGACTGATGTAAAATGTTTGCATTCCTGCTATTCCACATTATTCATACCTTTTAAATTCTACCCCGAGTTTTTTCTTTTGTAAATCAAACCTCTAACTTTTAAAACATTAATTTAGGGGCCTCCCTGGTGGCACAGTGGTTAAGAATCTGCCTGCTAATGCAGGGGACATGGGTTCGAGCCCTGGTCTGGGAAGATCCCACATGCCGTGGAGCAACTAAGCCCATGAGCCACAGCTGAAGCCCACGCACCTACAGCCCATGCTTCGCCACCAGAGAAGCCACTGCAGTGAGAAGCCCGTGCACCTCAACGAAGAGTAGCCCCCACTCACCGCAACTAGAGAAAGCCCGTGCGCAGCAACGAAGACTCAATGCAGCCAAAAATAAATAAATAAAAAATTTAAAAAATAAAACATTAATTAATTACCATATTTCTTTCACATTTTTATAAAAGAAATAAAATCTACAGGTAAAGCCGAAAACAAGATGGTTTCAGTTTTTTTAAACAGCAATACTATTTATATTCACCAACATGCTTTACCATTTCCTCTCTACCTTTTTATTCTTATATTCCACTCTCAAAGTCTAGCCTCAATTTTCTTCTTGCTGAAGAATATACTTTAATAGTTCTTTCCACTATACCCTATGTGTAGTAAATTATCTTGGTTTTGTAAATCTCAACATGTTTTGTGTAGTACACTCTCATAGTCTTGTATATCTGAAAATTTTTATTATGTATTCATTCCTAATTCTAAAGTGTTATTTAAGTACTTTAAAGACATTACTCCATTGTTCTGCCATCTTTTATTGTTGTTGCAGGCAAGAGGTCTCTGCCAATCAAGTTGTTGTTCCTTTTATATTTGACTCAGCTGTTCATTAGCACATTTTTAAATTTTATTTTATTTTTTAATTGAAGTATAGTTGATTTACATTGTTGTGTTACTTTCTGGTGTACAGCAAAGTTATATATTTTTTCCATATTCTTTTACATGGTTATGGTTTATTACAGGATATTGAATATAGTTCCCTGTGCTATACAGTAGGACCTTGTTGTTTATCTGTTTTACACTGAATACATAATAGTTTTATATCTGCTAATCCCAAACTCCTAATTTATCTCTCCCCCAC
The DNA here is from genome assembly GCF_949752795.1 of Hyperoodon ampullatus. Taxonomy (NCBI): domain Eukaryota; kingdom Metazoa; phylum Chordata; class Mammalia; order Artiodactyla; family Ziphiidae; genus Hyperoodon; species Hyperoodon ampullatus. Next base: position 72,020,694 of record NC_136918.1, on the reverse strand, counting down.
CCTCTTTCCCCTTTGGTAAACATAAGGTTGTTTTCTATGTCTGTGAGTCTATTTCTGTTTTGTAAATAACTTCATTTGTATCATATTTTAGATTCCACATACAAGTGATATCATATGATATTTATCTTTCTTTGACTTACTTCACTTAGTATGATAATCTCTAGGTCCATCCATGTTGCTACAAATGGCATCATCTCATTCTCATTTATGGCTGAGTAGTATTCCATTGTATAGGTATGCCACATCTTTTTATCCATTCATCTGTAGATAGACATTTAGGTTGCTTCCATGTCTTGGAAGCATTTATTTATTTATTTATTTATTTATTTAATTTTTGGCTGTGTTGGGATTTGTTGCTGCACGTGGGCTTTCTCTAGTTGCAGCGAGCGGGGGCTACTCTTCGTTGCAGTGCGCAGGCTTCTCATTACGGTGGCTTCTCTTGTTGCAGAGCACGGGCTCTAGGCACACGGGCCTCAGTAATTGTGGCATGTGGGCTCAGTAGCTGTGGCTCGTGGGCTCTAGGCTAGCGGGCTTCAGTAGTTGTGGCACACGGGCTTAGTTGCTTGGTGGCATGTGGGGTCTTCCCAGCCCAGGGCTCAAACCTGTGTCCCCTGCACTGGCAGGCAGATTCTTAACCACTGCGCCACCAAGGAAGTCGCCAGTTGGCTATTTTAAATAGTGCTACTGTGAACATTGGGGTGCATGTATCTTTTCAAATTAGAGTTTTCTCGGGATATTTGCCCAGGAGTGGGACTGCGGGACCATATAGCAACTCTTTTTAGTTTCTTAAGGAATCTCCATACTGTTCTCCATAATGGCTGCACCAATTTACATTCCCTTCAACACTGTAGGAGAGTTCCCTTTTCTCCACACCCTCTCCAGCACTTATTATATGTGGACTTTTTAATGATGCTCATGCTGACCAGTGTGACGTGATACCTCATTGTAGTTTTGATTTGCATTTGTCTAGTAATTAGTGATGTTGAGCATATTTTCATGTGCTTCTTGGCCTTCTGTATGTCTTCTTTGGAGAAATGTCTATTTAGGTCTTCTGCCCTTTTTTTTTTTTTTTTTTTGCGGTATGCGGGCCTCTCACTGTTGTGGCCTCTCCCGTTGCGCAGCACAGGCTCCGGATGCGCAGGCTCAGCAGCCATGGTTCACGGGCCCAGCCGCTCCGTGGCATGTGGGATCTTCCCGGACCGGGGCACGAACCCGTGTCCCCTGCATCGGCAGGCGGACTCTCAACCGCTGCCCCACCAGGGAAGCCCTACACTAAAGTCTTTAATGCATTGAGATGACTTTTGTGTGTGGTGTGAGATAGTGGTCTAGTTTCTTTTTTTTTTTTCTTAGCATGTGGCTGTCCAGTTTTCCCAACGCCATTTTTTAATCTAAATTTATTTATTTATTTATTTTTGGCTGCGTTGGGTCTTCGTTGCAGTGCCTGGGCTTCTCATAGCAGTGGCTTCTCTTGTTGCGGAGCACAGGCTCTAGGCACACGGGCTTTGGTAGTTGTGGCACAGGGGCTCAGTAGTTGTGGCTCGCGGGCTCTAGGGCACAGGCTCAGTAGTTGTGGCGCACGGGCTTAGTTGCTCCGTGGCATGTGGGATCTTGCCAGACCAGGAATCGAACCCGTGTCCCCCTGCATTGGCAGACGGATTTTTAACCACTGCACCACCAGGGAAGTTCCCCCGTCACCATTTATTGAAGAGACTGTCCTTTTCCATTGTACGCTCTTTGCTCCCTTGCCATGAATTCATTATCCGTATATGTATGGGTTTACTCCCAGGTTCTCAGTTATGTTCCATTGACCTATGTATCTGCTTTTCTGCAAATATAATGCTGTTTTGATTATTGTAGCTTTATAATATAGTTTTAAATCAGAGAGTGTGATACCTCCAACTCTGTTCTTTTTATCAGGATTGCTTTGGCTGTTCAGGGTCTCTTATGGTTTCATGTAAATCTAAGACTTTTGTATTCTATTTTTGCGAAAAATATCCTTGGGACTTTGATAGAGATTGCATTGAATCTGAAGATTGCTTTAGGTAATAGAGACATTTGAACGATGTTATTTCTTCCAATCCATGAGCACAGAACACTTTTCCACTTATTTGTCTCCTCAGGCAAGGGAAACACAGGCAAAAGTAAACAAATAGGATTACATCAAACTAAGAAGTTTCTGCACAGTAAAGGAAACCAGCAACAAAATGAAAAGGGAACCTACCTAATGGAAGAAGATGCTTGCACATCATATATCCAGTAAGGGGTTAACATCCAAAATATAGAAAGAACTCACAACAACAACAACAAAAATAAAACAACCCCAAAATGGGTATAGGACATTTTCCAAAGAAGACATAGATGGCCAATAGACACATGACAAGATGTTCAACATCACAAATTATTAGAGAAATGCAAATCAAAACCACAAAAATCTATTTCTCTTAAAGTCTATGTCTCATGTAAGTATTGCTCCCCAGCTTTCTTTTTATTTCCATTTGCATGGAGTATCTTTTTCCATCCCCTCACTTTCAGTCTATGTGTGTCTTTAGATCTGAAGTGAGTCTCTTGTAGGCAGCATATATATGGGTCTTGTTTTTGTATCCATTCAGCCACTCTTCTTTTTTTTTCAAAACAAACAACTTTTTATTGAAGTATAGTTGATTTACAATGTTGTATTAGTTTCAGGTGTACAGCAAAGCGATCTATATATGTATATATTCTTTTTCAGATTCTTTTCCATTATAAGTTATTATATACAAAATATTGAATAGAGTTCCCTGTGCCATACAGTAGGTCCTCATTTATCTATCGCCCTATGTCTTTTGATTGGAGCATTTAGTCCATTTACTTTGAATAATTATTGATGTGTATGTTCTTATTGCCATTTTATTAATTGTTTTGACGTTGTTTTGTAGTGCTTTTTTCTTCCTTTCTTCTTCTTTCATTCTTTTGTCTTGTGATTTGATGACTATCTTTAATGTCATGTTCAAATTCTTGCCTCTTTTTTCTGTGTGCATCTATTATAGATTTTTCTGTTTGTGTCTATCATGAAGTTTATATACAGTGATATGTTGTTATATGTGATTGTTTTAAGTTGCTGATCTCAAATCTCAAATGCATTTAACAACCCTACAATTGTACTCTCCTCCCCTTATGATTACTGTTTTTGACATCATATTTTACATCTAATTATTTTGTGTATCCCCAAACTGCTTACTGTAGATACAGATGATATTACTACTTTTGGCTTTTAACCTTCCTACTAGCTTTGTACATGGTTGATTTTCTATCTTTACTGTATATTTTTTTAATCTGTCTCCTAAGGCAAAGGAAACAAAAGCCAAAATAAACAAATGGGACCTAATGAAACCTAAAAGATTTCACACAGCAAAGGAAACCATCAACAAAATGAAAAGACAACCTACTGACTGGGGGAAAATATTTGGGAATGAGATGACCAATAAGAGGTTAATATCCAAAATATATAAACAGCTCATACAACTCAATAGGAAAAAGCAAGCCACCTGATTGAAAAATGGGCAGAAGGAACAGGATAGAAAGCCCAGAGATAAACCCACGCACATATGGTCACCTTATCATTGATAAAGGAGGCAGGAATGTACAGTGGAGAAAGGACAGCCTCTTCAATAAGTGGTGCTGGGAAAACTGGACAGGTCCATGTAAAAGTATGACATTAGATCACTCCCTAACACCATACACAAAAATAAGCTCAAAATGGATTAAAGACCTAAGTGTAACACCAGAAACTATCAAACTCTTAGAGGAAAACATAGGCAGAACACTCTATGACATAAATCACAACAAGATCCTTTTGGACCCACCTCCTAGAGAAATGGAAATAAAAACAAAGGTAAACAAATGGGACCTAATGAAACTTCAAAGCTTTTGCACAGCAAAGGAAACCATAAACAAGACCAAAGACAACCCTCGGAATGGGACAAAATATTTCCAAATGAAGCAACTGACAAAGGATTAATCTCCAAAATTTATAAGCAGCTCATGCAGCTCAGTAGCAAACAAACAAACAACCCAATCCAAAAATGGGCAGAAGACCTAAATAGACATTTCTCCAAAGAAGATATACAGACTCGCAACAAACACACGAAAGAATGCTCAACATCATTAATCATTAGAGAAATGCAAGTCAAAACTACAATGAGATATCATCTCACACCAGTCAGAATGGCCATCATCTAAAAGTCTAGAAACAATAAATGCTGGAGAGGGTGTGGAGAAAAGGGAACCCTCTTGCACTGCTGGTGGGAATGTGAATTGGTACAGCCACTATGGAGAACGGTATGGAGGTTCCTTAAAAAACTACAAATAGAACTACCATATGACCCAGCAATCCCACTACTGGGCATATACCCTGAGAAAACCATAATTCAAAAAGAGTCATGTACCAAAATGTTCATTGCAGCTCTATTCACAATAGCCCGGAGCTGGAAACAACCTAAGTGTCCATCATTGGATGAATGGATAAAGAAGATGTGGCACATATATACAATGGACTATTACTCAGCCATAAAAAGAAACGAAATTGAGCTATTTGTAATGAGGTGGATGGACCTAGAGTCTGTCATACAGAGTGAAGTCAGTCAGAAAGAGAAAGACAAATACCATAGGCTAACACATAGATATGGAATTTAAGGGAAAAAATTGTCATGAAGAACCTAGGGGTAAGACAGGAATAAAGACACAGACCTACTAGAGAACGGACTTGAGGATATGGGGAGGGGCAAGGGTAAGCTCTGACAAAGCGAGAGAGAGGCATGGACATATATACACTACCAAATGTAAGACAGATAGCTACTGGGAAGCAGCCGCATAGCACAGGGAGATCAGCTCAGTGCTTTGTGACCACCTAGAAGGGTGGGATAGGGAGGGTGGGAGGGAGGGAGACACAAGAGGGAAGAGATATGGGAACATATGTATATGTATAACTGATTCACTTTGTTATAAGGCAGAAACTAACACACCATTGTAAAGCGATTATACTCCAATAAAGATGTAAAAAAAAAAACAGTTTATACAACTCTCCTCAATACTCTGTAATAACGTATATGGGAACAGAATCTAAAAAACAGTGGATATATGTATAACTGATTCACTTTGCTGTACACCTGAAACTAACACAACATTGTAAATCAACTACACTCCAATAAAAATCAATTAACAAAAATGGGCAGAAGAGGTGAACAGACATTTTTCCAAAGAAGACATACCAGTCGGGCAACAGGCACATGAAAAGATGCTCAACATCACTAACCGTCAGAGAAATACAAATCAAACCACCATGAGATACCACCTCACACCTGTAAGAACACCTAACATCAAAACGACCACAAATAACAAATGTTGGCTAGGTTGTGAAATAAAGGGGACCCCCGTACACTGTTGGTGGGAATGTGAATTGGTGCAGCCACTGTGGAAAACAGTGTGGAGGTTCCTCAAAAAACTAAATAGAATTACCATATGATACAGCAATTCCACTCCTGGGTATACATCCAAAGAAAACAAAAACACTACTTTGAAAAGATACATGCAGCTGAATGTTCATGGCAGCATTATTTATGACAGCCAAAATATGGAAACAACCTAAGTGTCCATCAACAGATGAACAGCTAAGGAAGCTGTGATGTGATACATATATGCATGTGTGTGTCTGTGTGTATGTATATACTCAGCCATAAAAAAAAAAAGAGTGAAATTTTGTCATTTACAACAACATGGATAGACTTGTAGGGTATTATGCATAGTGAAATAAGTCAGACAGAGAAAGACAAATACTGTTATGTTATCACTTAAACATGGAATCCAGAAAATAAAACAAACTAGTGAATATAACAAAAAAGAAACAGATTCACAGATATAGAGAACAAACTCGTGGTTACAAGTGGGGAGAGGCAAGATGGGGTAAGAGATGAAGAGGTATAAACTACTATGTTTAAAGTAATTAAGCTATAAGGATATATTGTACAACACAGGGAATACAGCCAATATTTATGTTTTGGCCGTACCCCGCAGCACACGGGGATCTTAGTTCCCTGAACAGGGACTGAACCCGGGCCCCCTGCAGTGGAAGCATGGAGCCTTAACCACTGGACCGCCAGGCAAGGGTCCATAGCCAATATTTTATAATAACTATAAATGGAGTATAATCTTTAGGAATTGTTCATCATTATCTTGTACACCTGAAACGTAACACTGTAACTCCATTATACCTCAATTTTTAAAAAACTAAAAAAGAACCCGACAACGACATATCACTTCATACCTGTTAGAATGGCTTTTATCAAAAGGCAAGAAATTAAAAGTGTTGGCGAGTACGTGGAGAAAAGTGAGCCCTCCTGCGGTGTCGGTGGGAATGTAAACTGGCACAGCCACTATGGAGAACGGTATGAAGATTCCTTAGAAATGCAGGAATAGAACTACCATATGATCCAGCTATCCCACTTCTGAGTATTTATCCAAAGTATATGAAGACACTAACTTGAAAACACTTATGCACCCCCATGTTCATTGCAGCATTATTTACAATAGTCAAGGTATAGCAACAACCGCAGTGCCCATCAACCAATAAATGAATAAAGAAGATGTGAAACACAATATATACAATACAGATACAGCCATAGAAAAAAAATAAAACCTGGCCATTTGCCACAGCATGGATGGACACTGAGAGTATTATGCTAAGTGAAAGAAGTCAGCTAGAGAAAGCCAAATACCATATGATTTCACATAGATAGGGAATTTAAAAAAAAACATACAAAGTAAATGAACAAACCACACCAAACAAAAACAAACATGTAGATACAGAGAACAGAGTAGTGGCTACCAGAGGGGAAAGGGTGAAATGGATAAAGAGGATCAACTCTGTGGTGACTATACAAACTAAATCTTTGTTGGTGAGCATGCTGTAGTGTGTACAGAAGTAGAAATATAATGGTGTCCATATGAAACTTATATAATGTTATAAACAAATGTTACCTCAATAGAAAATATTTTTTAAAAAAGATATACATATAGCAATGATTAAAATGACTATTCGTGGAATTTAAGTTCCAGTTATGGAGGGAAGTGAAGAACTGATAGTTTAAGTTTCACTGAAAAGATGAATTTTTCCAGAAGGGCATAAGCATTGATGGAGTTTGGATATGTAAAGGGCTAAGCTAGAAAGTTAGGAGGTAGCCACTACTCTGAGAATAAATCTTTTAAATTGTGATTACAGAGGGGGTCCCAATTTGGAGTAATTGTTACTGAGCCACGTTCATTTGCCTCACACACAGAAAGCCCAACTCTGAGATAGAGAGGTTTGCAGCAGAGAAAGGGTTTATTCACAAGGCAGTCAAGCAAGGAGAAAGGAGAACAAATCTCAAATCCATCTCCCCAAAGGCCAGGGGCTAGGGATATTTACTGGATAAAGAATTAGGGTGGCCTGAGGTGCAGGGAGTGTGGCGAAAGGTGACTGGAAATGAGAAAAAGATTGGGTCGGGACTTCCCTGGTGGCACAGTGGTTAAGAATCCGCCTACCAAAAAAAAAAAAAAAAGAATCCGCCTACCAATGCAGGGGACATGGGTTCGAGCCCTGGTCTGGGAAGATCTCACATGCCTCGGAGCAACTAAGCCCTTGAGCCACAAGTACTGAGCCTGCACTCTAGAGCCTGCGTGCCACAACTACTGAGCCTGTGTGCCACAACTGCTGAAGCCCACGCTCCTAGTGTCCGTGTTCCACAACAAGAGAAGCCACCACAATGAGAGGCCTGCACACTGCAACGAAGAGAAGCCCCCGCTCACTGCAAATAGAGAAAGCCCGCATGCAGCAACGAAGACCCAACGCAGCCAAAAATAAATAAATTAAATAAATAAATACATTTTTTAAAAAAGATGTATCGTTATTCTCGGCAGGTGCAACTAAGCTACGTGCTTCTTCAGAGGATGCATGTTCAGAAAACGGCGACATTAGCATATTCTTAGGGTGGAGGTTTTGGCCCTCTGACATCAAATGGCCACCGATCAGACACTCTCGCATGCCCGAGGGGAGAGGCGGTTGTCCCAACCAGTCTTAACCAGCTGAAGTTCAAACTGGACAACTGACTCCAAGTTCCAAAAAAACAACTCGGGCAAACACCTTAAGACTCTTACATCAGAGGTACTTATCTGTAGGGGTCGTGAAGAGGCCTTGTAGCTTACTTTTTAGGCTACATCATGCTTGGGGGATATGCAAGTTTTTGTAAAAACAGTTAAAGTGAGCTTGACCAGCGAAGGCAGTTTACAGTTTACTATTTACTAATTAAGTTATAGTCTAATGGATGTAACTGATGACTACCATATAAGTTTCATAATGACAAGGTAAAGAGTATGAGTCAGTGAGGTAGGAGGGAGGACAAAATTACTGAAGAGGAAGAGAACTGAGAAGCCAAGATGTGGGGGGAGGAGGGATCCATGACAATATTAAACTCACCACAAACTACAGCAGATGTGCAATGAGTGAGAATTACAGTGAATCAAGTGCGAAAGTCTTCAAAGACTGTGATAGAGACATTTGCTACACATACATTTGATAAGTGACTGGTAGTAGTATGACTGAACCCCAATGTCTTTAAACAATATTTTGTTTATTTACAGAATGTGGTAATACTATGAAGGCCATAGAGAGAGGGATGAGATAGAGAGTAAGTGAAGAAACCATTCCAAACAAAATGGTCAGAAATGCCCTTTTCAAGAAAGTGCCCTCAGAGTTGGTCTTTGAAGAACGAACCAGCACTGCAAAAAGTTGGAGGAAAAGTTGAAACCTAATTTTTTTAAGTAAAAAAAAAACCAAGAAGATGGGAATATTTCAAAGAATTAAATATAATATTGGCTAATAAGCATGTGAAAAAAATGATCCACCTTGACTGGCAATCAGAAATGCAAAATGAAAACACAATGATATAGCATTTTACTACACCAGGTTGGAAAACAGTTAAGAGTCTATCAATAAGAAATGTTTACAAGGATGTCATGAAATGGAAACATACTCCGCTCACAGGAGTTTAAACTGTGAAAAATATTTTGGGGAAAAAAAAGAGGAAGGCGTTACCTATTAACATTTTTTAAATCTTTTTTTATAATTTTAAAATTTATTTATTTGTTTATTTATTTATCTATTTATTTATTTTTGGCTGTGTCTGGTCTTCGGTGCTGCATGCTGGCTTTTCTCTAGTTGAGGCCAGCAGGGGCTACTCTTGGTTGCAGTGCGCGGGCTTCTCATTGCAGTGGCTTCTCTTGTTGCAGAGCACAGGCTCTAGGCACAAGGGCTTCAGTAGTTGTGGCGCACGGGTTTTGCTGCTCTGCAGCATGTGGGGTCTTCCCAGATCAGGGATCAAACCCATGTCCCCTGCATTGGCAGGCAGATTCTTAACCACTGCGTCACCAGGGAAGTCCCTACCTATTAACTTGAAAAGACACACACAGGACCAATTATAGTAATTCACTCTTAGGTGTATGCAATAAATGTATGAGTTAAGAGTTCATGATTTAAAACCAGAGAAGTCTGCATTGGATGCCTATATCTAACACAAACTTGGTACATATTTAATTTTTGAAACCTCACTTGACCACTCTGAGCTTCAGGTGTTGTGAAAAGTAAAAAAGATCATTTTTTTTTTCAGAGAGGGCAGGAAGACACTTTTGCAGGTCATAGATAACTTTTATGGTTTTGATTGTGGTGATAGTTTCACGAGTGTATTCTTATCTACAAACTCAAGTTGTTTACATTAAATGTGTACAGCTTTTAGTACATACCTTAACTACTGCGCCACCAGGGTCCTGGTGGCGCAGTAGTTAAGAATCCGCATGCCGGGTTCGAGCCCTGGTCCGGGAAGATCCCACATGCCGTGGAGCAAATAAGCCCATGTGCCGCAACTACTGAGCCTGCACTCTAGAGCCCAAGAGCCACGACTACTGAGCCTGCGTCCCACAACTACAGAAGCCCGTGTGCCTAGAGCCCGTGCTCCGCAACAAACAGAAGCCACCGCAACGAGAAGCCTGTGCACCGCAGCGAAGACTAGGCCCCGCTCGCTGCAACTAGAGAAAGCCCGCACGCAGCAACAAAGACCCAACGCAGCCAAAAGTACATAAAAATAAAAAATTTTTTCAGAACAAAGATCAGGGCTTCCCAGGTGGCACAGTGGTTGAGGGTCCGCCTGCCGACGCAGGGGACACGGGTTCGTGTCCCGGTCCGGGAAGATCCCGCATGCCGCGGAGGGGCTGGGCCCGTGAGCCATGGCCGCTGAGCCAGCGCGTCTGGAGCCTGTGCTCCGCAACGGGAGAGGCCACAACAGTGAGAGGCCCGCGTACCGCAAAATAAATAAATTAATTAATTAAATTTAATTTAATTTAGTAAATGAAGATCATTTTTTAAACCTCAGTAGAACGGTTGACATATAATAAATACTGAATACAACAATTTAATTATACTAAGATTGCTTTAATTTTATAACAGCTTTTATCTTCAGGAAGGAACTGCCACAAATATTTGACCATTAAGACAGAGCTTTACCTAAACATATATGAGTATTTTCCATTTACTCCTGAAATGAAAGCACAAGCATTAAAGGAATTTCATGGAACGTTTAGATAGGTCCGTTTTATGTTGCCAGGGGGGTGGTCTATTTGAGTGGTTTTTTTCTCTAGAATGCCTGAAATCAAAGGAAAATATTAACCTTAAAGGTGACTAATATTTAAAGTTCCATTTTCGGTGTATCTTTTTTTCTCTAAAAATGAAGTACACGAGTATTCTGGCCCCTGGAGGACTTTAACAGTAGCTTTCTACCAACCACAGCCCCGGCTATTGGGCAGCACAGATACCGCGAGGTCTACGGGGCGGAGCCTTGGAGGGGGCGGGGCTTCGCGTGACATTTTGCGACTAGGATTTCACTGGCTTCACCCGCAGCATCTTTCGCTGTCTGTTGCGTAGACGAATCGGCGTGACGAGCTGAAGATTCGAAGGCGCCAGGCCCAGCCCCGCGCCAGACGCCGTTCCCCTAGAAACCTGAACTGCAGGACCAACTGCAGGAGGCGGCCCCGGAGCTCCGAGGACTCGTCCCGTATCGCGCCGTCCTGCCGTCCCCGCATCGCGCCGCCCCGCCCCGGCTTGCCTCAGCCGTCGTCGAAACCCGTCACAGCGTGCAGGATCGAGCGCCTCCTCGCCCTCTGCCAGGCCCCGGGGGCGCCGTCCGTCGGTCGAGGTCATGGGCAAACGGCCCCGCAGGCCCAGTGCCTACCCTGCGGACTGGTGGGGACCGCAGACCGAAGGACCCGGCCCCGCCAAGCGCCGCCGAACGGAGGAGCCCGAGGACCCCGAGTCCGAGTCCGAGGCGGCGCCCAGCCTGGACAACCTGACGGGACCTCCGGCCGCGGACGCGCTCACTTCCGTAGTGGTCCTGCCCGCCGGCTGGGCCCTGCACCTGCCCCTAGATGGCGTCGACGTGCTGCTGGAGCCCAAGCCCACGTCCGTGCTGCAAGTGTCTCTCGGAGATCACATCTTCATGCTGGTCCCCGAGGCCCTCCTGGGCTGGGGCGTGGAAGGCCCGTGGGGACAGGGCCTGCAACGGGCCGCTTTCCTGAGCGCTCCAGGGGAGTACATGGCCCGGGAGCCGGGATTCTTCTGCGCAGCTGTCCCAGAGATCGCCCGCCAAGAAGAGGCCAACCAGGAGGAAGCAGACGCCGAGCTCCTGCCGCCTGGGATGGAGGCTGAAGCCGGCTCCGTCGCTGAGCTCCGCAGCCCCACCGCAAGGGTGTCGGGACCCAGCGCGCAGGGCTTTGTCCCAGAGCCCCGTCCTCGGGCGCCCAATCCTAGTCCAGAGAAACGCTCTCCTCACCACGACGACAACCTGCACTTGCGCCTTCGGGAGCTCTCCCTCGACTCACCACTCCAACCTCTACCTCCCTCTCCGAGTCCGGGTCCTCACGAGCGCCCCCAACGCCCTTACCGTCCTAAGCGCGAGGCCCAGAGATGTCTGTTCCCGGAATGAACTGCACCCCGGTGTACACACACACACACACACACACACACACACACAAATTCTGGCTACCATCCTGGAGGCCCAATGGATTTCCCGGCGTCTTTTACACTGAATGTCCTACAACCTGGAAATTAAGCATCTCGTGGGCCAACAACTCCTTTTTCCCTCCAGACTGGCTATAGTAGCAGGAGAAGACGTCAGGAAAAGAAAGCAGACTCTAGACCTCATCTTTGAAATGGAAAATCTGCCCAGGGATACCGGACAATGTGTGTTCAGACGTCTGGACTTCTTTACAACATCATTCTCAGGCCTATCCATTCCCGCTCGTTTGCATTGGTTATTTTCTCTCAAATTCTTCTCTCTCCAGCACCATACCCTATTGCTACCCTATTTCTCCCCAAACCAATAAATAACTGGATTTCTCATGTTATATGTTTTCCCATGCATTTATGAAGATTTTTAGCCATGGCTTTTCTCTTTCTTGGTGTTTTGAGCTGCTCTCCTGGAAAGTTGCAAAATAGTATGATGGTTACTATACATAATTGTATGATGTTTGTTCATAGCTTCCTCTTAACCTGAGGAAGTTCTCTTCCAGTCAAGTTCACTTTTCATTATGAATAAATGCTGGATTTTTTTTATTAGTTTCTGCTTTATAACAAAGTGAATCAGTCATACATATACATCTGTTCCCACATCCCTTCCCTCATGCATCTCCCTCCCTCCCACCCTCCCCATCCCACCCCTCCAGGCAGTCACAAAGCACCCAGCTGATCTCCCTGTGCTCTGCGGCTGCTTCCCACTATCTATCTACCTTACATTTGGTAGTGTATATATGTCCATGCCTCTCTTTCGCTTTGTCACAGCTTACCCTTCCCCCTCCCCATATCCTCAAGTCCATTCTCAAGTAGGTCTGTGTCTTTATTTCTGTCTTACCCCTATGTTCTTCATGACATTTTTTTTTCTTAAATTCCATATATATGTGTCAGCATACAGTATTTGTCTTTCTCTTTCTGACTTACTTCACTCTGTATGACAGACTCTAGGTCCATCCACCTCATTACAAATAGCTCAATTTCATTTCTTTTTATGGCTGAGTAATATTCCATTGTATATATGTGCCACATCTTCTTTACCCATTCATCCGATGATGGACACTTAGGTTGTTTCCATCTCCGGGCTATTGTAAATAGGACTGCTATGAACATTTTGGTACGTGACTCTTTTTGAATTATGGTTTTCTCAGGGTATATGCCCAGTAGTGGGATTGCTGGGTCATATGGTAGTTCTATTTGTAGTTTTTTAAGGAACCTCCATACCGTTCTCCATAGTGGCTGTACCAATTCACATTCCCACCAGCAGTGCAAGAGGGTTCCCTTTTTTCCACACCCTCTCCATAAATGCTGGATTTTATCAGATGTTTTCAGCATGTATTAGGATATGCATTTCCTTTTTAAATCTCTTCCTCCGGTTATTTTGTCTCAGAGACTGATGTAAAATGTTTGCACTCCTGCTATTCCACATTATTCATACCTTTTAAATTCTACCCCGAGTTTTTCTTTTATAAATCAAACCTCTAACTTTTAAAACATTAATTTAGGGGCCTCCCTGGTGGCACAGTGGTTAAGAATCTGCCTGCTAATGCAGGGGACATGGGTTCGAGCCCTGGTCTGGGAAGATCCCACATGCCGTGGAGCAACTAAGCCCATGAGCCACAGCTGAAGCCCACGCACCTACAGCCCATGCTTCGCCACCAGAGAAGCCACTGCAGTGAGAAGCCCGTGCACCTCAACGAAGAGTAGCCCCCGCTCACCGCAACTAGAGAAAGCCCGTGCGCAGCAACGAAGACTCAATGCAGCCAAAAATAAATAAATAAAAAATTTAAAAAATAAAACATTAATTAATTACCATATTTCTTTCACATTTTTATAAAAGAAATAAAATCTACAGGTAAAGCCGAAAACAAGATGGTTTCAGTTTTTTTAAACAGCAATACTATTTATATTCACCAACATGCTTTACCATTTCCTCTCTACCTTTTTATTCTTATATTCCACTCTCAAAGTCTAGCCTCAATTTTCTTCTTGCTGAAGAATATACTTTAATAGTTCTTTCCACTATACCCTATGTGTAGTAAATTATCTTGGTTTTGTAAATCTCAACATGTTTTGTGTAGTACACTCTCATAGTCTTGTATATCTGAAAATTTTTATTATGTATTCATTCCTAATTCTAAAGTGTTATTTAAGTACTTTAAAGACATTACTCCATTGTTCTGCCATCTTTTATTGTTGTTGCAGGCAAGAGGTCTCTGCCAATCAAGTTGTTGTTCCTTTTATATTTGACTCAGCTGTTCATTAGCACATTTTTAAATTTTATTTTATTTTTTAATTGAAGTATAGTTGATTTACATTGTTGTGTTACTTTCTGGTGTACAGCAAAGTTATATATTTTTTCCATATTCTTTTACATGGTTATGGTTTATTACAGGATATTGAATATAGTTCCCTGTGCTATACAGTAGGACCTTGTTGTTTATCTGTTTTACACTGAATACATAATAGTTTTATATCTGCTAATCCCAAACTCCTAATTTATCTCTCCCCCACCCTCTTTCCCCTTTGGTAAACATAAGGTTGTTTTCTATGTCTGTGAGTCTATTTCTGTTTTGTAAATAACTTCATTTGTATCATATTTTAGATTCCACATACAAGTGATATCATATGATATTTATCTTTCTTTGACTTACTTCACTTAGTATGATAATCTCTAGGTCCATCCATGTTGCTACAAATGGCATCATCTCATTCTCATTTATGGCTGAGTAGTATTCCATTGTATAGGTATGCCACATCTTTTTATCCATTCATCTGTAGATAGACATTTAGGTTGCTTCCATGTCTTGGAAGCATTTATTTATTTATTTATTTATTTATTTAATTTTTGGCTGTGTTGGGATTTGTTGCTGCACGTGGGCTTTCTCTAGTTGCAGCGAGCGGGGGCTACTCTTCGTTGCAGTGCGCAGGCTTCTCATTACGGTGGCTTCTCTTGTTGCAGAGCACGGGCTCTAGGCACACGGGCCTCAGTAATTGTGGCATGTGGGCTCAGTAGCTGTGGCTCGTGGGCTCTAGGCTAGCGGGCTTCAGTAGTTGTGGCACACGGGCTTAGTTGCTTGGTGGCATGTGGGGTCTTCCCAGCCCAGGGCTCAAACCTGTGTCCCCTGCACTGGCAGGCAGATTCTTAACCACTGCGCCACCAAGGAAGTCGCCAGTTGGCTATTTTAAATAGTGCTACTATGAACATTGGGGTGCATGTATCTTTTCAAATTAGAGTTTTCTCGGGATATTTGCCCAGGAGTGGGACTGCGGGACCATATAGCAACTCTTTTTAGTTTCTTAAGGAATCTCCATACTGTTCTCCATAATGGCTGCACCAATTTACATTCCCTTCAACACTGTAGGAGAGTTCCCTTTTCTCCACACCCTCTCCAGCACTTATTATATGTGGACTTTTTAATGATGCTCATGCTGACCAGTGTGACGTGATACCTCATTGTAGTTTTGATTTGCATTTGTCTAGTAATTAGTGATGTTGAGCATATTTTCATGTGCTTCTTGGCCTTCTGTATGTCTTCTTTGGAGAAATGTCTATTTAGGTCTTCTGCCCTTTTTTTTTTTTTTGCGGTATGCGGGCCTCTCACTGTTGTGGCCTCTCCCATTGTGCAGCACAGGCTCCGGATGCGCAGGCTCAGCAGCCATGGCTCACGGGCCCAGCCGCTCCGTGGCATGTGGGATCTTCCCGGACCGGGGCACGAACCTGTGTCCCCTGCATCGGCAGGCGGACTCTCAACCGCTGCGCCACCAGGGAAGCCCTAAAGTCTTTAATGCATTGAGATGACTTTTGTGTGTGGTGTGAGATAGTGGTCTAGTTTCTTTTTTTTTTTTCTTAGCATGTGGCTGTCCAGTTTTCCCAACGCCATTTTTTAATCTAAATTTATTTATTTATTTATTTTTGGCTGCGTTGGGTCTTCGTTGCAGTGCCTGGGCTTCTCATTGCAGTGGCTTGTCTTGTTGCGGAGCACAGGCTCTAGGCACACGGGCTTTGGTAGTTGTGGCACAGGGGCTCAGTAGTTGTGGCTCGCGGGCTCTAGGGCACAGGCTCAGTAGTTGTGGCGCACAGGGTTAGTTGCTCCGTGGCATGTGGGATCTTGCCAGACCAGGAATCGAACCCGTGTCCCCGTGCATTGGCAGACGGATTTTTAACCACTGCACCACCAGGGAAGTTCCCCCGTCACCATTTATTGAAGAGACTGTCCTTTTCCATTGTACGCTCTTTGCTTCCTTGCCATGAATTCATTATCCGTATATGTATGGGTTTACTCCCAGGTTCTCAGTTATGTTCCATTGACCTATGTATCTGCTTTTCTGCAAATATAATGCTGTTTTGATTATTGTAGCTTTATAATATAGTTTTAAATCAGAGAGTGTGATACCTCCAACTCTGTTCTTTTTATCAGGATTGCTTTGGCTGTTCAGGGTCTCTTATGGTTTCATGTAAATCTAAGACTTTTGTATTCTATTTTTGCGAAAAATATCCTTGGGACTTTGATAGAGATTGCATTGAATCTGAAGATTGCTTTAGGTAATAGAGACATTTGAACGATGTTATTTCTTCCAATCCATGAGCACAGAACACTTTTCCACTTATTTGTCTCCTCAGGCAAGGGAAACACAGGCAAAAGTAAACAAATAGGATTACATCAAACTAAGAAGTTTCTGCACAGTAAAGGAAACCAGCAACAAAATGAAAAGGGAACCTACCTAATGGAAGAAGATGCTTGCAAATCATATATCCAGTAAGTGGTTAACATCCAAAATATAGAAAGAACTCACAACAACAACAACAAAAATAAAACAACCCCAAAATGGGTATAGGACATTTTCCAAAGAAGACATAGATGGCCAATAGACACATGACAAGATGTTCAACATCACAAATTATTAGAGAAATGCAAATCAAAACCACAAAAATCTATTTCTCTTAAAGTCTATGTCTCATGTAAGTATTGCTCCCCAGCTTTCTTTTTATTTCCATTTGCATGGAGTATCTTTTTCCATCCCCTCACTTTCAGTCTATGTGTGTCTTTAGATCTGAAGTGAGTCTCTTGTAGGCAGCATATATATGGGTCTTGTTTTTGTATCCATTCAGCCACTCTTCTTTTTTTTCAAAACAAACAACTTTTTATTGAAGTATAGTTGATTTACAATGTTGTATTAGTTTCAGGTGTACAGCAAAGCGATCTATATATGTATATATTCTTTTTCAGATTCTTTTCCATTATAAGTTATTATATACAAAATATTGAATAGAGTTCCCTGTGCCATACAGTAGGTCCTCATTTATCTATCGCCCTATGTCTTTTGATTGGAGCATTTAGTCCATTTACTTTGAATAATTATTGATGTGTATGTTCTTATTGCCATTTTATTAATTGTTTTGACGTTGTTTTGTAGTGCTTTTTTCTTCCTTTCTTCTTCTTTCATTCTTTTGTCTTGTGATTTGATGACTATCTTTAATGTCATGTTCAAATTCTTGCCTCTTTTTTCTGTGTGCATCTATTATAGATTTTTCTGTTTGTGTCTATCATGAAGTTTATATACAGTGATATATTGTTATATGTGATTGTTTTAAGTTGCTGATCTCAAATCTCAAATGCATTTAACAACCCTACAATTGTACTCTCCTCCCCTTATGATTACTGTTTTTGACATCATATTTTACATCTAATTATTTTGTGTATCCCCAAACTGCTTACTGTAGATACAGATGATATTACTACTTTTGGCTTTTAACCTTCCTACTAGCTTTGTACATGTTTGATTTTCTATCTTTACTGTATATTTTTTTAATCTGTCTCCTAAGGCAAAGGAAACAAAAGCCAAAATAAACAAATGGGACCTAATTAAACCTAAAAGTGTTCACACAGCAAAGGAAACCATCAACAAAATGAAAAGACAACCTACTGACTGGGGAAAATATTTGGGAATGAGATGACCAATAAGAGGTTAATATCCAAAATATATAAACAGCTCATACAACTCAATAGGAAAAAGCAAGCCACCTGATTGAGAAATGGGCAGAAGGAACAGGATAGAAAGCCCAGAGATAAACCCACGCACATATGGTCACCTTATCATTGATAAAGGAGGCAGGAATGTACAGTGGAGAAAGGACAGCCTCTTCAATAAGTGGTGCTGGGAAAACTGGACAGGTCCGTGTAAAAGTATGACATTAGATCACTCCCTAACACCATACACAAAAATAAGCTCAAAATGGATTAAAGACCTAAATGTAACACCAGAAACTATCAAACTCTTAGAGGAAAACATAGGCAGAACACTCTATGACATAAATCACAACAAGATCCTTTTGGACCCACCTCCTAGAGAAATGGAAATAAAAACAAAGGTAAACAAATGGGACCTAATGAAACTTCAAAGCTTTTGCACAGCAAAGGAAACCATAAACAAGACCAAAGACAACCCTCGGAATGGGACAAAATATTTCCAAATGAAGCAACTGACAAAGGATTAATCTCCAAAATTTATAAGCAGCTCATGCAGCTCAGTAGCAAACAAACAAACAACCCAATCCAAAAATGGGCAGAAGACCTAAATAGACATTTCTCCAAAGAAGAGATACAGACTCGCAACAAACACACGAAAGAATGCTCAACATCATTAATCATTAGAGAAATGCAAGTCAAAACTACAATGAGATATCATCTCACACCAGTCAGAATGGCCATCATCTAAAAGTCTAGAAACAATAAATGCTGGAGAGGGTGTGGAGAAAAGGGAACCCTCTTGCACTGCTGGTGGGAATGTGAATTGGTACAGCCACTATGGAGAACGGTATGGAGGTTCCTTAAAAAACTACAAATAGAACTACCATATGACCCAGCAATCCCACTACTGGGCATATACCCTGAGAAAACCATAATTCAAAAAGAGTCATGTACCAAAATGTTCATTGCAGCTCTATTCACAATAGCCCGGAGCTGGAAACAACCTAAGTGTCCATCATTGGATGAATGGATAAAGAAGATGTGGCCCATATATACAATGGACTATTACTCAGCCATAAAAAGAAACGAAATTGAGCTATTTGTAATGAGGTGGATGGACCTAGAGTCTGTCATACAGAGTGAAGTCAGTCAGAAAGAGAAAGACAAATACCATATGCTAACACATAGATATGGAATTTAAGGGAAAAAAATGTCATGAAGAACCTAGGGGTAAGACAGGAATAAAGACACAGACCTACTAGAGAACGGACTTGAGGATATGGGGAGGGGCAAGGGTAAGCTCTGACAAAGCGAGAGAGAGGCATGGACATATATACACTACCAAATGTAAAACAGATAGCTACTGGGAAGCAGCCGCATAGCACAGGGAGATCAGCTCAGTGCTTTGTGACCACCTAGAAGGGTGGGATAGGGAGGGTGGGAGGGAGGGAGACACAAGAGGGAAGAGATATGGGAACATATGTATATGTATAACTGATTCACTTTGTTATAAGGCAGAAACTAACACACCATTGTAAAGCGATTATACTCCAATAAAGATGTAAAAAAAAAAGTTTATACAACTCTCCTCAATACTCTGTAATAACGTATATGGGAACAGAATCTAAAAAACAGTGGATATATGTATAACCGATTCACTTTGCTGTACACCTGAAACTAACACAACATTGTAAATCAACTACACTCCAATAAAAATCAATTAACAAAAATGGGCAGAAGAGGTGAACAGACATTTTTCCAAAGAAGACATACCAGTCGGGCAACAGGCACATGAAAAGATGCTCAACATCACTAACCGTCAGAGAAATACAAATCAAACCACCATGAGATACCACCTCACACCTGTAAGAACACCTAACATCAAAACGACCACAAATAACAAATGTTGGCTAGGTTGTGAAATAAAGGGGACCCCCGTACACTGTTGGTGGGAATGTGAATTGGTGCAGCCACTGTGGAAAACAGTGTGGAGGTTCCTCAAAAAACTAAATAGAATTACCATATGATACAGCAATTCCACTCCTGGGTATACATCCAAAGAAAACAAAAACACTACTTTGAAAAGATACATGCAGCTGAATGTTCATGGCAGCATTATTTATGACAGCCAAAATATGGAAACAACCTAAGTGTCCATCAACAGATGAACAGCTAAAGAAGCTGTGATGTGATACATATATGCATGTGTGTGTCTGTGTGTATGTATATACTCAGCCATAAAAAAAAAGAGTGAAATTTTGTCATTTACAACAACATGGATAGACTTGTAGGGTATTATGCATAGTGAAATAAGTCAGACAGAGAAAGACAAATACTGTTATGTTATCACTTAAACATGGAATCCAGAAAATAAAACAAACTAGTGAATATAACAAAAAAGAAACAGATTCACAGATATAGAGAACAAACTCGTGGTTACAAGTGGGGAGAGGCAAGATGGGGTAAGAGATGAAGAGGTATAAACTACTATGTTTAAAGTAATTAAGCTACAAGGATATATTGTACAACACAGGGAATACAGCCAATATTTATGTTTTGGCCGTACCCCGCAGCACACGGGGATCTTAGTTCCCTGAACAGGGACTGAACCCGGGCCCCCTGCAGTGGAAGCATGGAGCCTTAACCACTGGACCGCCAGGCAAGGGTCCATAGCCAATATTTTATAATAACTATAAATGGAGTATAATCTTTAGGAATTGTTCATCATTATCTTGTACACCTGAAACGTAACACTGTAACTCCATTATACCTCAATTTTTAAAAAACTAAAAAAGAACCCGACAACGACATATCACTTCATACCTGTTAGAATGGCTTTTATCAAAAGGCAAGAAATTAAAAGTGTTGGCGAGTACGTGGAGAAAAGTGAGCCCTCCTGCGGTGTCGGTGGGAATGTAAACTGGCACAGCCACTATGGAGAACGGTATGAAGATTCCTTAGAAATGCAGGAATAGAACTACCATATGATCCAGCTATCCCACTTCTGAGTATTTATCCAAAGTATATGAAGACACTAACTTGAAAACACTTATGCACCCCCATGTTCATTGCAGCATTATTTACAATAGTCAAGGTATAGCAACAACCGCAGTGCCCATCAACCAATAAATGAATAAAGAAGATGTGAAACACAATATATACAATACAGATACAGCCATAGAAAAAAAATAAAACCTGGCCATTTGCCACAGCATGGATGGACACTGAGAGTATTATGCTAAGTGAAAGAAGTCAGCTAGAGAAAGCCAAATACCATATGATTTCACATAGATAGGGAATTTTAAAAAAAACATACAAAGTAAATGAACAAACCACACCAAACAAAAACAAACATGTAGATACAGAGAACAGAGTAGTGGCTACCAGAGGGGAAAGGGTGAAATGGATAAAGAGGATCAACTCTGTGGTGACTATACAAACTAAATCTTTGTTGGTGAGCATGCTGTAGTGTGTACAGAAGTAGAAATATAATGTTGTCCATATGAAACTTATATAATGTTATAAACAAATGTTACCTCAATAGAAAATATTTTTTAAAAAAGATATACATATAGCAATGATTAAAATGACTATTCGTGGAATTTAAGTTCCAGTTATGGAGGGAAGTGAAGAACTGATAGTTTAAGTTTCACTGAAAAGATGAATTTTTCCAGAAGGGCATAAGCATTGATGGAGTTTGGATATGTAAAGGGCTAAGCTAGAAAGTTAGGAGGTAGCCACTACTCTGAGAATAAATCTTTTAAATTGTGATTACAGAGGGGGTCCCAATTTGGAGTAATTGTTACTGAGCCACGTTCATTTGCCTCACACACAGAAAGCCCAACTCTGAGATAGAGAGGTTTGCAGCAGAGAAAGGGTTTATTCACAAGGCAGTCAAGCAAGGAGAAAGGAGAACAAATCTCAAATCCATCTCCCCAAAGGCCAGGGGCTAGGGATATTTACTGGATAAAGAATTAGGGTGGCCTGAGGTGCAGGGAGTGTGGGGAAAGGTGACTGGAAATGAGAAAAAGATTGGGTCGGGACTTCCCTGGTGGCACAGTGGTTAAGAATCCGCCTACCAAAAAAAAAAAAAAGAATCTGCCTACCAATGCAGGGGACATGGGTTCGAGCCCTGGTCTGGGAAGATCTCACATGCCTCGGAGCAACTAAGCCCTTGAGCCACAAGTACTGAGCCTGCACTCTAGAGCCTGCGTGCCACAACTACTGAGCCCGTGTGCCACAACTGCTGAAGCCCATGCTCCTAGTGTCCGTGTTCCAACAAGAGAAGCCACCACAATGAGAGGCCTGCACACTGCAACGAAGAGAAGCCCCCGCTCACTGCAAATAGAGAAAGCCCGCATGCAGCAACGAAGACCCAACGCAGCCAAAAATAAATAAATTAAATAAATAAATACATTTTTTAAAAAAGATGTATCGTTATTCTCGGCAGGTGCAACTGAGCTACGTGCTTCTTCAGAGGATGCATGTTCAGAAAACGGTGACATTAGCATATTCTTAGGGTGGAGGTTTTGGCCCTCTGACATCAAATGGCCACCGATCAGACACTCTCGCGTGCCCGAGGGGAGAGGCGGTTGTCCCAACCAGTCTTAACCAGCTGAAGTTCAAACTGGACAACTGACTCCAAGTTCCAAAAAAACAACTCGGGCAAACATCTTAAGACTCTTACATCAGACGTACTTATCTGTAGGGGTCGTGAAGAGGCCTTGTAGCTTACTCTTTAGGCTACATCATGCTTGGGGGATATGCAAGTTTTTGTAAAAACAGTTAAAGTGAGCTTGACCAGCGAAGGCAGTTTACAGTTTACTATTTACTAATTAAGTTATAGTCTAATGGATGTAACTGATGACTACCATATAAGTTTCATAATGACAAGGTAAAGAGTATGAGTCAGTGAGGTAGGAGGGAGGACAAAATTACTGAAGAGGAAGAGAACTGAGAAGCCAAGATGTGGGGGGAGGAGGGATCCATGACAATATTAAACTCACCACAAACTACAGCAGATGTGCAATGAGTGAGAATTACAGTGAATCAAGTGCGAAAGTCTTCAAAGACTGTGATAGAGACATTTGCTACACATACATTTGATAAGTGACTGGTAGTAGTATGACTGAACCCCAATGTCTTTAAACAATATTTTGTTTATTTACAGAATGTGGTAATACTATGAAGGCCATAGAGAGAGGGATGAGATAGAGAGTAAGTGAAGAAACCATTCCAAACAAAATGGTCAGAAATGCCCTTTTCAAGAAAGTGCCCTCAGAGTTGGTCTTTGAAGAACGAACCAGCACTGCAAAAAGTTGGAGGAAAAGTTGAAACCTAATTTTTTTAAGTAAAAAAAAACCCAAGAAGATGGGAATATTTCAAAGAATTAAATATAATATTGGCTAATAAGCATGTGAAAAAAATGATCCACCTTGACTGGCAATCAGAAATGCAAAATGAAAACACAATGATATAGCATTTTACTACACCAGGTTGGAAAACAGTTAAGAGTCTATCAATAAGAAATGTTTACAAGGATGTCATGAAATGGAAACATACTCCGCTCACAGGAGTTTAAACTGTGAAAAATATTTTGGGGAAAAAAAAGAGGAAGGCGTTACCTATTAACATTTTTTAAATCTTTTTTTATAATTTTAAAATTTATTTATTTGTTTATTTATTTATCTATTTATTTATTTTTGGCTGTGTCTGGTCTTCGGTGCTGCATGCTGGCTTTTCTCTAGTTGAGGCCAGCAGGGGCTACTCTTGGTTGCAGTGTGCGGGCTTCTCATTGCAGTGGCTTCTCTTGTTGCAGAGCACAGGCTCTAGGCACAAGGGCTTCAGTAGTTGTGGCGCACGGGTTTTGCTGCTCTGCAGCATGTGGGGTCTTCCCAGATCAGGGATCAAACCCATGTCCCCTGCATTGGCAGGCAGATTCTTAACCACTGCGTCACCAGGGAAGTCCCTACCTATTAACTTGAAAAGACACACACAGGACCAATTATAGTAATTCACTCTTAGGTGTATGCAATAAATGTATGAGTTAAGAGTTCATGATTTAAAACCAGAGAAGTCTGCATTGGATGCCTATATCTAACACAAACTTGGTACATATTTAATTTTTGAAACCTCACTTGACCACTCTGAGCTTCAGGTGTTGTGAAAAGTAAAAAAGATCATTTTTTTTTTCAGAGAGGGCAGGAAGACACTTTTGCAGGTCATAGATAACTTTTATGGTTTTGATTGTGGTGATAGTTTCACGAGTGTATTCTTATCTACAAACTCAAGTTGTTTACATTAAATGTGTACAGCTTTTAGTACATACCTTAACTACTGCGCCACCAGGGTCCTGGTGGCGCAGTAGTTAAGAATCCACATGCCGGGTTCGAGCCCTGGTCCGGGAAGATCCCACATGCCGTGGAGCAAATAAGCCCATGTGCCGCAACTACTGAGCCTGCACTCTAGAGCCCAAGAGCCACGACTACTGAGCCTGCGTCCCACAACTACAGAAGCCCGTGTGCCTAGAGCCCGTGCTCCGCAACAAACAGAAGCCACCGCAACGAGAAGCCTGTGCACCGCAGCGAAGACTAGCCCCCGCTCGCTGCAACTAGAGAAAGCCCGCATGCAGCAACAAAGACCCAACGCAGCCAAAAGTACATAAAAATAAAAAAAATTTTCAGAACAAAGATCAGGGCTTCCCAGGTGGCACAGTGGTTGAGGGTCCGCCTGCCGACGCAGGGGACACGGGTTCGTGTCCCGGTCCGGGAAGATCCCGCATGCCGCGGAGGGGCTGGGCCCGTGAGCCATGGCCGCTGAGCCAGCGCGTCTGGAGCCTGTGCTCCGCAACGGGAGAGGCCACAACAGTGAGAGGCCCGCGTACCGCAAAATAAATAAATTAATTAATTAAATTTAATTTAATTTAGTAAATGAAGATCATTTTTTAAACCTCAGTAGAATGGTTGACATATAATAAATACTGAATACAACAATTTAATTATACTAAGATTGCTTTAATTTTATAACAGCTTTTATCTTCAGGAAGGAACTGCCACAAATATTTGACCATTAAGACAGAGCTTTACCTAAACATATATGAGTATTTTCCATTTACTCCTGAAATGAAAGCACAAGCATTAAAGGAATTTCATGGAACGTTTAGATAGGTCCGTTTTATGTTGCCAGGGGGGAGGTCTATTTGAGTGGTTTTTTTCTCTAGAATGCCTGAAATCAAAGGAAAATATTAACCTTAAAGGTGACTAATATTTAAAGTTCCATTTTCGGTGTATCTTTTTTTCTCTAAAAATGAAGTACACGAGTATTCTGGCCCCTGGAGGACTTTAACAGTAGCTTTCTACCAACCACAGCCCCGGCTATTGGGCAGCACAGATACCGCGAGGTCTACGGGGCGGAGCCTTGGAGGGGGCGGGGCTTCGCGTGACATTTTGCGACTAGGATTTCACTGGCTTCACCCGCAACATCTTTCGCTGTCTGTTGCGTAGACGAATCGGCGTGACGAGCTGAAGATTCGAAGGCGCCAGGCCCAGCCCCGCGCCAGACGCCGTTCCCCTAGAAACCTGAACTGCAGGACCAACTGCAGGAGGCGGCCCCGGAGCTCCGAGGACTCGTCCCGTATCGCGCCGTCCTGCCGTCCCCGCATCGCGCCGCCCCGCCCCGGCTTGCCTCAGCCGTCGTCGAAACCCGTCACAGCGTGCAGGATCGAGCGCCTCCTCGCCCTCTGCCAGGCCCCGGGGGCGCCGTCCGTCGGTCGAGGTCATGGGCACACGGCCCCGCAGGCCCAGTGCCTACCCTGCGGACTGGTGGGGACCGCAGACCGAAGGACCCGGCCCCGCCAAGCGCCGCCGGACGGAGGAGCCCGAGGACCCCGAGTCCGAGTCCGAGGCGGCGCCCAGCCTGGACAACCTGACGGGACCTCCGGCCGCGGACGCGCTCACTTCCGTAGTGGTCCTGCCCGCCGGCTGGGCCCTGCACCTGCCCCTAGATGGCGTCGACGTGCTGCTGGAGCCCAAGCCCACGTCCGTGCTGCAAGTGTCTCTCGGAGATCACATCCTCATGCTGGTCCCCGAGGCCCTCCTGGGCTGGGGCGTGGAAGGCCCGTGGGGACAGGGCCTGCAACGGGCCGCTTTCCTGAGCGCTCCAGGGGAGTACATGGCCCGGGAGCCGGGATTCTTCTGCGCAGCTGTCCCAGAGATCGCCCGCCAAGAAGAGGCCAACCAGGAGGAAGCAGACGCCGAGCTCCTGCCGCCTGGGATGGAGGCTGAAGCCGGCTCCGTCGCTGAGCTCCGCAGCCCCACCACAAGGGTGTCGGGACCCAGCGCGCAGGGCTTTGTCCCAGAGCCCCGTCCTCGGGCGCCCAATCCTAGTCCAGAGAAACGCTCTCCTCACCACGACGACAACCTGCACTTGCGCCTTCGGGAGCTCTCCCTCGACTCACCACTCCAACCTCTACCTCCCTCTCCGAGTCCGGGTCCTCACGAGCGCCCCCAACGCCCTTACCGTCCTAAGCGCGAGGCCCAGAGATGTCTGTTCCCGGAATGAACTGCACCCCGGTGTACACACACACACACACACACACACACACACACACACACAAATTCTGGCTACCATCCTGGAGGCCCAATGGATTTCCCGGCGTCTTTTACACTGAATGTCCTACAACCTGGAAATTAAGCATCTCGTGGGCCAACAACTCCTCTTCCCCTCCAGACTGGCTATAGTAGCAGGAGAAGACGTCAGGAAAAGAAAGCAGACTCTAGACCTCATCTTTGAAATGGAAAATCTGCCCAGGGATACCGGACAATGTGCGTTCAGACGTCTGGACTTCTTTACAACATCATTCTCAGGCCTATCCATTCCCGCTCGTTTGCATTGGTTATTTTCTCTCAAATTCTTCTCTCTCCAGCACCATACCCTATTGCTACCCTATTTCTCCCCAAACCAATAAATAACTGGATTTCTCATGTTATATGTTTTCCCATGCATTTATGAAGATTTTTAGCCATGGCTTTTCTCTTTCTTGGTGTTTTGAGCTGCTCTCCTGGAAAGTTGCAAAATAGTATGATGGTTACTATACATAATTGTATGACGTTTGTTCATAGCTTCCTCTTAACCTGAGGAAGTTCTCTTCCAGTCAAGTTCACTTTTCATTATGAATAAATGCTGGATTTTTTTTATTAGTTTCTGCTTTATAACAAAGTGAATCAGTCATACATATACATCTGTTCCCACATCCCTTCCCTCATGCATCTCCCTCCCTCCCACCCTCCCCATCCCACCCCTCCAGGCAGTCACAAAGCACCCAGCTGATCTCCCTGTGCTCTGCGGCTGCTTCCCACTATCTATCTACCTTACATTTGGTAGTGTATATATGTCCATGCCTCTCTTTCGCTTTGTCACAGCTTACCCTTCCCCCTCCCCATATCCTCAAGTACATTCTCAAGTAGGTTTGTGTCTTTATTTCTGTCTTACCCCTATGTTCTTCATGACATTTTTTTTCTTAAATTCCATATATATGTGTCAGCATACAGTATTTGTCTTTCTCTTTCTGACTTACTTCACTCTGTATGACAGACTCTAGGTCCATCCACCTCATTACAAATAGCTCAATTTCATTTCTTTTTATGGCTGAGTAATATTCCATTGTATATATGTGCCACATCTTCTTTACCCATTCATCCGATGATGGACACTTAGGTTGTTTCCATCTCCGGGCTATTGTAAATAGGACTGCTATGAACATTTTGGTACGTGACTCTTTTTGAATTATGGTTTTCTCAGGGTATGTGCCCAGTAGTGGGATTGCTGGGTCATATGGTAGTTCTATTTGTAGTTTTTTAAGGAACCTCCATACCGTTCTCCATAGTGGCTGTACCAATTCACATTCCCACCAGCAGTGCAAGAGGGTTCCCTTTTTTCCACACCCTCTCCATAAATGCTGGATTTTATCAGATGTTTTCAGCATGTATTAGGATATGCATTTCCTTTTTAAATCTCTTCCTCCGGTTATTTTGTCTCAGAGACTGATGTAAAATGTTTGCATTCCTGCTATTCCACATTATTCATACCTTTTAAATTCTACCCCGAGTTTTTTCTTTTGTAAATCAAACCTCTAACTTTTAAAACATTAATTTAGGGGCCTCCCTGGTGGCACAGTGGTTAAGAATCTGCCTGCTAATGCAGGGGACATGGGTTCGAGCCCTGGTCTGGGAAGATCCCACATGCCGTGGAGCAACTAAGCCCATGAGCCACAGCTGAAGCCCACGCACCTACAGCCCATGCTTCGCCACCAGAGAAGCCACTGCAGTGAGAAGCCCGTGCACCTCAACGAAGAGTAGCCCCCACTCACCGCAACTAGAGAAAGCCCGTGCACAGCAACGAAGACTCAATGCAGCCAAAAATAAATAAATAAAAAATTTTAAAAATAAAACATTAATTAATTACCATATTTCTTTCACATTTTTATAAAAGAAATAAAATCTACAGGTAAAGCCGAAAACAAGATGGTTTCAGTTTTTTTAAACAGCAATACTATTTATATTCACCAACATGCTTTACCATTTCCTCTCTACCTTTTTATTCTTATATTCCACTCTCAAAGTCTAGCCTCAATTTTCTTCTTGCTGAAGAATATACTTTAATAGTTCTTTCCACTATACCCTATGTGTAGTAAATTATCTTGGTTTTGTAAATCTCAACATGTTTTGTGTAGTACACTCTCATAGTCTTGTATATCTGAAAATTTTTATTATGTATTCATTCCTAATTCTAAAGTGTTATTTAAGTACTTTAAAGACATTACTCCATTGTTCTGCCATCTTTTATTGTTGTTGCAGGCAAGAGGTCTCTGCCAATCAAGTTGTTGTTCCTTTTATATTTGACTCAGCTGTTCATTAGCACATTTTTAAATTTTATTCTATTTTTTAATTGAAGTATAGTTGATTTACATTGTTGTGTTACTTTCTGGTGTACAGCAAAGTTATATATTTTTTCCATATTCTTTTACATGGTTATGGTTTATTACAGGATATTGAATATAGTTCCCTGTGCTATACAGTAGGACCTTGTTGTTTATCTGTTTTACACTGAATACATAATAGTTTTATATCTGCTAATCCCAAACTCCTAATTTATCTCTCCCCCACCCTCTTTCCCCTTTGGTAAACATAAGGTTGTTTTCTATGTCTGTGAGTCTATTTCTGTTTTGTAAATAACTTCATTTGTATCATATTTTAGATTCCACATATAAGTGATATGATATTTATCTTTCTTTGACTTACTTCACTTAGTATGATAATCTCTAGGTCCATCCATGTTGCTACAAATGGCATCATCTTATTCTCATTTATGGCTGAGTAGTATTCCATTGTATAGGTATGCCACATCTGTTTAGCCATTCATCTGTACATAGACATTTAGGTTGCTTCCATGTCTTGGGGTTTTTTTCCATTTATTTATTTATTTATTTAATTTTTGGCTGTGTTGGGATTTGTTGCTGCACGTGGGCTTTCTCTAGTTGCAGCGAGCGGGGGCTACTCTTCGTTGCAGTGCGCAGGCTTCTCATTACGGTGGCTTCTCTTGTTGCAGAGCACGGGCTCTAGGCACACGGGCCTCAGTAATTGTGGCATGTGGGCTCAGTAGCTGTGGCTCGTGGGCTCTAGGCTAGCGGGCTTCAGTAGTTGTGGCACACGGGCTTAGTTGCTTGGTGGCATGTGGGGTCTTCCCAGCCCAGGGCTCAAACCTGTGTCCCCTGCACTGGCAGGCAGATTCTTAACCACTGCGCCACCAAGGAAGTCGCCAGTTGGCTATTTTAAATAGTGCTACTATGAACATTGGGGTGCATGTATCTTTTCAAATTAGAGTTTTCTCGGGATATTTGCCCAGGAGTGGGACTGCGGGACCATATAGCAACTCTTTTTAGTTTCTTAAGGAATCTCCATACTGTTCTCCATAATGGCTGCACCAATTTACATTCCCTTCAACACTGTAGGAGAGTTCCCTTTTCTCCACACCCTCTCCAGCACTTATTATATGTGGACTTTTTAATGATGCTCATGCTGACCAGTGTGACGTGATACCTCATTGTAGTTTTGATTTGCATTTGTCTAGTAATTAGTGATGTTGAGCATATTTTCATGTGCTTCTTGGCCTTCTGTATGTCTTCTTTGGAGAAATGTCTATTTAGGTCTTCTGCCCTTTTTTTTTTTTTTTGCGGTATGCGGGCCTCTCACTGTTGTGGCCTCTCCCATTGTGCAGCACAGGCTCCGGATGCGCAGGCTCAGCAGCCATGGCTCACGGGCCCAGCCGCTCCGTGGCATGTGGGATCTTCCCGGACCGGGGCACGAACCCGTGTCCCCTGCATCGGCAGGCGGACTCTCAACCGCTGCGCCACAAGGGAAGCCCTAAAGTCTTTAATGCATTGAGATGACTTTTGTGTGTGGTGTGAGATAGTGGTCTAGTTTCTTTTTTTTTTTTCTTAGCATGTGGCTGTCCAGTTTTCCCAACGCCATTTTTTAATCTAAATTTATTTATTTATTTATTTTTGGATGCGTTGGCTCTTCGTTGCAGTGCCTGGGCTTCTCATTGCAGTGGCTTGTCTTGTTGCGGAGCACAGGCTCTAGGCACACGGGCTTTGGTAGTTGTGGCACAGGGGCTCAGTAGTTGTGGCTCGCGGGCTCTAGGGCACAGGCTCAGTAGTTGTGGCGCACAGGGTTAGTTGCTCCGTGGCATGTGGGATCTTGCCAGACCAGGAATCGAACCCGTGTCCCCGTGCATTGGCAGACGGATTTTTAACCACTGCACCACCAGGGAAGTTCCCCCGTCACCATTTATTGAAGAGACTGTCCTTTTCCATTGTACGCTCTTTGCTTCCTTGCCATGAATTCATTATCCGTATATGTATGGGTTTACTCCCAGGTTCTCAGTTATGTTCCATTGACCTATGTATCTGCTTTTCTGCAAATATAATGCTGTTTTGATTATTGTAGCTTTATAATATAGTTTTAAATCAGAGAGTGTGATACCTCCAACTCTGTTCTTTTTATCAGGATTGCTTTGGCTGTTCAGGGTCTCTTATGGTTTCATGTAAATCTAAGACTTTTGTATTCTATTTTTGCGAAAAATATCCTTGGGACTTTGATAGAGATTGCATTGAATCTGAAGATTGCTTTAGGTAATAGAGACATTTGAACGATGTTATTTCTTCCAATCCATGAGCACAGAACACTTTTCCACTTATTTGTCTCCTCAGGCAAGGGAAACACAGGCAAAAGTAAACAAATAGGATTACATCAAACTAAGAAGTTTCTGCACAGTAAAGGAAACCAGCAACAAAATGAAAAGGGAACCTACCTAATGGAAGAAGATGCTTGCAAATCATATATCCAGTAAGTGGTTAACATCCAAAATATAGAAAGAACTCACAACAACAACAACAAAAATAAAACAACCCCAAAATGGGTATAGGACATTTTCCAAAGAAGACATAGATGGCCAATAGACACATGACAAGATGTTCAACATCACAAATTATTAGAGAAATGCAAATCAAAACCACAAAAATCTATTTCTCTTAAAGTCTATGTCTCATGTAAGTATTGCTCCCCAGCTTTCTTTTTATTTCCATTTGCATGGAGTATCTTTTTCCATCCCCTCACTTTCAGTCTATGTGTGTCTTTAGATCTGAAGTGAGTCTCTTGTAGGCAGCATATATATGGGTCTTGTTTTTGTATCCATTCAGCCACTCTTCTTTTTTTTCAAAACAAACAACTTTTTATTGAAGTATAGTTGATTTACAATGTTGTATTAGTTTCAGGTGTACAGCAAAGCGATCTATATATGTATATATTCTTTTTCAGATTCTTTTCCATTATAAGTTATTATATACAAAATATTGAATAGAGTTCCCTGTGCCATACAGTAGGTCCTCATTTATCTATCGCCCTATGTCTTTTGATTGGAGCATTTAGTCCATTTACTTTGAATAATTATTGATGTGTATGTTCTTATTGCCATTTTATTAATTGTTTTGACGTTGTTTTGTAGTGCTTTTTTCTTCCTTTCTTCTTCTTTCATTCTTTTGTCTTGTGATTTGATGACTATCTTTAATGTCATGTTCAAATTCTTGCCTCTTTTTTCTGTGTGCATCTATTATAGATTTTTCTGTTTGTGTCTATCATGAAGTTTATATACAGTGATATATTGTTATATGTGATTGTTTTAAGTTGCTGATCTCAAATCTCAAATGCATTTAACAACCCTACAATTGTACTCTCCTCCCCTTATGATTACTGTTTTTGACATCATATTTTACATCTAATTATTTTGTGTATCCCCAAACTGCTTACTGTAGATACAGATGATATTACTACTTTTGGCTTTTAACCTTCCTACTAGCTTTGTACATGTTTGATTTTCTATCTTTACTGTATATTTTTTTAATCTGTCTCCTAAGGCAAAGGAAACAAAAGCCAAAATAAACAAATGGGACCTAATTAAACCTAAAAGTGTTCACACAGCAAAGGAAACCATCAACAAAATGAAAAGACAACCTACTGACTGGGGAAAATATTTGGGAATGAGATGACCAATAAGAGGTTAATATCCAAAATATATAAACAGCTCATACAACTCAATAGGAAAAAGCAAGCCACCTGATTGAGAAATGGGCAGAAGGAACAGGATAGAAAGCCCAGAGATAAACCCACGCACATATGGTCACCTTATCATTGATAAAGGAGGCAGGAATGTACAGTGGAGAAAGGACAGCCTCTTCAATAAGTGGTGCTGGGAAAACTGGACAGGTCCGTGTAAAAGTATGACATTAGATCACTCCCTAACACCATACACAAAAATAAGCTCAAAATGGATTAAAGACCTAAATGTAACACCAGAAACTATCAAACTCTTAGAGGAAAACATAGGCAGAACACTCTATGACATAAATCACAACAAGATCCTTTTGGACCCACCTCCTAGAGAAATGGAAATAAAAACAAAGGTAAACAAATGGGACCTAATGAAACTTCAAAGCTTTTGCACAGCAAAGGAAACCATAAACAAGACCAAAGACAACCCTCGGAATGGGACAAAATATTTCCAAATGAAGCAACTGACAAAGGATTAATCTCCAAAATTTATAAGCAGCTCATGCAGCTCAGTAGCAAACAAACAAACAACCCAATCCAAAAATGGGCAGAAGACCTAAATAGACATTTCTCCAAAGAAGAGATACAGACTCGCAACAAACACACGAAAGAATGCTCAACATCATTAATCATTAGAGAAATGCAAGTCAAAACTACAATGAGATATCATCTCACACCAGTCAGAATGGCCATCATCTAAAAGTCTAGAAACAATAAATGCTGGAGAGGGTGTGGAGAAAAGGGAACCCTCTTGCACTGCTGGTGGGAATGTGAATTGGTACAGCCACTATGGAGAACGGTATGGAGGTTCCTTAAAAAACTACAAATAGAACTACCATATGACCCAGCAATCCCACTACTGGGCATATACCCTGAGAAAACCATAATTCAAAAAGAGTCATGTACCAAAATGTTCATTGCAGCTCTATTCACAATAGCCCGGAGCTGGAAACAACCTAAGTGTCCATCATTGGATGAATGGATAAAGAAGATGTGGCCCATATATACAATGGACTATTACTCAGCCATAAAAAGAAACGAAATTGAGCTATTTGTAATGAGGTGGATGGACCTAGAGTCTGTCATACAGAGTGAAGTCAGTCAGAAAGAGAAAGACAAATACCATATGCTAACACATAGATATGGAATTTAAGGGAAAAAAATGTCATGAAGAACCTAGGGGTAAGACAGGAATAAAGACACAGACCTACTAGAGAACGGACTTGAGGATATGGGGAGGGGCAAGGGTAAGCTCTGACAAAGCGAGAGAGAGGCATGGACATATATACACTACCAAATGTAAAACAGATAGCTACTGGGAAGCAGCCGCATAGCACAGGGAGATCAGCTCAGTGCTTTGTGACCACCTAGAAGGGTGGGATAGGGAGGGTGGGAGGGAGGGAGACACAAGAGGGAAGAGATATGGGAACATATGTATATGTATAACTGATTCACTTTGTTATAAGGCAGAAACTAACACACCATTGTAAAGCGATTATACTCCAATAAAGATGTAAAAAAAAAAGTTTATACAACTCTCCTCAATACTCTGTAATAACGTATATGGGAACAGAATCTAAAAAACAGTGGATATATGTATAACCGATTCACTTTGCTGTACACCTGAAACTAACACAACATTGTAAATCAACTACACTCCAATAAAAATCAATTAACAAAAATGGGCAGAAGAGGTGAACAGACATTTTTCCAAAGAAGACATACCAGTCGGGCAACAGGCACATGAAAAGATGCTCAACATCACTAACCGTCAGAGAAATACAAATCAAACCACCATGAGATACCACCTCACACCTGTAAGAACACCTAACATCAAAACGACCACAAATAACAAATGTTGGCTAGGTTGTGAAATAAAGGGGACCCCCGTACACTGTTGGTGGGAATGTGAATTGGTGCAGCCACTGTGGAAAACAGTGTGGAGGTTCCTCAAAAAACTAAATAGAATTACCATATGATACAGCAATTCCACTCCTGGGTATACATCCAAAGAAAACAAAAACACTACTTTGAAAAGATACATGCAGCTGAATGTTCATGGCAGCATTATTTATGACAGCCAAAATATGGAAACAACCTAAGTGTCCATCAACAGATGAACAGCTAAAGAAGCTGTGATGTGATACATATATGCATGTGTGTGTCTGTGTGTATGTATATACTCAGCCATAAAAAAAAAGAGTGAAATTTTGTCATTTACAACAACATGGATAGACTTGTAGGGTATTATGCATAGTGAAATAAGTCAGACAGAGAAAGACAAATACTGTTATGTTATCACTTAAACATGGAATCCAGAAAATAAAACAAACTAGTGAATATAACAAAAAAGAAACAGATTCACAGATATAGAGAACAAACTCGTGGTTACAAGTGGGGAGAGGCAAGATGGGGTAAGAGATGAAGAGGTATAAACTACTATGTTTAAAGTAATTAAGCTACAAGGATATATTGTACAACACAGGGAATACAGCCAATATTTATGTTTTGGCCGTACCCCGCAGCACACGGGGATCTTAGTTCCCTGAACAGGGACTGAACCCGGGCCCCCTGCAGTGGAAGCATGGAGCCTTAACCACTGGACCGCCAGGCAAGGGTCCATAGCCAATATTTTATAATAACTATAAATGGAGTATAATCTTTAGGAATTGTTCATCATTATCTTGTACACCTGAAACGTAACACTGTAACTCCATTATACCTCAATTTTTAAAAAACTAAAAAAGAACCCGACAACGACATATCACTTCATACCTGTTAGAATGGCTTTTATCAAAAGGCAAGAAATTAAAAGTGTTGGCGAGTACGTGGAGAAAAGTGAGCCCTCCTGCGGTGTCGGTGGGAATGTAAACTGGCACAGCCACTATGGAGAACGGTATGAAGATTCCTTAGAAATGCAGGAATAGAACTACCATATGATCCAGCTATCCCACTTCTGAGTATTTATCCAAAGTATATGAAGACACTAACTTGAAAACACTTATGCACCCCCATGTTCATTGCAGCATTATTTACAATAGTCAAGGTATAGCAACAACCGCAGTGCCCATCAACCAATAAATGAATAAAGAAGATGTGAAACACAATATATACAATACAGATACAGCCATAGAAAAAAAATAAAACCTGGCCATTTGCCACAGCATGGATGGCCACTGAGAGTATTATGCTAAGTGAAAGAAGTCAGCTAGAGAAAGCCAAATACCATATGATTTCACATAGATAGGGAATTTAAAAAAAAACATACAAAGTAAATGAACAAACCACACCAAACAAAAACAAACATGTAGATACAGAGAACAGAGTAGTGGCTACCAGAGGGGAAAGGGTGAAATGGATAAAGAGGATCAACTCTGTGGTGACTATACAAACTAAATCTTTGTTGGTGAGCATGCTGTAGTGTGTACAGAAGTAGAAATATAATGTTGTCCATATGAAACTTATATAATGTTATAAACAAATGTTACCTCAATAGAAAATATTTTTTAAAAAAGATATACATATAGCAATGATTAAAATGACTATTCGTGGAATTTAAGTTCCAGTTATGGAGGGAAGTGAAGAACTGATAGTTTAAGTTTCACTGAAAAGATGAATTTTTCCAGAAGGGCATAAGCATTGATGGAGTTTGGATATGTAAAGGGCTAAGCTAGAAAGTTAGGAGGTAGCCACTACTCTGAGAATAAATCTTTTAAATTGTGATTACAGAGGGGGTCCCAATTTGGAGTAATTGTTACTGAGCCACGTTCATTTGCCTCACACACAGAAAGCCCAACTCTGAGATAGAGAGGTTTGCAGCAGAGAAAGGGTTTATTCACAAGGCAGTCAAGCAAGGAGAAAGGAGAACAAATCTCAAATCCATCTCCCCAAAGGCCAGGGGCTAGGGATATTTACTGGATAAAGAATTAGGGTGGCCTGAGGTGCAGGGAGTGTGGGGAAAGGTGACTGGAAATGAGAAAAAGATTGGGTCGGGACTTCCCTGGTGGCACAGTGGTTAAGAATCCGCCTACCAAAAAAAAAAAAAAGAATCTGCCTACCAATGCAGGGGACATGGGTTCGAGCCCTGGTCTGGGAAGATCTCACATGCCTCGGAGCAACTAAGCCCTTGAGCCACAAGTACTGAGCCTGCACTCTAGAGCCTGCGTGCCACAACTACTGAGCCCGTGTGCCACAACTGCTGAAGCCCATGCTCCTAGTGTCCGTGTTCCACAACAAGAGAAGCCACCACAATGAGAGGCCTGCACACTGCAACGAAGAGAAGCCCCCGCTCACTGCAAATAGAGAAAGCCCGCATGCAACAACGAAGACCCAACGCAGCCAAAAATAAATAAATTAAATAAATAAATACATTTTTTAAAAAAGATGTATCGTTATTCTCGGCAGGTGCAACTGAGCTACGTGCTTCTTCAGAGGATGCATGTTCAGAAAACGGTGACATTAGCATATTCTTAGGGTGGAGGTTTTGGCCCTCTGACATCAAATGGCCACCGATCAGACACTCTCGCGTGCCCGAGGGGAGAGGCGGTTGTCCCAACCAGTCTTAACCAGCTGAAGTTCAAACTGGACAACTGACTCCAAGTTCCAAAAAAACAACTCGGGCAAACATCTTAAGACTCTTACATCAGACGTACTTATCTGTAGGGGTCGTGAAGAGGCCTTGTAGCTTACTCTTTAGGCTACATCATGCTTGGGGGATATGCAAGTTTTTGTAAAAACAGTTAAAGTGAGCTTGACCAGCGAAGGCAGTTTACAGTTTACTATTTACTAATTAAGTTATAGTCTAATGGATGTAACTGATGACTACCATATAAGTTTCATAATGACAAGGTAAAGAGTATGAGTCAGTGAGGTAGGAGGGAGGACAAAATTACTGAAGAGGAAGAGAACTGAGAAGCCAAGATGTGGGGGGAGGAGGGATCCATGACAATATTAAACTCACCACAAACTACAGCAGATGTGCAATGAGTGAGAATTACAGTGAATCAAGTGCGAAAGTCTTCAAAGACTGTGATAGAGACATTTGCTACACATACATTTGATAAGTGACTGGTAGTAGTATGACTGAACCCCAATGTCTTTAAACAATATTTTGTTTATTTACAGAATGTGGTAATACTATGAAGGCCATAGAGAGAGGGATGAGATAGAGAGTAAGTGAAGAAACCATTCCAAACAAAATGGTCAGAAATGCCCTTTTCAAGAAAGTGCCCTCAGAGTTGGTCTTTGAAGAACGAACCAGCACTGCAAAAAGTTGGAGGAAAAGTTGAAACCTAATTTTTTTAAGTAAAAAAAAAACCAAGAAGATGGGAATATTTCAAAGAATTAAATATAATATTGGCTAATAAGCATGTGAAAAAAATGATCCACCTTGACTGGCAATCAGAAATGCAAAATGAAAACACAATGATATAGCATTTTACTACACCAGGTTGGAAAACAGTTAAGAGTCTATCAATAAGAAATGTTTACAAGGATGTCATGAAATGGAAACATACTCCGCTCACAGGAGTTTAAACTGTGAAAAATATTTTGGGGAAAAAAAAGAGGAAGGCGTTACCTATTAACATTTTTTAAATCTTTTTTTATAATTTTAAAATTTATTTATTTGTTTATTTATTTATCTATTTATTTATTTTTGGCTGTGTCTGGTCTTCGGTGCTGCATGCTGGCTTTTCTCTAGTTGAGGCCAGCAGGGGCTACTCTTGGTTGCAGTGTGCGGGCTTCTCATTGCAGTGGCTTCTCTTGTTGCAGAGCACAGGCTCTAGGCACAAGGGCTTCAGTAGTTGTGGCGCACGGGTTTTGCTGCTCTGCAGCATGTGGGGTCTTCCCAGATCAGGGATCAAACCCATGTCCCCTGCATTGGCAGGCAGATTCTTAACCACTGCGTCACCAGGGAAGTCCCTACCTATTAACTTGAAAAGACACACACAGGACCAATTATAGTAATTCACTCTTAGGTGTATGCAATAAATGTATGAGTTAAGAGTTCATGATTTAAAACCAGAGAAGTCTGCATTGGATGCCTATATCTAACACAAACTTGGTACATATTTAATTTTTGAAACCTCACTTGACCACTCTGAGCTTCAGGTGTTGTGAAAAGTAAAAAAGATCATTTTTTTTTTCAGAGAGGGCAGGAAGACACTTTTGCAGGTCATAGATAACTTTTATGGTTTTGATTGTGGTGATAGTTTCACGAGTGTATTCTTATCTACAAACTCAAGTTGTTTACATTAAATGTGTACAGCTTTTAGTACATACCTTAACTACTGCGCCACCAGGGTCCTGGTGGCGCAGTAGTTAAGAATCCACATGCCGGGTTCGAGCCCTGGTCCGGGAAGATCCCACATGCCGTGGAGCAAATAAGCCCATGTGCCGCAACTACTGAGCCTGCACTCTAGAGCCCAAGAGCCACGACTACTGAGCCTGCGTCCCACAACTACAGAAGCCCGTGTGCCTAGAGCCCGTGCTCCGCAACAAACAGAAGCCACCGCAACGAGAAGCCTGTGCACCGCAGCGAAGACTAGCCCCCGCTCGCTGCAACTAGAGAAAGCCCGCATGCAGCAACAAAGACCCAACGCAGCCAAAAGTACATAAAAATAAAAAAAATTTTCAGAACAAAGATCAGGGCTTCCCAGGTGGCACAGTGGTTGAGGGTCCGCCTGCCGACGCAGGGGACACGGGTTCGTGTCCCGGTCCGGGAAGATCCCGCATGCCGCGGAGGGGCTGGGCCCGTGAGCCATGGCCGCTGAGCCAGCGCGTCTGGAGCCTGTGCTCCGCAACGGGAGAGGCCACAACAGTGAGAGGCCCGCGTACCGCAAAATAAATAAATTAATTAATTAAATTTAATTTAATTTAGTAAATGAAGATCATTTTTTAAACCTCAGTAGAATGGTTGACATATAATAAATACTGAATACAACAATTTAATTATACTAAGATTGCTTTAATTTTATAACAGCTTTTATCTTCAGGAAGGAACTGCCACAAATATTTGACCATTAAGACAGAGCTTTACCTAAACATATATGAGTATTTTCCATTTACTCCTGAAATGAAAGCACAAGCATTAAAGGAATTTCATGGAACGTTTAGATAGGTCCGTTTTATGTTGCCAGGGGGGAGGTCTATTTGAGTGGTTTTTTTCTCTAGAATGCCTGAAATCAAAGGAAAATATTAACCTTAAAGGTGACTAATATTTAAAGTTCCATTTTCGGTGTATCTTTTTTTCTCTAAAAATGAAGTACACGAGTATTCTGGCCCCTGGAGGACTTTAACAGTAGCTTTCTACCAACCACAGCCCCGGCTATTGGGCAGCACAGATACCGCGAGGTCTACGGGGCGGAGCCTTGGAGGGGGCGGGGCTTCGCGTGACATTTTGCGACTAGGATTTCACTGGCTTCACCCGCAACATCTTTCGCTGTCTGTTGCGTAGACGAATCGGCGTGACGAGCTGAAGATTCGAAGGCGCCAGGCCCAGCCCCGCGCCAGACGCCGTTCCCCTAGAAACCTGAACTGCAGGACCAACTGCAGGAGGCGGCCCCGGAGCTCCGAGGACTCGTCCCGTATCGCGCCGTCCTGCCGTCCCCGCATCGCGCCGCCCCGCCCCGGCTTGCCTCAGCCGTCGTCGAAACCCGTCACAGCGTGCAGGATCGAGCGCCTCCTCGCCCTCTGCCAGGCCCCGGGGGCGCCGTCCGTCGGTCGAGGTCATGGGCACACGGCCCCGCAGGCCCAGTGCCTACCCTGCGGACTGGTGGGGACCGCAGACCGAAGGACCCGGCCCCGCCAAGCGCCGCCGGACGGAGGAGCCCGAGGACCCCGAGTCCGAGTCCGAGGCGGCGCCCAGCCTGGACAACCTGACGGGACCTCCGGCCGCGGACGCGCTCACTTCCGTAGTGGTCCTGCCCGCCGGCTGGGCCCTGCACCTGCCCCTAGATGGCGTCGACGTGCTGCTGGAGCCCAAGCCCACGTCCGTGCTGCAAGTGTCTCTCGGAGATCACATCCTCATGCTGGTCCCCGAGGCCCTCCTGGGCTGGGGCGTGGGGACAGGGCCTGCAACGGGCCGCTTTCCTGAGCGCTCCAGGGGAGTACATGGCCCGGGAGCCGGGATTCTTCTGCGCAGCTGTCCCAGAGATCGCCCGCCAAGAAGAGGCCAACCAGGAGGAAGCAGACGCCGAGCTCCTGCCGCCTGGGATGGAGGCTGAAGCCGGCTCCGTCGCTGAGCTCCGCAGCCCCACCGCAAGGGTGTCGGGACCCAGCGCGCAGGGCTTTGTCCCAGAGCCCCGTCCTCGGGCGCCCAATCCTAGTCCAGAGAAACGCTCTCCTCACCACGACGACAACCTGCACTTGCGCCTTCGGGAGCTCTCCCTCGACTCACCACTCCAACCTCTACCTCCCTCTCCGAGTCCGGGTCCTCACGAGCGCCCCCAACGCCCTTACCGTCCTAAGCGCGAGGCCCAGAGATGTCTGTTCCCGGAATGAACTGCACCCCGGTGTACACACACACACACACACACACACACACAAATTCTGGCTACCATCCTGGAGGCCCAATGGATTTCCCGGCGTCTTTTACACTGAATGTCCTACAACCTGGAAATTAAGCATCTCGTGGGCCAACAACTCCTTTTCCCCTCCAGACTGGCTATAGTAGCAGGAGAAGACGTCAGGAAAAGAAAGCAGACTCTAGACCTCATCTTTGAAATGGAAAATCTGCCCAGGGATACCGGACAATGTGCGTTCAGACGTCTGGACTTCTTTACAACATCATTCTCAGGCCTATCCATTCCCGCTCGTTTGCATTGGTTATTTTCTCTCAAATTCTTCTCTCTCCAGCACCATACCCTATTGCTACCCTATTTCTCCCCAAACCAATAAATAACTGGATTTCTCATGTTATATGTTTTCCCATGCATTTATGAAGATTTTTAGCCATGGCTTTTCTCTTTCTTGGTGTTTTGAGCTGCTCTCCTGGAAAGTTGCAAAATAGTATGATGGTTACTATACATAATTGTATGACGTTTGTTCATAGCTTCCTCTTAACCTGAGGAAGTTCTCTTCCAGTCAAGTTCACTTTTCATTATGAATAAATGCTGGATTTTTTTTTATTAGTTTCTGCTTTATAACAAAGTGAATCAGTCATACATATACATCTGTTCCCACATCCCTTCCCTCATGCATCTCCCTCCCTCCCACCCTCCCCATCCCACCCCTCCAGGCAGTCACAAAGCACCCAGCTGATCTCCCTGTGCTCTGCGGCTGCTTCCCACTATCTATCTACCTTACATTTGGTAGTGTATATATGTCCATGCCTCTCTTTTGCTTTGTCACAGCTTAACCTTCCCCCTCCCCATATCCTCAAGTCCATTCTCAAGTAGGTCTGTGTCTTTATTTCTGTCTTACCCCTATGTTCTTCATGACATTTTTTTTCTTAAATTCCATATATATGTGTCAGCATACAGTATTTGTCTTTCTCTTTCTGACTTACTTCACTCTGTATGACAGACTCTAGGTCCATCCACCTCATTACAAATAGCTCAATTTCATTTCTTTTTATGGCTGAGTAATATTCCATTGTATATATGCGCCACATCTTCTTTACCCATTCATCCGATGATGGACACTTAGGTTGTTTCCATCTCCGGGCTATTGTAAATAGGACTGCTATGAACATTTTGGTACATGTCTCTTTTTGAATTATGGTTTTCTCAGGGTATATGCCCAGTAGTGGGATTGCTGGGTCATATGGTAGTTCTATTTGTAGTTTTTTAAGGAACCTCCATACCGTTCTCCATAGTGGCTGTACCAATTCACATTCCCACCAGCAGTGCAAGAGGGTTCCCTTTTTTCCACACCCTCTCCATAAATGCTGGATTTTATCAGATGTTTTCAGCATGTATTAGGATATGCATTTCCTTTTTAAATCTCTTCCTCCGGTTATTTTGTCTCAGAGACTGATGTAAAATGTTTGCATTCCTGCTATTCCACATTATTCATACCTTTTAAATTCTACCCCGAGTTTTTTCTTTTGTAAATCAAACCTCTAACTTTTAAAACATTAATTTAGGGGCCTCCCTGGTGGCACAGTGGTTAAGAATCTGCCTGCTAATGCAGGGGACATGGGTTCGAGCCCTGGTCTGGGAAGATCCCACATGCCGTGGAGCAACTAAGCCCATGAGCCACAGCTGAAGCCCACGCACCTACAGCCCATGCTTCGCCACCAGAGAAGCCACTGCAGTGAGAAGCCCGTGCACCTCAACGAAGAGTAGCCCCCACTCACCGCAACTAGAGAAAGCCCGTGCACAGCAACGAAGACTCAATGCAGCCAAAAATAAATAAATAAAAAATTTTAAAAATAAAACATTAATTAATTACCATATTTCTTTCACATTTTTATAAAAGAAATAAAATCTACAGGTAAAGCCGAAAACAAGATGGTTTCAGTTTTTTTAAACAGCAATACTATTTATATTCACCAACATGCTTTACCATTTCCTCTCTACCTTTTTATTCTTATATTCCACTCTCAAAGTCTAGCCTCAATTTTCTTCTTGCTGAAGAATATACTTTAATAGTTCTTTCCACTATACCCTATGTGTAGTAAATTATCTTGGTTTTGTAAATCTCAACATGTTTTGTGTAGTACACTCTCATAGTCTTGTATATCTGAAAATTTTTATTATGTATTCATTCCTAATTCTAAAGTGTTATTTAAGTACTTTAAAGACATTACTCCATTGTTCTGCCATCTTTTATTGTTGTTGCAGGCAAGAGGTCTCTGCCAATCAAGTTGTTGTTCCTTTTATATTTGACTCAGCTGTTCATTAGCACATTTTTAAATTTTATTCTATTTTTTAATTGAAGTATAGTTGATTTACATTGTTGTGTTACTTTCTGGTGTACAGCAAAGTTATATATTTTTTCCATATTCTTTTACATGGTTATGGTTTATTACAGGATATTGAATATAGTTCCCTGTGCTATACAGTAGGACCTTGTTGTTTATCTGTTTTACACTGAATACATAATAGTTTTATATCTGCTAATCCCAAACTCCTAATTTATCTCTCCCCCACCCTCTTTCCCCTTTGGTAAACATAAGGTTGTTTTCTATGTCTGTGAGTCTATTTCTGTTTTGTAAATAACTTCATTTGTATCATATTTTAGATTCCACATATAAGTGATATCTTATGATATTTATCTTTCTTTGACTTACTTCACTTAGTATGATAATCTCTAGGTCCATCCATGTTGCTACAAATGGCATCATCTCATTCTCATTTATGGCTGAGTAGTATTCCATTGTATAGGTATGCCACATCTTTTTAGCCATTCATCTGTAGATAGACATTTAGGTTGCTTCCATGTCTTGGGGTTTTTTTCCATTTATTTATTTATTTATTTAATTTTTGGCTGTGTTGGGATTTGTTGCTGCACGTGGGCTTTCTCTAGTTGCAGCGAGCGGGGGCTACTCTTCGTTGCAGTGCGCAGGCTTCTCATTACGGTGGCTTC
This sequence comes from Hyperoodon ampullatus, assembly GCF_949752795.1. Taxonomy (NCBI): domain Eukaryota; kingdom Metazoa; phylum Chordata; class Mammalia; order Artiodactyla; family Ziphiidae; genus Hyperoodon; species Hyperoodon ampullatus. Next base: position 71,976,406 of record NC_136918.1, on the reverse strand, counting down.
TCTTGTTGCAGAGCACGGGCTCTAGGCACACGGGCCTCAGTAATTGTGGCATGTGGGCTCAGTAGCTGTGGCTCGTGGGCTCTAGGCTAGTGGGCTTCAGTAGTTGTGGCACACGGGCTTAGTTGCTTGGTGGCATGTGGGGTCTTCCCAGCCCAGGGCTCAAACCTGTGTCCCCTGCACTGGCAGGCAGATTCTTAACCAATGCGCCACCAAGGAAGTCGCCAGTTGGCTATTTTAAATAGTGCTACTATGAACATTGGGGTGCATGTATCTTTTCAAATTAGAGTTTTCTCGGGATATTTGCCCAGGAGTGGGACTGCTGGACCATATAGCAACTCTTTTTAGTTTCTTAAGGAATCTCCATACTGTTCTCCATAATGGCTGCACCAATTTACATTCCCTTCAACACTGTAGGAGAGTTCCCTTTTCTCCACACCCTCTCCAGCACTTATTATATGTGGACTTTTTAATGATGCTCATGCTGACCAGTGTGACGTGATACCTCATTGTAGTTTTGATTTGCATTTGTCTAGTAATTAGTGATGTTGAGCATATTTTCATGTGCTTCTTGGCCTTCTGTATGTCTTCTTTGGAGAAATGTCTATTTAGGTCTTCTGCCCTTTTTTTTTTTTTATGCGGTATGCGGGCCTCTCACTGTTGTGGCCTCTCCCATTGTGCAGCACAGGCTCCGGATGCGCAGGCTCAGCAGCCATGGCTCACGGGCCCAGCCGCTCCGTGGCATGTGGGATCTTCCCGGACCGGGGCACGAACCCGTGTCCCCTGCATCGGCAGGCGGACTCTCAACCACTGCCCCACCAGGGAAGCCCTACACTAAAGTCTTTAATGCATTGAGATGACTTTTGTGTGTGGTGTGAGATAGTGGTCTAGTTTCTTTTTTTTTTTCTTAACATGTGGCTGTCCAGTTTTCCCAACGCCATTTTTTAATCTAAATTTATTTATTTATTTATTTTTGGCTGCGTTGGGTCTTCGTTGCAGTGCATGGGCTTCTCATTGCAGTGGCTTCTCTTGTTGCGGAGCACAGGCTGTAGGCACACGGGCTTTGGTAGTTGTGGCACAGGGGCTCAGTAGTTGTGGCTCGCGGGCTCTAGGGCACAGGCTCAGTAGTTGTGGCGCACGGGCTTAGTTGCTCCGTGGCATGTGGGATCTTGCCAGACCAGGAATCGAACCCGTGTCCCCCTGCATTGGCAGACGGATTTTTAACCACTGCACCACCAGGGAAGTTCCCCCGTCACCATTTATTGAAGAGACTGTCCTTTTCCATTGTACGCTCTTTGCTTCCTTGCCATGAATTCATTATCCGTATATGTATGGGTTTACTCCCAGGTTCTCAGTTACGTTCCATTGACCTATGTATCTGCTTTTCTGCAAATATAATGCTGTTTTGATTATTGTAGCTTTATAATATAGTTTTAAATCAGAGAGTGTGATACCTCCAACTCTGTTCTTTTTATCAGGATTGCTTTGGCTGTTCAGGGTCTCTTATGGTTTCATGTAAATCTAAGACTTTTGTATTCTATTTTTGCGAAAAATATCCTTGGGACTTTGATAGAGATTGCATTGAATCTGAAGATTGCTTTAGGTAATAGAGACATTTGAACGATGTTATTTCTTCCAATCCATGAGCACAGAACACTTTTCCACTTATTTGTCTCCTCAGGCAAGGGAAACACAAGCAAAAGTAAACAAATAGGATTACATCAAACTAAGAAGTTTCTGCACAGTAAAGGAAACCAGCAACAAAATGAAAAGGGAACCTACCTAATGGAAGAAGATGCTTGCAAATCATATATCCAGTAAGGGGTTAACATCCAAAATATAGAAAGAACTCACAACAACAACAACAAAAATAAAACAACCCCAAAATGGGTATAGGACATTTTCCAAAGAAGACATAGATGGCCAATAGACACATGAAAAGATGTTCAACATCACAAATTATTAGAGAAATGCAAATCAAAACCACAAAAATCTATTTCTCTTAAAGTCTATGTCTCATGTAAGTATTGCTCCCCAGCTTTCTTTTTATTTCCATTTGCATGGAGTATCTTTTTCCATCCCCTCACTTTCAGTCTATGTGTGTCTTTAGATCTGAAGTGAGTCTCTTGTAGGCAGCATATATATGGGTCTTGTTTTTGTATCCATTCAGCCACTCTTCTTTTTTTTCAAAACAAACAACTTTTTATTGAAGTATAGTTGATTTACAATGTTGTATTAGTTTCAGGTGTACAGCAAAGCGATCTATATATGTATATATTCTTTTTCAGATTCTTTTCCATTATAAGTTATTATATACAAAATATTGAATAGAGTTCCCTGTGCCATACAGTAGGTCCTCATTTATCTATCGCCCTATGTCTTTTGATTGGAGCATTTAGTCCATTTACTTGGAATAATTATTGACATGTATGTTCTTATTGCCATTTTATTAATTGTTTTGACGTTGTTTTGTAGTGCTTTTTTCTTCCTTTCTTCTTCTTTCATTCTTTTGTCTTGTGATTTGATGACTATCTTTAATGTCATGTTCAAATTCTTGCCTCTTTTTTCTGTGTGCATCTATTATAGATTTTTCTGTTTGTGTCTATCATGAAGTTTATATACAGTGATATATTGTTATATGTGATTGTTTTAAGTTGCTGATCTCAAATCTCAAATGCATTTAACAACCCTACAATTGTACTCTCCTCCCCTTATGATTACTGTTTTTGACATCATATTTTACATCTAATTATTTTGTGTATCCCCAAACTGCTTACTGTAGATACAGATGATATTACTACTTTTGGCTTTTAACCTTCCTACTAGCTTTGTACATGGTTGATTTTCTATCTTTACTGTATATTTTTTTAATCTGTCTCCTAAGGTAAAGGAAACAAAAGCCAAAATAAACAAATGGGACCTAATTAAACCTAAAAGTTTTCACACAGCAAAGGAAACCATCAACAAAATGAAAAGACAACCTACTGACTGGGGGAAAATATTTGGGAATGAGATGACCAATAAGAGGTTAATATCCATAATATATAAACAGCTTATACAACTCAATAGGAAAAAGCAAGCCACCTGATTGAAAAATGGGCAGAAGGAACAGGATAGAAAGCCCAGAGATAAACCCACGCACATATGGTCACCTTATCTTTGACAAAGGAGGCAGGAATGTACAGTGGAGAAAGGACAGCCTCTTCAATAAGTGGTGCTGGGAAAACTGGACAGGTCCATGTAAAAGTATGACATTAGATCACTCCCTAACACCATACACAAAAATAAGCTCAAAATGGATTAAAGACCTAAATGTAACACCAGAAACTATCAAACTCTTAGAGGAAAACATAGGCAGAACACTCTATGACATAAATCACAACAAGATCCTTTTGGACCCACCTCCTAGAGAAATGGAAATAAAAACAAAGGTAAACAAATGGGACCTAATGAAACTTCAAAGCTTTTGCACAGCAAAGGAAACCATAAACAAGACCAAAGACAACCCTCGGAATGGGACAAAATATTTGCTAATGAAGCAACTGACAAAGGATTAATCTTCAAAATTTATAAGCAGCTCATGCAGCTCAGTAGCAAACAAACAAACAACCCAATCCAAAAATGGGCAGAAGACCTAAATAGACATTTCTCCAAAGAAGATATACAGACTCCCAACAAACACATGAAAGAATGCTCAACATCATTAATCATTAGAGAAATGCAAGTCAAAACTACAATGAGATATCATCTCACACCAGTCAGAATGGCCATCATCTAAAAGTCTAGAAACAATAAATGCTGGAGAGGGTGTGGAGAAAAGGGAACACTCTTGCACTGCTGGTGGGAATGTGAATTGGTACAGCCACTATGGAGAACAGTATGGAGGTTCCTTTAAAAACTTCAAATAGAACTACCATATGACCCAGCAATCCCACTACTGGGCATATACGCTGAGAAATCCATAATTCAAAAAGAGTCATGTACCAAAATGTTCATTGCAGCTCTATTCACTATAGCCCGGAGCTGGAAACAACCTAAGTGTCCATCATTGGATGAATGGATAAAGAAGATGTGGCACATATATACAATGGACTATTACTGAGCCGTAAAAAGAAACGAAATTGAGCTATTTGTAATGAGGTGGATGGACCTAGAGTCTGTCATACAGAGTGAAGTCAGTCAGAAAGAGAAAGACAAATACCGTATGCTAACACATAGATATGGAATTTAAGGGAAAAAAATGTCATGAAGAACCTAGGGGTAAGACAGGAATAAAGACACAGACCTACTAGAGAACGGACTTGAGGATATGGGGAGGGGCAAGGGTAAGCTCTGACAAAGCGAGAGAGAGGCATGGACATATATACACTACCAAATGTAAAACAGATAGCTACTGGGAAGCAGCCGCATAGCACAGGGAGATCAGCTCAGTGCTTTGTGACCACCTAGAAGGGTGGGATAGGGAGGGTGGGAGGGAGGGAGACACAAGAGGGAAGAGATATGGGAACATATGTATATGTATAACTGATTCACTTTGTTATAAGGCAGAAACTAACACACCATTGTAAAGCGATTATACTCCAATAAAGATGTAAAAAAAAAAGTTTATACAACTCTCCTCAATACTCTGTAATAACGTATATGGGAACAGAATCTAAAAAACTGTGGATATATGTATAACCGATTCACTTTGCTGTACACCTGAAACTAACACAACATTGTAAATCAACTACACTCCAATAAAAATCAATTAACAAAAATGGGCAGAAGAGGTGAACAGACATTTTTCCAAAGAAGACATACCAGTCGGGCAACAGGCACATGAAAAGATGCTCAACATCACTAACCGTCAGAGAAATACAAATCAAACCACCATGAGATACCACCTCACACCTGTAAGAACACCTAACATCAAAACGACCACAAATAACAAATGTTGGCTAGGTTGTGAAATAAAGGGGACCCCCATACACTGTTGGTGGGAATGTGCATTGGTGCAGCCTTGTGGAAAACAGTGTGGTGGTTCCTCAAAAAACTAAATAGAATTACCATATGATACAGCAATTCCACTCCTGGGTATACATCCAAAGAAAACAAAAACACTACTTTGAAAAGATACATGCAGCTGAATGTTCATGGCAGCATTATTTATGACAGCCAAAATATGGAAACAACCTAAGTGTCCATCAACAGATGAACAGCTAAAGAAGCTGTGATGTGATACATATATGCATGTGTGTGTCTGTGTGTATGTATATACTCTGGTTTCTCTTCAGATCGTATAAATCTTTCGTCTTTTCTTTTTTTTTTAATGAACATGATACTTTTCATAAGTACTGGACAGCTATTTGTAACATGTTTTTCAGTTTATGTTTGTCTAATTTTTTTCCTCATGATTACATTTAGGTTATGCGCTTCTGGCAATAATACTGTAAAGGTGATATGTATCCTTTCCTATGTCTCATATCAGGAGGTACATGATGTCACTATGTCTCATTAATGGTGACATTAACTTTGATTACTTAGTGACAGTGATGTCACCATGTTTTTCCATTATAAAGTTACTATGTTTCCCTTTGTAATTAATAAATATATTGTGAGGCAATATTTTGAAGCTCTGAAAATATTCTGTTTTACATAATGCTTTGATCCACAAAGTTTAGCATCCTTTGATGATGATTATTGCCTGAAACAACTATTACTGTGTTATTTTTTAAATGGTAATTTTTTTTCTATTTCCCTCATTCCTTCTACATTTATTAAATGGAATTATACTTTTCCCTCACCAATTTTTTTGCATCACATGGACTCATGGATATACTGTTCTATGAGTATAATAATTCATAACTATCATTACGCATTTTGTTGCTCAAAATTCTCCAGGTTGGACAATTGGGAGCCACTATGAGTAGGCTCCTATTTCGTTTTGACATGTCACTGTAATTTCTGATTAATTTACTTTCTGGAACGCTAAGATGTTCCAGGCTTGTCTTGTATTTCTCTGCCCCAGTCTTGAAGTAGCCATTTCTCCAGAGTCCTATTTCCATTTACTGGAGAATGGAATTTAGAAAGCAAGATCTGAGTACTAAGTTGTTCATCGGTACTAGGGAAATTGTGGTAAATTCAAAATGAGAAATTAAGTTATGCTACAGGTGAGTTCTTTCATTTTAAAAGAAATCCTCTGAGTACTTCTTTTTTAACAAAAAGGATCTTTTTATATGGTAAACAACAATGCTCTAATTTATTATTTGAAGATTTCAATATTACAATTTAAATTTGCTCAAAAAGCAACAAATATGTGTTAGGATTGCAGAGAAAAGAGTTTTTAGGGAGGGTCTATGTACCACATAGTGTCAGGGTGAATGGTGGTGGTGTAGTCCAAGCAAGAATTCATGCTCCTTGACACACTCCTGGAATGATGTAAGTAAAAACTGAAAAGTAAGACCTCACGGTAGAGAGAGTCAATAGGCACATTTAAGGATGCTTCATAAATGCATCAAAAAGTAAAAAATTATGATTTATTTAAAACCAGAATGATAATGCACTCCATAATCATTTTTCTCAGCTTATCTCATTAGCAGACTTGGTCAGAACATATATATATGTGTGTGTGTGTATATATATATATATATATATATATATATATATATATATATATATACATATACACACACACATATATATATATGTATGTAAAACCGTTTTACTCTTGTGGTTTATTTGGACATTTCTAAATTATTTTTCATGCCTCGTGATAGGAAACTGTGTCCTACCATCCAATGATGGTAAACAGATGGAATTATGGAAAGGCTGTAAGGTTGCAGCCTTTGAAAATTTCCTTGCTTGAGTCTTCTGAAGACTGAGAAAGAAAAATGTGCCTCTCCCCAGTGGACTTGGCAGTAAAAGTCACCCTGTTGTGAACTCTGATGTAGATTTCATGTTGACTGAGAATAGCATACAGTAAAAGAGGGAGAGATAAAAGGGCAAGTGACCTGGAGTAGCCCTACTGGTAGATGGTGATTATTATAATACTTACCTTTGTATACTGACTTACTAAAAGCTTCTAGTATATTACCTTAATCTCTACAACAGAGGTAGGGCAGGGATGATTTCCCTTCTTTTACAGACTAGGAAACTGATGCTTAGTTAGGATATATGACTTGCCTAAGGTTATGTCATTTGACAGAGCCAAAATATGACTCCAAATCATCATACACCATAATTCAGGCTCTTTCTGCTATGTTGTTTCTCTGGTTTGTAGAGGGTTAGGGATTGGACTGGGCCCTCTGGTTGGGAGACATAAGTCTAGCATGTGGTGCTGATAAAGACCAAGGGCACAGGATATATCTCAGTGCAGACTGGTTACCTTCATACTAAAGAACATATGCTCTTACCCCAGCTAAGGTTGACTGGGTAAAGCAAGAGTACTAGAGGTATTATTTTGTTAGGGGGTTCCTATTGATGTCTATGAAGTTATTCTGCAGGTGTACAATCAGCTCCATCCACTTTTGTACTCTTAGCAATGGCCTCTTTGGCACACCCTTGTCTCACATATTATTCCCTTGGCTTAGAATCTCTTTGATTCCAGTATTTGTCAGGCAACTTGCTACTATGTTTTTTCTTTTTCTGAGCTGTACTCTAATCCTAGGTTTATCCAACACAATTCTTTTCTCTACACAACAAAGTACAAACACAATATTATCTAAAATGCCACAAAGTTACAAAACTCAAAACAGAAAATGTATAGTACTGACTGTACAATAAAAGCCAAAAAAGCAATGTACACGTTGCCAAGGTAACCTGCAGGACCACCATGAATACCGACACAACGGTGGGGGGTGGGGGGAGCTTCTGTGATGACCCGACAGAGCTGGGTCTCAACTAACGAGTTCCAGAGAGAAAGGTGGATGTGTGTGTGTACACACATGAGTACACGTGAAAAGAACCAGTTTGGGTATTAGGCCCTAGAGGTCAGAAGAGGACTCAAGCAGAGGAGCAGCGCCAGGCTAACTGGAACGGCAGCTGCGTAAAATCACACCCTTTCCTGTGGGACCCTGCAGGCCAACAGGTTAGGGCACGAGCAGGCCACCAGATCGGCCCCAGGTCACCTGTGGAACGGGAAAACATGCTCCCAGGCTGGGGCTGTACCGCCTCCTGGAGCCCCCTGCTCATCCCTGCTGGCTTTGCCACTAAACTGACTCTCAGGAACTAGAAATGTGGAAGCTTTCTAGCCAGAAAACTGGAGGGCATCTTTATAAACACGACCCCAAACCAACAACACTCCTGCAGCCGGAACTCTGCCGCCAGGGGAAATGTAGCAGTTACTGCCTTCACCTTCGAAGCCTGCCTCTGAGTGAGGGATTTCTTTCTTACCGATCCTCCTTCGGCTATAAAAGTGACAAAAGTGAGTTGGATGGGAGTCCAAGTCACAGGGCAGAGCTTCGGTGGCCCTGTGTATAGGGAGGAGTTGAAGCTGGAGCGGCTCCTGTGGCTGCGGCGGCCGGGGGACCACGCCAAGAGGAATGTGACCTTCTCCTCATCCGTGGGGGTGACCTGCGCCACATGGGAGGCGGTGGCAGCATTCTCCTGGGAGGGCTGAATCGCCGGGGGCGGGGGTGTGTGGCTGAGGCCAGGGGGCCAGCACAGCGGTGGTAGTGATCTCCTGGCCATCGATGTGTCCTCCGTCCATGTGCTTCAGCGCCTTCTCGGCCTCATCTGGATTCTCAAACTCCACATATGCGTAGCCTTTAGACAGATGCGGGTGCATCCTTTCTACAGGCACGTCAATCATTTTAATTATCCCATAGGTGGAGAATATCTCCATGATATGATCCTTGGTCACATTCCTGGTGAGCCTTCCAATGTGCACTGTGGTGGGTTTAGGCGAAGGGCTCCGCCTTTTCCTTTCCTTTTCATCTCTTTTGGGTGGTTTGGATTTGGAGCGGGAACGCCGCCTGTTGTCCTGCCTGCGCCGACAAGGACTCGGAGAGCCAGGGGAGCTGCCGGAGCTGTAGCTGCGGGATGTGCTGGAACTTCCTGAGCGGCTCGATGCTGAAGATGAGCTGGAGCTGCTGCTAGAGCCCGTGCTGGTGCTCGAGCCCGGGCTCGAGCTGGACCGAGACCTGGTGCTGCTGCTACCACTGGAGGCGCTGCGCCTCTTTCGAGTTTCATCCCTGCCACGATCCTTCTCGCTGGACTCCTTGGCGGCCCCCTTATCTTTAGAGCGATCCTTGGACTTCTCCTCAGAGCGGTCTTTGCGTTTGGTAGGAGAAGGAGCCCCAGTGCTGGACTTTTGTATTATTTTCTTTGACTCCTAGCAAGCTCTTCTTTATCACTCCTGATAAATCCATTCTCCCCTTCTGAGGTGTTCAAAGCAGCAATGCCCTTCTGACTTGAGTCTGAGAAACGATCCTTAATCGATTGCAATTTACGCCAAAGTGCAGCATCTTCCAGCCGCCGCGACCTCCTCCCCCTCTCCTCAGCCTCTGAGGCCGGCGCCGCTCTGGCGTCAGGATTAGGGAGCGGGAAGGCCTAATTTTTTTAAAACCCAGCTCAGATGGCTACTTCCTGGGGAAACCTTCAGTTTTCCTAAGGCAATTAGTCAGCCACTCCCTCATCTACGCCCTCTCAACACTATTTCCACATCAACAACACAGAGTACATTGAATTTACTATTAGTACCTGTTTATTTGTCTAGCCCTTCTACTGGACTGTGAGCTTTGCAAGGGTGGGGAATGGGTCTTGATCTTCCCGTCTCTAGCACTTGACATGCAGGGAAGGGAATGATGGTAGTAGGGTAGACTGGTACGTATTAGTGAAGAAATCTAAGAGGGAATATCCTCTCTTCCCTAGGTTTGTAGGTATTAGGAAATATTAGGCATCACTTTACCTTGGTATAGATCAGTACTGTCCAATAGAAATTTAAAAGCCACACAGGTAATTAAAATTTTTATAGTAACCAAATTAAAAAATAAAAAGGAACACATGAAGTTAAATTTAATATATTTTATTTAACCCCAAATAATATTTTAACATTTGGTCATAATCAGGATAACTTAATATAAAAATAATTACATGAAATTATTAAGGAGAGAGTTTACATTTTTTGAACTAATTTTGCAACCCAGTGTATATTTTACCCTTATAGCCCATCACAATTTGGCCAGCCACTTTTCAAATTTCAATTGTCATATGTGGTTAGGAGCTGTTGTATTAGACAGCAAAGGTATAGAGGAATAGGAAAAAATTCAGTCCCATGAATTAGATATGAATTTTGAGATTATTTTCTTTATAAACCCTGTTTTCTAGGCAATCAAATTTTTAAAAATTGTTTTTTTCCCTGTTGTTTTTCCTCCTTTTTTTCTAGTTAATGTATTATTTGAAGACACTTAAGTTTACAACCCATAGTGGAATGAGAATAGAAATTGATGATAATGGAGATGTGACTGGATACTATGATATTCTAAATTGGCAATTAGGTGATAATGGAGAGATAGCCTTTGTGAAAGTTGGAGAATATATATTCACAAACTCTAAATTTGAACTCGTGATGATTAAGAATGTGACAATGTTTTGGAACACCGAATCATCAGAGGTTAGTTACTCTGGCATCTTATTTTGTTTATATATAGAGACAATTGCATCTCTATACTCTTTTAGGTGCTATGGAATATCAGAAACCTAGAGCTGGCTATTCCAAGTTAATTTTCCCAAATAAAATACATATCTTTTCTATATATAGGTTCAGATCTTTTGCTTTTGGAACTTTTTTTGATTATAGCTTTAAATATTAGTTCTATGATTTTGTTTTCCTTCTTCAAGTACTCCAAAGTGTTTGACTTCCTTTGTCTCTTCCTTTTATTCACCTTCTCTCTGATAATTTTTGCTTTACTCTTTATTTCATCCTTATTCTCTTTATTGTTTTCCTGCCTTTATTCAATGCCCCTTATTAACTTTTCACTCAAGTATATATATTTTGAACACCTTGTGACTTTTATCTTAATTTCTGAAATAGTTTTTTTCCTGAGACATATGAACTTTTTTCATTTCTTCCAGTCTTATATCCATTGATGTTTTAAATTTTAAAATATCTGGTTCGAGATATTTTTGACATCTACAAGTGCTTTTCTGAGAATACTTAATTGAAGTGCTAGGATATCTATTTAAAGTATTCTTTTGCTTAATGGTTGTGTGTGTACATTTTAGAGGGGAATTTTAACTTACTGGAATATTTTTAAAAAATTTTTATTGAAGTATTGTTGATTTACAATGTTGTGTTAATTTCTGCTGTACAGCAAAGTGATTCAGTTATATATATATATATATATATATATATATATATATATATATATATACTTTTCTTTTCCATTATGGTTTATCACAGGATATTGAATATAGTTCCGTGTGCTACACAGTAGGACCTTGTTGTTTATCCATCCTATATACAATAGTTTGCATCTGCTAATCCCAAACTCCCAGTCCTTCCCTCCCCCACCCCCCTCCCTCTTGGCAACCACAAGTCTGTACTCTGTATCTGTGAGTCTGTTTCTGTTTCATAGATATGTTCATTTGTGTTGTATTTCAGATTCCACATATAAGTGATATCATATGGTATTTGCCTTTCTCTTTCTGCAATGAACATTGGGGTGAATGTATCTTTTTGAATTATGGTTTTCTCTGGATATATGCCCAGGAGTGGGATTGCAGGATCATGTGGTAGCTCTATTTTAAGCTTTTTAAAAAATTTTTCATTGGAGTATAGTTGCTTTGCAATGTTGTGTTAGTTTCAGGTGTACAGCAGAGTAAATCAGTTATACATATACATATATCCACTCTTTTAGATTCCTTTCCTATATAGGCCATTACAGAGTATTGAGTAGAGTTACCTGTGCTATACAGTAGGTCCTTATTAGTTATCTATTTTATATATAGTAGTATGTATATGTCAATCCCAACCTCCCAATTTAGCCCTCCCCCTCATTACCCCTTGGTAACCATAAGTTTGTTTTCTACATCTTTAACTCTATCTCTGTTTTGTAGATAAGTTAATTTGTAGCCTTTTTTTAGATTCCCCATATAAGTGATATCATATGATATTTGCCTTTCTCTGTTTGACTTACTTTGCTCAGTATGACAATCTCTAGGTCCATCCATGTTGCTGCAAATGGATTATTATTTTTTTATGGCTGAGTAGTATTCCATTGTATATATGTACCACATCTTCTTTATCCATTCATCTGTCAATGGACTTTTAGGTTGCTTCCATGTCCTGGCTATTGTAAATAGAGCTGCAATGAACATTGGGGTGCATGTGTCTTTTTGAATTATGGTTTTCTCTGGGAATATGCCCAGGAGTGGGATTGCTGGGTCATATGGTAGTTCTATTTTTAGTTTTTTAAGGAACCTCCATACTGTTCTCCATCGTGGCTGTATCAATTTACATTCCCACCAACAGTGTAGAAGGGTTCCCTTTTCTCCACATCCTCTTCTGCTGGAATGTTTCGATTTTCATTTTTTGTTTTCTTCCTATAGTAAACTTATATGGAGGCACAATTCTATCTTTAGTTGTTTCTGTGGACAAGGATGTGGGTTTTGGGTGGATCACAAGTCTCTATTTCAAGACTGCCTTCTTCTGTTAGTAGACTGCAGAGCAATTTATTTAAGAGATGACTTTTGTGTGGAAAGGGAAGGCTTAACTTGTCTTTTGATTTTATGGTTCACTCTTGTTTCTATGGAGTTCTTAATTTTCCTTTCTTACCTTTTACCCTTTCTATCACTTCTCCTTCTGTATACTTTCTGGTCTCACTGCAGGGATGAAACCATTGCTTTGAGTCCCACCTTCAAGACCTTGCCTTATAGCCTGACATTTTCTTTCTAGGAATGTTTTGTCTACTCTCCAATAACCTTGGCTTGTCTTCTCCCCCTTACTCTTTTCTGCACAGTTTCCCCAGAGTTCCATCATTTCCCATATACCTAGGGATGAGGAGGGAGGTCTAGAGGTGGCCTTGCTGGCTATTTCTCTAGTTATAATTACTTTGAAATTCATAATATTTTCAGGCTCTTTATGATGCTGAAGTTGTGGGTCATGTGTGGTTTTATTTACTCTTTTTTCCTTTTAAATCTGTATGGTGTTTTTCAGAGACTGTGTGGAGAGATTCACAGTTTAGTAGTTACCATTACCCTGGGACAACCCAGAAGTCCTTCCCTTCCCTCTCTGACCATAGTTCTGGAGGAACTTTATTTCTTCCTCTTTTTTTTTTTCTTATTTATTCCCAGGGTCAAGGAATGTGAAGTAGGATTTACAAGTTCATAATATAATTTGATGTAGGGAACATTAGCTTCCATAGTATATATATATATATATATATATATATATATATATATATATATATATATATACACTCACATGGGTGCATAGACATGTCATTAAGCTTTAATATATCATTCAAAAAATCCTTTATGGAGAAATTATAGGAGAAAAGGGTGAGTTTCATAAATTTCAAAATTCTTTAAAAAAATTGTTTTCAAAATCGTTCTGGAAAGCAGTGAATATGAGGTTTGAAGATTTGGTTGTAAAGTACTTACTCCAGATAAAAAGCCGTTATTTTCATTATTATTGTTATTAATTTTTACTTATTAATAATGAATTATTATCCATTATTATTACAATTTTAATTCCTCCACTTCCTATAGCAACAGGCGGGCTTTGCTCTGCAGAACTGCAGCTCTGAACATTTTAGAAGAGAACCTAGAGACAGGGTGCCCTGGTTACACAATGTAAAGATAACACCTAGAGAAGCACTTGGGAAACCTCATCACTTACCAGACCGCTGAACTTTTTACCCTTAATGAAATATTAGTTCTAGGAGAGAAGAACTGTAGGGCTTTTGATATTCCAGTTTAGTGTTTATCTGTAGTGTTACGGTAAACCGATAGGGTGATGGAAGAGCATTGGCAATTTAATCTTCCATGTGAATATTCTGGAGGAAGCAGCAGGAGTGAGAGAGAGCTGTAAGTGGGTGTCAGGACAGCCAGCAGTTTTTCTTTGCTGCTGCAAGACATTTTTGGGGGGAGGATGTCTTTCTTCATCTTGTTTGTTATTCATGTATCTTCCCTCTTCTTGTGTGGCCCTTTTGACCTGGGATCTGAGATCCCCAAATAGTCTTCTGAATCATACTGGGAAAGGACATAAGAATACAAGAAAATTAAGATTTCCAAGCTCCTGTGCTGTGCCAGATACCAAGGGGATCTTTTTATCTCTTTTTTTGGTCCTTGGTTTTCCATGGGTATCAATAAACATATACAGACTCATGTATACTCACAGATACATACACACATACATACATGCATACATGCTAGTTCCTCCCTTTCTTAACCCGACCTTAAGCAACTCTTGAATACATTTTGGCAGGATAAAAATCAAAACTTAGTGTTTGCCACTGTAGGGGCCATAGTTCTTCTGCATTTTATTTCTTTGGCTTAGAGCTGCTCTGTCCAATACAGTTGTCCCTAACCACATGTAGTTTTTAAAATTAAAATTAACTAAAATTAACTGAAATTAAAAATTTGCTTCCTTAGTCATATTAGTTACATTCCAAGTACTCAACCGCCACGTGTGGCTAGGGGCTACCGTATTGGACAATACAGATATATAACACTTCCATCATTGCAGAAAGACAGAGCTGCCCTAGGCCTAGCATATAAACCACCTTTTGTGGCCCAGAGCCCTCTCCCTGACTGGGGCCTGAGACTCTTCCCTTTTGTATTCCTGGTGCTAGCCATAGAGCAGGTGCTCAGTATAATGTTTTGCATGAAACAAGAGAAGATGCTATTGCTTGTATAAGCAAAGTTCATAGAATGCTCATTCTACTAAAAATTGATAGAAAAGTAGTAAAATGTACTAGTAGATTTCTATTTTAATAATGTTTCATTAGAGCATAGTAATTTTATTTTTCTCATCTTTATTAAAATTTATTAAAATTAGGGTTATTTTGTTTTTTTAAATAAATTTTATTTTATTTTTTCCCCCAGCCATGCTGGGAATTTTAGTTCCCTGACCAGGGATTGAACCCATGCCATCCTCAGTGAACGTTCGGAGTCCTAACCACTGGACCGCCAGGGCATTCCCAAGGTTATATTTGTATAATGAAATTGGTTCAAATGTAATTCATTACAAATTCACTAAGCATGTACTATGAGTCTACCTCTGTCTTAAGCACTGCAAAAACAACACTGCCCTCGCAGCACTTAAAGTCTAATCATTAATTAATTGAACAGATATTTATTGAACACAATATTATATGTGCTAGACACTGTTCTAGGAACTGGGGATGTGTTAATGTACAAAACAGAACAAATCCCTGCCTAATAGGACTAACATTTCAGTGGGAAGAGACAGGCAATATACAAGATAAATATATAAGTGATATAGTGTTTTAATGGATGATAATGTTAGGGAGAGAAAAATAGCAGGGATTGAGATAGAGGGTGCTGGCAGGAGTGTTGTAATCTCACATAGTGTGGTCAGGGAAGACCTCACTGGGGTGACATTTGAACGAAAACTGAAAAGACAGTGAATCCATGCATTATCTAGGGGGAAAGCATTCCAAGCAGAGGAAACAGCAACTTTTAAACCCTGAGGTAGGGGTATTTTTCCTGTTTAGAAGAACAGGAAAGAGTTCAGTGTGGCTGGAAAGAGTGAGAGAGAGAGAGAGTAGTGGGAGAGGAGGTAAGAGGGGTGAGAGAGGGTCAGATCACATAGAGCCTTGTGGGCTGTTGAAGGACTTTGGCTTTTACTCTGAGTGGAATGGGGAGCCATGGAAGAGTGTTGACAGAGGAGAGTCATGATCCAACTTAGAGTTTACAGAATTATTCTATCTGCCATGTTGCAAATAGACTGAAGGGGACAAGAGTAAAATCCACTGGATTTGCTGATGGACTGGCCTTGGAAGTGTCCTGCACCAACAATTAGTAGATGGTATAAGGCATGATTTAACTCATGATAATAAACTGAATCTGTAGGTTGGTAAGCAGATGGGCCTGAGTGAAGGTATGTGTAGGCAAGTAATCGAAGATATGGTTGGAGAAGATGGGTGAGACTGGTGGTGTCAGTGACAGAAATAGGGAATTCGGGAGGAGGAATAGGATAAATGGGGGTAGTTTTGGACATGTTGAATTTGAGGTGATGGTGGAATCTCAGAGTAGGGACATGTTGGGAGTTTAGGATATGGAATTAAAGGTCAGGTGGGAAAAGTTGGTGCTACAGTCAAGTTTTGGATGTTCTTAGGTAGAGGTGCTGGTTGAAGACAAGAGAATGAATGAGCTGCTTTATATTGAGAGATAAAAGCAGAGGATCAAGGACTAGAGCCGAAAAAACAACAAACAAACAAACAAAAAACACCCACAGTGATGCAGTAGGTAGAAGAAGTAGAACCAACAAAAGAAATAAAAGGACCCAATGGAAGCCAAGGGAGCCTGCATCTCAAGGAGGAGTTGATCAAGAGTGCCAGATATCCAAGAGAAAGGAGAACGGTACTAGAGGAAGAGCTGTCAGACTTGGCAAGAAACATTTTAGTGAGGTGAGTGGGCTGGAAGCTAGATCATGAGGGTTGAGAAGGGAAGGGATACTGAGAAACAGAACAAAAAGACATCAGCTTACTGTGATGATTTTCAAAGAAAGGTATATGGAGAGCCCTTTTCAGAACACTGGGTCAGGAGAGAGGAAATATAGTCATTCTGTGGTGATACACACACACACACACACACACACACACGCATGCGCATGTGCGTGCACACAACCCTTTTAAGAAGCCTATCTATTGTGTTTAGCAATACATACTTAAGTAATCTTACATACCATAACTGAGCTCATAGATTTCTGATATTTTCCATTGTTATCTAATTCAGATTATCTTGGGAAACTCAACATAGGAAAATTCTGATTTCCAAAATGAATCTTGTCACTTTCCAAAATGAATCTTTGCTTAATGGGGAAATACAGCTTCTCTCCTTTTTAAGTAGGAAGCTCCTCATTTACGTTTAGATATAAACCGATTTACAAACATTGCATTTATAGTGGGTTTCAATGTGCACAACCATGTAGAATGTAAAGGGAAACCTATGTTTACCACTGAGTTTTCTAAGCTCTTTTTGTGAGAAAATATTCCAGTGCTGTGCCTTGTCCACTTTTCCTTTTTGCCATACAATTTTCCACATGGAATAGACCTTTCATTGTTATTTTGTACTGATTCTGTATGACACATCTTCAGACTGTGTTGGATGACTTTGCTGAGAAGTCTTTCTCAGTCACTCAAGATGATTCTTGGGGTCCCCCCTCAAGCAGAAACAGACTTGACAAATTATCCTCTCCTCAGAGCCCCATGGACATGGAGCCTGGTCTGAGTCTTCAAGGTTAGAAAGAGTTAGGTTTGGGATTAGCTTTGATATTTTCTAGAATCAACCACAGGACTTTTCTAGAATCCCATTTCTAGAATCAACTATAGGACTTTTAGCAAAATTCCTCTAGGCTTTCCATGTTATTATTCTCTTTGTCTGTTATTCTTGCCCAGCTATCCTGGGTTACCCAAGATATTACAAAACTTCCACAGAAATCCAGGTGGAAACTTTCTTAGCCTGGCAAAGGGCTTTGTTACATGCATTGTATTTGTCTTTGCTAGCTTCCCCAATCAGTGTGTACTGACCTGTGTCAGCCTGGGACCCGGAAGGGAATTCGTCATGGGGAACTAATATGTTGCTTTGACTGCATCCTGTGTGCTGATGGGCATGTGTCACGGGAACCAGGTAGAGATGGTCATTTTTTTCACTGATATTAAAATGGAAGGAGATTAAAGATGTTTGGGCAAAGAGGGCCTTGGGAGCCTTCTTTATAAATAGATGTGAACAACTTATGACAAAAATTATAATCCATCAAACTATTGGATGTTCTGTGCAGTGCAAAAAATTATAACATTGCGTTTTTTTAATATAAATTTATTTGTTTTATTTATTTATTTTTGGGCCTCCGTTGCTACGCGTGGTCTTTCTCTAGTTGCAGCGAGTGGGGGCTACTCTTCATTGTGGTGCGCAGGCTTCTCATTGTGGTGGCTTCTCTTGTTGCGGAGCATGGGCTCTAGGTGTGCGGTCTTCAGTAGGTGTGGCACGTGGGCTCAGTAGTTGTGCCTTGCAGGCTCTAGAGCGCAGGCTCAGTAGTTGTGGCGCACAAGCTTAGTTGCTCTGCGGCATGTGGGATCGTCCTGGACCAGGGCAGTTTTAGTTCCAAAGCTGCTACATTTGGGCAAAAGACCAACATCTGTGAATTTAAGAGGGGAAAAAATTTTTTTAATGAAATGTGAAATATGAATACATGGGTTCTCAAAAAAAAAGTATTTAAAATTATTTCAATTTCTGAAATAGATTAAATATTAAATATTAGTTATGGAAAAATGTGAATGAGTAGTAAATAAGTGAATTACAGTTCTATGTTTTACAGAATTATCTCTAATTTAGAAATATAAGATTTAGAAGTACATCCCTAAAGGCAAAGACCATAATTACTCAAAGTCTGTAGGACAAGTGAATTCTATATCTACTGCTCTATGAATTTTTCACTACAACCTGTTGAATTGCTGTTCTTGACCAGAATTTTAGTTGGGCTTGGTATGCTTAGCCCTATGGAGCATGTTGCAGCAGGTTTATTTTTATCTCTACCTTCTGTTCAAGATAACAAATTGTATGTCTCTTGCCAAAAGACCCTCTATAGCAATTTAGTTAAAAGAGGATTTTAAAAATGTAAAATTTTCGGGCCTCCCTGGTGGCGCAGTGGTTGAGAGTCCGCCTGCTGATGCAGGGGATACGGGTTCGTGCCCCGGTCTGGGAGGATCCCATATGCCGCGGAGCGGCTGGGCCCGTGAGCCATGGCCGCTGAGCCTGCGCATCCAGAGCCTGTGCTCCGCAACGGGAGAGGCCACAACAGTGAGAGGCCCGCGTACCGCAAAAAAAAAAAAAAAAAAAAAAAAAAAAAAAAAAAATGTAAAATTTTCCACAAATGGAAAACAAGCACAAGGTAATCTGAATAACTCCTTGGACCCCATGTGGCCCAGTCTCTGCACAGAAACAAGAGAAGTCCAATCCAGCAGTCGGAAGTGATTGAAAGGGAATTCCAGTCTTTACCTGCATCTCTCATAGAACAGTGAAGAGATCCATTTCATAATCTACCACAAATTCATCTCAGATTTTTTCTTATGTTGCAATATTCTCCTTTAGAGCCTCTGCCCAGCTAAATGCCCCAAAAGTTTTTTCAACCTTAGTCAATGTGGTTGTTGTTTTTGTTTCCTTTCTTCTAATTCTCAACCTTTCTTTACCTCTTCTCTCAAATCTGGAGGGTGAGGAAAGGAAAGCTGAGTGGGCAAAGACAAAATTCTCTTCAGTAGGTGGAGGAGAAGCTGAATGCAAGATTGAAAACTCTCGTATTTTAATCAACCTTATCACTGTCACAGTACTCTTAATTGTTTCACCTTAGTAGCTTTAATGTTCTCATATATTTGTGGATTGTTCTTGAGCTTATGAGGGTACAGACCTCCCTTCTCAATTAGGTAATTGGAAGAAAAAGAAAGAGGCATCTTACTGAAAAAGGCCCATGCAGGAAGAGCTGAAACCAAGATGGGAGACTGAATTTCCAAAATTGAAATCAATTCTCAATCTGTAATGTTAGCTGCACACTCTAAGACCATTTTATCACTGCTCTTTTTTTTTGAGATATTATATATTCTCTGTAGAAAATTTCAGTGAGTCTTGCATTAGGCCTTTGGCTCCTCTGGGCTATTCGCAGCTGAAGGGGGCAAGTGGATTTCTTTGCAGTCAGTCCTCTGTTCTTTGTTCATTAGGTCAAAGGGAGTGTGAACAATGTGGTGAAGACTATTGGTCCAAATGCACAAAAGAGCGAGTGTGTGCTGAAAGAGGTGGAATTCCTTGCTTATGATGAGGTCCTGGGATTCACGCTTGTCATTCTCTCCATCTTTGGGGCGCTTGTGGTTTTGGCAGTCACAGTTGTGTATGTGATATACAGACACACTCCGCTCGTGGCTGCCAATGACCGGGAGCTGAGCTTTCTCATTCAGGTTTCTCTTGTCATCACGTTGCTGTCTTCCATGTTCTTCATTGGCAAGCCATACAACTGGTCCTGCGTGGCCCGTCAGGTCACTCTGGCACTGGGCTTTTCACTTTGCCTGTCTTGTATTCTTGGAAAGACTATTTCGCTGTTTTTAGCCTACAGAATTTCCAAATCCAAAACCTGACTTATATCCATCCACCCTCTTTATTGGGAAATCATTGTGCTAATCTCTGTTCTAGTCGAAATTGGCGTATGTACTGCCTACTTAGTATTAGAA
The DNA here is from genome assembly GCF_949752795.1 of Hyperoodon ampullatus. Classification (NCBI taxonomy): domain Eukaryota; kingdom Metazoa; phylum Chordata; class Mammalia; order Artiodactyla; family Ziphiidae; genus Hyperoodon; species Hyperoodon ampullatus. The sequence goes on along the minus strand of NC_136918.1, from coordinate 71,956,025 downwards.
CCCCCAAGTGTGTACAAGAACACAGAATCTCAAAATATAAAGATTATTCTGGAATGTTATGAAGGTTCTAGAGAATTTTTGTGCTCTATATTTGGGATGGATGTCTTCTTGGCCTTGATTTCTTACAACCTTGTGACTCGCCAGTTGCTGGATAATTACTATGAAGGAAAATGCATCACCTTTGGGATGCTGGTCTTTTTTATTGTCTGCATCTCTTTTATCCCTGCTTACTTGAGCACCATAGGCAAGTTTAAAGTGGCCGTGGAAATATTTGCAATCTTGGCATCCAGCTATGGTTTATTGGGTTGTATATTTGCTGCCAAGTGCTTCATTATTTTGCTGAGGCCAAAGAGGAACACAGATGAAATTGTTGGTGGAAGAGTTCCCACTGTAGGTAAGAACATCCAACTGACTTCAGCCTCTGTGAGCAGTGAGCTCAACAATACCATGGTGTCAACTGTTCGGATGAGTAGAGTCATGGGTTGCATGTGTCCCTCAGAGCTGCAATGGTGGTATGGTTCAACATTCCCTTTCAGGTGGTTCCCACAGCAGCTGCCTGATGTTCTGGGGTAATTCTGAGGATTTGGGTTCTGGTAGTGTAGTCAAAGCATGGCATATGAAGTCTCATACCATTTAGCAAGAATTCGAATAACTGTTACTATTTTTTTTAACATCTTTATTGGAGTATAATTGCTTTACCATGATGTGTTAGTTTCTGCTTTATAACAAAGTAAATCAGTTATACATATACATATGTTCCCACTTCTCTTCCCTCTTGCGTCTCCCTCCCTCCCACCCTCCCTATCCCACCCCTCTAGGTGGTCACAAAGCACCGACCTGATCTCCCTGTGCTACGCAGCTGCTTCCCACTAGCTATCTATTTTACATTTGGTAGTGTATATATGTCCATGCCACTCTCTCACTTCGTCCCAGCTTACCCTTCCCCCTCCCCATGTCCTTGAGTCCATTCTCTACATCTGTGTCTTTAGTATTGAAATTGTAAACCACTTCATTAAAACCTTTCAAATACTTTGGTATAAGGAGTGCATGGCAGGGAATATAATAGGCACAAGTAACCTAACGTAGTGGATACAAATATTTGGGTCTTGAATATGTTTTTCCCCCCTATATCATGGGTGTCTGATCTAGAAATTTACATTAGACAAAGTCACCTAGTGGGGACCGAAACAGACATCTTGTTCTACATCCTGTTAATGCCTCTACGGAATAGACAGCTTTGCACTGACTGAGGCAAGAATTACATACAGCTCATAAACTTTCACTTGGAGCAGAGCATTTGGTAAGAGAATTTTTGTTTCAAAGGACTCTGCATCACGCAGAGAATATTGAAGGAATTGAAATGTGAACAAAACTCAGTTCTTTCTTGAATTCATAATGGAAATCGACAAGTTTCTCCCAGAGGGAAGGCAAGGCCTACCTGCTCCAGATTTTCCTGGAGAGTAAGTAGTAAAGTATTTGAGTTTCAAAGCAGTCTTCTTAAAAAATAAAAATGAAGGGAATTAAGTGTCAGCAAAGCAGTTATTAAGTTGATTATATAGTGAATATCCAGCTGGCAAAAAAAGCAAATGTTTACCTACAGCAGGTATTAGAATGAAAGATTTTTTAAGATAAATTAAGTGATAAATATTTGCCCTCTGGTTATCCAGAGTTAACTGGACTGTTATAAAAATGTTTTCAATCTTCTTTCAGATATGAAAGTTTTAAAATGACCTATATATATTTATGTGCATATGAATTAAGTGTGTAGAAAAACAGAACTTGTAGAAATGTTGATCAACAATGGGTTTGGGAAACTAGAGAAAATAAATGTTATGAAAAACAAAATATCAACTGAACTTGCCTGTTTAATGTTTACTGGTATAACCTTACAATTTTTTTTTTTTTTTTTTTTGCCGTATGCGGGCCTCTCACCGCTGTGGCCTCTCCCATTGTGGAGCACAGGCTCCGGACGCGCAGGCTCAGCGCCCATGGCCCATGGGCCCAGCCGCTCCGCGGCATGTAGGATCCTCCCAGACCGGGGCACGAACCCGCATCCCCTGCATCGACAGGCGGACTCTCAACCACTGCGCCACCAGGGAAACCCAACCTTACAATTTTAAGATGCAAATTTGATCTAAAGTGGTCTGAACTTATCACTTGATGATTTGGTACACATACATTGTTATAGAAACCGGCTTATGGCAGATAAATCGAACAATATGTGATTGTCAAAGGATGATGGTGTAATTTTTATTATTGATTTATTCTTTGTAATTAGTTACCTATCAAGTATTAAAATGTTTCTCATAACATTCCAAGATAATATCTCTTTGGATGAATGTGTCATTTAAAAATTATTTCTTGTGAAAAAAATGACTGTATTCTCTATTAGCACCCGTTGCCTCAGAAGAGAATCTCATATAGAAGTCACTATTGATGCTCCCTGCTGTGGGTGAGCATTTGCTGGTAACCACATGCTGGGCCTTTGGGAGCAGCTCAAAATTAATTTCAGAGTGTTGCATCAAAATAATGTGGTTGTCGGCTTAGGGAGTAATGTAAAGACTAATTGTTTGAAAGAAAAAAATTGCAAAAACAACACTTTACTCAAGGCTGACCTAGACACATGCAGGTCTGAGCTCTTTTGAAAAAAGAAATGTTTATCAGGGCTGCTCAAGTCCACAGTATAATATTAATTCCTTTGGGTTAAGCAAAGAAAATTCTTGATGAAAAATGAACATATTATTGAAAAAGGAAAAATATTCCAACTGCCAGATTAATTGCCTTAAAACATGGCTCTGATCTTATTATTTCCTGGCTTGTCAACTCCCAGTGGCTCTCCACTCTCTACTGCATGAATCCAGCTGCCTTAGCTTGGCATTCAAGACACTACAAACTGTTTTCCATCTTCTATTTCAACATTTGTCACCTGCCACCTTCCTGCCCACATTCTTATAACACAATCCAACTGGACTCCTGCAATTCCTAGAACCTACCTTCTATTCTCCTGTTATCATGTTGCTCACACAATTCCCCTTTTCCTCTAATGCTTTAATAGCACTTCAGTCATCCATCCATCCATCTGTCCATCCATCCATCCATCCATCACTGAAAGCTTAGTGTGCACCAGATTCAGAGCTGGACATTGAAAATATACAAAGATAAGGCATTGTTCCCCACTTCCAGGTACTTACCATCATTTTGGATGATAAATAATAAACTAACAATTATCCAGTCATTTGATAAAGCTTTGATTGTGGGAGCATAGAGGAAAGGCTGGGTGAGTCAGGTCAAGAAAGTCTTCCTGGGTGAGGTGACACTTGAATGAATTCCTGAAGGACAAGAAGGAATTAGCCATATGAGAGAAAGATAAACTAATGTATGCATTCTACCTAGCCTAGTGCTTGGAGCATGGTACATGCCAGCTTTCTTTTCCTTTTCTCTAAAGGACTTTAGAGAAACTAAGCTAGGACTTTATCTGTGCCTCTTTTATGTCACTAGCCATTTTCTGCCTTATGCTATGGTTATCTGCTTCTCTGTCATATCTCTATTGCAATGTTATAATTTATTTTGTGAAGAGACCTTGCCATATATATATATATATATATATATACACACATATATATGTATATATATATATGCCTATCTATCTATCTATCTATCTATCTATCATCTATTTCTCTTTGTAGACTTAACATCTAGAATATACCTTGCACTTAATAGGTGTCCAATGATTTTATTAAAAAAAGTGAATGAATGGATGAATGAAGTTATCAAGATAGCTAACCACTCACCTCACAAGGCCCAGGGGCAATGTTTCAATGTAAGTTAAGGAAGCCTGGAGCACAGAGAGGTGGAAGAGGTAGAAAGAGCCTATTGGGGAAACACAGTGCATTTCCAAGACAGCAGGGACCAGTTTAAGAGCAAGAGCCACTTCAGTTTGGGAAGGGAGAGGAACACAGGACTGAAAGGAAAGAGGTGAGTTGAATGGGAGTGGGCAGTCTTGAAAAGAATTTTTCTATGGTATTCATTTGACTATTGTCCCATGGTATTTTCTCCTTATAGTCTCATTTTTGAAGAATAAATGCAGTATTTTATACTCCCTCACAATTTCTTCCCTTTTGAGCTGTCATTATAAAAAGCAGCAGTTTGGAACATCTGAAGGCAGAGTAATTATTTATAACCTCAAGGTAGAATTATTTACAAAATATGTAAAAAAATCTCTGAAATAGACTTGCTTACATTTTTAGAGGATTGTTATACATTTCCCCTGATAGTTTTGGAAAAACAGTTTGGATATAAAAGGCATAATGTGAAAATACAAATAGACCATATATATTAGTTAGGGTAGGTTAACTGCTGGAACAAACAACCCCTAAATCTTAGAGGTTTAACAGATTAACACTTAACACACACTAAGACTAATGTATGGGTTCTTTGTCAGACTGCTCTCCTGGATGGCTCCCTTCCAAGCAGTGATTCAGGGGTGCTGCTGGATAATCTGTATTTGTCCCACCAGACCCATTCTCTGCCCCTATAGACTGCATCACATTAACTCCCTTGCCCTATGGCTTCCAGTGGGTTTTACTTATGAGAAGCACCAATGGGAGACTGCAGAGAGAGAGGAGAGATCAGGGTCTTTGTTGTTTCAGCCATGGCTCATTCTTCTACTTGTAGTCCTCTCCCCTGACTACAGCTCTCACCAGATGCTATGTTTAATGATCTGTCCCCTTCTCCTTTTCCACCTGAGTGTAAGAACAACTTCCCATTGTTCCTAGTCCAAGGTGCTTCGCCATCCTTTGTTAGATCCTTTAACTTTGCCCACTCATGTCGATAGTCCTTCTTTAAACTCTCTTCCCTTCTGAGTATATCAGCTGTTTCCTGCTGGGACCCTGACTCATACAGTGACCAAGTTTCTTTCATTTTATGATGCTGCATTCTTCAATGCAAGCTTTGCAGACTCCAATTCGTGGATGAATGTAAATAGGCTGTGGGAAGGTCTGATGGTGACTAGTCTGGGTGTAGGCCTTATAAACTCTTGAAATATTAAACAATAGTACAACTCAAGGACAAAGCTTCCACTGAGGAGAAAATACTAGGAGTAGGATCCTAACTGGTCAGGACAAAGACAACAGGGGCAAAGAAATAAAAGATTCAATCCAAGTGATCAAAGTAAACCTTACTGATTTAAAACTTTGTCATAGGGACTTCCCTGGTGGTCCATTGGTAAAGAGTCTGCCTTACAATTCAGGGGACGTGGGTTCAATCCCTGGTCAGGGAACTAAGATCCCACATGCCACGTGGCAACTAAGTCTGCGCACCACAACTACAGAGCCCACGCATCCTGGAGCCTGTGCACCACAACTAGAGAGAAGCCCGCGCACCGCAACGAAAGATCCCGCATGCCTCAACAAGGAACCCGCGTGCCGCAACTAAGACCCGATGCAGTAAAAAATAAATTAAATAAATAAATAAATAATACATAAATCTAAAAAAACCCTGTCACGTTGAAATATATGATAGAGTTGGACTTAGGTCTAAAGGTTTTAGATGCTTTAGGATAATGATTATAGTCAGTTATTTTTGCTAATGGGATGAAACAATAGCAAAGATAATCTCAAATTATTCATTAGCTATTACTGTCATATGACTAATTTTATCAATAAACGTTCCAGGACTATTAGTGTGTTTGTTGCAAAGTGGTATGGGATGTTACTGACCATTTTCCCATCAATACAACATCACTCAGAACACTTTGGAGTGCCTCATGGAAATGCTTTGGAGTGTGGAACACATTGTTTTCAATATCCTCAATTATGAAGAATTTATTTTTTCAGAATGATTAGATTTTTTACATTTTTTTTGTGTGTGTGTGGTACGCGGGCCTCTCACTGTTGTGGCCTCTCCTGTTGCGGAGCACAGGCTCCGGACGCGCAGGCTCAGCGACCATGGCTCACGGACCCAGCCGCTCTGCAGCATGTAGTATCTTCCCGGACCAGGGCATGAACCCGCGTCCCCTGCATCGGCAGGCAGACTCTCAACCACTGCGCCACCAGGGAAGCCCTTACATATTTATTTATGGTTAAACATTGAAAGGAAAATATAAGAGAAAAACAGAAAGTATGTATAAGGCTGAATAGAATAAGAAATAGGGTAAAGCAAAACAAAAATGCAATGTTAATTACCACTTTGGGAAACTATTTGCACTATCTACTGAAGCTGAACATATACCTACCCTATGACCCAGCAAATTTACTCTCAGGAATATACTAACTAAATTATGTCTGCATGCTTACCAAAAAGATGAATTGGGTAATTTTGATTATTTAAGCAAGAAACTACCCAAATGCCCATCAAAAGTATAACGGATAAATCAATTTAGATGTACTCACTCATGAAATACTGTACAGCAATGAGAATAAAAGGACTGCTTTGTGGGGAAAAGACTGCAGGCAGGTAAGCTTGAGAGCTAGGAGACCAATTTAGAAATGATTACTGTCATCTAGATGACAGATCATGATGGCTTGGACCAAGAGCAGAGCTCTCAGCAGTTTGTGGCTAAGCAGACACTGTCACATCAGATTTCCTGATATAATTTAGACATTTGACAGTTGCACATTTGAAGCGCATGTTCAAAAGAAAAGGGAACACATTAGTAAGCTACCATTTAAGCACGTAGTATTACTTCCAAAAGTAATCCCATTATTTTGTACTGGCTTTTACTGCCTTTTGAAATTCTGTTTAATAAGGGAATCATTTAAGCTGATAAAGCCACCTGGGTAGAAAATGATTTTCTCAGAGTGGTTGCCAGAGCTCTTTAGTAATTAAAAAATTGAGTGAAAGATTTCCTGCTTCTTTCCCACGTTAAAGTTTAAATATCTGCAGGTAAACACAGACCTTTTTTCCATTCTATCTTTATTTTGTACAGTTATTCTTTTAGAAGTGCTGCTAAGAGAAGAGCACATATTCTGGGTGGTGTCCAGAGAATGAAAATGGATGTAGGATGCAGATGCTGTTTCTGTCCTTTGAAAAATTGCAGGCTAACACAGAAACCATGGCTTGGTAGAAATTATGTGTGAAACAGAAAAACACAGTCTCTCTGAGTCACTTATAAATCTGAAGACATGCAAAGAATTTAGAGTTATAGCCTAAATAGCAAATGCCTTTTTTCCTACTCCCAAAGACATCAAAATTAAGTTCTACCCTTCTCTTTGAAGCTTCTCTCCACGTTGCCCTGCTTTTTTGGGCTGCAGTATATTGATTTATAGGTAAAGCATAAGGGTTTCTAAGGGTAAGCACAAATTATTTACTACATTCTTATTGGTGGAAGTGTTTTTGGCCTTGCTTTATCAATTTCACTTTAAAAGTAAGTCTCCCCACAGTGGTAAGCAGACTGACAGAGTAGCCAACATGCTTAGCTAAGGCCTTTGATTGGGGAAGACAAAGACACAAGGACTTACATGGCACCCTAGTCTCTCAGAACTGGTTGGAAACAGCAGAACAAACTGAGTAAATGCAAAGAATTTAGAATAACATGGCTTGCAATCAGTAGTATACATTCCTGCTGTTTAAACCGAGGTGAGTTACCTTTTTTCTCTAAGCACAAGTCCTGGCACGTAGTAAACATTCAATAACTTTTAGCTGGTGTCTTAGTCTGCTTGGGCTGCTATAGCAAAATGCCACAGACTGGGTGGCTTATAAACAAGAATCACTTCTTTCTCCCAGTTCTGGAGCCTGGGAAGCCCAACATCTTGGCAGTGACAGATTTGGTGTCTGGTGAGGGCCTGCTTCCACATGGTGGGAGGGATCTCTCTGGGACTTGTTTATAAGGGCACTAATCCCATTGATGAGGGCTCTGCCCTAATGACCCATCACCTGCCAAAGACCCCACAACCTAATACCATCACCTCAGGAGTTAGGACTTCAACATATGAATTTTGGGGGGAACATAAACTTTCAGACCATACCCTCTAGTTACATCGGTAACTAACCCTAACCCTAACCTGACCTTAACCCTAATTTTAACAGAGAGAAGTGAACTGTTACCTATTAGTATAATTGTTATTAGCTAGATATCTCCTATGTCTATTTAGTCCCAGCCCCATGGACTGAACATTTTAAATTCCAGTGGGGCAGTGAGCCCTCCTTTAGTTCCTGTGATAGTCAGTGGTGCTTCAGAGTCTCATCTGAGATCAGAAATCTGGGAATCATTAAAAACATTTCCTTTTCCTTTACCTGTCACCTCCATCCACCTTCCAAGCCCCACATACAGCACGATTATCCACTAATTCCTGTCACCTCCATCCTCAATATGGCTCTCATATCAGTTCTTTCCTCTTTATTCACCTAATCCATCAGACACCCTTTGCCCCAATACTTTTTGTCCCTCTTACCCTGCTTCTCTCTGCAGCAAGTGTCCTCCTTCTAAGATGTGTATCTAATTTTGTCACCTCCTGGCTAAAATCATTCACCATTCAGTTCTTGTTCTTTGTTAATCTTTCTCTCTGGATACTCTTTCTTCTTGACCCTTTGTGGCCTCCTTTCCCTGTAGCTAAATTATTTCCAATTCCTTGAATTCATCTCCTCTGAGAAAAGGTGACTTCTTCTTCCTGAATATTACCTCATTCTCTGTCCTCCTGTTGGCAGCTATCTTCCTCCAATCCTTGAAGACTCAGGTAACACGTCACTTCTCCGTGGAAGTTTTCTGAGCACCCTCTCTCCACTAAGTTGGCTTTAGGCACCTTCTCAGTGCTTTGTAGCACTCCACGCCTACTTTGATTGTAGCATTTACCATCCTGTATTGTGATGGCCTTTGGAAGGGAGCACCATGGGCTCAGGGAGCTCTGTATGTTCATCTTCATATTTCTTGTGCCTGGGACACATGATAGGTGCTCAATGAATGCATTCTGCATACCACCATCCAGTGCCAGGTGGCTGCTGTACTGGGAGGCTGGTGTTTTGGGTCACTGTAATCAAGATACAGAAGAAACTACACATAATAAGTTGTGTTCATTTTTAAAGTTTCTAAGCAGCACTGGCATCAGGTTGTATTTTAGTCCCTGATTGTGGCTATATTGGACCTTCCTCAAACATAGCCCTGCTCTGGGACTTCCCTGGCGGTCCATGGTTAAGACTTTGCCTTCCAATGCAGGGGGTGTGGGTTTGATCCCCGGTCAGGGAGCTAAGATCCCACATGCCTCAGGGCAAAAAAACCAAAACCTAAAACAGAAGCAATATTGTAACAAATTCAATAAAGACTTTAAAAATGGTCCACATCAAAAAATGTTTTAAAAAAGCCAAAAACATAGCCCTGCTCTGTAATAAATGCCATAGTAACAGGTACATAAAGCACCATAACAGAATCTGAGATCACTTGCCTCTGGAGAAACAGTCTTTAGCCTATGGACAAACCACCATAAGCCATAGTCACCCATCAAGGTCAGTATAACATGTTGCTGGCTTGGGGTTTTCCAGACCACATCAGCTAAAGCTGGTTTAATATAAACCTCTGCAAACCACTAAGATCAAAATGCCGTGCCTACTCACTGAAGTTCAAGGCTCACAACCACATTTCCTGCTCCTACCAAAAGCCTATCTGCATGAGTATTTTGCCCTCCCCAGTTCCATACCTTTGCTTAATTATGAAATGTTGCATTGAGAATGCACCAAGCAAATTAAACCCTCCTTTCTGGGTTTATAACAAATTAAGATATGTCAAACATTAACACATTTGAGACCAAAATGCCGTCTTTAATAGGATAAACACCTAGTTGAGGATGTAACTTATTGTGAGAGTCAAGGGGGTTTCCTGAATCTGATCCCAAGAATTAAGTCAAATTACCTCTCCAGTCACAAGCAATCTGGGATTGAGACAGGCCTCCCCACAGTGAGGAACTGGCCAGGTAAGACTTGAGTTGTGGGAAAGCAAGGGAAAATTGCCACATCCTAGGAACATCTCATTCCCAAAGAAAATGACAGACAGCATGTCTGAGCTGGGCATGTCATTCCACTTCCCCTCAGGGGTGAATAAGCAGCAGAGAGATGCCAAGGGTGTTAGACTAGTTGAGCTTCCTCAATATGGAAGCGGTCAGGAGTAGGGTAGAAGCATTTCTACCCAGCACTGGCTCATGATAGGGACTCAAATAACTTCTGTGATTTATCAATAAAAATGTATATATAGGAGGTGTTATTGTTCCATATCAGTATTTTGTTCCTTTTAGTTCCTGTAGTTGCCTGCTGTACTGGACTAATTATGGGTAAATATATAGTAATTTTGCAGCAGTCAAGAGGAGGCGGGATGAATCATTTGTGGATGGCTTACCAAGACTAATGGTGGTTACATAAAACGTCTGCCTTATTTCTTACCTGTATTTTGATACTACGCATCACAACACAAACTGGAAAAGTTTCTAAGCCTTGAAGCATGGAAAAAATAATAGTGAACTTTTTTCCATGATTTTTTTGCATTCTTTATTTTCTACTTCAAAGGAAGTGAAATATTCCTAAGAACAAGTTGACTCAATTTATTTTCAAACTGTAACCTCTTTTCAGACTTCTAATTTAAAAGCCAGTAATGGATACGTAGCTTTCACCATAACACATTAATGTTGCATTTTCAAAGCAGGGTAATATGGGGCCATGGGAAGTTTCGCAGATTTAGAAGCCTAATCACTTAATAATGTCACTGTCGCTATCATTATACCATATCAGGTGGCTGCTGAACTGGAGGCTGATGTTTTAGGTCAGTGTAACCAAGATACGGAAGGAAGTGGTAAGCATAGCTGACCCTTCAGAAAGCCTTATGATGTAAAAATGTCCCAACAAGCAGGCTTATTGGGGCTCCCAAAGGAAGTACAAGTGTAGTAAAAAAGAAGTACTGTGCCTCTATTTGTCCATTCATGGCGATGGCATTTCCCTGGCAGATTGGGATATAAAGTCTGGGGTTGGACGAGGTGACTTATAAAGATACTTTGGGGCAGTTATTGGCAAGAGTTAGGATTCCACTGGTCAGTTTGAAAAATCACCAAGTACTTGCTCATTTCTTGCTGTGGCTCCAGCAGTGAGGTCTGTTTGACAGTGAGGGGAAGGAAAATGGAGGAGAGGCGGAGAGGCTGTGGGAGAATGATGACACAGCCCTTATCTTGGGGGTCTACATTCTAGTCAGGGAAACAAAACAGATGCACACAATCATTTGAAGAATGCCAAAAGTTTGGTCAGTAAAAGAGACAGTTTAAGGACATGTAAAATACCCTGGTCCCATCACTTAGCATCCCTGAGAATTTTATCCTTTCTGTCTAAATTTCCTCATCTGTTATAAGGCTGTCCTAATAGCATCTACCTAGTAGTGTTAAGAGAAAATTGTATGAGATGATGCTTATAAGGTGCTTATGATGTTGGCCTTAAAAAACACTAAATGCTAGACTTGTGCCATTAAATCATTGTAACGCAAAGTGCAAAGTGCCTGGATCATGTTTTCTCTGATTTCTGTGGAAAAGTTTTATTAACATTTAATGTTACAGCATTTTGTACAGGGTTGACGTGAGAAACATTTACTTTCCTCAAAACCAGAATTTTGCATTGTCCATTATATAACTCTTCTGTAAACACCTGAATGATAAATCCTTCCAAATCCAAAAGTGAAATGAGAAGAGGATATGAAAGGGAAATTCACAAAAGAAGACATACAGTCAGCTAGTGAATATCAGAAAACAAAGATGCTCAACATCATTAATAAAGAAATGAAAACTAAAATGTCAATGAGACATTATTTTCGTGGGTCCCATTGTAAAGATTAAAATGTAAATTCTTAGTATAAAATGCAGAAATGGGCTTTCTCATATTTGTATAGGTGAAAATTGGTTCAAACTTTCTGGAAAGAAACTTGACAATAGTAAAAAGAATTTTCCTGGTTTCAACCCAATAATTCCACTTATTGAAATTTATCCCTGGGAAATAGTCATGGATATATGAAAGGATTTATCTTCAGCATTGCTTTTATTTGATGTAAACTCCCTCTCAAATCCTTAAATTACAATAGGAAGTTAGCTAAATAAATTATATTATGGAAATACAGTGAAATACTATACAACTATTTAATTTTAGGGGCTATTTGACAGAGAATAGCTTTATTCATGTAGCCTTATATGAAGAAAGTACAGAGTATTCAAGATTTTATTAAATGTTGGTATTGAAAAATGACATTCATAATTACCATTTTTCCAATTATGTGGGAAAATATTCGTATCATGTAGTTAAGAAAAAATAGATTACAAAACAATATTATAGTATAATTGTAATTTTATATAAATGTATATTTCTAGATGATATTGGAACTTTATACATCAAAATGAGAATAATGATTATTTCTGGAAGCTAGGATTATGTATGATTTTAATTTTACCATTTATGTTTTCTTATATTTTATGATTTTTCTTTTAAAATTTAGTTTTAATTATACAAGTAATAGCACACACATATTCACTGTAATAAAATACTCAAACAATACAGAAGTGGAGAGTACAAAGTGAAAGTCCACTTTCCATTGCATTTCCCCCAAGCGCCCAATGCTGATGCTTGTTAGTTATGATTTTGGGGTGCCTTCCCAGAACCCTTTCTGGGGGTTCAGGAACTCCCTACTACCTTCTCTGCATCATTCTAGTTTGCTGGCCATAGACTGGCTGCTCTCAGCCATCTTTCCTGGGCTCTTCTGGCCGCTGTGCTCTGCTGAATGTGGGGCTCCTTTGAGAGGCTCTCAGTACCCCTGGCTCTACCAGGGGAACAGAGTCTCCCTGGGAGTCCCTCTGACCCTCCCCTCCACGTTACTGACCTGAGAGGATCTAATATTGTGCCCTTTTCTTCTCTCCTCCTCCTCTTCTCTCAGTCAGATGTTTCCACCTTCTCCTTAGGTGGGTGTTAACTTCTGAACTTTCTGTACCTTTGGTTTTTGAAAATTTCTCAGCTGGCTGAGGCTTGGTTTATAAGGGAATCTTTAGAATAATGGGATTCATTCTCAATAAATCTTGGCATTCAATAATTTCTTTCTCCTCTCCCTGCTTATCCATCCCTTCCTCTATTTCTCCCTCTCCATTTCCCCCTTCCTCTCCTCCCTCCCTCCTTCCTTCCTCTCTTTCTGCTGTAGACTAAAACATCTCATTTATAAGTCCTCTACCTAACACTGACTCTTTTCATTTTTATTTCTCCTCAAACAATCCTCAGCCTCTAGCTGAATTAGGAGAAGTTCAAATACAAGGAAAAGGGGGAAAAAAGAACACAATGACATATTTTAAAAAAATTCTTATCAAGGTACAGAGTTAAAAAAGGTTATACTGCACATACACTTTTTAACATCGTAATTGGAGTCTAATTGCTTTACAATGTTGTGTTAGTTTCTGCTGTATAACAAGTGAATCAGCTATATGTATACACATATCCCCATATCTCCTCCCTCTTGCGTCTCCTGCCCCTCTAGGTGGTCACAAAGCACAAAGCTGATCTCCCTGTGCTATGTGACTGCTTCCCACTAGCTATCTGTTTTACATTTGACACATACAGACTTTTTAAGGTCAAGTTTATAGAGGTCTAACTTACACATAGTAAAACTCACCCTTTTTAGGTCTATAGTGGATGAGCTTTGCTAAAGGCATGCAGCAACATAACCAAGACCACAATCAAGATGTAGAACATCTGCATCACCCCAAACGGTTCCTTCCTGCCCCTTTGTAGTCAGTTTCTTCCCCCGACCCTCAGCCTCTTGCAGCCACTGATGTGATCTCTAGTTTTGCCTTTTCTAGAATGTGATATAAATTGCAGTATGTAATTTTAAAAATCTGACTCCTTTCACTTAATATGATGCTTTTGAGATTCATCCATGTTGTGTATTAGTACTAGTTCAATCTTTTATTACTAGGTAGTATTACATCATATGAATATACAATAATTTGTTTATTTACTTACCAGCTAATAGACATTTATGTTGCTTCTAGTGTTTTGGTAATGATGAACAAAGCTACTATAAACATTTATGTATAGTTCTTTCTGTGGACATACATTCTCGTTTCTCTTAAGTAAATATCTAGGAGTAGATTGCTAGGTAGTATAAGTGTATGGTTAACTTTGAAAGAACTTTTAAAATGTTTTCCAAAGTGGCTATACCATTTAGCCTTACCACCAGCAATGTATGAGAGTTCCAGTTACTCTGCATCTGATATGGCACTTGCTATTGTCAGGTTTTTCCTTTTTTTTTTTTTTTGTTTAATCTTAGCTTTTCTAATAGGTGTGTAGTGGGATTTTGTTGTGTTTTAAATTGGTATTTCTCTAATTTTAAATAATGTTTAGCATCTTTTTGTGTACTTATCTGCCATTGGTATCTCTTCTTTGGTGACATGTCTGTTTAAAAAATTGAATTGTTTCTTATTTTGAACTGGAAGATTTTAAAATATATTTTGGATACAAGTCTTTTATCACATATGTATTTTGTGAATATTTTCTTCCAATCTGTGGTTTTGTCTTTTAATTTTTTTAATAGTGTCTTTCAAAGAGTGGTAGTTCTTAGTTTAAATGAAGTCCATTTTATGGATTTTTTAATTGCTTGTGCTTTTTGTGTAATATCTAAGAAATCTTTGCTTAACCCAAGGTTGCAAGTCATTTTTTAAATTTTATAGTTTTAGGTTTCACATTTAGGTGTATGATCCATTTTGAGTTAATTTTTGTATATGGTATACAGTAAGTTTTGCAATTCATATTTTTGCACATGGAGAACCAATTATTCCAGCACCATTTATTAAAAAGACTATCCTTTCTCTATTGTATTATTTTGGTACCTTTGTCAAAAATCACTTGATCATATATGTGTTTATTTCTGGACTTTTTATTCTGTTCTGTTAATCTATATGCCTTTGCTTATGCCAATACCACACTCTCTTGATTACTGTAGTTTTATAAGATGTCTTGAAACCAGGTAGCGTGAATCCTCCAACTTTGTTTCTCCAAAGTTAGTTTGTCTATTCTAAGTCCTTTGCTTTTCTATATAAATTTTATAGTCAGCTACTCAATTTCTACAAAGAAGCTGGAATTTTTATTGGGATTACGTTGAATTGATAGCTCATATTGGGCAGAACTGATATTTTAACAACATTGAGTCTTCCCATCTATGAACACAGTACATCTGTTCACTTACTTAGGTCTTTTGTGATTTGTTTCATCATTGTTTTGTGGTTTTTAGCATAAAAATTGTGCACGTTTTGTTAGGTTTATCCCTAAGTATTTATGATTTCTGATGGTATTATAAATGGTAACTTTATTTAAATTTCAATTTCCAGTTTTTCATTGCTGATTTATAGAAACACAATTGACTTTTGTGTACTGATTTTGTATTTTACATCTTTGCTAGATTCATTTATTATTCTATTAGGATTTTTCTAAGTTATTTGGGACTTTCTTTGTAAACAGTCAGTTTTATTTCTTCATTTCCAATCTTCTATTATTATTATTATTTGCTGTTTCACACTGGCTAAGCCCTGCAGTACAATGTTCAATAAGTTTTTTTTTTTTTTTTTGGCTGTACTGTGTGGCTTGTGGGATCTTAGTTCCCCTACCAGGGCTTGAACCCCAGCCCTTGGCAGTGAAAGCATGGAATCCTACCACTGGACCACCAGGGAATTTCCCAATGTTCAATGAGTTTTAAGAGCAGACATCCTCGATATGGATATTTTCAATCTTTTAAATTATTGTCACTTTAGTGAGTGGAAATGGTATATCATTTAAAAAGTTTGCATTTCCCTGCTTACTAGTGAGTTGAATATCTTTTAATATATTTATTGATAATAAATAAATAAATTGTGATAATTGCCTCCATATATCCTTTGTAAATTTTTCCTTCAATTGTTTAACTTCTCTTACTTGATTTGTATGTACTTTTGAAGTATTCTGGTTATTAATCTTGTATATGTTGCAACTATTTTCTCCCAAGATGCTGCTCATCTCAATTTAATAAAATGGGCTTTGGAATATAGAAGTTTTAAATGTCATGGAGTCAAATGTATCAGGCTTTTTTTCTTTTATGATTTCTGAGTTTGTAGCTTGCATAAGAGGGCTGTTCCACTCCAAGATAATACAGATATTATCCTATAGTTTATTTTTCTACTTTTATAGTTTTACTTTTGAACCTTTAGCTCTTTAATCCATCTGGAATTTCTCTTTCTGTGTAGTGTGTGAAAGATGTACTTTTATAGTTGTATAAATGGTTAACCAGTTGTTCCAACACTCATTTAATCAAATATCTTATATTCCCTCCACTGCTTTGAAAGCCTTATTTATCTTTTACTAAATGTTCATATGGCAATGAGTGTCTTTCTGTATTCTGATTTTTTTCCCTTTGCCTTATTTTTCTGAAGTTTTGCTAGTACCATACAATTTTTTTTTAATTGGGGTATAATTGCTTTACAATGTTGTGTTAGTTTCTGCTGTATAACAAAGTAAATCAGCTGTACATATACATATATCCTCATATCCCCTCCTTCTTGCACCTCCCTCCCACCATCCCTATCCCACTCCTCTAGGTGGTCACAAAGCACGCAGCTGATCTCCCTGTGCTATGCAGCTGCTTTCCACTAGCTATCTATTTTACATTTGGTTGTGTGTATATGTCCATGCCACTCTCTCACTTCATTCCAGCTTACCCTTCCCCCTCCCCGTGTCCTCAAGTCCATTGTCTACGTCTGCATCTTTATTCCTATCCTGCCCCTAGTTTCATCAGAACCATTTTTTTTAGATTCCATATATATGTGTTAGCATACAGTATTTGTTTTTCTCTGACTTACTTCACTCTGTATGACAGACTCTAGGTCCATCCACCTCACTACAAATAACTCAGTTTCGTTTCTTTTTATGGCTGAGTAATATTCCATTGTATATATGTGCCACATCTTCTTTATCCATTCATCTGTTGATGGACACTTAGGTTGCTTCCATGTCCTGGCTATTGTAAATAGAGCTGCAGTGAACATTGTGGTACGTGACTCTTTTTGAATTATGGTTTTCTCAGGGTATATGCCCAGTAGTGGGATTGCTGGGTCGTATGGTAGTTCTATTTTTAGTTTTTGAAGGAACCTCCATACTGTACTCCATAGTGGTTGTATCAATTTACATCCCCACCAACAGTGCAGGAGGGCTCCCTTTTCTCCACACCCTCTCCAGCATTTATTGTTTCTAGATTTTTTGATGATGGCCATTCTGACCGGTATGAGGTGATACCTCATTGTAGTTTTTTTGCATTTCTCTAATAATTAGTGATGTTGAGCAGCTTTTCATGTGTCTCTTGGCCATCTGTATATCTTCTTTGGAGAAATGTCTATTTAGGTCTTCTGCCCATTTTTGGATTGGGTTGTTTGTTTTTTTGATATTGAGCTGCATGAGCTGCTTGTATATTTTGGAGATTAATCCTTTAAACAAGATGAAAAGACAACCCTCAGAATGGGAGAAAATATTTGCAAATGAACCATACGATTTTGATTTCTAGAGATTTTCGTGTTTTGCTCTTGTAGAGGGATTCTACTTGGGACAACCTGTGGAGAGGCTTCATCAACATCCATTCCAACCCCTTCAAAAGTGGGAAGGCTAAAGGCTGTGTTGCATAGATTCTCTTGTAGTTGAAGTTCTGTTTGACCTTTAATATTTAGGAGGCAAAGTGGATTGCAGTGTTTTGGAGGCTGCTCTTCGCCACTCTGCTGGTGAGCACACAGGAGGATACATTTGGTTTTTCTACAGCAGTTGTAGCAGAGATGCCATTGTCTGGCCCCTGCTTTGGTGCAAATTGTGACAAATATGGAGCATGATGCAGTCAGTAACTACCTGACTCTGTGAGAAACAGCTGCTCTATTGGAGGCCTAATTCTGCATTGAGGCTTTGGGAGATGGTCCTGGACACTCAGCCCCGGTTTGTTTTGTTCAACTTCCCAATTGATCTGGTACAGTAATTAATATTTAGAATGATTCTCCTTGTTGCTAATTAGATGAATTCTGTTTTCTGAAGATGAGCGCTGACACAATACATCTGCCATCATATTTATTCTTTGTTGGTTGGGAGATGGGGTATAAAGAAGACTTAATTCTTATAATATGCTCTTTTGTCCTTTTTGTCTTTTGTACCAATGTATATGTTACCTATTCTAATAATAATAATAATAAAATCCAAGTTCACAACATTTGTAAGTGATGAAAATTTCATTGTAGATTTTGCAGGAAGATGGTTTGGGCTAGTCTTTGCATATCTCCTGATAAAACTTAAGAAAAATCCTCCATAGAGACTTCAGTTCTCCTCCCAAAGTTCTTCTCAGCTGTCATTTTCTAAATTTCTTTCCCAGTTCATTTCCCACAGGCCTCTTTTTGCTGTCTGAATCCCTCACTTTCCTCCCCTCTCCACACATATCATGAGATTAGTGCAATATTAAATCACTTCAGAATAAACAAACTTAGAGAGAAATATTTCCTTGGAAAAAAATAAAAGAAACCATACAGGTGTGCACTGTTTTGAGCAGCTGGTGTTTCCCATTAAAAGGTTTAGATTCTAAGCAGTAGTTAGAAAGTGTCATTCTTCCCAAATTTGCATAAAAAGACCGAGACTCATTCACCTCACCCTGTGATTAAAGGAAGCCAAGTAATTAGCTTCCTCAGGATCTGTTCATCTCGGTTATTAAAATATTGTCTTTAAAATTCAAATCCAACCTTGATGTTTTGCTTTGTGATGTCCCAGCGGGGACTGCAAACTGCATTTTCTGCTTCGATAGCTGGCTCTGTTAGACTCTGTCAATAGGGGGGGCTAGAGGGAGCCTGGAGGTTGGCAGAGGGAGAAGGACTTGCTGCTTTCTGCTCGCCTTCTGATTCTGAGTGTCATTCCAGCAATGCTTCTTTACCCTGGCAGCAGCAGTTCATTCCCTTAGTAGCAGCTGAGTCCAATTTGCAGCTTTTGTAGCACATGTAAAAGCAGTTTCACTGCGTGTCCCCTCAGAGGCACCAGCAGGCTGATGCCCCACAGGGGATCGTTCATCTGGTTCACGGTTGTATCTCCAGCATCTAGAACAATGTTTTATAGAAGGAATCTAATAAATATTTTATAAATGAATAAATTTTAAAACTTAGGCTGGAAATATGGTAGATTTCAAATGTCAAAAAAGAGTCTCTTTTCCACCCCTCCAAATCAAGATACTATCTTAGGGGCTTTGCATTAATTTTACTAAAGTAGGCATTAATTGTTCCATTTTTAGATGAGGAAATTGAGGCTCAAAGGCTTAAGTAAATCAAATACTTACCCAACTTTACTAATCTTATAAACAACAGAATTGGACTTCAAACTCTAGTCCCATCTGAGCCTTAAACCTGGGCTCTTTTCCCTCTGCCCTACAACAATGGTAACATTTTATGGACCAGGGGGAAGAGTCACTGACAAAGTATACATGTTCCAGTGTTACATATGTATACATTAAGGGCGTGTATCTATGAGGAGCAAAGATTTTAGAAATAGTACTATTATAATTTTCATAAATCTAATGAAAACTCATGGAAATTTGTGATAAAAATGCTTTATAAACTCTGAGAATGACCAGCAGCATACATTCTGGGGAGACAGGAGACTGTGGGTTCTATTTCTGGCTCTGAGGCTAATTAGCTTTATGACCTTGGGTGGCCCCAGGATCTCCTTGTGTTTCACTTCTCTCATCTGCAAGGTGAGGGCTGCAGTTGCTGGGACTTCTAATGCACATACCATCTTAACTTGGCAATTCTATATGTGATATAAAAGTGAACTAGCTTGCACCCTGCAGACAGTGGGAATCATCTAAATGTAAGTCAGATAATAAATAAACAGAAGCATAGACCCACTATTCTTCCATTGAAATGTTTATATTACCACCCATGAAATTTTATTTTTATAATTTATGGTTTGTGCTCTAGGAAGAATTTGCAAAAACATTAAGTAATGTAACATATTTTTAAAGCTTGAATTAGCTACCTTGAAGCTAAAATGATTTCTGAAGGTCTGTGTTGTTTAGAAACTTTATTCTTCACATTGAAAAATTAAGTGGAGGACTCGGTTTTCTCTTACTGGCATCATGGAAGGGTCTATTGAGAGGCTTATCCCATTAGGGGAATGAAATAAGGCTTCCTACTTATTTGTTCTTGAATTATTTCTAAAAGGAGGCACTAAAATATCTTGGTTAAATTCTCTTCGCTTTGTGGCTTTGAAATTCAGTTATTTTGGGGGGATGTATCAGAAAGAATTTTTAAAATGACTCAATTAAAAAGAATAGTTGCATCACAAGTTAAATTCACTGAAATGTCTATTCGTTGACCACATAAGGAACCCCCAACATTCTCACGGATTTATGGATCTCCAAAATTTGTGACCACTGTAGCTTAAGGTAATAAAGATGCCACCTCCTTTCCTCCAAAGGTGCCAATCTCTCTCACCTCCAAGGGAGAGAGTGGAAGAGAGAAGGGCAGAATTTCAGTAGAAAGCGCCCTGGACTGGGGCTTGGTAGTCCTGAGTTACAGTTATCCACTGGCCAGGGCTTTCTTTTCATTTGGGGCAAGTGCACATCTTTCTCTGGGACCCACCTGTAAAGGGAAGAGTGCAGGAAAATATCCTGGAGACTCTTTCTGGTTCTACTAATCTATGATTTTAGAGCTGAATTTTGGGGACATCCATAGTCTAGAGGAGACTGGGTGAAGGGGAGCTGTTTGAAGGAGTTGCCTCAACAGAGGCTGATTTTGAGTAAGGAATACTTGGAACTGAAAAGGCGGAGAGCTCACCACGATGGCATCTTCCCAATGGCTGTGTTTGGATCCCTACCCACAGACAAGCACGCAGCCCAGGATTACCTTTAGTTGGATTCCTGTTCCAGATAAGTAAGGCTGTCTGGGGTGATGCTAACAGAGACCTAACTGGCTTTTCCAGAGGAGTCAGGAGAGGGCTTTAATCTGGTGAAGGCTATTTGACTAATTGGCTTTGTGCAGCTTGTCCTGGGAGCAGCAGAACAAGAACCAGTTCTCCCAGGAGGAGAAAGTACTATTTGTTCAGGCAGTTATATTTAATAACCCATGACCTCCTGAGACAGATACTGATAAGAGAAAAATGTTATTTATTCTCCCTTCACAATCCAAAGTGTCACATTCTTCTAGGTCAAATTTTTGCTTTTCATTTCCACCTGATTTTAATGCAGATAATTTCTATTTTACTAACAACCTCCAAGAATCCTATCTATCAAGGAGAGAAAGAAAAATGGACTAAAGAAAAAAATCCCTTAGGTTAAATATTTTAAAATTACAGTTTATTTGGCTGTTGATGCAGTAAAACTAGTGTCCAGATAATGGTCTCATTCATTCTAGACTTTCAATCTTGTTGTTTTATTATAGTTAGTCATGTTGAAGAGTCTCAGGACTGGAGGGGACTTTTAGAGACAATCTGGTCCATGGTGTGCTGGTAAACTGGCTCTCTGAAAACAAAGGTCCAGATTTGTAGCATTTGCTGATATCTGTGGTGTGAATACTCTCACAGTAGCCAATTTCAAGGTGTCAGTGTGATGTCAGTGAATCTGGAGTTGGGAGATGCACAAATTGGCTCTGGTGATCTGGTAAGAGCCAGTTTCAGCACATCCCTGAACATCCTCAATGAGTAGATATTCTAAGGGATGCAGAGATGATGCAGTTTATTAGTGGAGGATATCTATAGGACTGGTATGATTTAAGGAGTGGGCAGCTTCTGAGAGGTACAATGAGCCAATGTGAATTTTAGATGATTATTAAAAGTGAAATTGAAGCATATAGGTGAATATAAATGTCTGATCTTGGGATGAAAAAAAATAGCTTTTTCCTAAACTTAAAAGTGATTTTAAAAAGGTGGAAAAAATTAATAGAAGAAATTACAAGAAAAATGCCAATCATTTCAATTATATAATATTTAAAACTTCTTAATGTCAAAAAAAAGCATACAATACTAATGGAAAAAGCAATAGTTTGGAAAAGCTCTGTACCTAACTATGAGAGAGAATTGGTTAATAACCTTTATATGTAAAAAATTCATACAAATCAATTAAAAACACTGACACTATAAAAGTAAATGAGCAGAGGATAGATGAGGAGACACTAATGACTAATTAAACCAGATAGCAAGTATATGCAAATTAAAACAGTAAACATGTTAAAAATGAGCATACCCAATTCTGGGTGGGGTGTGCCAAGCAGTGCTTTCTCGTATTGCTAAAAGGTGTGAAAACTGATATAATTTTTTTTTCTGGTAGCAAATTGAAATTTAGACCTTTCGATTTCTTAATTCCACTTCTAGGAATTTAGAAGCTAAAAATAAAAAGGATGAATACGAAGGAAAAATTAAAATAGTTTGTGGAATAATAGTTCATAAATTATGAAACATTCATTTGCAGTAATATTATATAACCATTAAAATATTTCTAGGGTTTTTAATGACTTTGCTGTGTAATAGAGCAAAGAACCTCGAGTTGGGTATATGGTATAATCTCAACAATATGAAATATACTATATCACTAATATATATAAAATTGATAACTAATAAAAACCTGCTATATATAAAGAAAAAGAAATATAGTATATGACAGAGAAAAGAATGGGTGAAGTGTGCCAACAGTGGTTATTATAGGAGGGTGGCATTATGATGTCTGTGTCTCTATTTCTGTTTTGTAAATAAGACCATCTATATACCATTTTTCTAGATTCCACATATATGTGTTAATATATAATATTTGTTTTTCTCTTTCTTACTTACTTCACTCTGTATGACACTCTCTAGGTCCATCCACATATCTACAAATGCCTTTTGGGTAAACTTTGAAAAGGCTTCTATAAAGTGCCATTTTCTTTAACATCCCAGCCATTAGACTTTTTGTTTAGTCCTCTGTCACTAAGAGATTTATAACCTATAAGCATAAAATAATATAAAATATGGACAACAGTAATTAAAATTACATGGATGAGAGGATTTCCAAAAATGTTAAAAATGGATACCTTTTTGTCAAATGTCTTTGACATTTTGAAAAAAACTCTCAAATCTATAGTAAGCTCTCACATGACATCAGCTATTTGCCAAATTGAGCAACATTTGTATTGTGCTTTACCCTTTAAAATGTATGTACATTCATTGTCTCACTTCTTTGCTAATCTTCACAAAACTCAGGGTCAGGAATAATTACTGTCATCTCCAATTTACCACTAGAAAGCCAACTCAGGGCTCATGATTCAAATCTGGATCTTCTCATGAGAAATCCCAAGCACACTACTGTACTCCACAGTTTTTCTACAGTTTTCAAGTAATCCAATAGGGTCCTGACAACAAAAACCAGAAATGTAAAATAAATTTTTGTTACAAGAGTTTTTAGATTTGAAGCTCTATTTTAATTTTGGAAACCGTGATACCATCTGGAATTGCTATCCCATTTAAAGCTGAGACAGTGAGTCATGATTTTCTGACCCATATATATTGTTTACTAGTTTTTTTTTTCTTCTTCCTAAGATTCTCTCTACTAGACAGGAGACAGATGGCTGAAACCTTGTGACAGCTAGAGCTGTTGCACTGTACAGCTCCAGGGAGCACAATTCACATCATAATCCATGAAAATGGCATCTTCTGGAATGGTGTAGTGCCCAGTCTGTGTAGCTGTACATGGCTTTGGTGACACTGGCATGAATCTTGCCTTTCACTGTGTTACTCAGTTCAGATAGTGTTAGTCCTGAGGATGGTGACCAGCATAGGGGTCTAAATCCTTGCATCCTAAATTTTGCCCCAGTCCTAGGTGATATATGTAGCACAGAGGACACTCCAAGAATGCAAATGTTTTGTTATTAACTAAGCTACAATTCTCTTACCCTAACTCAGTGGTTTTCAACCCTGGGCACAGTGGCAATGTCTGGAGATAATTTTGGTTATGACAACTGGGTACCTAGTGCTATTGGTCTCTGGTGGGTGGAGAGTCCAGGGATACTGCTAAGCATCCCAAAGAACATGGGACAGGCCCCCTCACAACAAAGAACTGGCTCAAAATGTCAACTTCCTTTTGGTGAGTTGGGCTAGTTCATTTTCAAATCTTAAGGATTTTCTTGGCTCTTTCAGTCAGGGCTTGAATAAAAGAAAGCTAGAAGGTTCCTATCTCCTAAATCCACACCCTCTTGGGAATTTTCTATTTCCTCTTAGAAAGAGAGAAACAAAAGTCCTTTCTGAGGTGAAATTTTCTGAGCCATTTACCCAATGTCCTTTCTTTCCTATAAGTTTTGGTGCAGCCAGTGGTGTGAAATATTTCTTAGAGCAGGAAATGCATGGTTGGAATCCCCCAGAGGGCATGGGCCTTGAGCACCCCTGAGAGTTCTCACTACTGCATCCCTGAACTCCTACAAGTGGAGAAGAAAGAACGTGTACCTCTAAGGGAATGAGGGTCCTAGCCTGAAGCAGGCCACTGACATATCTTTGAATTCTCTCATTTTATCTTAAAAATATATATGAATTTTTTCCACTCTGAATGTCTATATTAATTTTATATAACTTTTAAAAAGTATACTTCATTTTGTTTCTCCAAGTCTTCAAATAAAATTTAAGTTCCATGAACATGTACGTGTTTACCCTGTTGCTTTGCTTACAGGGCCATGTAGAGTTTCTCTCCATTGGCCCTCTTCAGGGTACTAGGAAGGAACCTACCCCCTTTCTACACTAGGGAGAGAACACCTGATTACTTTGGGTTGGGCCAGGGTTAGAAATGCTGAACTGTGCTGTGGTGTCCAGCTCCACCTGAATCAAAAGGAATGGTCCATCATGGTATCCAAACTCTTAGGAGGGGAGTGTTGAACACACCAGTGGATGCATCATGAGTGACAAAGGGGCTCTTTTTTTTTTTTTTTGGCCACACTGCGTGGCTTGTGGGATTTTAGTTCCCCTACCAGGGATCAAAACAGGGCCCTCGGCAGTGAGAGTGTGGAGTCCTAACCACTGGACCACCAGGGAATTCCCTGAATGCTCCTCAAAAGAAGAGGGATGAAGGGAAGACAGCTGTAGTCTTGGGACTCGAGGTATAGCAAGAGTTTAACAGTGTTTCAGCCAGAAAGCCAGGACTGTGCCTTGCTGGATAAGATACCAGACCAGTTTCTGTGCAGAATTCCAGGGAGAGATGCCAGAAGACTGGCCTTTGGAGGGAGGCCCGTGCCCTTAGTTGTCTGTCAGCCCCCTGAGGGATATGGCAAAGTTGGTCAAATGGCTTAAGCAGCAATGACTCTGGTGGCTCCACTGGGACCCTGGCCAGATGGTCTTGAACTGACAGCACAACGAGTAATGTGGCCTGCGCTGGCTGTTATCAGGTAATGAAACCCAAAAATTTGTATGGGTGGGGCTGCTCAGAGAAGGTGTTCATGAAAAAACATACTAAGGAAGTATCACGAGAATGAAATATCTCAGAGACAGACTGTGGGTGGGTTATGGGTTATGGAGAAATTTTAAGACTCCACCTGCAGGAGGTCTGCATGTTTAAGGCCCAAATCCACTGGGTTGGTTTCGAGCAAATCACTGGGCAGAAATGCAACAGTATTCTTGTCACCTCAAAGAATAAAACTTTTTCAGCCTAAAAGTTTTCTGATTAGTAGTGAGATTAGGGGAATTTTTCGTTAGGCAGTAGAGAAGGGACAGTGGGACATGTTATAATGGCCTGGACCTGCCGGTGCAGGTGAGAGGCACTGGGGTGGGATTCTCTTGATTGCCTTCCAGCTGCAGGATCGGCCTGAGGATCCGGACAAGCCTCCCTCTTGTCACAGTTAATGGTGTGTGCATGGTGGGCGGGGAGTAAGGGGAAGCCAGGGCAACGGAGAACTACAAGAAGAGTGTAGGCGATCAGAATAGGCCACCCCAAAATATCTCCGTTTGGCATAAGGATTACTTTGAGCTGAAGACAACTGAGAAACAGCAGATGCCAAAAGAAGTTCTCTGCCCTCCCCCACTTTTTGCCTAAAATCAGACATAGACTCTTTTTTTGTATTGAAGTATAGTTAGTTTACAATGTTTCAGGTGTACAGCAAAGTGATTCAGCTATATATATATTCTTTACAGATTATTTCCATTATAGGTTATTACAAGATATTTAATATAGTTCCCTGTGCTCTACAGTAGGTCTTTGTTGGTTATCTATTTTATTTTTTTATGGGTTTTTGCATTTCTATTGCCTATTATATATTTCTATTTAAATGTGAGAAAGTTAGCTGTTTGATTCCATTTATACATATTCCAAAACAGGTAACAATAAGGTTATCTATTTTATACACAGTAGTGTGTGTCTGTTAATCCCAAATTCCTAATTTATCCCTCCCCCTCCTTTCCCCTTTTGTAACCATAAGTTTGTTTTCTATGTCTGTGCGTCTATTTCTATATGTAAATAAGTTCATTTTTTAAATTCCACATATAAGTGATATCACATGATATTTGTCTTCCTCTGTCTGACTTTACTTAGTATGATAATCTCTAGGTCCATCCATGTTGCTGCCTATGACATTATTTCATTCTTTTTTATGGCTGGGTAATGTTCCATTGTATATATATACCACATCTTTATTCATTCATCTGTCAGTGGACAATTAGGACTTTTTAATGATGGCCATTCTGACCATTGTGAGGTGATGCCTCATTGTAGTTTTTTTTTTTTTTTTTTTTAAATAAATCTATCTATTTATTTATGGCTGCATTGTGTCTTTGCATGCAGGCTTTCTCTAGTTGTGGTGAGCAGGGGCTACTTCGTTGTGGTGCGCTGGCTTCTCATTGCGGTGGCTTGTCTTGTTGCACGGGCTCTAGGTGCGCGGGCTTCAGTAGCTGTGGCGCAGGGGCTTAGTTGCTCTGTGGCATGGGGGATCTTCCCAAACCAGGGATCGAACCTGTGCCCCCTGCATTGACAGATGGATTTTTAACCACTGTTACACCAGGGAAGTCCCCTCATTGCAGTTTTGATTTGCAATTCTCTGATAATTAGTGATGTTGAGCATCTTTTCATGTGCCTTTTGGCCATCTGTATGTCTTCTTTGGAGAAATGTCTGTTTAGGTCTTCTGCCCATTTTTTGATTGGGTTGTTTGCTTTTTTATTGTTGAGTTGTATGAGCTGTTTTTTTATTTTGGAAATCAATCCCTTGTCGGTCGCATCATTTGCAAATATTTTCTCCCATTCTGTAGGTGGTCTTTTTGTTTTGTTTATGGTTTCCTTAGATGTGCAAAAGCTTATAAGTGTGATTAAGTCCCATTTGTTTATTTTTGCTTTTATTTCTATTGTTAAGGCATTGACTCTTAATCACTGGAGACAACTCTGGACTCTTAACAGCCACTGAGAAGAATCTACCTAACAAATCTTACTAAATTACCCCTTATCTTTCATTAGTTTTCCTCCACATATTATTTTCCCACAATTTTCCATCCCTAAAAGCCTAAACCACTTTTCCTTTGTCTTGTTGATTCTTCTACAGATTTGTTGTTTTCTGTTGAGATGCTATTTAAGTCTAAGTTCTGTCTCTTTGAGTTACTCACTTCCCTGCATGTATTTGTACTGAATGTGTTAATAAACTTGTTTTTATCTTGTTAATCGGTCTTTTGTCAGTTTAATTATCAGGGTCCCCGGCCACTGAACCTAGGAGCATAGAGGGAAAAAATTTCTTCCCCTACAAGAGGAAACCGCAGGATGCATCTAGACTTGAGCTCAGATCATGGAGGATGAGACTGACAGCCGTAAAGAGGCAGGCAGGCCAAATGTTGGCTGCTCACGTGGCACGGTGGAGAATCTAGAACCTCTCAGCCTCTTAGCTGAGATCCTTAATGTAGAAAAGATGTACCAATGCCAGGGGGTGGTCAGGAAATGAGCTTGGAGCCCCAGGCTGGCTCCCTATGGCACCAGTCTCCCCTCCTGTGGACACTCCAGACCCTCTCCACACAAGGGCTGCTCAGCATTTCTGCCCTTCTTTTCCATACCCTCCTCCTCTCACCTCATCTCCAGATCAGCAGGGTAGTAGTAGGTTGTGTTAGTCAGCACCTAACCAGGAAAACAGAATCCTCATCTGGTACAGAGGGAATTTAGTATGGTGAAGTGGTTTTTGGAAGAGCTGTATGGCCAAACTGGAGACAGTGAGGCAGCCCAGAAATTAACAATAGCAAGAAGCTCAGAAATGTAGTTTGCAGGTGTCAACCTCCTGCAACACAGAGCAAAGCAGGGGAAGTATGGGGGGAATGGAAGCAAAAGCAAATGGAGAGCTAATCAGCACACGGATGAAGATGTCAGGACAGAGGGAGGGTTCTAGGACCCTATAGTTTATTTTAGTTAGTCTGTGCATAGACTCTTACAAGACCTTATAGGACTAGCTTCTGTACTCTAAGTATCCCTGGACCTTGAATGCCTAAAGGAAGTTGTGGGGATCTCTGGGCTCTTAGACCCAGCCAAGGTGCTGAGCACAGAAGTATGTGGTCTGGTCTGAGTATGTGTCCTAAGGAAGACCAGTCTCAGCATCTCCATTCTGCGTAACCCATGAGCTAGCATGTGCATCACAGAGAGGCATTCTGACAAGCTCTAGCTAACAGAGGCTCAGTGGGACGGGCCTGAGGAATGAATTAACTTCAGTGATTTCCCAGGGCCTGTGGAATGGAAGGCAAACTAAAATTGGAAGCTTGTAGCAGGAGTGAGGGGTGCAGCTTGTGGAAAAGAGATACAGTTTGTGGAAAGCAGAGCAGCACTGGGTAGAGTTATAGTACTCTGTGCCTTTTGAGGTGTTTTAAAGGACTACTCCATCAGAAATCAATGATATAAGCAGTCTATTACAAACCTCATAATGGCATTTCAGGGTCTGGAGTGAAACAGGAGGGGAGAATTTTGAATTTTGACTCTGCTGTTTACCGGCTCTGTGACCTCAACAAAGTTATCTAGTCTCCCACAGACTCAGTCTCTCCTCTATAAAATGAGGATAATTGTAATATCTCATAAGATTGTTGAGATGATAAATATAAAATGATTTTCTCTATGCTTGGTATATAGTAAGCACTCAAAAAACATTGTTAAGTTTTACTGAGTGCTCACTGCATGCCCAACAATAATTTTTTGTATTGTTTATAACAATACTTAGAATAATAATTATTATTGTGGGAGTTGTTATACATATTAGCCCATGACTAGAGTGGGACTTCTAGAATGGATCTACCATAATCTGCTAACTTAAGATTCTCTCGGGAGATAAAAATGAGGGTCAAGCCCTCCCCAATGTCCAGGATATAGCAAAGGAGGACACCTGTCTTTGAATGTCAGTCTATAGGTGAGCTACAAAGATGCAAATTGTATGAATCCTCACACTGCAGCAGCTGTGTTTAGGGAGAGATGTTTTAAACACATGGTGTCCCAGCTGTCATATAAGCTCTCTAAGGCCCTTTTGCCATCAGCCTATGCCGTGAACCTCTATCTAGAAACTGCTGTTGGACATAACTGAGAGGTCCAGTATTATGATAGGATCTTGCCCAGCAAGTTGGGCAGTCTGGTATATTGCAAAGAGCAGGGAATTTGAGTCAAAGGATCTGGATTCCAAACCTGGCTGAATGGGATCTTAGGCTTAATAGACTCTGAGCCTTAGTTTGTCCATTTGTAAAATAGTGATAATATAATCTGTACTCTTCTTAACCACAGAGTTTTTGTGAAAGTTTTTGGAAATGATAAACATTTACATGTGTTGATATTATCATTTTGATATTATCATTACTGCCCTCAGGCACAATAGAAAGTCTTCTTTATCTATATAAATATAGAAAAATAAGAAACGTACTAAAGGGATGAGAGGAGATGTTTTGTTCAGAAACCTAGAGAGATCTGATTTAGCTAAGAAGCTTTTGCCTACAGAAAGACAAGTACTGCATGATATCACTTACATGTGGAATCTAAAAAAGTCAAACTCATAGAAGCAGAAACTAGAATGGTGGTTACCAGGGGATGGGGGTGCATAGGGACAATGTTGGTCAAAGGGTTTAAAGGTTCAGTTATGCAGGGTGAATACATTCTGGGGATCTCATGTACAACATGGTGACTATAGTTAACAGTATCCTACTGTATACTTGAAATGTGCTATGAGAGTAGATCTTAAATTGTCATCACATACACACATACTATGTGGTAACTATGTGAGGTGATAGATTTGTTAATTAACTTGATTGTGGCAATCATGTCACAATGAATATGTATATCAAAACATCACATTGTATACCTTAAATGTATACAATTTTTCTTTGTCAATTATACTCAATAGAGCTGGAAATAAAATATAAAAAAAGAAGCACAGAAGACCATTGGAGTCTATGTAATTGTGCCCTTCACCCCACAGTGAGGTACCACCCCTCTGTCCTCCTATGGTTGTGACAGTTAAGAAGTAGCTTCCAAAAAAAAAGGTAGTTTCTGAATCACATGCAATCTGCCCAGCACTGCAGACTTTCTAGGATGTATATAATGACTCTTATGAAGACAATTTTCTGAATCATTTGGGGGTAATGCTTCTCAGATCTTCATTCTGACATCTCAGTTAGAGATGGACACTTTGATGACATATGTTGGATGAGCCCACTGCTCTCATTTACAAAAATTGCCTCTATTTGAATCCAGATGACTAGATCCCTTTTCCCCAAACATCTGCTTGGCTTATGTAAAGGGAGCTGGATGGTGTTCACAATCAGAGCTTAAAAATCTGTATGGGTCTGTCTGTAGGTTTCTCTCTTCCCAGAAAAGTTAAAGAGGAAATGAATTCAGATTTATGCTAAGTTTTGAATTAGTCTGTCCTCATTACAGTATTGGGTAAGTCATTTGCTCAGAGGGTATCAAAGTAAAATGGCTTTCCAACAGAATACCAAGCAATTACTTCTCTGTAAACTTTCCCACAGTCCTTACATACGGACAGGCTCTTCTGTTCGAACACCCGTCTCTCTTCTAAATACTCAGGATACAGGCTAGTCTTACATCCTTTGATTAATAATACGCCCTTTGAGGTTTGCGATTATACAGAATGATGTTTCATTGTACCAAGTTTTCAGCCTGAAGTGGAGATCATGGAGACAATGAGAATTCACATCAACATTCAATTTAGTTCTTTTTCACTAAAATCCAGTTTGGAATGAACCAAAAGAGCTCATCTGAAATTATAAATGACTATGAATACATTAAAGGGATAAAACAAGACAGCTCTTTGGAAAAGAGCAAAGGATAAATTAGTCAAGAATTATACTAAAATATCAATGAAGAGATTTTTAAAATATTATACTTCACATTTTCTTTGCTCTTTTTTTCAGGTTTTGTGATCCTTTAATGTCTTTTCAGCTTTAGATACTCAGGATTAAAATAATTACTTTCTATATAGTTTATTCTGCTTCCTTGGTAGATCTTTCTTCAGAGACTCAGTTTAGTCATTCTCCAAACTTAGCTTTCTATTAAGTGTGGCCTCTGAAATCTAATACTGGTCTAGGAAATCAGAAGCTTATAAGAATTGTGTCAACTTCACATACACATACACTCTTATTTTTTCTTTCTTTTTTTTTAAAAGTCTTTCCTCTGAAAAGAATCCACATCAAGTTTCCAAGAGTGGACAGTAGCTGTTGCCCCACTGATAGAGCACAACTCAAGTCCAGCTCACTCATGACCTTCCTTCTGCATTTCCAAATTCCTCCTTCTCTTTTTCTAGACCTGTACAAGCCATCACTGTCTGCCCCATGTCTTAGACTTCAAACCTTATAGTTGGAAACATTGGATTTTGCTTCCCCTCTTTCCATCTAATCCAATTAGCCACCAAGCCCAATTCCGCTGATGAACTATTTTTCTAAACAATTGTGTTCAAGTCACTCTTCTGAACCAAAAAGATTCAGTGCTCCATATTGTTTATAGAATAAAGATCAAATTCCTCAACCTGGTACTGTAGAATCTCCATGTCTTCATCCCAACCTACCTTTGGCCTTATGTCTAATTTACCCATGTGTTTATTTTATGCTTCTGGGAAACCAAGTTTATAAAGGTTTCCTGATTATATCTGGTTCTAAATCATACAAATTTCTACCATTATTTTACATTAATTTAAAAAGTTATATAGTAACATATGGTGATTTTAGAAACCATAGAAAATACAAATGAGCAAAATTTTTAAAAATCTATAATTCAAACTCAGAGATGATTACTGCCAACATTTTGCTGTATTTTCTTTCAGACTTTTTTCCATATATATATATATATATATATATATATTTTTTTTTTTTTTTTCCTTGCTGCATGCGGACCTCTCACTGTTGTGGCCTCTCTTGTTGCAGAGCGCAGGCTCAGCGGCCATGGCTCACGGGCCCAGCCGCTCCACGGCATGTGGGATCTTCCCGGACCGGGACACGAACCCGTGTCCCCTCCATCGGCAGGTGGACTCTCAACCACTGCGCCACCAGGGAAGCCCTCCATATATATTTTATACATATGTAAATTTATAAAACTGAATTTTATTATACATATACTGTAGCCTAAGTGTTTCAATAATTATATTTCTGAACATAATTACATGTTTATATTTCCATTTCTTGGCTATCAAATGTATGGATGTTTAATTATTTATCTGATCTCTTATTTTGATCACGTAGGTTGTTTTCAATTTTTTTCACAATTAAATTTTTTTTCCTACAAACTTTATTGTAGCAAACATTTTGTACAAATTCTTAGTTAATTTCTTAGGGTTAATTCCTACAAGTGAAATTGGTTCTTGAACATCTTTAATGTTTTCTTATCACTCATTTTCTAACCTGTAATAATTTTGATATTTCTTTTTTGGATCCAATTCAACTTCTTTCCATTTTTATTAATGTTTGAAGATTAAACTCAGAACTGTTATTCTAAGAAAAGATCAGACCACTGTACAGCACAGGGAACGCTGTTTCACTTCGCTATACAGTAGAAACTAACACAACATTGTAAAACAACTATATCCCAGCTCATGAGGACCTATTGTTAGAGTTTCAGGAAATTTGCAGTATAGTTGATACCACTTGGAATAGCTTGAATTCTGCCATGGTGGGAATATTTACACTACAGAAACCAGCAAATGCTACAAATCAAGTCCCCTCCCCCAAGCCAGTTGCTAAACATTTACCAACACATGAATGGATGTATTTAACTCCATACACCAGGGTGGGAAGTGGCAGCGAGTAGAAGTGAGAGGTAGGTATGATAAATGGTCATTGGATGAGCCAAGCAGCAGCATCTACCAAGCTTACCATCTGATGGGGAGAGTTAGATGCAACATATGGAAAAGGTTATTAGTCTTTTTATTTAGAAAGACTAAAGTTAACCTTTAGCTAAGGTTATTCCCTACTGTAAACAAGTATGGATCAAAATTAGATGTGTTCTACTGGGTATGTTAGTTATATTCTTAAATTTCCAATACATTGGTTTTTACTGTACTGTAGTGAGATCAAATTTGATATTTTGAACAGTAAACTGTTTAAAGGTCTTTTAATACCAGTGACTGCAGAAAATCAGAGCTGGGGAGGACCTCTCGAGATCGTCTAGGACAGCGCCTTCATCAACCAAAGGGAACCTGAGGCTCCAAGGGAATGTGCTTTGCCCCAGACCACAAAGCCAGGGAGTGGAGCGGTCCTCCTGGAACCCAGATGTCCTGACAGTCCAGTATTCATTCCAATACCTGAGGGTTTATGACCCACCTTTCTGCTTCCTGCTTCTTCCCTCTTCTCTGTACATGCTCACGCTGGTATCCTTTTTACCAGCTTTGGTACCAGTACATGCTCACGCTGGTATCCCTTTTACCAGCTTTGGTGGTGCTAGGAAGTTTTGCTGCTATCTGCCATCTGTCTCCCAGGAAACCTATTTTAAACTGCTTTGTTTCAGATTTTAGAGAATAGAGCATTGTTTTTTGGTTTTGGTTTTGTTTTTTTTTAATGAGAGAAGCTTAAAGAATTTGATCTCTGCTACAGTACAGTACAAATTGATATTTGAAATTTAAGAATATGCCTAATATACCTAATTGGAACATACTTAATTTCGACCAAAAAAAAAAAAAAAAAAGAAAAGAAAAGATCAGATCAGAGCTAAGGATAAGGTAGAGATGACATTTTGGCTCTTACAGTTCATAACGCTTGTTAACTGCAACCAGAATTACATGTGCTGCTAATACAAAACTTGCTCACAACATGGTTTATGTTTGGTTGGCCCCCATCCTCTCATCTCTGAGTGAATCAGCTCAGTCACTTCCCACAGTGCTGTTGATCTAGTTTAAGCTTTGTTACTGTGATATAAACTTTGTTAATTTAGGTTTGCCTGGCTAGCTGCCAGAGACTGTCTTTCTTCTTAAGGGCAGTTGGTCTGTTATTCAGGTAATCCACCACTGAATGGATGTTCATTTTATTCCCTTCTACTTAATTGAAAAAAGCATTTATTGAGTCCTCTTGTGAAGATGACTCTGCTAGGCTCTGGGACACAGTGACAAATAGGACAGGCTCTCCCAAGATGCTTAAGTTCTAGTAGGAGAGGCTGACATGCAAATACCTAGATTCTTTCTCTGTGTCACGTGCAGCAATAGAAGCACATGCAAGGTAACAGAGATAGTAACTCTTTAGGGAGGGGTCAGGGGAGGCAGCCTAGAACTGGGGACAGCTGAGATGCCTTTTTGAGGATAAACAGGAGTTTCTTTTTTGGTTGTGTAGTGAGATGGGTGGCGAAGAGAGGGAAGAGGGAGAGCAGTATTTTTAAACACAAAGGAGACTGAAACAATATGGTGTACTTAGGAAACAATATGCAGTCTGTATTATCGGGAAAAATGCTGTGGGGAGAGGAAAGAGTGTGTGACAAGGTTTAGAGGAGGCCAGTGGCCAGGTCATGAATGGCTTTGTGCTATCGTGAGCTTGGACTTGACTCTGGAGGCATTGGTGACTTGATGAGATTGTTGTTTTAGAAAGATGTATCAGATAGCAACACAGTGCCTGGATTTCAGATGAGAGGTACTGGAAAACAAGAAGACTAGTTAGGAGATAATAATAATTACCCACGAAAGAAATGAACAGAGTTGGGGACAGGAGAGTGATGATGGTAGAAAAGTACAGATGCCCAGGGTACTGGACCAGGGCAGGGATCTAGAGGGCTTGAATGGGCACAACACTGAGACAGGACTTGAAAAAAAAAAAACAAAAACAGGGCAGGGCAGTTGAATGATTTAGGAGCATCCAGGGGGGACAAAATTGAGAGCCAGTGATTCTAAAAGAGAGATGAGCAGGACAAGGTAGAGTAGAGAGCAGAAGCCACGTGAGATACAACAGACTGGGCTCTGGGAATGCCATGTAATACCCAGAGTGTAAAATCCATGAATTTTGTAAGTAGGACAAACAAAAAAGCATCAACAGGGATATCCATAAATAGACTACAAAGTAAAATTTTCCTCCAACCTGAAAATCTGTAAAATACCAGCAAAAGAGAAGTCCTTGCAAAAAAATGCCGAATTGATTCCATGGTAATCTTGATCTGGATGTGGAAATCTCATTTAGAATAAAATTCCCTGGGCAACTCTAATAGGCACTGAACACTTCCCCTATTTTACTGGCTTCTTTATATCTCTGGTAGGGAGAAATTTTGTATACTTGCTTATAACCTTTACTGGATAAAGAGGCAAAAATATGTCATTTATAGATGCTGAAAACCATCCATCTAAGTGCTAACATTTGCCAGTTACCCTCTACTTTTCCATGGGTATCATTCACTTCCTTTGGTTTGGACTGTGTTCTAGTTATGTAACTCTGTGTAAACAAACCAGTTCAAAAGTTAGTGGCTTAAAACAACAATATTTTGCTTATGAACCTGTAACTTAGCAAGGTCTTGGCTGGGGCAGCTTGACTCTGATCCATTTGATGTAAGCTTTGGCAGAGGCATGGAAAGCTCCCCACTGGCATATCTGGTGCAAGACTCAAACAGATGGGGTATGGAACAACTGGAGCTCCATGGCCATCTCTCACTGTTTCTATGTGATCTCTCTAGTACGGTGGCTTCAAGGTAGCCAGACATCCTTTGTATGTTGGTAGAGGGCTCCCAAGGCATGGAGAGAGGAAGAGAGAGAGAGAGAGAGTGTGAGAGCAAGAGCCAGGAGGGAGCCATAATGCCTTTTCTCACCTACCTTAGAAGACAGCAAGTATCTCTTTTGCTATATCAAAGTTATTAAAAATGAGTCACTAATGCCAGCCCATATACAGGGGAAGGGAATTAGATTCCACTTTCGGTAGGAGTGACAAATAATTTGTTTTAAACCAAAGCAGTCTAACTGAGGGATAGTTTGCAGGAAAGGAGAGCAGACCTACCATTGTAGCCATAGTTTGGTTGTAGACCCTTTATTTTAGAGACTCATACCAGAGACCTTTTTGATTCCTCCCAAACCCTGTTTGGGTTCCACCTGACCTAACCTTCCCAACTTCAGGCTTCCATAACTTCTGATGGCCCCAAAACAACATGGTATAGTGGGAAGAGCAGGTATTCAGAGTCAGAAAGGCCTGATTAGTACTCTACTGGTCTCAGGTGAGCTACTGACTTACTATGGTTGCCCTGTGACTCAGACAAGCTTCTCACGGGGGCGGGGTGGGGGCGGTTTGGTCAGACCACAGTTAATAAGCTTTTTCCTTTAGTTAGAAACAACCATAGGATTTATGTATGGAGCAATTAGCAAGTTTTCCTGAGCTCTTCTTACATGAAAAATGTTTGCTGGGCTCTGTGGAGGCACCAAAGACTGGCCCAGGAGCAGTAGGGCCTGGTTCTAATCAACAAGTGGGAGCAGGCTGTGCAGACAGAAACCAACAGCATTATTGTACTTAGACCTGGGGCAAGTGAAGCTCCCTGTGCCATCCACTGCTCCTCTCCCCTGGCCCCCATAGACTGCAGGGCTCCTATGCTTTGAAATACCTTCCTCAAATTTTTCTAAGTGCCTCTCCAGTGTTCGTTCCAGCTAGGGCCCTTAGTGCCATCTGAGCAAAGGTGCTCTGACTCTGTACCAGGTCCAGCATAGGCCCTGGTCTCCCTTTCTCTCCTTCAGGGTGCTCTCTGACTCTACACCTCTGTGTGTAGGGTTGACCAGATGTCCAGGAGCTTCAGGACTCATGACTGTAGGGTTGTTCCAGGACTCTGTGGCAGGGTCCAGGTTCTAGAAAAGCATGCTGGCAAGCAGATAGCTTCTCTTGGCTAGCAGAACATTTCTCTTGTAGGTGACTTATCAGAATGGTGCTGACATGCTGATTCTGAGGCCTGAGAATGTGAATTTCTAACAAGTTTCCAGATGATGTGGTTGATGCTTCTGGTCATAAACCACTGCACTAGCAAGAAACTGTGCCTTTTGAGTGAACTGTGTTCTATTCTTTTTAATCCTTTGAGAACTTTTGTTCTTACATCCTGTGGTATTGGTAAAATGCCTAGCTCAAGAGTAATACAGGTCTAAATTTCCTCATCCCAATACTAAATACACACAGTGAAACTGACTCAGGCATTGCCCCGTGAAACGACCTCTGTAAATGCCTTGCCCGGCTGACCTGCACTGTTGGTCACTGCTCGATCAGAGCAATGAGTTTCTCATCTGTGTGGCTCATACAAACATGATACATGATAGGCCAAGTACTTGGCTTGAGGACCAGAAGGGTGACTCTGCAGCTCTAGGACTATCTGATTCTTACTGTGGTTAAATGCCATGGGGGTTGGTATGAGTGTGCCTTCTTTTACATATTTTCTCAAATTTTTGGTGAAAATAGCGTTTTAAAAAATCGAATCAATGTTTGCTGGAGGAAGTAGCTCTTCAAAGGAAAATGATAATGGATATTTGAAAGGCAGCATTGCTTTGGGAGTTTGGATTGTAAAGAAGGGGCTGAGTTTGTGGCCAGGGTTTCTGAAGTAAAAGAGACTGAAGTCACCCAAAGGGGACCAGCAGGCCAAATGATCCCTGAAGGGTTTTGGGACTTTGCAAAGACATCTCTAGTCCCTATGACTGAAAACAGCAGGGGATCTTCATCAGTCAACATTTACTAAATAACAGGTGACGACCGGGTCCACCCCAAGATGTGGGTTCAGATGATGTGGAGGCCTTCTGGGGCTCAAGTACAGTTGCCGCACATATAAGCCACTAAGGAGCATTGCTGAGCAGGGAGGGAACTGAGAGGTGTCAACCAGGTGGTGATGCAGAAACCAGGAGAGGGAGGTGTGTGTGTGGAAAAGTGGAATACAGTAAGGATTCCCATAAGTTATCTTCGTTGACATTCTATTTACTTAAGGAGGGATTATTATTCTTCTTTTCTAGGACTCAGGGGTTTGCTCGAGATCCTACAGCTAAAGTATCGCAGTCAGGATTTCAATCATCTACACATACATCGTGTATGTAGAAACGGATCTCTAGAATAGGTGATCTGTGTCAAATCATCACTCAACCATCTACTGGCTAGTTAGCTCTTATAGAAAATAGGGTTGTTTACATAAACCAGGCTTATCAAGAGGAAGAGAGAGACAAGAGATGTAAAGTGCCTAGCCTGGTGTTGGACACAAAGTAGATGCTAGAAAGCTTGGCTTCCTTTCCTTCCCTTCTCTTCTCTGCCGAGGAGCCTAAGGACAGGGCTTCACTCTGATTCACCAAGAGGCACAAAACACAGGTTTTCTCTCAAGCAATTTACTTAACCTTTTCAGGCCTCAATTGCCTCATTTACAAAATGGAGATAATAATGCTTCCTACTTTATGGAGTTGTTGGGGCGTTTAAATGGGAAAATGCTTGTCAAGGTCTTAGCATAATGCACAGCATGTGATTAGTACTCAATAAATGTTAACTGTACATAATAATAATACAAATGCAAAGATTTAAGAACCTAGGGTCGTCGGAGCCAGAGGAACAGTGAGCCCTATACCTGTAGATTTGTACCCTGTGCCTGGCATGCCCTTCAATGCCGAGTTAGGGCAGGCCCAGGCCCAGGAGAAGGCCTAGAGGCCCCAGGAGGAATTCGGGACTCTTCTGAGTCATCCTATTTTATTTACTGTGCATGCTATGCAGCTCTTGCCAAGGAGATGGCAGGATTTTCTTTCAAATAAAACTGAATTTTGCACAGTTCTAAGAAAGGATTTTTTCCCCCTCTGTTGCTAAACTAAGCTTCCTAAGGGCTTCTTGCTGGAATGAAGAGAATGGAATGCTTGACTTTTCGATAACAGCCTCTAGTTTAATAATTAGACATTCCAGGAATAACTGCTTTGGCAGAAGTCAGCTACCTTTTATTTTGACAGTGAAAGTGTCTTCTATTTTCTCCCTTCTTCCTATCCCATCATAATAATGGAATAAGCTATTTGGAAGCCTGGTGTTTTTGTAACACATTTCATTGTTTAAGGACATCATGTGCGCTAAGATTTTCCCCAAAGGTCACAACTAGAAATATTTTATGGTGGAGAGATCATGCAAAAGGCCAACTTCCTGTGTATCCCAGCCAGTAGTATCAACCTGAGAAGTTTTCAACTTAAAGCTATATTATAACTCCTCAAAATTTCATTCTATCTTTGCAATAGGGGGCTGGCGCTGTGGAGTTTAAAGACTGGGAAGCTTTGGGGTAGAGAGACCAAAGCATGGATTCCAGCCCAGCCATTAACTTGTCCCTGGCAAGTTATTGAAAATCTGTAACCCTCAGTGTCCTCATCTGGAAAATGCTGGTGATAAACCAATGTTGCAGGATGGTTTGAAGGACGAAGAAATGTATATAAAGCCCACAGTGTGGCTTGTGGTTAGCACTCACTCAGTACATTTCAATAAATACTGGATCTTTTCACTCACCTCCTCCACTGCTTTATAATTAGGTAATCATAGGCAAGTCTCTTAGGCCCCCCTGGTATCAGTTTACTCATCTGTAAAGTTAAGGGGCTTGGCCAGGGACCAGAAAAGTCTATGATTTATAATTCTTGATGATG
The DNA here is from genome assembly GCF_949752795.1 of Hyperoodon ampullatus. NCBI lineage: Eukaryota > Metazoa > Chordata > Mammalia > Artiodactyla > Ziphiidae > Hyperoodon > Hyperoodon ampullatus. Next base: position 71,916,051 of record NC_136918.1, on the reverse strand, counting down.
TTATCATTCACTCACAAGCTGCTCCAACACTGAACTGAATCAGCTCCAAGGTGAAAGGTGGAATGACCACAGGGGGCTGGATGGCCTGTGTGGCCAAGGTGGACCCTGGAAGACTTGGGTTTACAATTCAATGGGAAGAGATCCTCTCTCCCCGCATGTCCACATACCAAATCCTGTGGAAGGGCTCTGATTGGATTTTGTTCATTATAGCTTGTAAATGACATACCACAGTGCTCAAAATACAAAGGCCTGGATGATGTGGCCAGCAATATGATGTAGGCCTTGTGATTTATAGTCCAATGATATCTACATGGAATAGAGGAGTTGCCATTTACCAACAAAAAAAGACATGCCAGGCAAAAACTAACAATCACAACCCAAGAGATACCCATGGCAGGAGCCCCAGCAAGCAGAACTAAATCCTTGTATTGATCTCAGCCTCCTGTCCACTCAGCCCTGACCCTTCAGAGACCACAGAGAAACAGCAGTGAACCAATGAGCCTGGCCTGCAAGAACCTGACCTTTTTTTTTTTTTTTTTTTTCTATCAGCAGCTTCTTCTTTTCAGTGTCTTGTTCACAGATCTTACATATCATTAGCCATCATATGTCTTTCCAGTGCCAATTTCCTCAACCCCCCCATTGGGCTTCCATCCCACCTGCCTGAAAAAACCCAGCTTTGGGTCAACCAAACCATCCCATTTCTCCATGCTTACACCTCGACTGCTGAGTACTCCAGGGACAACCACAGGCCAGCACTCACAAGTGTCACTGAAATTCATGGCCTCCCGCCTCAGGCAGGCCCCATCCCTAGGCAGCTCCTCATCCATCTTCCACAGTGGCCATTTCAAACATTCTCCACTTGCTGGTTATTTGCTGTTTCTCCTGTGGATCAATTCTCCCCCATGTCTTTTCTGTGCCCTGACTGTCTGAACTCTACAGATGACATCATCTGGTTTCTTGCCCTCTAGCTTCCTGTTGGGTTTGATCAAGGGAGGCGCCCACCAATGAATCAGAGGCCAAGAGGACAGAGAGGTTGGGTTTTCTATTTCCCTGCTTCCTCCCTGTCTCCCCATGGGCCTGGCAAGGGCCAGGTCCCTCTGACTAATGTCTGTGTTGAGCAATTCCCCTTTCGTGGCTCCAGCACTCAAGGGCCCCTTCCCTCTTCCTGCCCACTGTTGCTAGTTCCTGGTACCTCAGCCTCCCTTATTTGTTCCCTTAACCCAGTCCACATCTGTTTGACTCATCCCCTTGTTAATAATCTTTAGTTAAACTCTTTGGAGTGTGCCATCTGTTTCCTCCTGCAAAGTACCTGAGCATATCCTCTCCTCAAACACATGGCCTCGCCAATGACTCCTTCATCCCCATAAGGGAAGTGACCCCTTCATTATTACATCACAGAGAGGACAGAGACCACCAGAAGGCAACCTCCTCAACTTCCTTCCATTAACTCTAAACCCTCCTGCATCTGTATCCACCCTCTTCCCACCATTTCTCCTGTGGTACTAACAGATTGTCCAGCCCCTGCCTGAAACCAATATATCTACCTGTGCTCTGGACTCTCTGACCCCATCTACTGGGGACCTTGTTCTGTCTGTCGTCTTTTCTTTCTAGGATCTTCAGCCTGTCCCTCATACTGGATTCTCCCTTCCTGATAGCAATCAAACTTGCTCGAGACTGTCCCATCTTTAAAACTCCCCCTCAACACCTACTTCTCCTTAGCTACCATCATATTCTCTCCCCCACATCACTGCAATCTTCTGAAAAAGATTGTCAGCAATCTCCATGTCCTCATCTCCTGTTTTCTGGGATGACACATGGCCTCTCTAGCCCCAGATGGGCAGCATATCTGTTTAGAGGATCACACCATCCTTTACTGATACATTTATAAAACACTCTAGGTGTTAAAATGTAAATAATGTAACAATAAATGATAAGATGTTATCATAATAATGTCTACAGTTTTATTGAGCACTATACTTTCTACTCATTATCTATAATTCTCATAGAAATTGTAATCTGTACTTCCTGCTTGTGCCAATGGGGACACTAGGACTCAGAGAAGTTAATCAAACTTCCCAGGTCACACAGCTCATTCGCAGCAGAGCCTGGGTTGCCAACCTCTGTCTGATGTGAAATCTCATTAAACTACTGCTTCTCCAGATTTAAGTGATCTCTCAGACTCTCTTTTCATTACACAACCACTTCCTTAAATACATGTCTTGTTTTACTTTTGCCAGTCACGTTCTCATTCATAACGTTTGTGGATTTTATTAATGAGACTCCTCTTAACTTGAGGAAATGTGATCATCACATTGGAAAATATCAGTGAGAGGTTTCTTCAAAATATTTTAGTGAGTTTAATCTTAAACAAAATGGTATTCCTGAGGATCAAGAATGGGTGGGAAATGGAGTCACTTTTTCTACCAGGTAGTGAGGCAGTATCAGCCTACAAAAGGTGGGAACAATACATCAGAAATGTGGGCCATTACTTGCTTTTCCACTGTGGGGCTGAAGAAATATTTGAGTTCATACTGAACTGCATGCTAAGAGCCCAGGTTTGTTATTTTTATTGTAAGTGATTGAATTGGGGTCAGCCCTTAGGACTGGGACCTAAATAGGAACTTGATCAAAATTATCACCGCATCAATACTCCAACAAGAGAGGAGTGGATTTAGATATTGGACCCCAAAATAGTTTTTATGAACTGGAAGTGCTTTCTAAGTCTATTAACAAGTGGTCTTTCAAGTTTTAAAGGAATAAGTTTGAGTGAATTATAGCATTAAAGGGCAAAGCTTGGGACAGGATTGTTGTTGGTCTGACATCCCATACGTTTCCTGTAATATCACAAAATATCATCGATCCTGGTTGTAGCCTAGGAATAGGGCCTGCCTCAGGTTCGAGGCCATGAATTTAAGTGGCACTTATCATCAGAACTTGTCTACCTTAAAAAATAAGAAAATAATTACCTTCCATTTTACACACTCTCTACTTTTCCTTTTTGGGACCCCTCTTCTCCTTCAAAGGGGAGAAGATGGAGAAAATGTAGATGATTTCTAAGTCTCTAGATTCTGTAAGAGGCTATAAAGCCTCATAGAAGAGAGTCATTTTTTCCTGTTAAGCATTTTTTAATTTAATTATAGTTGATTTATAATGTTGTGTTAGTTTTTGGTGTATCACAAAGTGATTCTGTTTTGTGTGTGTGTGTAAACACATATATTCTTTTTCATATTTTATTCCATTATGGTTTATTACAAGATATTGAATGTAGTTCCCTGTGCTATACAGTAGGACCTTATTGTTTGTCTGTTTTATGGACAGTAGTGTGTATCTGCTAATCCCAAACTCCTAATTTATCCCTCCCCATCTCTTTCCCCTTTGGTAACCATAAATTTTTTTCTATGTCTGTGAGTCTGTTTCTGTTTTGTAAATAAGTTCATTTGTTTCATACTTTAGATTCCACATACAAGTGATATCATATGGCATTTGTCTTTCTCCTTCTGACTTACCTCACTTAGTATGCTAATCTCTAGGTCCATCCATGTTGCTGCAGATGACATTATTTCATTCTTTTTTATGGTTGAGTAATATTCCATTATATATATGTACCACATCTTCTTTAGCCATTCATCTGTTGATGGACATTTAGGTTGCTTCCATGTCTTGGCTATTGTAAGTCGTGCTGCTATGAACACTGGGGTGCATGTATCTTTTCGAATTAGAGTTTTCTTCAGATATATGCCCAGAAGTGGGATTGCAGGATCATACTGTAACTCTATTTTTACTTTTTTAGGAACCTCCATACTGTTTTCCCAAGTGGTTGTACCAATTTACATTCCTACCAACAGTGTAGGAGGGTTCCCTTTTCTCCATACCAAGAGTGTTTTTTTCTGATGTTTCCTTAAAGCAGTGATTGCAGAGATAGCATAGCTTTCAGCACACATAGCACTGATGGCTTCAGGGTGTTTTCTTTGTTTACCAAACACTTAAATATTTTCAGAGAGGGTTGCTCCATGCTTTATAAATAGCAATGTTCTAAAATCTATCAAGAGGAACTGCATTTTCTTTCAACAATGATATTCTAAAAGAAATGTGTAGCCTATTAAAGCAGCAAAAATGCTGTAGGAATACAAAGTGACTCACTACACAGTGTTAAGCATTTAAAAGATAATAAAGATGACCAATAGCAATTCATGGTTAGCAAATTAACAGGAAAGAAGAAACCAACCTTATAACAAGCAGGTAAAGAAAAAAATCCAAGGCTTTAGTGGAGCAAAGAACCCATGTGCTGTTTATTAATATCATAAACTGAGAGTGACAGGAACTGACCTCTTAAGAAATATTCAGTGCATAGAGAGTTTGCTCCTGGATAGAATCCAGATTATTGGTGGTGTAAAGGACTCTTCTCCATGTCTCTGGGTGCTAGTCCTTAAACTGGCAATTTGGGAAGAAGTATGGTCTATGAAACATGGTATCTGGCTTTGAGTCCCTGAAAGCTGGTTAAAGTCAAGCAAGGCACACAGCCTCTCTGGACCTGCATTTCCTCATCTAAAAATGGAGAATGAAATGTGAACACATGTGAAAGTGATTCAAATCTCTAACCACATGGGTATTAGCCATTGTGATAAATATTGTTGTTATTCTGACTGAAAGTAGTGACCCTCATTTGGAAAAGGCTCTGGTTCAAACTTCTTCCTGCTGAGACTTGAAGGTTAGTATCCTCATGCTCTTCCCTCTAAACTCTACCCATCATAGCCTATATATGCAATCCCGCGTGTGGCAGATATATGTGTGATTCACTTACCTGGGAATGGCCTGACGGGTTCCACTAAGTTCCACCAAGTTCAGATGACGCAGGGGGACATTGAAACTATAAAAATATCAACAGTCTTAGGACGAGGGTTGAAAGAGTTTTAAATTTTACACAGACATGGCAGTCAGGAATACAGAAATATCAATATTCCTCAGGGTCTAGCTTACAAAACCTTCATTTCCATTGAGAACTGAACAAAAATTCTGCCAATTCAAGATCAACAGTCACTTTTGAATGTTAAATTCAGTCAGTTTCAGATTGTCTCCTTGCCTCCTTTCTTTTTTGGGTGATCTAAGTTTCTAGGCGGACTTGTATATTGTCTTGACCATAGGAAGACTGTCTGGTCTCAGTGCAATCCTCAACCCTGACAGGCCTGTACTTCAGGGCTGCTTGTCCCCCTGGGGTAAGAGTTCCTTCCCTCACATCCGGCCACTTTGCAATTCCTTTATCTTGACCCAGCTTTCATCACTGCTGGCTTCCCTCAGTCATTTCTGGATGCCTTTTGATGGGAAGGACCACTGCTACAGAAACAGTGGATGCTGTTCCATATGATGCTGAGGGTTAGGGTGGACACTGCCAGGTTTCGCCTGTTGTTTCTATGTAATTGTTATTAAAAGCACTCTCTTCACTCTCAAACCTGTCCCAGTTTCACAGTACATTCTACAGTCACCTTGGTATGTGGGACCCAGGGAGCCCTGCCCCCTCAGGCCCACATGGCCAAATGCCTCCCTCAGCCATGCTTTCCTCCCACTCAGATGCCTTCTTTGATACAGAGTAGTAGACAGCTCCCAGTGGCATCTCAGTCCTAATAACTCCACTCCTATTCTCTCATCCTGCCTCAAGTTTCTTTTTGTCCTGAGAGAAAGGAGAGGAGGAAAATAATTCTTATGTAATCAAATATCCTTCCCCACATCATGAACTTATGCTCTACGCTTTCACTCTTACTATTTAAATACAAGTTTCTAGAAATAAAGCAAAACAAAACCTTTCTTTTTCAGGTTCCTGGCCTTGTCATTGGCCTTCAAGAACCATGTTGGTGATGAAAGAGAAAGGTACAGTGGATAGGCCGCTGAAGGTGTGTGTGAAAGGAGGTACAGAGGAGAGAGACTAAGAGTAGGTGAAAGGGGGCAGGACATACATCAGAGAGAGCAAAATAGTCCAAGACAACAGTAAAGAAGTTGTCACAAAAGCATGTGTGAACAAGGTACCCTAATTAGTTCAGACAATAGGGATGAAATGAACAGTGAAGGAAATGCTCCTTTCAGGCTATAGGAGTCAGAGGAGGCCTATGACAGCCTGGGATTTCAATGAGGAAATAAGAAAGTGGGTAGGTAGAAAGCATTACTAATGGGAAGAAAGGGGAAGCGGTGATAAAAATGAAGTGGCAGGAAACAGTAGGTACTTTAGGGGACCAGTCAGGAAACCAGGAGTAAAGCAGTCGAATTAGAACACATTCTTTGTGGAGAGAGGCAGCTGGATATGAAACTGAAAACCTAGACTGGAGACAGATAATGATTCACCTTTAAAATCAGTTTGATAGAGAGTTCCCTGGTGGTCCAGTAGTTAGGACTCCGGGCTCTCACTGCTGAGGACCTAGGTTCAATCCCTGGTTGGAGAACTAAGATCCCACATCCACAAGCTGCAAGCCATGGCCAAAAAAATAAATAAGTAAATAAAATCAGTTTGATGAATTTCAACATTATCCTCTGGTATAAGGGAAACATTGAAGGATTTGGGGCAAGATAGAGATATAATTTAAACATGTTTCTCTTCCCCCACTTCCATTTGTTTGTTTGTTTTTAAGAGAAATTTATCTGTCAGTTATGTAGACTGGGTAAAACTTTGAAATGATTAGTGAGAGAAAGACCAGATAACGATTTAAAATCAGCTATTATAACTCTGCTCAGTGAGGTAAAGGAAAATATGCTTGCAGTGAATGAAAAGATAAGAAATCTCATCTGAGTAATAAAACTATAGAAAACAACCAAATGAAAATTCTAGAACTGAATAATACACAATCTGAAATTAAAAAGCTACTGGATACACTTAACATCAGAATATAGACAAAATGAGCTTGAAGAGAGATCAATAAAATTATCCAATCTAAAGAAGAGAAAAATAAGAATGAAAAACAATGAACAGAGCCTCACAAATATGAGGAACTGTATCAAAAGATCTAATATAAGTATTATTGGAGTCCCAGAGGAGAAGAGACTATAAAAATAATGGCCAAAGTTTCTCCATATTTGGTGAAAGGCAAAAATTTACAGATTCAAGAAGCTCAGCAAATCCCAAGCAGTATAAATACAAAGAAAACCTGAGCACATCAGGGCCAAACTGTTCAGAACCAAAGATAGATAGAAAATATTGAAAACATCCAGCAAGAACTCAACCAACTGCAAACGAGGAAAAATAACTTGACATCACTGATTTCTCATCAGAAAATGTGGAGCTCAGAAGACAAGATGAAAAAACATCTTGAAAGTTATGGAAGAAGAAGAACCCAGAGAAAATACCCTTAAAGAATGAAGGTAAAATAGAGTTAGTTTTAGATAAAAGAGAATTTGTTGCTAATAGATCTATAAGAAATATTGAATGAAGTTCTTCAGACTGTAGGAAATGATAATGGATGGAAACATGGATCCTCAGAGCATCAAAAATGGTGAATATGTGAGTAAATACAAAGCAACCCTCTAATTACACACACCCCCACCCAGCAAACTTGAGGCTCCTGCATCTTCCCAGTCTCAGCAAATGGCTCAGGTCAAAATCCTTTGGGCCATTCTTGACTCCTCTCATTCTTTTATTCTGCTTTCCTGGTAGCAGTCCACCAGGAAATTCTGTCCTTTTCACCTCCAAAATATGCATGCAGTCTGAACAGTTTTTTTTTTAACCTCCATTGTTTACCCCCTGGTCGTCTCTCCTAGATTATTGCAGCAGTCTCCAAACTGCCCTCTCTTCTGCTTCCCTTGAACCCCTACAGTCTGTTCTAGCAGAGTAGCCAGAGAGGTGCTTTTAATAAATAAACCTGAGCATATCACTCCTTTCTCACTGCCTTCTAAAACTCCCTATTTCAGGGTTTTCTGGGGATAGATATTAATACATAATTTAAAAATGATACAACATTGTGATTTTTATATGTTTATCTGAGAAGACATTTAAAGAATGAACAATTTTACTATAGTAAAAAGTCTTTAATTTCCATTTATTTATCTATATGAACAAGGTCTCCCAGAACATATATCTTTAAAAGTAGAAAAAAAAAAAAGGGAATAGACTTGATACTGAATCTTGTCTCATTCTACCGATAAATACTATTACTCTATGGATACATGACCTAATTCAGAAAAAAAAAAAAATCCCAACCATATCCATGTCATTAAAAGATACATTTTCAACAAAATTTTATTTTTTATGTTAAGCAGTAACTTATCAAAATTTAGAAAATCTAGTTTTGACCAATTATGTCCAATAATAATTGTCACAATAACTCAACCCCTAAGATATTTTATAATACTTAGAATCTTATGGACACAGAATATAAAAATTTAACATTTTAATTTATGTCCATATATTTGTTGCAGGGAATTATTTGATAGGGACATCTGTAAAATATTTTCCCACATACAAGTATTTTATATCAGAATAAAATTCTAGGTGAGGGGTAAACAAACCTAAGGAGAAACACGCCAAGATACATAGTAATCAAATTGACAAAAATAAAAGACAAAGGAAAATTATTAAAAGCAACAAGGGAAAAATGACAAATAACATACAAGGGAATTTCCATAAGGTTAACAGCTTACTTCTTAGCAGAAACTCTACAAGCCAGAAAGGAGTGGCATGATATATTTAAAGTGATGAAAGGGAAGAACCTACAACCAAGATTACTCTACCTGGCAAGGGTCTCATTCAGATTTGACAGAGAAATCAAAAGCTTTACAGACAAGCAAAAGCTAAGAGAATTCAGCACTACCAAACCAGCTCTACAACAAATGCTAAAGGAACTTCTCTAAGTGGGAAACATAACAGAAGAAAAGGACCTACAAAAACAAACCCCAAACAATTAAGAAAATGGTAATAGGAACATACATATTGATAATTACCTTAAATTTGAATGGATTAAATGCTCCAACCAAAAGACACAGTCTTGCCGAATGGATACAAAAACAAGACCCATATTTATGCTGTCTACCAGAGACCCACTTCAGACCTAGGGACACATACAGACTGAAAGTGGGGGGATGGAAAAGATATTCTATGGAAATGGAAAACAAAAGAAAGCTGGAGTAGCAATACTAGTATCAGATAAAATAGACATTAAAACAAAGAATGTTACAAGAGACAAGGAAGGTCACTACATAATGATCAAGGGATCAATCCAAGAAGAAGATATAACAATTATAAATATACATGCACCCAACATAGGAGCACCTCAATACATAAGGGAACTGCTAACAGCTATAAAAGAGGAAATGGACAGTAACACAATAATAGTGGGGGACTTTAACACCTCACTTACGCTAATGGACAGATAATCCAAACAGAAAATTAATGAGGAAACACAAGCTTTAAATGACACAACAGACCAGATAGATTTAATTGTTATTTATAGGACATTACATCCAAAAACAGCAGATTACACTTTCTTCTCAAGTGCACATGGAACATTCCCCAGGATAGATTACATCTTGGGTCACAAATCAAGTCTCAGTAAATTTAAGAAAATAGAACTCATATCAAGCATCATTTCTGACTGCAACGCTATGAGATTAGAAATAAATTACAGGGGAAAAAACGTAAAAAACACAAACACATGGACGCTAAACAATACGCTGGTAAATAACCAAGAGATCACTGAAGAAATCAAAGAGGAAATCAGAAAATACCTAGAGACAAATGACAATGAAAACATGATGATCCAAAACCTATAGGATGCAGCAAAAGCAGTTCTAAGAGGGAAGATTATAGCAATACAATCCTACCTCAAGAAATAAGAAAAGTCTCAAATAGACAATCTAACCTTACACCTAAAGGAACTAGAGAAAGAAGAAAAAAGAAAACCCAAATTTAGTAGAAGGAAAGAAATAATAAAGATCAGAGCAGAAATAAATGAAATAGACACAAAGAAAACAATAGCAAAGATCAATAAAACTAAAAACTGGTTCTTTGAGAAGTAAACAAAATTGATAAACTTTTAGCCAGACTCATCAAGAAAAAGAGGGAGAGGACTCAAATCAATAAAATTAGAAATGAAAAAGGAGACGTTACAATGGACAACGCAGAAATACAAATTATCATAAGAGACTACTACAAGCAACTTTATGCCAATAAAACGGACAACCAGGAAGAAATGGACAAATTCTTAGAAAGGTATAACCTTCCAAGACTGAAGCAGGCAGAAACAGAAAATATGAACAGACCAATCACAAGTAACAAAATTGAAACTGTGATTAAAAATCTTCCAACAAACAAAAGTCCATGTCCAGATGGCTTCATAGGTGAATTCTATCAAACATTTACAGAAGAGGTAACACCCATCCTTCTCAAAATCTTCCAAAAAATTGCAGAGGAAGGAACACTCCCAAACTCATTCTACGAGGCCAAGATCACCCTGATACCAAAACCAGACAAAGATACTACAAAAAAAAAAAAAGTACAGACCAATATAACTGATGAATATAAAAGCAGAAACCCTCAACAAAATACTAGCAAACAGAATCCAACAACACATTAAAAGGATCATACACCATGATCAAGTGGGATTTATCCCAGGGATGCAAGGATTCTTCAATATATACAAATCAATCAATGTGATACACCATATTAACAGATTGAAGAATAAAAACCATATGATCATCTCAATAGATGCAGAAAAAGCTTTTGACAAAATTCAACACCCATTTATAATAAAAATTCTCCAGAAAGTAGGCATAGAGGGAACTTACCTGAACATAATAAAGGCTATATACAACAAACCCACAGCAAACATCATTCTCAATGGTGAAAAACTGAAAGCATTTCCTCTAAGATCAGGAACAAGACAAGGATGTCCACTCTCACCACTATTATTCAACATAGTTTTGAAGTTCTAGTCATGGCAATCAGAGAAGAAGAAGAAATAAAAGGAATACAAATTGGAAAAGAAGAAGTAAAACTGTCACTGTTTGCAGATGACATGATATTTAGGATTTTCTAAATCCTAAATCTTTAGGATTTTAAAAATCCTAAAGATGCCACCAGAAAACTACTAGAGGTAATCAATGAATCTGGTAAAGTTGCAGGATACAAAATTAATGCACAGAACTCTCTTGCATTCCTATACACTAACAATGAAAGATCAGAAAGAGAAATTAAGGAAACAATCCCATTAACCATTTCAACAAAAAGAATAAAATACCTAGGAATAAACTTATCTGAGGAGGTAAAAGACCTGTACTCAGAAAACTATAAGACACTGATGAAAGAAATCAAAGATGACACAAACAGATGGAGAGATATACCATGTACTTGGATTGGAAGAATCAACATTGTGAAAATGACTATACTACCCAAAGCAATCTACAGATTCAATGCAATCCCTATTAAATTACCAGTGGCATTTTTTATAGAACTAGAACAAAAAATCTTAAAATTTGTATGGAGACACAAAAGATCCCAAATAGCCAAAGCAATCTTGAAGGAAGAAAACGGAGCTGGAGGAATCAGACTCCCTGACTTCAGACTATACTACAAATCTACAGTAATCAAGACTATATGGTACTGGCACAAAAACAGAAATATAGATCAATGGAACAGGATAGAAAGCCCAGAGATAAACCCACACACCTATGGTCAACTAATCTATGACAAAGGAGGCAAGAATATACAATGAAGAAAAGACAGTCTCCTCAATAAGTGGTGCTGGGAAAATTGGACAGCTACATGTAAAAGAATGAAATTAGAACACTCCCTAACACCATACACAAAAATAAACTCAAAATGGATTAAAGACATAAATGTAAGACCAGACACTATAAAACTCTTAGAGGAAAACTTAGGAAGACACTCTTTGACATAAATCACAGCGTGATCTTTTTTGACCCACCTCCTAGAGTAATGGAAATAAAAACAAAAATAAACAAATGGGACCTAATGAGACTTAAAGCTTTTGCACAGCAAAGGAAACTATAAACAAGCCAAAACGACAACCCTCAGAATGGGAGAAAATATTTGCAAATGAATCAATGGACAAAGGATTAATCTCCAAAATATACAAACAGCTCATGCAGCTCAATATTAAGAAAACAAACAATGCAATCCAAAAATGGGCAGAAGACCTTAATAGACATTTCTCCAAAGAAGATATACAGATTGCCAAGAAACACATGAAAGGATGCTCAACATCACTAATCATTAGAGAAATGCAAATCAAAACTACAATGAGGTATCACCTCACACATGTTAGAATGGGCATCATCAGAAAATCTACAAACAACAAATGCTGGAGAGGGTGTGGAGAAAAGGGAACCTTCTTGCACTGTTGGTGGGAATGTAAATTGGTACAGCCACTCTGGAGAACAGTATGGAGGTTCCTTTAAAAACTAAAAATAGAGTTACCATATAACCCAGCAATCCCACTACTGGGTATATACCTAGAGAAAACCATAATTCAGAAAGACACATGCACCCCAATGTTCATTGCAACACTCTTTACAATAGCCAGGTCATGGAAGCAACCTTAATGCCCATTGACAGACGAATGGATAAAGACGATGTGGTACATATATACAATGGAATATTACTCAAGCATAAAAAGGAACAAAATTGAGTCATTTGTAGAGACGTGGATGGACCTAGAGACTGTCATACAGAGTGAAGTAAGTCAGAAAGAGAAAAACAAGTATCGTATATTAACACATATATGTGGAATATAGAAAAATGGTATAGATGAACCGGTTTGCAGGGCAGAAATTGAGACACAGATGTAGAGGACAAACATACTGGACACCAAGGGGGGGAATCTGGGGGTGATGGTGGTGGTGGGATGAATTGGGAGATTGGGATTGACATATATACCCTAATGTGTATAAAATAGATAACTAATAAGAGCCTGTGTATAAAAAAATTAAATTAAATTAAAAAAAAAGAGACTGAGGGCTTCCCTGGTGGCACAGTGGTTGAGAGTCCGCCTGCTGATGCAGGGGACACGGGTTCGTGCCCCGGTCCGGGAAGATCGCACATGCTGCGGAGCGGCTAGGCCCGAGAGCCATGGCTGCTGGGCCTGTGTGTCCGGAGCCTGTGCTCCGCAACGGGAGAGGCCACAACAGTGAGAGGCCTGCGTACCACGAAAAAAAAAAAAAAGAGAGACTGAGGCAGTAAAAAAAAAAAAAAAAAAAAATTCTGGGTGAGGAAGAGACTGGGAAAACAAGTTCAGAAAGGAAAAGGAAGAATGTAAAATTTCCAACTGCTAAAGAAGAGCATGTTCATGGATTTTTAATATGGATGATAGATATCAAATAGTTCTAGGATTTAAATTCCATGGGATACATTTAAGATAGTGATGTAACAATATCATTTTAAAAATAGCAATACTTATAATATGCTGGATGTGGCATCCTTTGTGGCTATTTAAGTTTATGATGACAAATGTTGCATATTTAAAAATGTTTAAGTTGATGCTTAGTTTTTCAAATATTTAAAAGGGAAACATAAACAGAAAGTTTGAATTCTAGTGCTGCAGTAGAATCTACCCTGGAGAATAAATACTTATTAAATGTTAATATATGCTAGACATTGTTCTAAGTATTTTATAACATTTTGTTAAAGATTTACAATAAGGGTATATATAATAATTATGATTCAGACTTTATTAGCGGTAAGAAAGCAACTTTTATTTAGCTCACAATGCTGTGGGTTAGGAATTTGGGCAGGGCTTGTGCCGTTCTCACTTGGGATATCTCATACAGTTGCAATCAGATGGTGGCTGGGACTAGTCATCTGAAGGATTGACTGAGCCCGAACACCCAAGCTGGCTTTTTCCCAGAGTTGGTGGTTGACGTTGGACATTGTCTGGGAACTTGTCTGGGGCTACTGATGAGAGCACCTACATGAGACTCTCCACCATGACGCTCTCAAGGTAGTCAGGTTCCTTACATGGTAGCTCGCTTCCTCCAGAATGAACGTTCCAAGAGTGATGGATGAAAGCCATATGGCCTTTCCGAGGTAGCTGTGGAAGTCATATAGCATCTCTTTTACCATATTTTACTGATGAAAGCGTAAGGGGGCGAGGCAGGCGTGCGGCCGTGAGCGCACGACCATCATCTCGCGAGACTCTTAGTTCGGTGGTTAGAGGTTGCGCTCTGCCAATGGTCGGCGGCGGGACGGTAGTCCGCGCAGCGGAGAGTGAGGTGAGAGGTGGATAGAATTTCTCCCCTGGGTTATCTGGCCTCGGGCTGGCTGGTGAGCGGGGGTGGGGTGGGGTGGGGGCGGCCAGGGACAGGCTGAGGGCTGTGTCCTGCAGAGCTCCAGAGCCCTCGCCAGTGCTGCACACTGGCCGGGCCCAGGCCTGGAGGCAGCCGCTAACCTCTCCCCGATCCCCGTCTCCGCGACCTAATGGCAGTGGCTGTCACCCTGGGTTGCAGTCCACGGAACCTAGTCCCCCGTCCCCCATTTGGGCGGCCTGAGGAGCTTCAGGGCCGGCTGGGCCCTGGGCACCTGGCTCCCTCAGTGATGACAGACAGCTGGGCAGGGTCTGGGGACCTGGTCCTGAGGGCCTTGCCAGCTGAGATCTGCCTCCTCAGCTGGGCCTGGGCACTGATGGGAGGACCCAGACTGGGTGCTGGGCTCCGGGGCAGGGTAACCGGCCCCCGCAGGGACCCCCTCCTCATAGCCAGGACCCGGACCTCAGAGGGCGAAAGTTGAGCCTTGGGGCCTTGCCCTTTCTTGTCAGAACAGAGAATAGTATTTCGGTGGAGGTTTCCGGGAACATCGTGACCTGACCTCAAGAACAAAGTGTCTGACAGCAAGAATTTTGCAATAACTAATTGCACCCCTCCCTTGCCTTTCCTACAAGAGGGCTTTGCCGAAAGCTTTTGGGATTTGGGGTTTTTAAGGCATGAGCCTCGCATTTCCTTGCATGGCCCTGCAATAAATCTTTCTCTGCTCCAAACTCCGACCTTTTGGTATTGCTTGGCCTCACTGTGCCTCAGGCACAGGGACTTGTGTTCGGTAACAAAAGCAGTCAGAAGCCCACTCAGACAAAGGGGAAGGGAAACAGACCCCACCTCTCAATGAAAGGAATGTCAAAGAATTTGAGGGCTGTATTTTAAAACTGCCACACATATAAAATTACCTCTGGTTGTTGTTGTTGTTGTTGTTTTTATTAGATGAGGAAACTAAAGCACGGTGGGGTTAAGTGATTTGCCTAAGATCACAGAGCAGGTGGGTGATGGAGTTAGGATTCAAATCCAGGCAGTCTGACTCCAGAGCAGAGCTCTTAAACAAAACAACCCTGCCTCCTGAGAAAGGCAAGCCAAGGGGAGTGTGAAGCCCCCTTGGCTGAATGAGCATAGACTCCTCTCCCCAGTTCTACCGCAGAGCCCCCTGTTGACACATCCCCAACAATATCAATCTGGGGAGACTGTCCCCAGAGTCTACACTTTCAGGAGTCTGTTGCTATGGATACCGTGTTGCCAGAGCTCTTCAATGACTCAAGGGATGGAGTGCAGGGAGAGGAGCTGGAGAGGCTGCAGCCACTGGTGTTACAGGTTCCTGAACCCCCAGACTCAGGTGGGACAGATCTGGTGCTTGGTAGCAGCTGTCCTGTGGCCCTTTGATAGTTGTTTCAGGTGGCTCACGGCTTGGTGGTCACGGTTCTAAGACTACCCTGGATACTAATATTAAAAAGCTTTTACCTAAATGTGGGAGAGTCCATGTGGTGTGAATCAGTTATGGTAGGCTGCAGAAATGAAAGCATGTTTGACATATGTGGTTCACTGACATTCGAAAAACCTCCTTCTCCCAAAGGATTATAAAATAGATTGAAAATATTATTTTAAGGTTTACACAAAAGGAATAATCCTGCCCGTGCTTTGGTATTGTTAAATTTATTTGAGGAAATTCACATTAAAACTTTAAAAACTCTAAGGGGACTCTAATTAAGAATGCCTAATGAGCCTCCAGTTGTTTTTTTTATAACTCTAAAATGATGAACAAATATAATTTACCAAACTCTACGGTTCAGACTTATCATTGTTAAATGAAGCAGAAGTCCAAACTTTGCAGAAGGAATAGCACCATAAAACTTCAGTGTTACAAAGTCGTTGGGGGTTGTTTTTAAAATTTCCATGTTCCAGGATATCACAAATAGTGGCCGCCTTAGCTCTTCCTTAGGAAACTTAGAGATACCCTTTCATCCCCAGCCGGCTCAATTACAGCTTTGCGGCAGGATAAGGTTAAGGGGATGGGGGAGGACAGGAAAGAGGAGGGAGGCAGAAACAGAAAAATCAATTCAAATTACTTTGATGACAGTGACTTCGAGTCTTCTCTGAAAGACACGAACCTCCAGGATGATGGCAGCCCAGACCCGGACGGCAGGGAGTCAGATCTCGGAAGAGAACCCCAAGTTAAGGAAACCATCTGGGCTTCCCATAGAGAGCAAAGACACATCTCCCAAGAAAGCTTCAGAAAGTGGGAAAGACAGCAGCCTCAGCCCCTCGGGGCAAACCCAACTCAGGGCTCGGCAACTGGCTCTGGTGCGGGAAGTGGAGGTGAACTGGTACCTAAAACTCCGGGAGCTGTCCAGTGAGCACACCACCGCCTACACCACCGGCATGCCTCACAGGTAAGCCTTACCCCTTCCCGCACTGGCTTTATGAGACCCTGTTTGAAAGTGCTCTCCAGAGTGGATGCTTAGATTTCTTTTCCCGTGCTGCTGGAGATTTAACAACTCTAACTGCCTTACAGATGATTGACATTTCAGAATGTGTAACTACAAAGAGCAGGAACTTGGTGAAAATGTCAAATAATACTCCCTGGATTGTTATTCAGAAAACACTCTTGTAAGGAGGCAGTAGACACTCAAGGGCTGAGAGGAAGAAGGAGTATGGCATTAAGATTTGTCTTAAGTAACAATCAGAGAAGTTCAAAGATTGTGTGAAAATGCCCCCTTCCAAAGCAACAACAAATTCTTTGCAATCTTTCACCACTTCCTTTACCTTAAGACCTTGGGGATGAGGGAGGGAAATGTGTTTTGCCTGTTTGAAAAGTGTACAGTTGAATAGTGTGAATTTGTTGAATGAGAGCTCAGCATGCACTGGGGGTACAGAGGAGAACACATTGTCCACCAACCTGGGGATCTGGGCCCCCTGTCTAAGAGAACATCAGGAGAAAAAGGTACTTTTTTTTAAAAAAGAGGTCAATGTAAGACAAATCCCTGTAGATTTTCTCTCTGTCCTTTTCTCAGCCTCAGCTTCAAATAATGCAGAGGAGGAATAATTTCACAAATCCCAATCTTATAAGGCAAAATGTATGGAGTAAAAGTGTCTGGAGTCCTGAAATTTAAGAATACTTATTCACTGTAATGGTTACTTTCAATGAAATGGTCAAAGAGTGGAAAACTTCTTTTGTAGAGACTGGTAGCATAGAAATTCTGGAATGTATTCTGTTTATCAAAGCATCCCAGTTTGCTCTGAGCTGCCCCATTTTTATATTTCTAATTCTAAAAAGATATTATAGAAAAACATTTAGCAATTGAATTAACTGATGCATATAAATTAAAAATTTGTTGGACCACAAACTTCAAAATGCCTGAACTTTCATTTACAAACCTTTCCAAGGCAGGAATAAAATAGATATTTCCAAATCTAAGCCACTATTTAAAAATCAGCATTTAAAAAGTAAAAGAGGATAAAGTGTCTGGAAGTGTTTGGTGAAACACATTTACTATTTATGGCTGAAGCGATTTGTCTGAAGCTCCTGTAAGCTGCGGTGCCTACATTTGGGATATAATAGAGGAAGGAGCAAGAACGTTCTCAGTCAAAGAAAGCATGAATGAGTTTGTCGGTGTTGGGAATGTACCTCATATCTATAAATCTTAAACCTTAAAGCCATTATTAAAGAACTTCTGGAAAAAGAGTTAGATGGCAAAGGAAAGTCTCGATAATGTTTTCCTTCCTTAACATAGTCTTTTACTTACTCCAGACCAGAAACTTTCCTTAAAGGAGTCTAACAGAGGACTATAAAATTCCTACACTATATTACATTGGAATAACATTTATCAGGTCAGAGGTGAATATAAATTAAGGTAATCAGTTTGAGCCAGCAACTTTTGGGAAAAGAAAAACAAACTCCCTTCTTTTCTGCTTTACTCAGACAATAACAATTTGTCATTATTCAGGAGAGATGATCTGGAAGTAATTGTTTCCATGGTAACAATGGGCATATTATTAATCATCGATTCACAATAGCCTTGTGAGTCCCTTGTCTAGTGACTCTGTTAAAGAACAGTGAAACTCATGTCTATCTTACATCATCAAAAATGAAAAATGTCTCCTCCCCCTTTATTTTTACAGCCTGACATTTCCAGGAGGAAACTAGTGTGTGCAGATGGCACTAAGCCCATTTATAAATTAGATTTATTGCAGAGCTCAATGTGTGTATAATTCAGAAAAAGGCAGTTTTACTTACCGCCAGCTCCTTTCCATTTTACACCCCAGTGTTAGAACTACTGCCTCAGCTGAGTTCTTGAGATTAGTGGGGCAATGACAATTACCGTGACAACGAGCCATGGTGCAATCCCTTCAAATTGTAATGTAAGCATTAGAACGTGCAGTTTCCCAAGCCACCTGTTTTTCTTTCATTTATAGATGTTGCCTGGGCAGAAGTTACAGAAAGTTTTTCTGGACTTTAAACTGTCCTTTCTTCCAACAGCACAGCCCAAGAGTGATATCTTCATTAGAGACCTGTATGTAGAAGATAAATATGATTAATATAAAATATAAACAAACGTATCCATCTGTGAAATTTTACTTACAGGACAGAATATGAAATGCTTTGAAGAGTGCTTGAAGACATTACACATTTGCTATGGGCAATAATTCTTTGGGTCTTTGGTTAATGGCCATCAGTAGGGAATTGCTAGAGGGCTCTCACTCCAATTTCTTTTCTGAGAAGATGGAATGAAAATATTTTACAGCAGGTTAATTCTAGTTCATGAGGGACTTGAGGACTGTCTTATGCCCAGATTCAATGGTAACTTATATTTGAAACAAAAGGTATTATTAAATGATTGGAAGAAATTGTTAGAGAAGGGTCCAGTAGTTTTGGTATATTTAAGAAATAAAATTACAGGAATCAGGGCAGGCAATGCACATTAGTCTGGTGGTAAGTGGTTCTGACTCCCTTTCTGGGACTGTGTTTGCATATAGGACTATATATGAAACAATCTAATATAATTTGCTTCATATTGACTGACCATTTTGCATAGTTGTCTGATGACCCAGTGATGCTGATGTATTTTATATGATGGCTCATTCCTCTGCATAGCGAGGGAGGGTAGTGCAGGGGCCACAGTCCTGGAGTTGGAGGCAGAGGGCTAGCTTTTACTTCCTGCGTAACTGTGGATGTGATTTTTAAAAAATTTATTTGTTGTTTTTATTTTTTATTTATTTTTTATAAATTTATTTATTTTATTTATTTATTATTTTTGGCTGCGTTGGGTCTTCATTGCTGCACACGGGCTTTCTCTAGTTGCAGCGAGCGGGGGCTACTCTTCGTTGCGGTGCGCGGACTTCTTATTGCAGTGGCTTCTCTTGTTGCTGAGCCCGGGCTCTAGGCGCATGGGCTCAGTAGTTGTGGCTCACAGGCTCTAGAGTGCAGGCTCAGTAGTTGTGGTGTACGGGCTTAGTTGCTCCGCAGCATGTGGGATCTTCCCAGACCAGGGCTCAAACCCGTGTCCCCTGCATTGGCAGGCGGATTCTTAACCACTGCACTACCAGGGAAGCCCTGTTGTTCTTAAATAACGTTTTTTTTTTTTTTTTTCATTTTACAGAAGTAACATCTGAACTTGGTAGGAAGTTTTAAAAACAGAAACATAAAAAAGAAAGGGTAATCACTGGTACTATTTTGGTGTGCTTTCACCTAGCCTTTTGAATTGGAATGATACTATATATTTTCACTTAATAGTATGACAGCCTATTTTGTTATCTTAAAAACCACTTACAATTTTCTGAGGACTATATATTATGGCTATATTATTGCTTAGCCATTCTTATTTTACTATTTATCATTATCATAAATAATATTATAATAAACATCTTTATATCAGACTTTAAAAAATCGTATCTCTGGTTATTTTCTTAGGCTCTATTTCTAGAATTGGAATTAATGGGAAATATTACATATATAATATTACCTATACATATATAAACTTGTATATATTTATTTTTAATGCAATTGCTTTCTGAAAATATTTTTGCAGTGTACATTCCCTCTGGTAATATTCTAGAGTGCTTATCTCATTGTTTTTTCTATACTAGATAGTGTTTATATGGAATCTATAGGTTGAGTTTTATAGTTTAATAATTTGTTGGGTAGGTTAATTAAATTTCCTGAGTTTCAGTTTCTTCAACTGCAAAAGAGGACTAATAGCATTATAAAGGACTGTTGTAAAAATTAAATGAGATAATGTAGAAATGATTTGAAAAATAATGTATTTTGCTTTCAAACTCTTTGAAGTAAGGGTCAAGATGAGTCCCTATGTTGTGTATGGTGTATTTAAGGCTTATGAAGATAATTAAGGGTGACTCAACATATCTAGCAAAAATTTACACTTCACCTAGCACCTGACTGCCAAGGATCCTATTGTGCTCAATTAAAATTTATGAGAGAGGCACGTTGGGCAAGCCGGCGGCGCTAGGGATAGGAGACGTTGCTGTCGCTGTTAGTGACCCTGTGGCGCGTCTCTGTGGGACCGGGAACTTAAAGATAGCCAGAATGGCAGAAAATGGTGATAATGAAAAAATCGCTGCTCTGGAGGCCAAAATCTGCCATCAAATCGAGCATTATTTTGGTGACTTCAATTTGCCATGTGACAAATTTTTAAAGGAACAGATCAAACTGGATGAAGGCTGGGTACCTTTGGAGATAATGATAAAATTTAATAGGTTAAACCGTCTAACAACAGACTTTAATGTAATAGTAGAAGCATTGAGCAAATCAAAGGCAGAACTTATGGAAATAAGTGAAGATAAAACTAAAATTAGAAGATCTCCAAGCAAACCCCTCCCTGAAGTGACTGATGAGTATAAAAATGATATAAAAAACAGATCTGTTTATATTAAAGGCTTCCCAGTTGATGCAACCCTTGATGACATAAAAGAATGGTTGGAAGATAAAGGTCAGGTACTAAATATTCAGTTGAGAAGAACATTGCACAAAGCATTTAAGGGATCAATATTTGCTGTATTTGATACCATTGAATCTGCTAAGAAGTTTGTTGAGACCCCTGGCCAGAAGTACAAAGACACAGACCTGCTAATACTTTTCAAGGAAGATTACTTTGCAAAAAAAAATGAAGAAAGAAAGCAAAATAAAATCGAAGCTAGGGCTTCCCTGGTGGCGCAGTGGTTGAGAGTCCGCCTGCCGATGCAGGGGACGCAGGTTCGTGCCCCGGTCTGGGAAGATCCCGCATGCCGCGGAGCGGCTGGGCCCGTGAGCCATGGCCACTGAGCCTGCGCATCCGGAGCCTGTGCTCCGCAAGGGGAGAGGCCGCAGCAGTGAGAGGCCCGCCTACCACAAAAAAAAAAAAAAAAAAAAAATATCGAAGCGAAATTACGAGCTAAACAAGAGCAAGAAGAAAAACAAAAGTTAGCAGAAAATGCTGAAATGAAATCTCTAGAAGAAAAGATTGGCTGCTTGCTGAAATTCTTGGGGGACTTAGATGATCAGACATGTAGAGAAGATTTGCATATCCTTTTCTCAAATCATGGTGAAATAAAATGGATAGACTTTGTCAGAGGAGCCAAAGAGGGAATAATTCTGTTTAAAGAAAAAGCTAAGGAAGCACTGGATAAAGCAAAAGACGCAAATAATGGTAACCTACAATTAAGGAACAAAGAGGTCACCTGGGAAGTACTAGAAGGAGATGTGGAAAAAGAAGCATTGAAAAAAATAATAGAAGATCAACAAGAATCCCTAAACAAATGGAAGTCAAAAGGTCGCAGATTTAAAGGAAAAGGAAAGGGAAATACAGCTGCCCAGATTGGGTCTGCTAAAGGAAAAGTACAGTTTCAGGGCAAGAAAACTAAATTTGATAGTGATGATGAACATGATGAAAATGGTAAAAAGGGTAAGAGAAGTAAAGCAGTAAAAAGAGCAAGGGAAGAAACAGACCAAGAAGAACCTTCATCAAAACAACAGAAAACAGAAAATGGTGCCGGAGACCAGTAATTTAGTAAACATTTTTTATTCATTTTAATTAGATTTTAAGCTGCTTTTGTCTTTGGAGGCTTTTAAAAAGAAAACCGAATTAGGTCCACTTCAATGTCCACCTGTAAGAAAGGAAAATTTTTTTGTTGTTTAACTTGTCTTTTTTTGTTGTTGTTATTGTTACCAAAATGAGTATTTTTTTATGTATAATTCTGTTTGTGTTCTTTCAGATTATTCAAATATCAAAAGAAACATTCTTCCACTGAATTGCCTTTGTAATATGAGAATGTATTAGTACAAAGTAATAAAATGTATACTGCATAAAAAAAATTTATGAGAGACCACTGTGTGTTCTTACAGAGGCTTTTTAGGAATTCATATGATCACCACTCTCCTGGAGAAAAGTGACTTAGGGATAGAATAGAAAGAGCTTTTAAATACTATCAGAATTAACATTCCAAACCAGAACTGACTGAACCTATTTATTTGAACTGACTGGACATTTAGTAGGACAAGGCAACATATGAATGAATGTTGAGCTATAGCATTTCAATAGTGATTTCTACCATCTTAATAAATGTTTATTAGCTGGAGAGTAGTTACACTGAGTAGTTATATTTCTAAAATTTCCTCTCTGCTGTCAAAGCTCCCTGACTTCTTAGAAGTCATTAACTTCTGTGTGCTTCCAGAGGATCAGACGTGGTCCTATGGGAAGACAGGCAGTTCTCCCAGGTGAGTTTTGGTGGACTCAGTTCCTGCCAGCAGGGCAGCAGGTGATCCATGAGCATAGCAACCTCTGGCTTGGGTTTATGCAGGAAGATCTGGCTGTTGAGAATCAAGCCTGCGGTCAGGGAATGAACACTGAAGAGCTGTTGATTGAACATCCTCTCTGTACAAAGACCTGTAGGTGACACAAAGGTGAATTAATTAAGAATTCTGCCCTCAAGTTAGGTGCAGCTTAGGGGAGATGAGACATGTATGTAAATAAGAAGTGCTACATAAAAGAATCATAACAAAGCTCGGAGGAAGGAATGAGTGCTCCCAGCTGCAATGATTAGATCTGGAACCGCAAGATGCACAGGACTTGAGCAAGAGGAGATGGGGGCCGGGGAAGGCAACCCATGTGGGGAAGAGTGTGAGCAAAGGCACAGACGTTTGAAAGTATGGAGTGGGAATGGAGAGCTGCTTCTATTCACGAGGCTCCTGCAAGCATCCTGGAAGGGTTCTTAGAGGCTGGAGCTGGGAGTGTGGCCAGGAGAATGAGAAGAGAGGAGACCATTTCAGAGACTTGGGAGTTGGGCAGAGACCAGGTGTAAAGGAGAGGCGGAGCATGGAGGCTACTCTCAAGAAGATACAGTGGAGGTGGGGAGAGAGAATGATAGTTGAAGTCTGAAGCAGGGTCGGGGAGAAGTATGCAGGAGAAAGCAGATGTGTAGAAGTTTGTGAGCAGATTGGAGGAATCCAGGGGATAGAGAAAGTATGTAATGCAAGCAGTGAAGCAAAGTCCCTAAGGAGGAAGAAAATGGATTTAAGGGCACCAAATGCAGGTGCTGGCTTTGGCAAAGGGAAGTGTCGGTGGAACCCGGTGATGAAGAACACACTTCTGTAGTCCTGTAGTCTGCAGGCTGCACCCCAGTGGCACCACCTACCAGATGGAAGCTCTGGGCCTGACAGAGGCAGCTGACTTGGGGATTAAGGTCATAGATCCTGGAGCCAGGTTGTTGGGTTCAAGCCCTGCCTCTGGCACATAGTAAGTGTATTATTATACAAAGGTTCTAAGCATAATCCCTGCCCTTGTTATTATCATAGAACTATTATTGGATCTACCAAAATTAGGGATGCCTCCACTTTCTTCAGTCTACTGACTCTACTCTGGTTCTGTAAATGGGTATAAGAATACCTAACTCAGGGCTTCCCTGGTGGCGCAGAGGTTGAGAGTCCACCTGCCAATGCAGGGGACACGGGTTCGTGCCCCAGTCCGGGAAGACCCCACATGCCACGGAGAGGCTAGGCCTGTGAGCCATGGCTGCTGAGCCTGCATGTCTGGAGCCTGTGCTCCTCAACGGGAGAGGCCACAACAGTGAGAGGCCTGCGTACCACAAAAAAAAAAAAAAAAAAAAAAAAAAAACCCCAAAAAGAATACCTAGCTCAGAAGACTAGTTTTAAATGATGTTTAAAACTAGACATGTTTTAAGTGATGTAAAACATGTGCTGTAGATTGGACACGTGATCAATTTTGGTCCCCTTGTCACTTCCTCTTCCCCCTCCTCTATCGACCTAGAACATAGTGAACAGCACCAGTAAAATGATGTCAGGAACTAGACAAAGATGTCTCAAATAAAGAAAACTACAGGCCAATATCACTGATGAACATAGATGCAAAAATCCTCAACAAAGTACTAGCAAACGGAATCCAACAGCACATTAAAAGGATCATACACTATGATCAAGTGGCATTTATCCCAGGAATGCAAGGATTCTTCAATATATGCAAATCAATCAATGTGATACACCATATAAACAAACTGAAGGAGAAAAACCATATGGTCATCTCAATAGATGCAGAGAAAGCTTTTTACAAAATTCAACACCCGTTTATGACAAAAACCCTCCAGAAAGTAGGCATAGAGGGAACTTTCCTCAATATAATAAAGGCCATATATGAAAAACCCACAGCCAACATCATCCTCAATGGTGAAAAACTGAAACCATTTCCACTAAGATCAGGAACAAGATAAGGTTGCCCACTCTCACCATTATTATTCAACATAGTTTTCGAAGTTTTAGCCACAGCAATCAGAGAAGAAAAAGAAATAAAAGGAATCCCAATTGGAAAAGAAGAAGTAAAACTGTCACTGTTTGCAGATGACATGATACTATATATAGAGAATCCTAAAGATGCTACCAGTAAACTACTAGAGCTAATCAATGAATTTGGTAAAGTAGCAGGATACAAAATTAATGCACAGAAATCTCTTGCATTCCTATACACTAATGATGAAAAATCTGAAAGACAAATGAAGGAAACACTCCCATTTACCATTGCAACATAAAGAATAAAATATCTAGGAATAAACCTACCTAAGGAGACAAAAGACCTTTTGTATGCAGAAAATTATAAGACACTGCTGAAAGAAATTAAAGATGATACAAATAGATGGAGAGACATGCCATGTTCTTGGATTGGAAGAATCAACATTGTGAAAATGACTCTACTACACAAAGCAATCTACAGATTCAATGCAATCCCTATCAAACTACCAATGGCATTTTTCACAGAACTAGAACAAAAAATTTCAAAATTTGTATGGAAACATAAAAGACCCCGAATAGCCAAAGCAATCTTGAGAAAGATAAACAGAGCTGGAGAAATCAGGCTCCCCGACTTCAGACTATACTACAAAGCTACAGTAATCAAGACAGTATGGTACTGGCACAAAAACAGAAATATAGATCAATAGAACAAGATAGAAAGCCCAGAGATAAACCCACACACATATGGTCACCTTATCTTTGATAAAGGAGGCAAGTATATACAGTGGAGAAAAGACAGCCTCTTCAATAAGTGGTGCTGGGAAAACTGGACAGCTATATGTAAAGGAATGAAATTAGAACACTCCCTAACACCATACACCAAAAATAAACTCAAAATGGATTAAAGACCTAAATGTAAGGCCAGACACCATCAAACTCTTAGAGGAAAACATAGGCAGAACACTCTTTGACATAAATCACAGCAAGATCCTTTTTGACCCACCTCCTAGAGAAATGGAAATAAAAACAAAAATAAACAAATGGGACCTAATGAAGCTTAAAAGCTTTTGCACAGCAAAGGAAACCATAAACAAGATGAAAAGACAACCCTCAGAATGGGAGGAAATATTTGCAAATGAAGCAACTGACAAAGGATTAATCTCCAAAACATACAAGCAGCTCAATATCAGAAAAACAAACAACCCAATCCAAAAATGGGCAGAAGACCTAAATAGACATTTCTTCCAAGAAGATATACAGATTGCCAACAAACACATGAAAGAATGCTCAACATTAATCATTAGAGAAATGCAAATCAAAACTACAATGAGATATCATCTCACACTGGTCAGAATGGCCATCAGCAAGAAATCTACAAACAATAAATGCTGGAGAGGGTGTGGAGAAAAGGGAACCCTCTTGCACTGTTGATGGGATTGTAAATTGATACGGCCACTATGGAGAAGAGTATGGATGTTCCTGAAAAAACTAAAAATAGAACTACCATAGGACCCAGAATTCCCACTACTGGGCATATACCCTGAGGAAACCATAATTCAAAAAGAGTCATGTACCAAAATGTTCATTGCAGCTCTATTTACAATAGCCAGGACATGGAAGCAATCTATGTGTCCATCGACAGATGAATGGATAAAGAAGATGTCACACATATATATAATGGAATATTACTCAGCCATAAGAAGGAACGAAACTGAGTTATTTGTAGTGAGGTGGATGGACCTAGAGTCTGTCATACAGAGTGAAGTAAGTCAGAAAAGGAAAAACAAATATTGTATGCTAACACATATACATGGAACCTACAAAAAACAAAAAAAAAGAAAAAGAAAATGGTCAGAAGAACCTAGGGGCAAGACGGGAATAAAGATGCAGACCTACTAGAGAACGGACTTGAGGATATGGAGGGGGGGAAGGGTAACCTGGGACAAAGTGAGAGAGTGGCATGGACATATATACACTACCAAACGTAAAATAGCTAGCTAGTGGGAAGCAGCTGCATAGCACAGAGAGATCAGCTCGGTGCTTTGTGACCACCTAGAGGGGTGGGATAGGGAGGGTGGGAGGGAGGGAGATGCAAGAGGGAAGAGATATGGGGATATATGTATATGTATAATTGATTCACTTTGTTATAAAGCAGAAACGGATACACCATTATAAAGCAATTATACTCTAATAAAGATGTTAAAAAAATGATATCAGGGATGACAGAGTGATGGAAATAGGCTACAATGGAATAACTCTAAATTTTTAAACCGATATTTTTTTCTTAGAAAACACTCTTGATTAGATATTTTCTTATTAAAGAGAAAGCTCTTCTTTTCTTAAAAAGATGATATATATTTCTTAGAGCAGGCACACTTTCTTTAAGTCTCTAACTCTTGGAATATCTATATGAGAAATTACATAGAAGTATCTTTGCAGAGATATTAGAATATGAGGACATTGTTGGGTAGTTTACTGTGATTTTAGACATATGCTAGAAAGATTGCTTCCTAGCTCGTTGTCCTGTTGTTTTGAATGTTAGTGTAAATCTTAGTCTGCTGAACGATTGGATGAGGAATGAGAGGGTGAATCTGAATAGGACAGGGATTAGGTAGCCAGAGGAAGTTCCTAGCATCCCAGCAGCAGCCTCTGGGGAGATGTGGGTCCTTAATGGTGACGATGATGTCCTGTGACTTAAGGACCATAAGGCTGTACTTGCCATGTGCAGCTGTACCCCCAGGGTGGTGAGTCAGAAGCAGACAAACCTGGGCAGGCACACCCACCCTCACCGTAGAGACTTGCTTCAGTCTGCATCTCTGTGATTGCTATTTGGGTTGTCTGGAGAAAACTGAGCCAGTTTCTCACTGTTACATTCCTATGTTGGGCCATGTTTCTGTGTGTCCAGTTCCTTCAGAAGGATTGCGGACACCTTGAAGGCACTGTCTATGTCTTGGTCCTCTGACTTGCTGTCAGGGTTCTCTCCTAACTGGATGTTAGTGGATTATATAGAGCACAGCAACTCCAGTTCCTCTTACCCTGGTATCCTCTGCCTTTCCAGAGGCCAGGCTCGTGCAATGGCAGGAGCATTGGTTGAGGGGTTTGGAGACATGATTTGAATCCCATTTTGCTCTGTGACCATAGTTAGGTTTTAAAAGTTCTCCAGAACCACTGCCCCCTCTGTAAAATAGAAGACTAGGCAAGATGATCTCTTGGGCTCTTTCCAGCTCTGAGAATACATGGTATAATGATATCATAATCCAGAGCAAAGGAGCAGAGTTTGATTTTCTGCTCACTGACCTTTACAGGGACTGTGCAGTTGTGTTAACTCTGAAAGAAAAAGGAAATGAGTTGATGCTTCGTTCTGAAGTCCTAAGAGCAGTAGAAAATTCTCTTTGATATTTAGAGTATATCATTTTAGTAATTGGTTGATCATTGCCAGATATGTTTGATTTTTTAGAAAATAAATTCTTTAATAGAAGGAGAGTCACACCAACACCTTCAATTTGTAATGTCCCTGCTTATGAAATGTTTTCACCTTCATTATCTCGTGTGCCTTCTCGCAGCATAAATCACATGTTCTTATCTCCTACTTTCTGATGGGAGAACATGCCTCATGAATGTGGCCTGTCTGATCGTCCAGGCCTAGACCTTGGGTCTCCTGGTACCTCAGCCAGGGCTCTTTACTTGCTTTCAGTGTTTCCAAAACTATGGCACACTAGTTGTACCTGAGATGATATTGGGGGACATGTGGACATTAAATCTCTCAGTGGTTTTATATTTGTTTTCATGAGCATTAGGAAAAAATGTATAACTTACACCTTAAACTTATGAATTCATGGTTATCGTGGCAGGGGACAAAGCTAAGTTCTAAAGTAAGTGAGTCAGTTTAAAGGAAAATATTCAGTAAATATGAGTAGAGGTGGAACTCAGATCTGACAAAATCCTGAAGATGGTTCACAAAAGACTATTTAGTTCATCTCCTTCACATTTATCAAGCACCTATAGAGCGTCATGCCATCTGCCCAGGGCTTCTTACATTCATTCCATTTAATCCATACAACAGACCCATGGACTTGTTACAACCCACATCCTCACTGATGAAGAACATGGCTCTACTTATTAACTTTCTGTCTATTGCTGCTTAATTTTTTCTTCTTTTCCCCTCAAGAGACTAAAAGATTCCCTGGGCTGCCTCTCTGTGAATAGGCTCAAGTATATTCCAGGTTACCTCTTTGAGCCACTGCTATTTTACTCCATGTCCAAGGTCAGCCTTTCTAGTTCTGTCTCTATATATTGAATATTCTTCTCCTGGGGTGGGGTAACATCATGCTGTGATTTTAAAATTTAGCTTTAGTTATTTAGCTTTGTTTTATTTTATACAGCTTAGGTATATTTTATATAGCTTGGTTTATTAATTTTTTACATTCACCCTTCAGCTTGTTGTGTACTTCTGGTGTTAGTCAACGAGAGACATTGTACATCTTGCTTTCTATATAAGCCTCCGGGGCTATGTAACCTGGGGCAGTTCAGCATGAGCTCTGATGTCAGGCCAGCCCAGTTCTGAACTCTGATTCCACTGTGCACTACTCACCACTATCTATGTGACCTTGGACCTCAGTCTCCTTACTTGTAAAATGGGAATAACAATATTAGACATTCATAGAGTTGGGAGGATTAAATGAGATATCTATCAAAGTTCTAGCACGGTGCTGAGTGCATAGAAAGGACCCTTCAGCAAATGCTGTTATCACTGTTCCCCTTTGGAATGCCATCAGCCTTCATCTGTTACTTTACTTCCACAGTCTTTCTTTCTCTGGATTCCTTCCATGTGCTCCCTAAGCCTGGGAAAATTCCTGGACTCTAAGAGAAAGGTCTTGACATGCTGCTTCCCTCCTTGCTTCACTTAGAACCCCGTTCTTCTAAGATTTACATTTATGCCCTCATTTAAAATCCTTTCTGATTAGCAAGGACCAAATGTCTGTCTGACATGTCCTCTCTCCATGTGGAGAGGATCAGTCCATTGTCTTTGGAATAGAGAGGCCTGGGTTTAAAGTATGGCTCTGTTGCTGGTTAGCTGTGTGGATTTCAGCAAATCGTGTAACATCTCTGAGCCTCAGTTTGTTCATCTCTATGGTGGAAATAGAAACATCTGCATTCTCTATCTTCTAGGATTTTAAAGGTTAGATCCAATAGTATGTGTGAAAATCCTTGGTATGCTATAAACCATTATCTATATATAAATAATCTATATATCTATATCTATATAAACCATAACCACTATATGTTTGCTACTTTATTATTTTTATTTTCTTCTGCCCTGAGACGTTGGCTCTGATTCAGTCTAGAACATGACTTGAGAGCATGGTTACCCCTAATCTGCTTCTCTAGTAAACACAAGGGTAGATACAGCCACACTTCTCTCCCAGACCCTGGGCAGGGTTTCTTGGGTACACTGCAGAGACCATAACACCTGCCTTCCTTTCCTAATATCAGCAACTGCTTACTGAATACCTATTATAGACCCAGCCCTTTCCTTATATTATTCAATTTAATCCTTTCTAATAATCCATGGTGTGGCTATTTTTTATCATCTCCACTTTATGGGAGGAAACTGAAACTTAGAAAAGATCCTCCCCATGGTCAGATTCAAGTAAGCAATAGAAATAGCACTTGAACCTGGATAGTGGGCTGCAGATGTTACCTCTTAACCCCACAGAATATTTCCTCCCCAAGTTTGGGTTAATTGTGAATGGCTACTGAGATGTTACTTTAGTAGTTTTACCTTCCACTTTCCATCACAGTACAAGGTTCCTTACTGGAACACAGTAAGGAATCACAGCTTCCCTCTTCCTGCTTAAGGTCCTTGCCTTTGCCCTGTGAAGGGCTGGGAGATGTCAGGCAGCAGCTCAGATGGGGAGGAAGTCACTCAGGTGGAGAGCAAAACTCTGTGCAATAGAGTGGACTATGGATTTCAATATTTCTTCAGGCTTCTGTCCATCAAAAGAGCTATGTAAGAACAGAGGCCCTGGAGCCCCCCCAAGCAGCATCCTCTATTAGATGAATTTAACTCAATTTCAGATCTTAGGTTTGAGTCAGACTTTGGCCATCTCCCCTCACACAAGCTCTAAGAGGATGCAAAGGTTACACAGCAACAGCTGCCCTGGACTTTCCAATTTTAGATTATGATTGTCACTAAATGGCATGTGCTAACGTTCTGCCAGAGATTTTCACTGTTGTATTTTGTGCTTTTGCTTTGCGGAGGAGGAAGCCGCATAGTTCTGAGGAGCACTTGCTCCCAATTCTCTGGAAAGGACAGTTGAAACAATGTTTCCTTTCCCCAACAGCCTTTCTAGCGACCAGATGTATCATCAGGTGTCAGTCTTACAGTTTTGGAGGAAAATCTCCATTCCAAGGCAAGACAAATTGGGAGTTTTTTGTGCATTGGCACACACATTGCAACCTAATCACAAACAAAGACTTGCCAAATATTTCTTCAGTCATCAGGAAATTAAACTGGGCTCCAGACCAGATATTTGGTTCTGGTTTCCAATCCAGAAAGAGCTTATTAAGGTTAGGCTGTGGGTAAATGCCCTTTACAAAATAATAGTCCATTGATTTTTTAATTAAAGGTAACCCTAGCTGCTAAATCCTGAAACCTCATTGACCTGATATAAGAAAGTTTATTTCCTACTCATGTAAGTCCAATCAAGGGTAGGAAGTTCCAGTTAGGTGGGATCCAGGCTGATGCAAATTCTATCATCTTCAGCTTTTGTTTTCTAAGCTGGCTGGTGGCTGAGTATTGACATTGATCCAGCAGACAGGAGAAGAATATGGAGGATCATACGGAAGATCACTGTAAGTGGCAGCTGTGGATAGAAGTCACATTGGCTGGAATCCAGTCACATGACCACACTGAACTGCAAGGGAGGCTGGGAACTGTAGTGCAAATGTGTGACTAGGAAGAGAGGCAAGCAGGCACGGTGAACAGCTGGCTGGTCTCTGCCACAGAACCATGGTCAGAGCAGAGTAAGGAGGTGCTGAGGTAGAGTCTGGCTGCTTCCTGTAACAGGGAGGGGCCAAGGCACTCCTTTCCCTTCAACGTTATTCCTCTCATTCGAGGCCTGACCCCCCTGACCTGGCCTTTGCCACCTGGTGGGTAAATCTCTTCTGGCTTCTCTACTTGGAACTCAATTTCCTGTTTCACTGAGAAGATTGAGAAGATCGATGGCCTCTCAGAAGCCTGCAGATGGTGATTTGATATCAGCTTGGCAGGCATTTGGAACACAGCCTTGCTAATGTCAATCCATGGGTGCTCAGCTCCCATTTTGAACCTCTCAGAGTTTTTTAAAATTGCCCTAAGAATCACATATGGCTGAATGAGCCAGGAGCCTTCCTGCAGTTTCTGTTTTATTCCTACTGCAGGCAGTTGTGAGGTGGAGTTGCCACAGGGCAGCAGGTCACCCCTTCCCATGGTAACAGCCACAGGCTCTGGCTGACAGCTCATGAGGCAGGAACAGGCACATGGAAACAAAGACCAGAGAACCTTGTTTAGAGCCAAGAGAGCTCACTGATTCAGTCTGTTATTTCAGAACTGGACAGGTATGTGTCTTTAAGAGGAGTATCTACGATAGTATGTTCATTCAAACAATGTAATCATTACATATGTTTTTCTATAATGCACTTGCAGGATTCTTGAAGACAGATAAGCCAGTTGCTCTGTTCCCAGCAGCAGGGTGCACCATGGTTTTGAATATAATATTATTAGTAAAACTGCATATCATTTATGATGTTCTGGCATTCCTTCTCTGTTTCGCTATTCTCACACAAGATACATGCACATTTTTGTGTGGAAGGGTGAGGAATTTGAGGAAAAATTCAAGAGCCATTTTTTAATCACAAATTTGAAATAGTTCACTTAAAAAAAATCAAAGCCCAAAGTGCATTTTGTAGCTTAATCTTAATATTTAATTTGATTATAGCAGTGAACATTAGGCATGAAACAAGCTGCCCAAAAGGACTGTTGAATTATTTAATTACCTATGGGACTGAGGAGGTGATAGTCAGCATAAACAATTCCACAAGTGGGGTGCATTAGAAACATCAGCTCTTTCTGTCTCCAAGCTTAGTAAATTGTATTATGTGACTATCCAAACAGCAATTGCTTGTTGAACAAACTATTAAATGCTTAAGTCTATTTACAATATTTTAGGTTCCAGATGGTCATTTATCTAAAAGAAATGGCAAAAAAATATTAAGTGTAAATGTGTTTTAAATGTATCTTCAGTTGAATGAATTTCCAATGAAGTCAATATTCAGAATTCAAGGACACTCTTTCCATATATACAATATTGAAAGAATTTCTAACAATCAAACTAGAAAATTGAACAGAAATGCATTCAAGAGGTTTGATCATCTGTTATGTTCATTTCTGGGAATATGGTGATACATGAGGCAGGCGTCTTGCCCTGAATAATCTCAGAGTTTTCTCAGGGAAGACAAGTCTACAATAACATTTGTATCGGTGTGATGTTTGAAGTGTGAATGAAGTGCTATGGAAATAAAGATAAGGAAATAATTAGTTCTACCAGGAGGCGGGGAGACAGGGAATAGAAATGTCAGGGAAAAATACACACAAAATGCACCATTTTGACTTTTATAAGAATATGCAGGAATTTTTGTGCATGTGAACCAGCAAAGAGGCAGGTAGGAAAGGGGCAGCAGAAAGAAGTGTGTAGTCTGTAGCTCAAAAACAAAGTTGACTCTTTCCTGGGCTAGGAATCAGCTAAGCCAATAAGTTACTAGTAACAGGGAGAAAGTTGGTGAGAATGGTCAAGATAATATTCCTAAATGCAGAAAATAATTCACTGTTAGGCCTCGTTCATTTGACATTGTCAGAGAGTGAAAATTTTCAGTCAAGCGATTTTCCCCAGTACCTGAAGCTTTCTAATTTAACTGTCAAGAATTTATTTTAACTTTTTAAACCTGAATAAGCAACTTGACACCTCTAGTTTATCTCAATAAATGTCAACTATTGTGCTATGTTAAAGTGTCTTCAGGGACTATTAAGGTCTATAGAACTATGTGCCTTGAAAATTAGAGGCCTTGTTTTGCTATTTTATTTTTAAATGTTGGCTTCTGTATTTTTCCCCCTCCGTGACTTTTTCTGTATCCTTACCTTGCTGTAAATTTTCCTGGCGACTGTCAGGATGCCTACCTCTAATAGCCCTTTTCATCTAATTTGCTATCTTTGCTGAGGAATGGGAAATAAGAAAA
The DNA here is from genome assembly GCF_949752795.1 of Hyperoodon ampullatus. Lineage (NCBI taxonomy): Eukaryota > Metazoa > Chordata > Mammalia > Artiodactyla > Ziphiidae > Hyperoodon > Hyperoodon ampullatus. The sequence goes on along the minus strand of NC_136918.1, from coordinate 71,881,805 downwards.
TCTGTCTTACTTGAATTATGATCAAGAAGGAGTGGGTTTATGAATTGAGGTACTCTCCCAAGAGGTTTGAAATGTGGGCATTGTGATATCTTATTTGTTCATTTGTAGATTCTTGGCAATGTTATATCTAACAAGGTTGCTAAAAAGGTGACCTCTAAAAAAATTCAGTTGTGTTTTTTAACATCTTTATTGGAGTATAATTGCTTTACAATGGTGTGTTAGTTTCTGCTTTAAAACAGAGTGAATCAGCTATACATATACATATATCCCCATGTCCCCTCCCTCTGCATCTCCCTCCCACCCTCCCTATCCCACCCTCTAGGTGGTCACAAAGCACTGAGCTGATCTCCCTGTGCTATGCAGCTGCTTCCCACTAGCTATCTGTTTTACATTTGGCAGTGTATATATGTCCATGCCACTCTCTCACTTCGTCTCAACTTACCTTTCCCCCTCCCCATGTCCTCAAGTCCATTCTCTATGTCTGCGTCTTTATTCCTGTCCTGCTCCTAGGTTCTTCAGAACCTTTTTGTTTCTTTTTGGATTCCATATATATGTGTGAGGGTATGGTATTTGTTTTTCTCTTTCTGACGTACTTCACTCTGTATGACAGACTCTAGGTCCATCCACCTCACTACAAAGAACTCAATTTCGTTTCTTTTTATGGCTGAGTAATATTCCATTGTCTATATGTGCCACATCTTCTTTATCCATTCATCTGTCGATGGACACTTAGGTTGCTTCCATGTCCTGGCTCTTGTAAATAGAGTTGCAATGAACATAGTGGTACATGACTCTTTTTGAATTATGGTTTTCTCAGGGTATATGCCCAGTAGTGGGATTGCTGAGTCCTATGGTAGTTCTACTTTTGGTTTTTAAAGGAACTTCCATACTGCTCCCATAGTGGCTGTAACAATTTACATTCCCACCAACAGTGCAAGAGGGTTCCCTTTTCTCCACACCCTCACCAGCATTTATTGTTTATAGATTTTTTGATGATGTCTCTTCTGACTGGAGTGAGGTGATACCTCATTGTAGTTTTGATTTGCATTTCTCTAATGATTAGTGATGTTAAGCATCCTTTCATGTGTTTGTTGGCAATCTGTATATCTTCTGTATATCTGTTCATTGGTGAAAGTGGGATGTTAAAATCCCCTACTATGATTGTGTTACTGTCAGTTTCCCCTTTTATGGCTGTTAGCATTTGCCTTATGTAATGAGGTGCTCCTATGTTGGGTGCATAAACATTAACAATTGTTATATCTACCTCTTGGATTGATCCCTTGATCATTATGTAGTGTCCTTCTTTGTCTCTTGTAATAGTCTTTATTTTAAAGTCTATTTTGTCTGATATGAGAATTGCTACTCCAGCTTTCTTTTGATTTCCATTTGCATGCATATCTCTTTTCATACCCTCACTTTCAGTCTGTATGTGTCCCTAGGTCTGAAGTGGGTCTCTTGTAGACAGCATGTATACGGGTCTTGTTTTTGTATCCATTCAGCCAGTCTGTGTCTTTTGGTGGGAGCATTTAATCCATTTACGTTTAAAGTAGTGATCGATATGTTTGTTCCTATTACCATTTTCCTAATTGTTTTGGGTTTGTTATTGTAGGTCTTTTCCTTCTCTTGTGTTTCCTGCCTAGAGAAGTTCCTTTAGCATTTGTTGTAAAGCTGGTTTGATGGTGCTGAATTCTCTTAGCTTTTGCTTGTTTGTAAAGGTTTTAATTTCTCCGGCGAATCTGAATGAGATCCTTGCTGGGTAGAGTAATCTTGGTTCTAGGTTTTTCCCTTTCATCATTTTAAATATGTCCTGCCACTCCCTTCTGGCTTTTGGAGTTTCTGCTGAAAGATCAGCTGTTAACCTTATGGGGATTCTCTTGTATGTTTTTTGTTGTTTTTCTCTTGCTGCTTTTAATTATTTTTTTTTGTATTTAATTTTTGATAGTTTGTTTAGTATGTGTCTTGGTGTGTTTCTCCTTGGATTTATCCTGTATGGGACTCTCTGTGCTTCCTGGACTTGATTGACTGTTTCTTTTCCCATATTAGGGAAGCTTTCAACTATAATCTCTTCAAATATTTCTCAGTCCCTTTCTTTTTCTCTTCTTCTTCTGGGACCTCTATAATTCAAATGTTGGTGCATTTAATGTTGTCCCAGAGGTCTCTGAGACTGTCCTCAATTCTTTTCATTGTTTTTTCTTTATTCTGCTCTGCAGTAGTTATTTCCACTATTTTATTTTCCAGGTCACTTATCTGTTCTTCTGCCTCAGTTATTCTGCTATTGATTCCTTCTAGAGAATTTTTAATTTCATTTATTGTGTTGTTCATCATTGTTTGTTTGCTCTTTAGTTCTTCTAGTTCCTTGTTAAATGTTTCATGTATTTTCTCCATTCTATTTCCAAGATTTTGGATTATGTTTACTATCATTACTCTGAATTCTTTTTCAGGTAGACTGCCTATTTCCTTGTCATTGTTTGGTCTCGTGGATTTTTACCTTGCTCCTTCATCTGCTGTGTGTTTCTCTGTCTTCTCATTTTGCTTAACTTACTGTGTTTGGGGTTTCCTTTTCATAGGCTGCAGGTTCGTAGTTCCCGTTGTTTTTGGTGTCTGCCCCCAGTGGCTAAGGTTGGTTCAGTGGGTTGTGTAGGCTTCCTGGTGGAGTGGACTTAGGCCTGTGTTCTGGTGGATAAGGCTGAATCTTGTCTTTCTGGTGGGCAGGACTGCATCTGGTGGTGTGTTTTGGGGTGTCTGTGACCTTATTATGATTTTAGGCAGCCTCTCTGCTAATGGGTGGGGTTGTGTTCCTGTCTTGCTAGTTGTTTGGCATGGGGTGTCCAGCACTGTAGCTTGCTGGTTGTTGAGTGGAGGTGGGTCTTAGCGTTGTGATGGAGATCTCTGGGAGAGCTTTTGCTGTTTGGTATTACGTGGAGCCGGGAGGTCTCTGGTGGACCAATGTCCTGAACTCGGCTCTTTCACCTCAGAGGCACAGGCCTGACACCTGGCTGGAGCACCAAGACTGTGTCAGCCACACGGCTCAGAATAAAAGGGAGAAAAAAAGAAAGAAAGAAAGAAAGAAAGAAAAGTAAAATAAAATAAAGTTATTAAAATAAAAAATTATTAAAAATTTTTAAAAAGCAAGCAAGAAAGAAGAGAGCAACCAAACCAAAGAAGAAATCCACCAATGATATCAAGCGCTAAAAACTATACTAAAAAAAACAAAAACAAAAACGGGACAGACAGAACCCTAAGACAAATGGTAAAAGCAAAACTATAGAGACAAAAATCACACAAAGACACATACACGTGCACACTCACAAAAAGAGAAAAAAGAAAAAATATATATATATCTATATAAAAAAAAGGAAGAGAGCAACCAAATCAATAAACAAATCTACCAATGATAATAAACTCTAAATACTAAACTAAGATAAACATAAAACCAGAAACAAATTAGATGCAGAAAGCAAACCCCAAGTGTACAGTTGCTCCCAAAGTCCACCGCCTCAGTTTTGGGATGATTCGTTGTCTATTTAGGTATTCCACAGATGCAGGGTTCATCTAGTTGATTGTGGAGATTTAATCCGCTGCTCCTGAGGCTGCTGGGAGAGATTTCCCTTTCTCTTCTTTGTTCGCACAGTTCCCAGGGTTCAGCTTTGGGTTTGGCCCCATGTCTGTGTGTAGGTCACTTGAGGGTGGCTGTTCTTCACCGAGACAGGACGGGGTTAAAGGAGCAGCTGATTCGGGGGCTCAGGCTCACTCAGGTGGGGGGAGGGAGGGGTACTGAGTGCAGGGGGAGCCTGTGGCAGCAGAGACCGGCATGACGTTGCACCAGCCTGAGGGGTGCCATGTGTCCTCCCGGGGAAGTTGTCCCTAGATCACGGGACCCTGGCAGTGGCGGGCTGCACAGGCTCCCGGGAGGGAGGTGTGGGTAGTGACCTGTGCTTGCACACAGGCTTCTTGGTGGCTGCAGCAGCAGCCTTAGCGTTTCATGCCCATCTCTGCGGTCCGCGCTGATAGCCGTGGCTCGCGCCCGTCTCTGGAGCTCCTTTAAGCAGCGCTCTTAATCCCCTCTCCTCGCGCACCAGGAAACAAAGAGGCAAGAAAAAGTCTCTTGCCTCTTCGGCAGCTCCAGACTTTTTCCTGGACTCCCTCCCAGCTAGCCGTGGTGCACTAACCCCTTCAGGCTGTGTTCACGCCGCCAACCCCAGTCCTCTCCCTACATCCAACCGAAGCCCGAGCCTCAGCTCCCAGCCCCCTCCCACCCTGGCGGGTGAGCAGTCAAGCCTCTCGGGCTGGTGAGTGCTGGTCAGCACCGATCCTCTGTGCGGGAATCTCTCCGCTTTGCCCTCCGTACCCCTGTTGCTGCACTCTCCTCTGTGGCTCTGAAGCTTCCCCCCCGCCCACCCCCATCTCTGCCCGCGAAGGAGCTTCTAGTGTGTGGAAACCTTTCCTCCTTCACAGCTCCCTCCCACTGGTGCAGGTCCCGTCCCTATTCTTTTGTCTCTGTTTTTTTTTTTTTTTTGCCCTACCCACGTACGTGGGGAGTTTCTTGTCTTTTGGGAGGTCTGAGGTCTTCTGCCAGCATTCAGTAGGTGTTCTGTAGGAGTTGTTCCACGTGTAGATGTATTTCTGATGTATTCGTGGGGAGGAAGGTGATCTCCACCTCTTACTCCTCCACCATCTTGAAGGTCTCCTCAGTTGTGATTTTATTTGAATCAACATTGGAATCTTTGGGAAAATGCCAAAAGCTGTACGTGCCTCCAGTTGAAGTTTATCTTGGAATAACCCTTAAAGACTTTAGAAAAGCAAACCATGTAGATGCAATTTTTCAAAATGTTGATGGGACACTTGTGCTCTTAATTGTATAAATTTCCCCAGCTGAAAAGAACATTCTATCATAAATAAAGTAAGCAAAGTGAAGCTATTCATTTGTCTTCCACGGCAGAAGCACAGGGCGAGTTTTTCAGCAGATTGTTTTTCAACAGAATTGCCTTGGCACTTCAGTCAGTGATGAAACATTTACTATTATGATGCAGTGAAATGACATTTCAAGAGGCAAGGTAGTACATGTGGGGCTTCAAAATACATAAACCAATTTAGCGTAGTTAACTCTGAGGAGGTAATATTGTTTTCCCCATTTTTCTGAGGAAGAAACAGAAAACTCAGAGAGCACTCACATCACACAGTAGTACATTGTTGGGCAAGGCTTTAAACTCCTGTCCGTCTGGCTTCTAAAGCTCCTGGAAACTTGTACTTTATTCCAGTCCTTACAATAACTGACTTTTAATGTTGCCAATTTACCTGCATGTTTCTTTCCTCATTGGTAAAACAAGAGAATTGAAACAGCTGATTTCTAAGATTTCTTACAGTTTCAGTAGAATCATAGATTTTTTAGATTAATCTTAAGTGCCCAGAAGAAGATGATGAAGAGGTAGATTGGTTCAGACAGAATGATCCCAATAAGACCTCTCAGCAGTGTGTCGTATCACAGCACTGAAACTATACATTTTTAGGCCTTGGTTTGTTGCTGAGGTTTACCTATAGGCCTCCCAGCCTTGTCTCGGACAAGTTTTAGACCCTGAAAGAATAATGTGCAGAAGACGATGGATGGGCCCGTTGGCAGAGCAGGAGCAGTAACCGCAGAGGTGAGGGATTCTCTGCCGCTTTCAAATCTGCTTTCTGAGTAGATGCTTAAGGAGGGATGGAGGGATTTCTCGCCAGATGAGGAAGAAATCAACTTTATCCAGATAATCTTTCACGTCTCTTTAGGAAGGAGAAAGTGAAGAGGGTAGAGGCCGTAGACCCATATTTAAAGCCATCCTGTCCATTTTGCAGTCATGTAACCCATAGCATTGAAATCTCCTGAAAATTGTTGCTTGCATAGTCTGTCCACATCGGATGCATACAGCCAGGCCTGCTGTTCACTGCAACACAAGGGCATCATCCACACAGGCTGCAGTGTCGATGGGCAATCCCTGGAGTTGTGCAATGCAGCAGGTGCTATAACAACAACCACTGTTCATTCTGTGCCAGCTATTCAAATACCATATTCCCTTTAATCTTTGCAACAGCCTGTGTTGTAATATGGTGAGGTGTATTTTCCAGAGGAAGAAATGGCACTCAGAAAGTGCCCATGGTCAATCCACTACTGTGCTGTAGGGGTAGGAATCGAACCCAAGTCTTCCTGCTTTCACAGTCCATGCTCTTTCTACCATACTCCGCCCCAAATCCGTGGAAATTCTCCAAGCCAGGCCAAAGCAGACTGGGATAAGGGGGGAATGTGCTCTTAGTATTTTGGAAGCATTGCTTCAGTGATGATTCGACAGCATGTGACCACAATACTATCCTGACCTCAAACCTTCTGTGGCTCAACATTACTTAAAAAGAGAGTGTGAAGCCCATATAATAGGACTAAGGCCTCACCTCCCACCTTGCTTCCTCCTCACCTACCTCTTCTCCAAGGCACTCTGTGTCCCCAGTGGCCATCTCTCAAGGCATTTCTGGCCACAGAGTGTGCTTTTGCACATTGCGGCCCCATTGGCCACTTCCTTTGCATTAGCCTTAGAACAAAGTCCACGTTTTGTCATCTTTTGGGACACTTGCAGAAAGAGCAAGAGAGTCACACCCAAAGTAGTGAAGGGAGACTTGCTCCAAATGCCAAAATTCAAAGATGCTTTCTGGTTGTAGATGTGGGTCAGTGTGGGATAAATGAAGGTGCAGTGAAATACCAAGGGTCAGCCCTGCCCACAAGCCCTTTAGTCAAGGAAGAGACCCGAAGACCTCGTAGCCCTTAAGTATGCTTCTGTTTTTCCTAAGACAAGGCTACAATGTATATATCTATGCATATGTTAGCAATATGACAATTACACCTCGGGGAAGGGTTGTTTTTATGTTGTAGTGTAATAGTGTATAATATACGAGCTGCGGGGATAAGGAGAAGAGATAAAGTGGGCTGAGACTGAGGTGGAGGTGCTGTCTTTGGGAGCTGAGGCTGCCTTAACAGGGGCTCTCCATTATTCCCATGCTGTAACCCCATGCACTGAATGTATGTCCCCTCCCCAGTCCTGCTGGGACTGTTTTATTCTATTCCTAAATACATTTTGGCCTAAAAGGAGGTAAGAGGGATTGTCTAGAAAAGGTCCAATCAATGATAAACAGACTTTCAAGATTAGCCTTCTTGCTTGATTGCAAACCTCTGAAAGAACTCCCTCCACCCTTCCAACCCCTTCCCTTTCCTGCTGCTGTCACTGACGCTGGGTTTCCATGTCTCCTCACTGCTTGCCGGTATTGTAGCTCATAGTGCACTGCTCTGTAGCCTTTACTGGTCTCCCTCCTCCCCTCTACTGTGAGCTTCTCGCAGTAAAGAGCAAAGGTAATGTTTTCTTCATTGTGTGGTGTTCATACCACCCGCACATCTTTAACTGTGCTCTCACCACATACAACTAGACCTGCAGGGAGCTCTGGCAAAGGTGAAGAGAAGATGGTAATGACAAGAAGAGAAACTTCTCTGATGGTTCTCAGTGGGATTGGAGGCAGACGTTTCAGTCAGGTGACTGCTTTCTGTCACAGCATCACCTGCAGAGCAAAAGGACGTAGTTCCCATAAGTAATCGGAGTGGGAAGGCAGGGTCGGATCTGTGGTCTGGTGTCTCTTGTCTCAATTCATTTGGACAGAACCAGCAGTCCTTCACCCCAGCCATGGAAACACAGTCCCATTCCCCTGGCCTCACTAGCTCCTGCCTCGGTTTTTAACTGTAGTCCAAGACAATTTTTAGATGACTGTACCCTGTCCATAAATCTAGGATACGGTGTTTAATAAGTCACCTCTTTAGCCAACAAAAGTAAATAAATACAATTGGTATATTCCAAGAATAATAGCATCAATCTCATGGGCCTGGTATCTTAGAGAACTAGCTAATAATTCATTGAGTCAACACAGGAAGGGTCTTCATCTCTGCAGAATGTTTAGCCCAAGTAATTTTTAAGACTCACAGGACATCAGATCTAGAAGAATCTTAGAGATTACTTAAGTCTGAGCCCATAAAAAAACTAAGGGGACAGAGAGGTCAAGACCTGCCCAAGGTCACACAGTTATTTATGAATGCTGAGCAGGTGTGGATAAAGCCTGTTCACCATCCAGGGCTATGTGAGCTTCTATTTGTGACTTCTAAGTCCCAGGGCCTCTTGCACCACATCAACAGAACATGGTCGGAAGCATCACTCTCATCAGTTGGCCATGTCATTTTTCCCACACTCTGCTGACCCTGGGTTTGCATAATACTTAAAGATTCTGAACAGTATGTAATAATTATCATCCCAAGACACAGAAAGACAGAAAGACAGACATTACCTGTCCCCCTAGCTGCTCAGAGCCATTTCTTATAGTCTTATACTTGTCATTTAAAATTGATTTGCGTTTGCATTGACAGCCAAAAGGACACACAGTTCCCTTATATAGTTTCTACTCCCCATCTTCAAACTGGGACTTTTTATGACAGTTTTCAACTTTTAGAACTTAGTGAAAAGAAACTTCAGTTTCAGACAAATACTGGCTTTCTCATCCCTCTCTCCTCCCTTGGGCCTGGTTCCATATTCAGAGGGCAGAAAAAAACATTGAAGGGGGCTCATGTCTCATTATTCATGACTGCTCTTCTAGTTCACCTCTGTTTCTTCCTTGGCGGGAACTCCACTGGAGGAACCACTTCTGTGGCTGATTTAACCAGTGGCTAGTGTAAGTGATTGAACAATAGATACAACTTTACTTGGGAATTTGAGTTTCTCTTTAACTCTGTCCTGCTGCCTGATTTCTCTTCTAACTTTTCTGGCCTTCTCTTTGTAAGCTTTTATTTCTCTCTTGAGGCTCAGAGCTTTGGCTGCTGGGGTGAAAATGGAAACAGATTGACAAGGGGAAAGGTAGCTTTGGGGAATTTAAAATTCAAGCAAGTAAACCATTAATATCTTTGAAGTGTCGATCGTGCGCAGAACACCATGCTGATTATTATGGAGGTCGCAAGCTTTTGCCAGATACGGTCGTCCCTCCCCTCAAAGAGGAGTAAGTCTAGAGGGGGAGTTAGATGTGCACTTGCAGGAGGAGGTATCTAATACTCTGGGGCAACATATTATCATTCTGTGTTTCTCAAGGTAGGTACAAGTACCACTGGTGGACAAGGAGATGATTTTAGTGTGTACACAGATAGGGCATTAAATAAATTTGATTCCAATTGTGAAGGTGGTATATTCCAGTTTCAATTTCCTCTCAATTCTTCTGATAACCTAAAAAAAAAAGAGAGAGGAAAAAAAGAAAGTCTCAGATCTGTGTTAAAATACCTTAAATACCTCTCTAACTCCTTTTAATCTTCTCAATAAAAACCGAAAAGATAGGACATTTGGACACCAATAATTTCCACCTACAATTTAATACTATTCCTCATTTTAAATTTTATTTATTTTTTACAGTTTGCATCCTATTTTATTACAAGTGATAAAGTTTTTCTTTTTGTGATGCTTGTAATATAATGTTTCCTTACTGAATGTCTTAGTTAGGGTTGCTATAACAAATTACTATAGAGTATGTGGTTTAAGCAACAAACACTTACTTTTCATAGTTCTGGAGGTTAGGAAGTCCAAGATCAGGGTGTCAGCATGGTCAGGTTCTGCTGAGAGCCCTCTTCCTGTTTTACAGACAACCATATTTTGCTGTGTCCTCATATGGCAGAAGGAGAGTGAGTTAGCTCTCTGGCCTCATCTTGTAAGGGCACTAATCCCATTCATGAGGGCTCCACTCTCATGAGTTAATCACCTCTCAAAGACCTCATTTTCAAATACCATCACAATGGAGATTAATTTCAACACATGAAAATTTGGAGGGACACAAACATTCAGTTCATAACATTTAGGTTAAAAAACACAAGCTAACTCCAAACAGTAAATAAATAATGGTACAGGTGTTACAAAAATATGGCAGAAACCATTGGGGATGTGCAAATGTTTGGGAACAGTTTAGAATTGTTAAATGAATGCCTTAGAAGTGAATTGCAAGATGAATTTCAAGGAATGATTGTATACCAGGGGCTGGGATCTCGGGGAAGAATTCCTAGAGGAGGTGAGCTTTAAGGGAACATTTGAAGGGACTGGCTAGAAGCCAAGTGAGCAAAGATATGGTGATTGGTGGGCTGGGAGCAGGAAGCCTGTTGAACTGGATGAACCATTCATGTCCAGGAGTCATGGTTGGAGGAGAGTCACAGCTGGAATCACAAGGTGGAAGGACCTTATATGAGGAGACTCTTTGCTTTTTTTAAAACTTTTTATTTTCAGATAATTATGGACTCACATGCAGTTGTAAGAAACAATACAGAGAGACCCCATATCCCCCTTAGCCAGTTTCCCCCAATGATGACATCTTACATAACTACAGTTCAACATCACAATTAGGAAATTGACAATGATACAAGCCATTGAACTTATTCAGACTTCACTCATTTTACATGCACTCTGTGTGTGTGTGTGTGTTTGTGTGTGTATTTAGTTCTATGCAATTTTAGCACATGTGTAAATTGGTGTGTCCGCCACCATAGTCAAGACACATAACAGTCCCAGCACAAGAAAGCCTTGTCTACCCTTTTATAGCCAGAGGCACCTTCCCTGCCTTCTTCCCTCTCACCTGGCAACCACTAACTGGTTCTCCATCTCTATAATTCTGTCAGTTCAAGAATGTGATATAATTGGAATCATACAGTGTGTAACCTTTGGCATTGGCTTTTTGTCATTCAGCATAAGATTTACCCACAATATTTGTATCAGTAGTTCATTCCTTTTTATTGCTGAGTAGTATTCATAACATGGACATACCATGGTTTACCATTCATCCTTTGTAGAAAATTTGGGCTGTTTCCAGTTTGGGGCTGTTATGAATAAACCTTCCATGAACATTTGTGTACAGGTTTTTGTGTGAACATAGATTTCATTTCTCAAGAGTAAATTTCTATTTCATATGGTAAGTTTGGTGTGTTTAGCTTTATAAGAAACTGCCATACTCTTTTTGGAAGTGGTGGTACAATTTTATATTCCTACCAGCAGTTTATGAGTGATCCAGGTTCTCTGAATCCTTGTCAGCATTTAGTGTTATCATTTTTTTTTTTTTTTTTGCGGTACGTGGGCCTCTCACTGTTGTGGCCTCTCCCATTGCAGAGCACAGGCTCCGGACGCGCAGGCCCAGTGGCCATGGCTCACGGGCCCAGCCGCTCCGCGGCATGTGGGATCCTCCCGGTCTGGGGCACGAACCTGTGTTCCCTGCATCGGCAGGCGAACTCTCAACCACTGCGCCACCAGGGAAGCCCCAAGTGTTATCATTTTATTTTAGCTATTTTGATAGGTGTGTAGTGATATCTCATTGTGAATTTAGTTTGCATTTTCCCTAATGGTTAATAATTAAACATCTTTTCATGTGCTTATTTGCCATTCCTCCTCAGTGAAATGTTTGTTTATACCTTTTGTCCATTTGCTCATTGGATAGTTTATGCTTTTATTCTTGAGTTTGAGTTTTTGTTTCTTTATATGTTCTAGATATAAGTTCCTTGTTGGATATGTGATTTGCAAATACTTTCTCTCAGTCTGTAATTTGCTTTTTTCATTCACTTTACAGGGTCATTCACAGATCAAAAGTTTTGAATGTTGATGTGATACAATCTATAATTTTTTCCTTTTATGGATTGTGCTTTTGGCATCAAGTCTAAGATTCTTCTCTTAGCCCTAGTTCCTGAAGGTTTTCTCCTAAGTTTTTACCTAGAAGTTTTCTAGTTTTACATTTTACATTTATGTCTGTGATCCATTTTGAGTTAATTTTTGTAAAAATGTGAGGTTTTAGTCAAGGGTTCATTAATTTTTTTTTTTTGTTTTTGCTTATGAATGTCCAGTTGCTCCAGCACCATTTGTCAAAATGCCTATGCTTCTATTGAATTGCTCTTGCATCTTTGTCAAAAATCAGTTGGGCATATTTGTGTGGGTCCTTTGCTTTTTAAAGTCACCTTATTAATATTTCCTATCATTTGACTGTAACATCTGAAAAAGAAAAATGTTAGTGGGTCTTTCACCCAATTGAATCATGTCACTAGTATAATAAATATTTGATTATGGAATATTTGATGATTTAGAGAGGTCTCATTACACACTCATGAATCATCCCCAAGGCTTATGAGAAGAGAATATTTGGCCTATCTCCCACCAAAATATTTCCTTTTACCTAAATAGAAAGACATGGGGAAGGGTGCCCATACTTTTTTTTTCCCCAGGGCCAATAAGAGGTTGCTTAAGTTCGACTTTGTAAACTTTACAGGGACAAGAAATGCGATTGGCCTTGGTCAGGCTTCGTTTTGCACAGGCTTTGGCAGGGACTTATAACCAGCAGAATAACCAGCAGTTCTGCCAGGAGCTTAGGAGCCTGCTCGCATACAAAAACGATAAGGGACATCTAAGGAAAACAAGCTGCTACCTTTTAGGGACACACCAAAGCTAGATAACCCAAGATAATCATAGCAAGATACAGCCAGTCTTAGAGCTAGTTACTGTGAAGTTATCTTTGCTTCCTTGAGTTTTTGAAGCATGCATCTGTATAAACCTGCTTGTGCAGACATCCCCAGCCCCAAGCTGGGTCTGCCCAAATCCAGCGAATCGGCTCTGAAATGTAGATGGCACCTAGCAGTAACAAAGCCTCCGCCTCAGGCAGCCTGTTGGCCTGTTAGGCCCAGTGGAGCAGCGGAACGGAAATATCTGGAGAAGTTTTTACGTGTCCATGGAATTTCGTTGCAGGAAACCACCAGGGCAGAGACGGGCATGGCTTACAGGTACTTGCTGGTTGCAATGTTATCCAACCAGGGCACTGCACTGAAGTCAGATGTTGTTGTTATTAAAGAAAGAAGGATTGAAATAGCAAAAAAAAATACTATATAGCAATAGGAAAAGAAAAATGAACGCAGTGAGCCCTCTTCTTGGGCTGCCGTATTTTTTCAAGCTTTAATTTGTCCACTTTCTCTTCGCTTGAAAGATTACATAAAGATAGTCAAATTCACCTGTGGAAGTTCCCAACCTTGTGCCATTAGAAATGTCTTTGGCTTGATACTTAAGCAAAAGTATGTGATTTAGCAGGTCATAATGAAGAATGGGTGCTCTCTTCTTCTTAAGGGAATTTATAAATTAAGACTAGAATTTTTTTAATGCTGCCTGGCCTTCAAGGCTGTTATTTTCTTTTAAGCCTGAATCATGTGGTTGTGCTAATAGCTAATAAAGTAGTTCATGAGGCTGAGCAGATTCTTGAAATGACAGCACTTTTTATCAGTGTAGCCCAAGATAAATTACTGGTTGTTCTCTAACCTTCCAATACCATCATTTATTCTGTGAAAGATTAACAAAAGGGAGAAATTTTTTCCTAGTATGGGGTTGGATGTATAATCTTTTAAGATTGCTCTGGAATGGGAAGATCATTCTTTTTCTGAGCAATTATTGTTCAAACCTCTATAAGATATGTCTGTGCTTAGCTAAATCACCCAGCTGTACCCGCACAAGTACTTCCTTGACAAATGCCTAGAGTTTTAAATATCCAGGAAGCTGAGCAAAAGCTGTTCAGAAGGACAAAGGTGCTGGAAACTGAAAACAAAAACAAAAACAAAAAACAAAACCCCAAGCCCTTAGCATTTATAAAGAACAGTTGTCTTAGCTCAAGTCAAAACTTCCAGTTCACAGAATAAGATTGTTTCTGCATAGACAAGATGTCCCTAAATTATTTTATTTTTCTATAATCAAAAGGTCTATTTTAATGCAGTACCTACTGCTCTAGTTATCAGCTAGTTTGATTAATAAAGCAATTTGCAATGAGATAGCTCATCTCTGGAGAGCAAAGTATTTCACACAGACTCTTTATGCAATAAAGGGCTCCTGCAGAAGAGGAATGAACTCTTCTAGGTTTATAGGGCATATAAACATAAGACAGCTCACCCCATCATGCTTTAGAAGTGGAGCCTAAGAAGAATCCAACAACCTTTCCAAGAGAACCTATGGCTCCACACCCTGGGATGGAGGAGGAGATGATGTCATTCCTCACCCACCTTTCCTGAATCTGTCTTTACTAGAAGGAGCTGCCTTCTCTCTGCCTCTCCATATTCTCTCACTCTATTCTCCATGCTTTCCTTGACCCTCAGTGGTAATAGTGGTGGAATATAGATCTGGTGAAGATGGACTGTTTCACTGTTTGAAAAACAATCTTGTCTTTGCATCTTTGTCCCAGGATGGGTGGTATCACCATGAACACTTTTATAAATCTTCAGAGGGCAGGCCTCTTTCTCTTAAAGTCCTGGTTTGAATATGTACTACATATTTTGTGATGTGTGCCAGTGTTCAGACAAAGATATGTTCTAGGACAGTGTTTTTTAAGCACTTATGGAGCACAGGAATGCTCCCTTCAAATAGGTAAGAACAAAGGTGTCCTAGTTGAGGGTGGGGGCTTGGAGCCCACCTGCTTGAGGGGAGCAGTCATCCCAGCCTGGTTTCCCAGGCACACCTACAGATCCCATCCTCTGCATGGCTTGAGAGTACAGTTCTGAGGTGACTCTTCAAGATGCCTTGGAGAGCAAGGCTGGCAGGTCCTTCTCACAGAGGCAGGCTCTTAGGCAAGCATATGTGCCACTAGACCACATTCTAGTAAGAAATGGGACTTAGAAGATCATTGTTCCTAGATCAGAATATGAGGAGAGAAAGTACAGTTAAATAGATACTTGGCCCCAGAAAATAGCCAAGGCTTTGAATTATGATGAACATGCTATTCTCTGCCACCTCTTCCTGACACATGTCACCTTTACCCCTCCCCACTCCTTTCTCCAAATGTCCATAGTACTTTGTCTATTCTTTTTTCAAGGCACTTATTAAGTATCCTTATTTAAAACATTCTCCTTTAAGCATTAGGGATGGATTTTTAAGGAAGAGTATCCAGGTTCTCTTGGTTCCTGCCCAACCTGGCTTTTGACCTTGACTTCTTATAGGCATAGTTGGGGTTAGGTGAGGAGACTTTTATATTCTTCTTTACCTTGGTTTCCACCTCCCCCCAAGACCATGGCTATGTTAAAAGACCTCATTCAACCTGCCTTTTCTATTTTCTTCTTTCTGAAGGGTATTATTTCATGTGTAGTGGAAAGAGAATGGGCTTTGGAGTTAATCAGGCCAGAGTTCAAATCCCAGCTCTTCTGCTTTACAAACTGTGTGACACTGGGAGTCATATAAGTAGGTGTGACATGTAAGTTCCTAACACACAGTAGGTGTTCACTAAATGTAGGTTCCCTTCCTGCTTATTCTGTGTCTCCTGTCAGTCATTCTGGGGGCAGGGGATGTAAGCCCCCTATAGCTGAAACATACAAATGGATAAGATAGAGTATTCTCAGAAAGAAAAGAAAGAATTAAAAACTTTGCAGTAATAACCCTGTGAATATGCTAAAAATCATTATGTTGTACTTTAAATGGGTGAATTGTATGTATGTAAATTATATCTCAATAAAGTGGTTAAAAATAATAAGAGAAGGTTTTAAAAAATCTGCAGTAATTCACAATCTGTGTAGGTTTCCATGCTGAGCTTAGAATTCTGAGAGGTCTGGAAGAGCCGGGTAAGCTGTTTTCTCTTCCTAATTTGGTCAGATGCCATTGCAGCCTTCAGCCCAATACCAGCTGCTTGGGTCCCTCGATCATCTGTGAGAGAGCATTATGTTGTGTTTCCATGGAGACTTGGTTATATTTCTAACTAAGGGTGACCAGGGGAAGAAAAAAAATCAGTAAATATGCAAACACATGTATCAACTGAAAAGAAATGCGAGGAAATTGTTTGAATGTGGTGTAAAAAGTGCCAAGTTGCTGTGTCGATCCTTCTGTTGGCTTAGAATTTTCAGCAAAAATAGAAGTTTTTTGTGAATTCATTTTTTAAATATCTATGAAATAGTCACCCAAGAGGTTCCTTCAGTTATTTCTAAGAGGCTATCTCTATTACAAAGCATTGAACTCTGAGCCAGACAGTGAACCTGAGCTTGGGTCAAAGTAGAAGTACACTGAGAATTAGTTTTATGGACAAAGCACAGAAACAATCTAGATGGAGTAAGGATGCAGTAGACACCCAGCTTTGAAGCAATTTTATAATACATAAGCCAGGAGGAACTCAAATGGATGTAAAATGAAGGTCTAATCCAAGGGACCCCAAACTTTTTCTGTAAAAGGCCACATAGTAGATATTTTAAGATCATGGGCCACATCTGCCTTTGTCCTACCTGCTGAACTCTGCCCTTGTAGGTGGAAGCAGCCATCGACAATAAGCAAAAGAGTGGGTGTGGCTATGTTCCAATTACACTTTACTTATGGATGCTGAAATTTGAGTTTCATATAATTTTCTCATACCACAAATCTTCTTCCTTTTTTTCCTCCCAAACCATTAAAAAAAACAGCCAATCTTATCTTACAGACCATATGAAAACAAGTGGCAGGCCAGATTTGGCCAGTAGGCCATAATTTGCTGACCCCTGGTCTAGAAAACAAAGCTTTCAGCTGTACAGACTATTTGTTGTGTTTATTTATTTATTTTTAAACCTCCTTGTTTCCAGAGGTATTTAAGGTGCCCAACTGCATATGATTCAGAAAGATAAAAATAAATTAAAAAAGAGGTAATTCACTGGTGGTCCAGTGGTTAGGACTCCGTGCTTTCACTGCTGAGTTCAATCCCCTGGTTAGGGAACTAAGATCCCACAAGCCGCGTGGCATGGCCAAAAAAAACAAAAAGAGGATGAGACCTAGAAAAATTAAGAACAGGAAAGGAAGGCAGCCTGGGGTGACTGAGGGTGACACGGGCAAGCCATGCCCTTGCACCTGGATTTGGCTCTGTGCTTTCCAGTAGCACCAAGCTGGGAAGAGGGCCATGGAGCTCTTTACAGAAGTCTCAGAGTCCTTTAGGTGAACACGAGCCAGCTGCTCAGGGATGGAACACTTCTCTCTGATGTGGAGATCAGAGAGAAAGTTCTCTCATGGTTCTTCGTTGTGTAATTAATATCTTCAAAAAATATCCTTATAGTAAACACAGCAGTGGGATTCCTCGGGCTCTTTCTCATGGGGCCTCTAATATTAAAAAGGGGCATTATATAAAATAACAATTCAGCAAAAGCAAGTGGGTGTGGTAGAAGAAATGACATTGGTTTAATAGAAACTGCATCAATTAGTTTGAAATTATTTACACTTAAAAAATTCCCCAATAATAATGACACAGATTTTGCTATTTTATAATGACAGGGCTTGTCCAGGTTCATGGAATGAAACAATTGTTTCTCACATTTAAAACAAATGCTATTTGCCAACCAAAGACAAAATTTTCTATAGGCTTGAGCAGAAGGTGGGAGGGGACAAAAGAAGAAAAGGAGAGGTAGGGCGAAGTTTTGGAATTATTGATGTGGGACAGACCTCGGAGATAATCTGCTCCAATTTCTGGTCTTACAGCTGGAGAAAACTGAAGCTCAGAGATGTTGTGTTTCCAGCCAACAACAAAGCCCTTGTCCTTTGGGTCCCAGTCCAGTGCTCGCTCCATAATCCATATTTATTCCCAGCCCTCCAACCCCCATCCCACCCTATGCCAACACACACCCTCACACACACACCCCACACCATACACATGCCATACACACACACCACACACACAGACACACCCCTACCATACGTACCCTCACATACATCACATATACATACACACCCACATATCCCCTTAATCCACACACCACACACACATACCCATACCCACATACCACATATACACACCCCCCACACACTCCATATCCCCACACACCACACACACACACACATCACATACACAAACATACACCCATACACCACACATACACGTACACACACACCCACATACCACACACACACACCTGCACCCACATACCACATATACACACCCCACACACACTCCATATCCCCCCACACCACACACACACACCCCACACATCACATACACAAACATACACACCCACACACCACACACACACTCCATATTCCACACACACCGCACACTCACATCCCACACAGCCCCCACACACCTCCTCCCCTCCCCACACCCCCCTACACATTCCACATCCCCCCCACACACCACACACCACACGCCCTGCCTCCCGGGGATGCTGCAGTCCCCCTCTAGTCCAGTCTTCCAGGCACTGCTCTCATTGCTCTGCTCTGCAATCTGCCTCAATCCTACTTCTTGGCACACTGGCCCTCCATCCCTGTCCTGAAACATCGAGTCTCACTCATCATTGCTTTCTCCATCTAGAATATTCTCACACGTCACCCTTGCCAAGACAAATCCAAACTACAGGCTCTCCCTTCTCTCTCACAGAATGACTTGTCTTTGTTCCATATAGTTTGGATTGTTTGTTTGTGTGTGTGTGTGTGTGTGTCAAAAGTATGCTGTTGTCACCTTGAGGAGAACAACTAGAGCTTGTACTATTTTGCAATCCTCCTGTGCTTTGCACTTAGATAGCGTGTATTGCTACTTTGAGGTATATGCATTCAGAAGTTGGGGAACAGAAAGAAAGACTCCAAAGACAAGTAGGAATGTCCCTTTCCCCCATTTATAGTGCTCTAGCCCCGTATTTTCTCCTGTATCTTAGATACAGTATGTTACTTAGCCTTGCTGAGTCTCAGTTTCCTCTTTTGTAAAATGGGCCTAATTCAACTTACCTCATGACAATGTAAGAATTAAATGAAGTCACATTTATGAAAGTGCTTAGCTCACTGCCTGCCATGGTGGGAGCCTAACAGGGTTTCCTCGCTTCACCTCCTTCTTAACCAATCCTAGGAATCCATCATTTAGTCATCTTTCAGAGATTGAAAGAAAAAGGGTGTGGTGTTGTATCTAAAAAAGAGAGAGGGGCAGAAAATAAACACGTGTAATTAAATCTTGCACAGTTCTGAGCATATCACTCTCCTTTCTTCACTTGCTTACATACATTCTTTTTTTGCTTCTACTATTGGAATATATTCTCAGGATCTATTGAGAAGGTTTTTTTTTTCTTTTTACTTCACACATGGCTTCCTATGTAATAAAAACAGCCTCAGGAAACATTGGAATAAGTTACTCTCCAAGTGGTGTAATAGAATGATAAAAATCATCTTTTATCAGTCTGTGTATTTCCAGTGCCTAGCATTGTGTCTAGAACAGAAATATTTGAAACAGAATGAAATTAAAAGGGCTAAAATACCCACTGGTACCTTCTAGTACCTCTCCCATTCACTTGCCACACTGCCTGAGAATTTCTTCAACTAGAAGCTCCAGTTCTCCTGTTAAAATGGAGGTGTGTAATCTAAGCTAATAGGCAGCAGAGCAAGAAGGAAACAGGACATCGGCCAGGCCGATCTGAAAACAGAGAAGATAGGAAAGAAGGTTCTAGACTGGAACCAAGGGGCAAGCTTGGGTGTCGGGGCGTGGCACAGTGGTACAGGGGCTGTGCGGGGACACCGGCGGGCAGGCCTGAATAAGAGGGCGGGAAAGCTAGAGAGAAACCTCACTCACCTACCAGCTTGTAACAAAGGTGTCCTGGCAAAGTGTTTGAAAACATTCATTAACTGATAGAATTTTCATTGATCTCTAAATGAAGATTCTAATGATAAGTAAGAACTAGTTTTCGCTCTGAAAACTCTTTCCCTGGGTTCTGTCAAAGTGAGAATGTGGTGTCCTGGCTGGAGGATTTGAAGACCACCTTCCCCCCAGTGCCTTTCTCTGATCCTCTGATTCCTTATCTATGAAATGAAAATGCACATAAAGCCCTCCTCCCAGGATAGTGCTATTCACGCAGAGTCACATAGTGGAAGCTTAGGAAAGACTATCCCCCTCCTGACTTTTCCGCTTTTCATGATTTCCATGACAGTGTGGAAGTTGAAAATTATTTTTGTTCCTAAATTGAACTCACTGTCTTCCTCCCAGCCACCCCCTGCCCAACCCTCCAAACCCTCCTTCACTGCATACTCCGCTGACCTACTTTTTTCATGGAACGCTTGGCACACTCAGACCTGCTTGAAAAGTAGCTATGGCCATGGCCATGAAAATCAAAAGCCTAGAAAAAAATGCTAGCTGAGCAGGGGGTTGTATTTTCCACATTAAAAAGAAAAAAGCCTACATGAGTTATTTTAGACTGGCCTCATTTTGGTCAGTCTCGGGGCCTGTGCTAATTTTCTCTGAGTCCTCTGGCTGTGGCTCTCCTGGCATCAACTGGGCTAGAGGAATGTGCAGACACTGAGATGGTCCAGGCTCAGAGCCTATGTGACTACTTGAAACCGTAAGAGCCTGCTGGTAAAGGACCTAGAAGGCTTAGTGAAAGGGGCCTGTTCAGAATGGGGCCGAATATTTATTTACCATTGAACGGAACAGAAGTTCTAAAACGAGTATGTTTTAGAAGTGTCAGTTTAGATAGAAAATGCTTTAAAATTTAAGCAAAAGTGAGAGATGAGTGCCCCTTGGATTTGAAATATTATTTTCATTCTGTTTTGAAATTTCCACTTGTGGTTTTCCAGAGGGAAATTTGCTTTATGCATAATGAAAACACTGGAAATTCAGGGCTCAAGAACAACACTGTGTTATATGAATACTCCCTTTCTCATATAGGAAAAATTTGCAGCAGTTTCATATTAAAAACAAAGCATTTTGAGACCTGGTTTTCCTGCACAAGGAACAACTGTGAGTCAAATATATTTTTACCCAAGGGAAAAAACCAAAAAAACAAAACCTCTTCCTAAATTTCTCTGCAGTGCCTGTAAGTGCCACTAGGATGCACTATTTCATTAAAAAAATGAAGTGCTTCATTCAGTTCCCTGAACCACAGAAAGCAGAAATCTTTTAACTTTTTCCAGACAATCCTAGACCAGAACTTAAACTTGAATCTGTATATTTCCCTTGATTGTGAAAATTAAGAAGCACCTCTTTTTACATCACAATGGGAAATCTTCTATAGTGAGAAAAAGTAAGAAGTTATGACCAGTACACTTAGGATTCTGAGAATCTTGTAGCAAGGATATGTTATCATAACCTAACCCAGTTAGATTATTTGATAGAGCAAATTTTCTACGTCTGGGAGTTTCCAAGAATGGGATTCTGAACCACACTACAGACCTCTGTGGGTGACTGGTGGAGAAAAGAAAGGCAGACATGTCATCCCCTTGGCCTTCCTTCAGAGAATGTTCTGTTGATGTCTTCTGCCCCAGCTCAGGTGAAAGCATCTTGTCGCACAGTTAAGATGGAGCAGATGTAGTGAATCTGGAAGGATTGTGTTGTCAGGATTGCCTGGGAGAAGTCTGGCTCAGAACCCACGAATGTTCTTAGAACCATGACCCTGCAGGTCTGGCTCAGCACCAAATTAGAATGTGGTCGAATAATGGTGCCCTTCCTCCTCTGTAACCAGGGCTCGTTTTTGCTTATCATGGGACACCTCTCCACGCCTAACACTTTAGCCTCTCATCAGTGATTCCTCTGCCTTGCCCTTAGCTAGTTATCAACTGATGTTCCCTAAGATTTCAATTATACATTTTGTGATGTGCGCCAATGTTCAGATGAAGATACATTCCAGGACAGTGTGTTTCAAACAATTATGATGCAGAAAAACACATGAAGGCAAAGCGGTCCCAGTTGAAGCTGGGGTCCTGGGGTACCTGTAAAATATGTCATATCCAAAGAAACCTCTAACGGTGGAAGTTCAGGTAGTAGAGGAGCTATTTTTAGACAACCTGTCTAAAAATCAGATTATGAAAAAAAACCTTTTTTATTTGAAAATAATTTCAAACATACAGAAAAATTGCAAGAATAATATATAGAATATCTGTAGCACTTTAATCTTTAATATATTGTTAACATTTTGCTCCATTTGATCGTCTTTTTACCTGCTTGCTTTCTGCATCCTCCCCCCACCTCCAATGTATTTTTCCAAGCCTTTTGAGAGTAAGTTACATCCATAATAGCCCTTTACCCCTCAGTACCTCCTAAGAGTAAGGATATTCTTTCATACACCCCCAAGTACAATTACCAACTTCAGTCAGATTTACCTAGTTTTTATCTGATCTACTGTCTGTATTCTCATTTTGCCAGCAGACACAATAGTGCCCTTTATAGCAATTTTTTTACTCCACCAGTACTGCATCTAGTTCAGGATCACATATTGTATTTTGTTGTCATGGCTTTTTCATTTCCTTCAATCTGGCATAGTTCGGACTGGAATTAGTTTTAGCATAGGGAGGAGGTCAGTGGGAAAGAGGGTGGTGACTAATTGCAGTGTCTGCTTTGGGTTGGGAGGTGGTGCTATGGTGCCAACACAATCTATAAGTTCGGCCCGAAGGCCTCCTGGCTACAGCTACCAATTCCGCATCGAGGACTGTGTCTTCCACAGCTCCCCAACAAGGCCACCACATCGTCATCTTGACCTTTAGGTTCAAAGCTGAGGTGGATCTCAAAGACATACTGACCTAACTGACCTACATAAATTCAGTCCCCTGTGTTTATCTGCTTAGCACTTCTGCTGCGGGGCGTGCCCTGTGGGGGGCTATTGAGAATTACCAGGACCTGAGTGAGGTCCTCTGAGCACTGACAGGCAGGGAGGGCAGGCAAGGCCAAGTATGCGATTACCTGGGACTCTCTAGCCTCCAAATCAGGCACCCATAAAGCTTGGCCAGGGAACCACCCCAAGAAACTAAAGCAGCAGCCAAAGGGAGAGGCCTCTTCCAAACTGGCTGCAGAGCAGAAGAGTGTGGCTTCTGGCCACACATCCTGGTGAGCCCACTGGGAGAGGTGGGAGTAGCTGAGAGGCCACAGCAGCCAGGGAGACACAGGCTCTCAGTGGGTCACGTGGAATATTTTTAGCTAAGGGAGTTTTGACCCAATTGTCTATTTTTCCCTCCATGATATTCCTTTTAATTTGTTAAGGCAGAATGAGATAGAAGCTCTGAAAATTGTAGAGTGTGGGTGCAGAATGTGCAGCTCATTAAGTATCTAAGCTCTTGCTTTAGCATTTGGGGGGTCTGTAACAGATCACTGATTCACCCTGCTTTTGAAATTTTGCAGCATTCAATAACTCAACACACAGTGACAACATGTGCATTTAGAACCTGGTTATGGCTTTTAAAAGGAGCTATGATTGCTTCTTGACATGACCATTGTGTAAGACCAGAATCTCTATGCATAATTTCCCAAAAGGTTAATCCTTGCTGTAACATCTTTGTAAAATTCATCAAATTAGCACCTCCTTCCTTTACCCCTATTTTTGCTCTTACCACTCTTTTTTTTCCCCTTATGTTTTATGGCTCTAATGTCTTATTTCAAAAGGTCTTCCCCATAAAAGATATGTCTTTCCGCAATGTATTCTAGCACATTTATGGTTTCATCCTTCATATGTAAGTCTCTATCACAGCTCAAAGTTCTTGTATGAGATAGCAACTTAAATTTATACTTTTAAAATTCCCAAAGTCATTTTTGATAGCCTAAATTTCCCCCACTGATTTGAAATTACAACATATATAGCCCAAATATCAGAAAAGCTTACCTTATCTTTTGCGCATCAGATGAAATGGTCTTGAACTGGAAACATAGAATTCCTTCTACTCTCCAGATATTCTTGTGGAAGTTTCTGTTCTTCTAGTCGTTTTGGGCTTAAATTGAATGACCTCAGTTTTTGTTTGTCTGAAAGAAAATTGTATTTAGTTTTCTTTTTCTTCTATTTTTTTTTCCTCTTACCACTTGTATTTGTTTGTTTCCGTATTGTTTGTCTCTTTCACTGGAGTGTGAACTCCAGGAGGACAGGGATGTTATTTGTATGGTTAATTGCAGAATTCCCAGAATCTGGTATCTAGTGTAAAACTCAATAAATGTTTGCTGAATAAATGAATGATTAAGCAAGAGTATGAGGAATAAGCCCTCATTTTTCACTGGCAGACAATCTGCTGGATTATCAGACACAGAGGGTTGCTCCACCAGACTTTCCATCCACAGCCTCCTTGCCACTTACTTCCCAACCTTCTCTCTTTACTGAAAAGATCCAAAGTGCCCTCATTTGTTTTAGTGGTACTTGGGGGACAGCATTGTTCTCATAGGAAATAGGTCCTTAAATCTTGGATGTTAGAATCCTTTGAAGCTGCCCATTATAATGTCATAAGTCCACTTTATTGTTTCTTCTCCTCAGATATCCATCTCGTTTCACTTTCCATTTACTCAGTTACTTCACTCTATTCACAGAGTCTTCACTGTACTTTCCTCCAGAAAGTTCTCTGTGATGTCACTGTCCAGTCCTAGTGGAGTCCTGGGTTGTGACCAGACGAGATACTCACAGCATTCACTCTGAGTATTCCTTGCTTCTCCTCAGATGTGGTGCTAACATGTCCACATTACGGAGTTATGGGTCTCTCCTCCACTCCTTCCCACCACAAGCTCTCCCCTTCTTACCCCTGTCCATCAATCCCATAGACTAGCCCTCTTTAGTTTACTCTTTTCCTAATCAATTTCCATTTCCATCTCATTACAAGAAGGGTATCGTCTCATTATAATACCCAGGTGTCATTTCCCAAAAGACCGAGATGAGTCTGGAGGGTCAGCCCTCCTGTTGGGATTCCTGGATGATTCTACATCATCCTAAATATACTAGAGATTCTCTACTCAGCACTTGTGGATGATTGTGAGTTCTGATTTGATCTTCTTGTTCTTGGTACAGATCAGACTTTTCCAGGAACAACATGGCATGCAACAAAGGCACTCTTCAGCTGGTGATTAACAATTGCAAGATGATACCTTGGGGTATCATTAGGTCATTGTGGGGTTTCTCATTTGAGCCTGGCCCCATTCCACCTCCTGAGCAAGACCCTGACCTGTTCAATTCAGTGTTAGTGGGATGGGCAATGGCAACAATAGGGTCGTACTTATCCACTCAGGGGCTTTAATTGCTTGAGGGAGCCTGGTTGAGACTCAATGACAGTGGACAGAGTCCAACTATCTTCTTTCTGCTCCTTCCTCACAACCATTTCCTATCCAAGGACCTTCCATTTCTGACTCCATGTCCACCTATTCTTGGTTTCTGCATGTCCTGTATAGGTTAAATATTTTCCCTGCTATATCTCATGACCCCTTTAAATTGTTGGGTGATCCAAAACATATTCTCTCAGAAGATGGAAAATCAGGTTCACACAGCCAAATCTACAAATCCATATTTTACTATTCATTGGTGGCACTCTTTTATGAAGTTATTTTGTACGACCACTAACCAGTCCTTATTGTTTCGGGTGTAGTATCTATTGTTTTGTTGAACTCTTTAGCTTATTTCCTCCCAGACAGACACAGATTTTATTCTTTCATTCAAGAGCTATTGCTGAGTGCTCACCTATATTATACACTATTCCAGACATGGGGGACACAGCAGTGACAAAACAGACTAAGTTCCCTGCTTTCCTTAAGATTTCATCCTAGTTGGGGTGAGGTAGACAATAAACTAACAAAATAAAGTGTGTAACATTTCAGAAAGGATAAGTTCTCTATAGAAACACAATACATGGAAGGAAGATGAGTATATGTGTCAGGAGAGAGTTACAGTTTTGTTTTTTTTTTTAATTTTATTTATTTATTTATTTATGGCTGTGTTGGGTCTTCGTTTCCATGCGAGGGCTTTCTCTAGTTGCGGCAGGTGGGGCCCACTCTTCATCCCGGTGCACGGGCCTCTCACTATCGCGGCCTCTCTTGTTGCGGAGCACAGGCTCCAGATGCGCAGGCTCAGTAATTGTGGCTCACGGACCTAGTTGCTCCACGGCATGTGGGATCTTCCCAGACCAGGGCTCGAACCCGTGTCCCTTGAATTGGCAGGCAGATTCTCAACCACTGCGCCACCAGGGAAGCCCGAGTTACAGTCTTAAATAGTGTAGCTAAGGAAGGCCCACTGAGAAGACAGCATTTGGATAAATGTCTGAAGGAGGTGAAAAGGGCAATCATATGGGCTTCTAGGGGAAGAGTACTCCAGACAGAGTGTACAGCACAAGCTGAGAGTAAAAGTGTATAAGGGAGAAACATCACAGAAGCCAGTGGGACATGAGCAGAGTGAATGATCAGTAGAGTAGCAAGAAAACATGTTGAGAAAGTAAAGGAAGTGCTGCAAGTTCAGGAGGTTCCCAAGACCTGCCTAAGGTTCAGTGATTCATTATAAGGACTCACAGAATTCAGCAAAGCTTTTATATTCACACATATAATTTTTATAGGAGAAAGATACAGATTACAATCAGCATAGGGACGAAGTGCCCAGAGTGGGGTCTAGGAGAACCAGGCACAGAGCTTCTAGCTGCCCTTTCCAGTGGAGCCATGTGGAGAGCGCTTTTCTCCCAGCAACAGTGTGTGACAATGTGCATAGAACGTTACCAACTAGGGAAGCTTAGCAGAGCCTTGGTGCCCAGAATTCTCATTGCAGATCGGCCACATAGACACACTGACCACCTGCGTGGTTGACCTTGGTCTCCTGCCTGTATGGAGGTCAAGCTGATTCTTTGTGGCTCAAGGACCCTACTATAAAACACACATTTAGCATAGACCATCAGGCATGGCCCAAGGCCTCCAGGTAGATAAACACACTCCTGGTGGGTAGAGCATTCCAAGGGCTTAGAGGTTACCTCTCAGGATCTGGGGGCAAAGGGTCAGACCTTTCTTTGGTCAAGGTTAATACTTCACTGCACAGAAGCCAGATCATGCAGGTCTTTGTAGGCCATTTACAAGATGTTGGCTTCCAGTCTGTTTGAGATGGAAGACTTTGGAGAGTATTGGTCAGGAGAGTGACATGATTTGATTTATTTGTACACAGGGTTTCTTTTTTTAACAGGACCATCATGGAATGCATAACATTCCAACAGCTAAGTTGGAAAACAGACTGAAAGGTAGAAGCAGGGCTACTGATTAGGAAGTTACTATTGTGGTCCAAGTAAGAGGTATCAGTAGGTTGAATGAGGGTGAAAATGGTGAGAAGCAGTCTGATTTTGGGTCACTTTTAATAGTGGAGTTAAGAGCATTTACAAATAAATTAGATGTAGCATATGATAAAATGAATAATCAAAGATGACTCTAAGTTACTTGGCTGAGCAATTGGGACAGTCAAGTTGCCCTTAAATGGGATGAGTTAAGACTGCAGGGGAAGAAGAGTAAGAGCATGGCTTTTGGACACGTGAGGTCGAAACACCTATTAGACCACAAGGGAAAAGTATCAAGTAGGCAAGAGCCTGGAGTTCATGGGAGAGGTCTGGGCTGCAGGTTTATATTCAAGATATAAAGATATACATCTTGAAGTCATCAGTCTATCATGAGAGTGTCAAGCCATGAGACTACCAAGTAAGTGTCAACAGAAAAGAGAAAAAGCCTAATGAAGAAAAAGCCAAATGAAAGAGGCTGGAGAGATGAACTATGTTAAATACTGCTGAGAGGTCAATAAGGTGAGAACTGAGAGGAGACCAAATGGATTTAGGAACATGGAGGCTACTGTTAACCTTAGTAAGAGCAGAGAGAGCTACGTATTTTGTTTTAGACCCAGAGATATGCTTGATAGAAGAACAAAAAATACTTAGGAAAAATTTTTAAATTAATTCGGAACTCCTAATTAACAGAACTCTGACTACCACCCACTGAACAGCATCTCTGGATTTCCTCCTACCTATGAACAAAGAGAAAAATATACAAAATCATAGCTGAAAACTTAAATTGGCCCAACATATAACCAGAAAATAGAGTGATTTTCTAATAATAATTATGTTTGTAAAGCTGGATTATTAAACAGATAACTCATGGAGTTATCTGTTTGCCTCATGAAACAGAGCTTCTCTGCTTCCTGAATGACATAATGCCTGTACCCTGTTGTCTGCTTTTCTGATTTTGGTGCTCCCTTTGTTTTGACATCTGGAGATTTCCCTTTCTAGGCCTTAAACTTGCATTTAAATTTATTTTGTTACATTTTATTCAGCAATTCTTTTTGCTTGGAGTGCATATGTGTGTGTGGGATGTTCCACATCAATTTAGTCTTTCATATTGACCTGAAGTTCACTTTTTAAATCAAGACGAATAGATATCATACTTAACAATCTGAATGGACTCAATTAAAGAAAAAAGGACAGCAAAAAGTTTAGAAGAAAAAACAACCAAATATTAGGAGTTGTTACTTTTAGGTGATAAGAATATGAATGATTTTTCCCCCTTCCTCTATTCCTAATTTCCAAATTTGTGTATTACTATTACAAAAGGGAGGAAAATTGCAATTAAAATTAGATTCTAAGAATTTAAGGTACATACTTTTGAAGTTCTTTTCTGAGCTACCTTGGATCTAAAACAAGTATTGAGATTCGGCAGTTTGATCTGCAGTAAGGTTTACAGATAAGGACTCCCGTTCTGAATTTAACCTGGAAAAAAATTTGTGCCTTTATGTAGATAAGAAATTGAAATGCATTCTATCAGAATGCTTTCATTCTGTAGATAACCTTGAATAGCATAGACCATTGATCAGAAATATATGGGTTTTTTATTGTTGTTGTTGTTGTTTTGTTTTGTTTTGTTTTGCAAGTAACAGAAAAACTAACTCAAGCTGGCTTAAGTAACAAAGGAAACTTACTGGCACATGTAACTAAAAAGTCCAGAGATAGGGAAAACTCCAGAGATAGGGTGGATTTAAGGTACAAACACTGTAGATAGGATCTAGTTTCTCTCTCTCTGTACTTGTGACTTTCTTTTGGGTAATGGCTCCACACTCAGCTCTGTACGATGGTGGGTCTCTGACAGCTCCAAGCTCTTCTCTCATCTTCAAGATGACTGACAAAAGCACTCATTCACTTCCAGAAGGAAGGAAGAAAGAAGGAGCTTTCTTTTCCTAGGAGTTCCATCTTCTAATTGATTCCTTGGTTTTGATTGGATGACCTGTCCACCCTGGACCACTTCCTGGATCTGGGTGATGGGAGAAGCTAACTGACTTCTGTGGCTTCATGCTCCACCCCTCGCTGAGAAAGGAGGGGCAGACTACTCTTGTTGGGAGAAAAGGGGAGTAGATTATGGTGAGGCGAAATCGACTGCATATGTTGACCACACTCCCTACGGATCATATCTGGAGGGAACAGCATGGCAGTGAACTCATGGCAGTAAGATTCCAGTTAGTCAATCATCTGGAAATTGGGGATGAGGCTACCTCACCATTAACCACCTGTATGCTGTCTCCATTCCTTGAACTTTAGATCTGGTTCTTAGTTCTCTTCTGGCTCTAAAATCCTCTTTTCATATTTAGAGGGATATTTTCCAATATTAGTCTACATCTCAAGTAGCTTGTGCTACTTAATCATATAACCAAAATAAGCAGAAATCTCATTTAACTAAAGGTAAGAAGGGAAATATCGGCTTTTTTTTTAACATCTTTATTGGAGTATAATTGCTTTACAATGTTGTGTGAGTTTCTAGTGTATAACAAAGTAAATCAGCTATACATATACATATATCCCCATATGCCCTCCCTCTTGTGTCTCCCTCCCACCCTCCCTATCCCACCCCTCTAGGTGGTCACAAAGCAACCAAGCTGATCTCCCTGTGCTATGCAGCTGCTTCCCACTAGCTAATTCACATTTCGTAGTGTATATATGTCCAAGCTACTCTTTCATTTCGTCCCAGCTTACCCTTCCCCCTCCCTGTGTCCTCAAGTCCATTGTCTACATCTGCGTCTTTATTCCTGTCATGCCCCTAGGTTCATCAGAACTGTTTTGTTTTTTTTTTAGATTCCATATATATGTGTTAGCATATGGTATTTGTTTTTCTCTTTCTGGCTTACTTCATTATGTATGACACACTCTAAGTCCATCCACCTCACTACAAATAACTCAATTTCATTTCTTTTTATGGCTGAGTAATATTCCATTTTATATATGTGCCACATCTTTATCCATTCATCTGTCGATGGACACTTAGGTTGCTTGCATGTCCTGGCTATTGTAAATAGTGCTGCAATGAACATTGTGGTACATGACTCTTTTTGAATTACGGTTTTCTCAGGGTATATGCCCAGTAGTGGGATTGCTGGGTCATATGGTAGTTCTATTTTTAATTTTTTCAGGAACCTCCATACTCTTCTCCATAGTGGCTATATCAATTTACATTCCCACCAGCAGTGCAAGAGGGTTCCCTTTTCTCCACACCTTTGCTAGCATTTATTGTTTGTAGACTTTTTGATGATGGCCATTCTGACTGGTGTGAGGTGACACCTCATTGCAGTTTTGATTTGCATTTCTCTAATGATTAGTGATGTTGAGCATCCTTTCATGTGTTTGTTGGCAATCTGTATATCTTCTTTGGAGAAATGTCTATTTAGGTTTTCTGCCCATTTTTGGATTGGGTTGTTTGTTTTTTTGATATTGAGCTGTATGAGCTGCTTGTATATTTTGGATATTAATCCTCTGTCAGTTGTTTCATTTGCAAATATTTTCTCCCCTTCTGAGGGTTGTCTTTTCATCTTGTTTATGGTTTTCTTTGCTGTGCAAAAGCTTTTGTTTCATTAGGTCCCATTTGTTTATTTTTGTTTTTATTTTCCTTTCTCTAGGAGGTGGGTCAAAAAGGATCTTGCTGTGATTTATGTCATAGAGTGTTCTGCCTATGTTTTCCTCTAAGAGTTTTATAGTGTCTGGCCTTACATTTAGGTCTTTAATCCATTTTGAGTTTATTTTTGTATATGGAGTTAGGGAGTGTTCTAATTTCATTCTTTTACATATAGCTGTCCAGTTTCCCAGCACCACTTATTGAAGAGCCTGCCTTTTCTCCATTGTATATTCTTGCCTCCTTTATCAAAGATAAGGTGACCATATATGCATGGGTTTATCTCTGGGCTTTCTGTCCTGTTCCATTGATCTATATTTCTGTTTTTGTGCCAGTACCATATTGTCTTGATTACTATAGCTTTGTAGTATAGTCTGAAGTCAGGGAGCCTGATTCCTTCAGCTCCGTTTTTCTTTCTCAAGATTGCCTTGGCTATTTGGGGGTCTTTTGTGTTTCACATACAAATTGTGAAATTTTTTGTTCTAGTTCTGTGAAAAATGCCATTGGTAGTTTGATAGGGATTGCATTGAATCTGTAGATTGCTTTGGGTAGTAGAGTCATTTTCACAATGTTGATTCTTCCAATCCAAGAACATGGTATAGTTCTCCATCTGTTTGTATTGTCTTTAATTTCTTTCATCAGTGTCTTATAGTTTTCTGCATATAGGTCTTTTGTCTCCTTAGGTAGGTTTATTCCTAGGTATTTTATTCTTTTCATTGCAGTGGTAAATGGGAGTGTTTCCTCAATTTGTCTTTCAGATTTTTCATCATTAGTGTATAGGAATGCAAGAGATTTCTGTGCATTGATTTTGTATCCTGCTACTTTACCAAATTCATTGATTGGCTCTAGTAGTTTTCTGTAGCTTCTTTAGGATTCTCTATGTATAGTATCATGTCATCTGCAAACAGTGACAGTTTTACTTCTTTTCTGATTTGGATTCCTTTTATTTCTTTTTTTAAAAATTAATTAATTAATTAATTAATTAACTTTTGGCTGCATTGTGGCATCATTGCTGTGCGCGGGTTCTTCTCTAGTTGTGGTGAGTGGGGGCTACTCTTCGTTGTGGTGCGCTAGCTTCTCATTGTGGTGGCTTCTCTTGTTGTGGAGCACGGGCTCTAGGCACGCGGGCTACAGTAGTTGTGGCACGTGGGCTCAGTATTTGTGTCTCACAGGCTCTAGAGCACAGGCTCAGTAGTTGTGGCGCATGGGCTTAGTTGCTCCGCGGCATGTAGGATCTTCCTGGACCAGGGCTTGAACCCACGTCCCCTGCATTGGCAGGTGGGTTCTTAACCACTGTGCTACCAGGGAAGCCCCTCCATTTATTTCTTTTTTGTCTCTGATTGCTGTGGCTAAAACTTCCAAAACTATGTTGAACAATAGTGGTGAGAGTGGACAACCTTGTCTTGTTCCTGATGAAACGTCAGCTTTAAATGCTATTTAATTTAGCATGGAAAGTAATGCATTTTTAATATGGAACACATTAAAAACTCATCAAGTGGTTTATTTATGAGATGGTTAGCCTCTCCCCCCATTACCCCATAAATATAGTCAAGTTCCATCAACAATTCAGCAAATGCAATTATACAAATGCTGTGTTTCATTTTGCATCTTATTACAGTAGTTTTCCCTCCACACACACTGTATGCAAAGAGTAAGTGCACAGAATTTTAGAATCTGAGGAGATATTGGGGATAATTCAGTATCTCATCCCCAATTCCTCCATTAATTTTACCAATAAGTTTTCTGAGGCCTGAAGAGGTTAAACAATCTGCTAATACTCACATAGATGGTTTGCTAAGTTCTAGTTAAGAATTTAACCAAAGGCTTTTGATCTACCAGTTTACTCTTTCCACAACACGATTGTTCAAATCAACAAAGATTGACTGAGTACCAGTTGTGCCCTGGGTAGTATGCAAATCACTGAGCTCAGAACAAGGAAGGACATGGTTCCTGGTTTCAAGCAACTCCAAGAGCAGTCTAGTAGGGGAAAGAGTCATGTCATGCAGATAATTAGAGGCTGATATGACACAGGCAATGTTGCTGTTTAAAACATAGTCATAATGTAGTAGAACAAGTTGATGAATGCTCTCTTGAGAGTCAAGGATGACGTTGAAGAGTTGGTGATTCATGCACAGGGTTTTCTAGGATGAATAAGAATTCAACAATTGGTCCAAGACAGGGGTGTGGGTAGCATTTGATATGGAGGGAATATTATATTTGAAGACTGAGAAGCGATGGTTATAAAACAAGTTTTGGAGACAGATCTGGATTGATTGCTGGTTCTAAGTCTTACTACAAAGATGACTTACACAATTTATTTATCCCTTCTGCCCATTCACTTTTTTCCTCAATAAAATGGAAAGAGCAATACCTATCCCATAAGGTTATGGAGAAAATGAAATAATGTTACAACTATCAAGCACATAACACAGGAGGAACTCAGGAGCAGGCAGCTGCTCTTCTCCATCCTGCTTCTCCTTCTCTTCCTCCTCATGCTGGCACACCTTCCGGGTGAGGAGAGTGCTAGAACAAGAGCTAAGAGGCAGGAAAGAAATAGATCATTGGAGGAACTGGCCATGGAAGACTGCTGAGGCGTTCCTAGGTAAGAAACAACAAGATCAAATTTACATCCTAAAAGAGTATTTTTGGAAGAATGGTGCATAGGCAACGGATAGAAAGCTATTTTAATAATCTAGGTGCGAGGGCTTGAAGGTACGAGTAAGGGTACGAATAGAAAGAAGAAAGCAGGGGTTGAGCGATTTGGGAGGTTCTGTGAGCGAAGTGTATTCTGGTATAATTGTGTTCCCTACATCCTGGTTTTCATTCCCACGTGTCTGGAAGGGAAATCGCCCACCGATCTAATTAGGCCCCGAGGTACCGCCACTGCCTCAGGAAGGAGGCGGTAGGGGAGCGCTCCGCCGCCGCCGCTGCTCGTGGCTCTCGTCTCTAAAGTGCTTCCACACAATCGCTTAACTCATTTACCTTCTCATTCACATGAAAAGAAACCTCAGAGAGAGCCTGCGCTATCAAATCTTTTCTCCCTTGTCTGACTTTAAAGCAACTCCTTAAACTACTGCATTCCTGAGGCAATTATCTTTTCACTGCAATTTAGTAACTTGGAGTAACCTCAAATACATTACTTTTAAGCAGCTCAGGACTTCCCTCTAAGGCAGGCCTGTGTCTCCTCTTTAACAGGAATTGAGGGCCTGGTATGGGCAGGCTGGCTCCCGGGGAGCTCTCATCAAATGCCTGGAATTACCTGTATTACCTCCATCACCTCCAACATCAACGTTCTACTTCCTGTAAAAAAAAAAATCCCTGTGGCCTTTACTACCTGTTTGTCTTTCTTGTCTCGTGTTACTATTAACGGCCCTTTTATTGATGCCCAAACTGAAATATGGAGTCATTAGTTTACACACACACACCTTACCCGCCATCCCCAGAGGACTGATACCAAGAAAAAGATTGTTGTTATCTGACTGCCAAACTCCTAACACGGGTGTGCCGGACTCCTGTCAGAGGGAGGTTTTTTCCCCTATAACTTCATTTCATGCTGATTTGAGATCTAACTAGTATTTCACTTTTGTCTTATTTTCTTTTTGAATATAGACATCTATGTACATTTTGAAAAATGTTTTTAATTCTACCCACACATGGGTTTCTTCATAATCTCTGAAGGCTAGTCCACAGAA
This sequence comes from Hyperoodon ampullatus, assembly GCF_949752795.1. Lineage (NCBI taxonomy): Eukaryota > Metazoa > Chordata > Mammalia > Artiodactyla > Ziphiidae > Hyperoodon > Hyperoodon ampullatus. Next base: position 71,847,513 of record NC_136918.1, on the reverse strand, counting down.
GCAAAGCACTGTGGCTTCACACTTTTCATAAAATGGTTGATCTTTGAATTAAATACCTACAAAATATCTATATATGTGAGACCAGATAAAAATGAGTGAAGAATTATTGGCAAGGTATTTCTACTTTTATCTGTAAAAATAACTGCTTTGACTATCCACATTAAAAAGACATTACTAACAATTTACTCACGATGACACATATGAATTTTTTGATTTAGGTATGAAAGCATCCTGAGAACTCACAAAACCTCAGAACAAACATTAGAACAGTGCGCTTGGGATACCTGATTTTCAGCATTGGGCACATAAAAGAAGGCTTTGGAAAACTCACATCTGAAGTGCTTTCATCACTTGAAATCATAACATGGTTTACTAAACATTGCTTGAGGCCAAATTGAATGGATTGTATATTTAGGATATATTTATACTGGATGCTTTTAAGCAAAAAAGAGCATAGGGTAGCAATGTACTATCACTGTTTATTTTTGTGCAATATGTAAATCTGGTATTTCTTCCAATTTTAGGTCTATCAATTATGCAACAATCAGCTAATAATTTTGACCACCTGCTACATGCAACTTATTCTGTTAGACGCTAATAAGACTAACTAGCTCTCAAAACAAAACTTCCCATCAGCTGCCTTCAATCATCTCCCTCCTGACCATCTTGCAAGGACTGTTGTCTTATTTCATTGTATGTTCAGCTGAGTCTGCAGCAATTCAGAGTCAGGTTGAAGAGAATCACAGATGTTATTAACACATGGAGTCTTTTACTTAAAAAAGGATAAGGGGGCCACTAACATCCCTTGTAGACATGTGGTGTCGGAAATTTCTTCAGATCATTCTCGTTGGTGACTCAAAGTGAAGCTATTTGCCAGGCAGCATCCCAGCATCCTTGGGTTAAAAAAAAAACACAGCTTGACCTTGGAACAGCCTGGGAGTCTGCCTACTCTGCTGGCTCCAAATAAATAAAACAACTCTTCATCTCCTTCATTTGATTAGCTGCTTCAAACTTAAACCAAAGGAAACTAGAATCCCCACTGACCCTGCTTTAAGACAGAAATAAGATCAGAAAAACAAGGAAAAGCATTTTACAAAGTCAGTTATGGGATTCACAAAACTTTGGTGCTCTGAAGTTAGTAACTCACTGCAGAAGAATTAGGTAGTTTAGAAAACTGCTTTTAATACTTAAATTTCAATGTGGTGGAATCAGTAGTGTTTGAGAACAGAACTCATACTGTGCTATCCGATATGGTAGCCACTAGTCACATGTGGCTGTATAAGTTAGTTAATTGACACTAAATTAAATTAAAATTAAAATTAAAATTCAGTTCCTCAAGTAGCATTAGCCACAGTCAAGTGCTTAACATTCACATGAGGATAATGGCTACTGTATTGGACAGTGAAGATACAGAACGTCTCCATCATCCAATAGAATAGCCCTGCATTAAAATAGCAACTCAAGGCAGGAATCTCAGACTCAAACTCCGTAAGGCTGTCTTTGCTTTTATGAATTTTTTTGCAGGTTTTCAAATGAACTATGTTATTAAAAAATTTTTACATAGTCCCCTACCATGAGCCAAGCCAAGTAGTGGGGGCTCTGGTTAACCATCATGTCAACCTCATGGTGAAAGTATAGGAATAATGATCATTAAGTATCAAATTACTACCTGGCAGTAAGGTTGATTTAGTAACTTGTAAATAAAACTCTGTTATGGAGAAGATGTCAGAATGTGCCTCACCAAAAAGCATTTATGCTATTCTACATGTCCAGCTATTTTTCAAGTCAATGAGGAGTATTATTTGGCCTTGGTGATCAAATTACCACAGTGAACAGATTCCTGGTACCAGCTGAACCCTAAAATTAGGGAAAGAAAAATATGAATTTTGTCTTTATTCTTGTCAGTTCAAATCCAGCCATAACTTTTTGCTGGGTGTAGACATTTAGATGAAGAAGTACTTTTTTTTTTTTTTTTTTTTAGAAACTATCTGCTTCGTGTTTTTATTTTTACTCCTTTTAAACATCTTTATTGGAGTATAATTGCTTTACATTGTTGTGTTAGTTACTGCCGTATAACAAAGTGAATCAGCTATACGTATACATATATCCCCATATCCCCTCCCTCTTGTGTCTCCTTCCCACCCTCCTTATCCCACCCCTCTAGGTGGTCACAAAGCACGGAGCTGATCTCCGTGCACCTTTATTCCTGTCCAGCTCCTAGGTTCTTTAGAACCAATTTTTTTTTTTTAGATTCCATATATATGTGTTAGCATATAGTATTTTCTCTTTCTGACTTACTTCACTCTGTATGACAGACTCTAGGTCCATCCACCTCACTACAAATAACTCAATTTCATTTCCTTTTATGGCTGAGTAATATTCCATTTTATATATGTGCCACATCTTCTTTATCCATTCATCTGTCGATGGACACTTAGGTTGCTTGCATGTCCTGGCTATTGTAAATAGTGCTGCAATGAACAATGTGGTACATGACTCTTTTTGAATTATGCTTTTCTCCAGGTATATGCCCAGTAGTGGGATTGTTTAGTTTTTTAAGGAACCTCCACACTGTTCTCCATTGTGGCTGTATCAATTTACATTCCCACCAACAGTGCAAGAGGGTTCCCTTTGCTCCACACCCTCTCTAGAATTTATTGTGTGTAGACTTTTTGATGATGGCCATTCTGACTGCTGTGAGGTGATACATTGTAGTTTTGATTTGCATTTCTCTAATGATTAGTGACATTGAGCATCCTTTCATGTGTTTGTTGTCAATCTGTATATCTTCTTTGGAGAAATGTCTATTTAGGTCTTCTGCCCATTTTTGGATTGGGTTGTTTATTTTTTTGATATTGAGCTGTATGAGCTGCTTGTATATTTTGGAGATTAATCCTTTGTCAGTTGCTTCATTTGCAAATATTTTCTCCCCTTCTGAGGGTTGTCTTTTCATCTTGTTTATGGTTTCCTTTGCTGTGCAAAAGCTTTGAAGTTTCATTAGGTCCCATTTGTTTATTTTTGTTTTTATTTCCATTTCTCTAGGAGGTGGGTCAAAAAGGATCTTGTTGTGATTTATGTCATAGAGTGTTCTGCCTATGTTTTCCTCTAAGAGTTTGATAATTTCTGGCCTTACATTTAGGTCTTTAATCCATTTTGAACTTATTTTTGTGTATGGTGTTAGGGAGTGATCTAATCTCATACTTTTACATGTACCTGTCCAGTTTTCCCAGAACCACTTATTGAAGAGGCTGTCCTTTCTCCACTGTACATTCCTGCCTCCTTTATCAAAGGTAAGGTGGACATATGTGCGTGGGTTTATCTCTGGGCTTTCTATCCTGTTCCATTGATCTATCTTTCTGTTATTGTGCCAGTACCATACTGTCTTGATTACTGTAGCTTTGTAGTATAGTCTGAAGTCAGGGAGCCTGATTCCTCCAGCTCCATTTTTCATTCTCAAGATTGCTTTGGCTATTCGGGGTCTTTTGTTTTTCCAAACAAATTTTGAAATTTTTTGTTCTACTTCTGTGAAAAATGCCAGTGGTAGTTTGATAAGGATTGCATTGAATCTGTAGATTGCTTTGGGTAGTAGAGTCATTTTCACAATATTGATTCTTCCAATCCAGGAACATGGTATATCTCTCCATCTATTTGTATCATCTTTAATTTCTTTCATCAGTGTCTTATAATTTTCTGCATACAGGTCTTTTGTCTCCTTAGGTAGGTTTATTCCTAGATATTTTATTCTTTTTGTTGCAGTGGTAAATGCGAGTGTTTTCTTGATTTCACTTTCAGATTTTTCATCATTAGTGTACAGGAATGCCAGAGATTTCTGTGCATTAATTTTGTATTCTGCTACTTTATCAAATTCATTGATTAGCTCTAGTAGTTTTCTGGTAGCATCTTTAGGATTCTCTATGTATAGTATCATGTCATCTGCAAACAGTGACAGCTTTACTTCTTCTTTTCCGATTTGGATTCCTTTTATTTCCTTTTCTTCTCTGATTGCTGTGGCTAAAACTTGCAAAACTCTGTTGAATAAGAGTGGTGAGAGTGGACAGCCTTGTCTTGTTCCTGATCTTAGTGGAAATGGTTTCAGTTTTTCACCATTGAGGACGATGTTGGCTGTGGGTTTGTCATATATGGCCTTTATTATGCTGAGTTAAGTTCCCTCTATGCCTACTTTCTGGAGAGTTTTGTTTGTTTGTTTGTTTTTGCGATACGCGGGCCTCTCACTGTAGTGGCCTCTCCCGTTGTGGAGCACAGGCTCCGGACGTGCAGGCTCAGCGGCCATGGCTCACGGGCCTAGCCGCTCTGCGGCATGTGGTATTTTCCTGGACTGGGGCACGAACCCGTGTCCCCTGCATCGGCGGGCAGACTCTCAACCACTGCACCACCATGGAAGCACCTCTGGAAAGTTTTCATCATAAATGGGTGTTGAATTTTGTTGAAAGCTTTTTCTGCATATATTGAGATGATCATATGGTTTTTATCCTTCAATTTGTTAATATGGTGTATCATATTGATTGATTTGTGTATATTGAAGAATCCTTGCTTTCCTGGGATAAACCCTACTTGATCATGGTGTATGATCCTTTTAATGTGTTGTTGGATTCTGTTTGCTAGTATTTTGTTGAGGATTTTTGCATCTATATTCATCAGTGATATTGGCCTGAGTTTTCTTTTTTTGTAACACCTTTGTCTGCTTTTGGTATCAGGGTGATGGTGGCCTCATAGAATGAGTTTAGAATTGTTCCTCCGTGTGGTATATTTTGGAAGAGTTTGAGAAGGAGAGGTGTTAGCTCTTCTCTAAATGTTTGATAGAATTCACCTGTGAATCCATCTGATCCTGGGCTTTTGTTTGTTGGAAGATTTTTAATCACAGTTTCAATTTCAGTGCTTGTGATTGGTCTGTTTATATTTTCTATTTCTTCCTGGTTCAGTCACGGAAGATTGTGCTTTTCTAAGAATTTTTCCATTTCTTCCAGGTTTTCCATTTTATTGGCATATAGTTGCTTGTAGTAATCTTTTGTGATCCTTTGTATTTCTGCAGTGTCAGTTGTTACTTCTCCTTTTTCATTTCTAATCCTGTTGATTTGAGTCTTCTCCCTTTTTTTTTTTTTTTTTTTTTTTTGTGGTACGCGGGCCTCTCACTGTTGTGGGCTGGCCTCTCCTGTTGCAGAGCACAGGCTCCGGATGCGCAGGCTCAGCAGCCATGGCTCACGGGCCTAGCCGCTCTGCGCCATGTGGGATCTTCCCGGACAGGGGCATGAACCCGTGTCCCCTGCATCGGCAGGCGGACTCTCAACCACTGCGCCACCAGGAAAGCCCCTCCTTTTTTTTCTTGATGAGTCTGGCTAATGGTTTATCAATTTTGTTTATCTTCTCAAAGAACCACCTTTTAGTTTTATTGATCTTTGCTAGTTTTTCCTTCATTCCTTTTTCATTTATTTCTCATCTGATCTTTATGATTTCTTTCCTTCTGCTAACTTTTGGGTTCTTTTGTTTTTCTTTCTCTAATTGCTTTAGGTGTAAAGGTAGGTTGTTTGAGATTTTTCTTGTTTCTTGAGGTAGGATTGTATTACTATAAACTTCCCCCTTAGAACTGCTTTTGCTGCATCCCATAGGTTTTGGGTCATCATGTTTTCATCCTCACTTGTTTCTAGTTAATTTTTGATTTCCTCTTTGATTTCTTCAGTGATGTCTTGGTTATTTAGTAGTGTATCATTTAGCCTCCATGTGTTTGTATTTTTTAGTTTTATTCCTGTAATTGATACCTAGTCTCATAGCATTGTGGTCTGAAAAGATAAGTGATACAATTTCAATTTTGTTAAATTTACCAAGGATTGATTTGTTACCCAAGATATGATCTATCCTGGAGAATATTCCATGAGCACTTGAGAAGAAAGTGTATTCTGTTGTTTTTGGTTGGAATGTCCTATAAATATCAATTAAGTTCATCTTGTTTAGTATATCATTCAAAGCTTGTGGTTCCTTATTTATTTTCATTTTGATTGACCTGTCTATTGGTGAAAGTGGGGTGTTAAAGTCCCCTACTATGATTGTGTTACTGTCGATTTCCCGTTTTATGGCTGTTAGCATTTGCCTTATGGAATGAGGTGCTCCTATGTTGGGTGCATAAATATTTACAATTGTTAAATCTTCTTCTTGGATCGATCCCTTGATCATTATGTAGTGTCCTTCTTTGTCTCTTCTAATAGTCTTTATTTTAAAGTCTATTTTGTCTGTAATGAGAATTGCTACTCCAGCTTTCTTTTGATTTTCATTTGCATGGAATATCTTTTTCCATCCCCTTACTTTCAGTCTGTATGTTTCCCTATGTCTGAAGTGAGTCTCTTGTAGACAGCATATATATGGGTCTTGTTTTTGTATCCATTCAGCCTGTCTGTGTCTTTTGGTTAGATCATTTAATCCATTTACATTTAAGGTAATTATCAATATGTATGTTCCTATGACCATTTTCTTAATTGTTTTGAGTTTGTTATTGTAGGTCTTTTCCTTCTGTTGTGTTTCCTGCCTAGAGAAGTTCCTTTAGCATTTGTTGTAAAGCTGGTTTGATGGTGCTGAATTCTCTTAGCTTTTGCTTCTCTGTAAAAGTTTTAATTTCTCTGCTGAATCTGAATGAGATCCTTGCTGGCTAGAGTAATCTTGGTTGTAGGTTTTTCCCTTTCATCACTTTATAAATATGTCCTGCCAGTCCCTCTGTCTTGCAGAGTTTCTGCTGAAAGATCAGCTGTTAACCTTATGGGGATTCCCTTGTATGTTATTTGTTGCTTTTCCCTTGCTGCTTTTAATATTTTTTCTTTGTACTTAATTTTTGATAGTTTGATTAATATGTGCCTTTACGTGTTTCTCCTTTGATTTATCCTGTATGGGACTCTCTGTGCTTCCTGGACTTGATTGGCCATTTCTTTTCCCATATTAGGGAAGTTTTCAACTGTAGTCTCTTCAAATATTTTCTCAGTCCCTTTCGTTTTCTCTTCTTCTTCTGGGACCCCTGTAATTCGAATGTTAGTGTATTTAATATTGTTCCAGAGGTCTCTGAGACTGTCCTCAATTGTTTTCATTCTTTTGTCTTTATTCTGCTCTGCAGTAGTTATTTCCACTATTTCATGTTCCAGGTCACTTCTCTGTTCTTCTGCCTCAGTTATTCTGCTATTGATTCCTTCTAGGCAATTTTAAATTTCGTTTATTGTGTTGTTCATCATTGTTTGTTTGCTCTTTAGTTCTTCTAGGTCCTTGTTAAATGTTTCTTGTATTTTCTCCATTTATTTCTAAGATTTTGGTTAATCTTTACTATCATTACTCTGAAATCTTTTTGAGGTAGACTGCCTATTTCCTCTTCATTTGTTAGGTCTGGTGGGTTTTTACCTTGCTCCTTCATCTGCTGTGTGTTTCTCTGTCTTCTCATTTTGTTCAACTTACTGTGTTTGGGGTTTCCTTTTCACAGGCTGCATGTTTGTAGCTCCCCTTGATTTTGATGTCTGCCCCCAGTGGCTAAGGTTGGTTCAGTGGGTTGTGTAGGCTTCCTGGTGGAGGGGACTGGTGCCTGTGTTTTGGTGGATGAGGCTGGATATTGTCATTCCGGTGGACAGGACTGTGTCCAGTGATGTGTTTTGCGGTGTCTGTGAACTTAGTATGATTTTAGGCAGCCTCTCTGCTAATGGGTGGGGTTGTGTTCCTGTCTTGCTAGTTGTTTGGTATGGGGTTTCCAGCACTGGAGCTTGGTGGTCATTGAATGGAGCTGGATCTTAGCGTTGAGATGGAGGTCTCTGGGAGAGCTCTTGCCAGTTGATATTATGTGTGGCCAGGAGTTCTGTGGTGGTCCAATGTCCTGAAATCGGCTCTCCCACCTCAGAGGCTCAGGCCTAATACCCAGCCGGAGCACCAAGACGCTGTCAGCTACACGGCAAAAATGGTGCACTCATTCAACAATTCTTGCTAGTCTTTTGTCGTTCTCCTGGCAATGGCTATCTTTAGCACCATTGACGTACCCTTGGTCCTGGCTGTGGACCTTGCAGTGTCTCGTAAACTGGCTCTCATCCTTCAGCGTGGTCTGGGAGCCCCTGAAGAACCCAGAGTTATAACCAAGGATGAGAGTGCCTTTGTAGAAGTCCAGGAATCCAGTAGAGTAGTTCCAGCATAATAGGCATATGGCCCTTTGCCTGTGGCTGGCAGCATGGCTTCCCAAAGTTCGTGCCTCCAGCTAGCTGGCCTGCTTGGTGTTTTTAATAAGAGGCAAAAAGAAATGGCCTCTTAGAAAACACTTTGGGCTTTTTTTTTTTTTTTTTTTTTTTTTTGTGGTACGCGGGCCTCTCACTGCTGTGGCCTCTCTCGTTGCGGAGCACAGGCTCCGGACGTGCAGGCTCAGCGGCCATGGCTCACGGGCCCAGCCGCTCCGTGGCATGTGGGATCTTCCCCAACCGGGGCACGAACCCGTGTCCTCTGCATCGGCAGGCGGACTCTCAACCACTGCGCCACCAGGGAAGCCCCACTTTGGGCTTTTGTCTCCTCTTTTCCCTTGATAGCTAGAACAACCATCAGCAGCTGCTGCTGGGAACCCGAAGGATTAGGCTGAGGAATGAGGGCCTGCTGGCTGCTGGCAGTGCCTTGTGGAGGAAAGAACCCTGAGAAACTTTCCCCATGGTCCATGCTCCCTGCTCCTGGTCAGCCAGCTGTCCTGAGGCCAGAGCCACAGGTCATACCCTTATGAGCTGTGCTCAGACCCCTCATCTCCTGAAGAAGTACTTTTAATTCAACTTTATCTTGTTATTTTGTTACCCTTTTCCATCAGTGATGAACTTTGTACAGAATTATAAATCAAGGCCAAACGTCGCATGGATGCCACAGTACAAAGATTCATTTAGTGTGCGTACAACCTTATGATCTACAAGGCGATTCATCACTTGTTATCCTGTCTTCCCACTGAGGGATTGGATGATGCACACTAATGTACGAAAGTCAATGCTGGGCATCTAGCTTGCAACGTCTTGCATATTATCCTTCTCAGTTCTAACTGTTTCCTTTTTTTTTTTTTGTGGTACGTGGGCCTCTCACTGCTGTGGCCTCTCCCGTTGCGGAGCACAGGCTCCGGACGCGCAGGCTCAGTGGCCATGGCTCACGGGCCCAGCCACTCCACGGCATGTGGGATCCTCCCGGACCGGGGCACGAACCCGTGTCCCCTGCATCGGCAGGCGGACTCTCAACCACTGCACCACTAGGGAAGCCCTCTAACTGATTCTTAACCCATTGGCTTCAGGGAAGGCTGCCTTTTAGAATCAATTACCTAAATATGGTGAACTAATCTGGGAAAGTAGTGAAATATGAAATATGACTTGCCCTATCTCCCCTTTGTCTGTTGACAATTTGCCCAACACTACAGTTTAGATGTGACCAGATAAGAAAGACAGGAAAGTGCGTTCACAGATGGTGTCCCATTCGATCCTCACAACATTCTGTATACGAGCAGGGAAGGTTTTGGTGTCACAAATGAGGCAGCTCTCTTGAGAAGAATTGATCATTGTCCACCTGTGTTCCTCCCTACATGCCTCTGTTTGTAATTATTTGTATACATGACCATCTCCCTCACCGGATTTGAAGGTACCTGGTGTGGGGACCATGTTCATATCCATCTTGTTTTCTGGGCATCTAGCATGATGCCTGGTGTATGAGTTGTTCATTTGCTCAGAAGAAGAAAGGTGAATGTAACACAAAAGATCTGTAAAGGAATTAGGATTTTTTTTTAAGGGAGAAAAACATTATGCTGGGTTTTGTTGCTCAGGGTGTTTGCTCTACCCAAGTCCAGGAAGGTGCTCTTTAGCACGACCTGGGTCACACAGTAAGTACCCAGTGATGTAGTTGGATCTAGGACTCAGGTCTCCTTTCACAGGACATTTCCCACTAAAACTTTCTATTTTTTTTTATACCATTGAGTCTTTATTTTAAGACATTCCATCTCTTTTTGTAGCTAGTCCAGCAAAAGGGAGAGTGAATTGTACCTGCATGTGGAATAAAAATAGATTACACATGCTTAAGTAGGAAGAATTGAAAAGCTTTGCTGCTGATTATACTTTTGTTCCTGGGGATGTTGTCTAAAACCCTTTTGATGTGAAAGGAGATCGTGATGACAGCTAACATGTGACTGAAGTTTTATACTGTAAGCTGGGCTGTGAGCACAGATAGACGGATGGGTTAGCTGGTCCCTGGTGCACACAGATGTGTGATATTGTGTGTGGTCAGTGCACCAAAGGTCTCAGCCTGAAGATTCAAGAGAAGGGGGAGACAGAGCTTAGATGAGCAGAATAGAGGGGATTGAGGAGGTAGGAGTCCCCACAATCAGCAGGACTTTGTGTTTCTCATGAGTTCATGCTCCTAACTAACAAAATGTAGCACGAAGTTGGCTCTGTTAACAAACATCATATTCTGATACGATTCACAGACACAATGTAAAGCTTCTGCTTTACAGGAAATAATACCAGATTATTTTGTTATTTTATAGTTATACTAACAGGTTGTACTATTGACGGATAAGTCTGATGTCAAAATGCACTCCCCACTAGGGAACTAGTAGTCTCTACTGCTACTTGGTGGCAGCATGCATGTATTGCAAGGGCAATTATTGTAGGAATCCAAATTAGTGGAACATTTTAGAATTGGAAGACTACATACAGATCATCTAGTCAAGCTTCCAACTATTATAGTTGTGAAAACTAAGGCCCATATAAATGAAATGATTTATCTCCAAAGAGCATTAGTGAAAGAGTATGAAATAAAACATATCTCTGAACTTTAAACAAACAAACAAACAAGCAAAAAAACAAACATCATAACTCCTCTACAGATTTATGTTGCATTCAGTTTTCCTCTTCTGAGCAATTGTTTTGGTATATTTAATGTTTTCACTTATGTTTAACATTCCTTTTGTTTTTTGGACAGGAAAGTAGGATTTATTGGGGGTTGTGAGTAAGGTGGGAACAGCCCTGAGATTCTTAGGAGTGCAGGGCCCACCATTTGTCCAAGGGGCCACTATTAGGAATGTATTTGATCCCTCAGTCATCTGGGATGAGCCCCTTTTCTGCCACCATGTCCTCAAATTCTCTTGCATTAAACTTAGTAAATCCCCACTTCTTGGAGATGTGGCTCTTCTGGCAGCCAGGGAATTTGAACTTGGCCCTGCGTAGGGCCTCAATCATATGCTCCTTGTTCTGCAGCTTGGTGTGCCTGGACATGATGACTTGGCTGAAGTGGGTGGACCCTGGCCACTATGCTCTAGGGCTTTCCAAAGGTACCCCACATACATGTCTGGAGCCTAGTTTGGGGAGAGCATGAGGTCAGGCATGAATGTCCACTGGAAAGGCTTGTCTCCAAGGTCCCTTAGGACAACCCACATGAGCAAAAGGCTGCATACATTACCAAGGAGGCTGCTGTTTGTGGCCATTGCCCATGGGGCTCCCATGGGGAAAAGAGCACGGTTGGCTTAACTGGCTGCAGAGTAACATTACTTTTATATTTATGGTTTACTTGCCTTTTGTACTTCTGATCACTCCTTGTTTCAGTTTTCAAATGCAAATAATCAGTTCCCATTTTTGAATACCATTTCAAATCTTGTTGAATTGGGGACTTGTTTACTGTGTTCTTACACGCCCTTTCCTCCCCTCTGGATCACAGAGTGATTCCTTGAAGGGGAGTGAGGGATTTCTAGAAAGGGAGTGAGGGATTTCTAGGTTGTGCAAAAGAAAGCCTATTGTGATGTTGGGAACTGAGGTGTGGGAATTGCCCAGCTTCTGGCTGGAGTTTACCTCCCTCCCTCATTTCTTCCTATATGCAGATGTTCAGTGACATGCGTTATTATAAGAGAAAGGGAAATGGCCTTACCGAAATAGAGGTAATGGGCCAAGATAAATTGTAGAAGTCATGAGAAAGTGTAATATGGCAAATAACATGATGGGCTTGACTTTTAAGTGTAGTATGAGAATCATTCTCAGTGTTATGCTATGGGAAAAAATAGAAATGAGGTGGCACATTAGTTCCTGCCTTGTGGTCCTGTGGCCTGTGGAGGCCACACTCAGGTTCTAGTACAGACAAAGGCCCTGAAGGTTTTAGCCATCCACAGGCAAAGTGAGCAAAGGATGCATTTGAAAACAAATAGTAATGTAATGTAGGGACCTGTAAAGAAATGGTGTGGTAGAACTAGAGGGATAGTAACAGAGTAAGACTGCAGGTAACCCCCAAAGAAATAATGTCAATATATTATTTTATCATTGCACTAGGAAAATTTTAAATTATGTGTATATAAGTAGGCAATAACATGGGATATTTTAAAACAACCCTAATTAATGAAATTCAGTGAGATCTCTGTACTACTTACATAGTTTTAAATCTGTTACAAGGCTTTCAGATCTCATCTATTAGCTGTTTGCACAAAGTTTCTTTGCTTTTGTGGTACCTGCACTATTGTGCAGACAACCTTTCCAACTAAATGAATAGTTGAAATTGGTAGACAGAATGTGTTCAGTGAATAAACTGGCTGATAATTTTTATGACAACATCTTTATTCCATACAGGCTTCTCTCTTCCAAATAAAGTCCTTCTAGAAGACTGGGCTTTTTGAGTAACTTCTTATAAAGATTTTAAAGGATTTTTATGAACCAGTTTATGTTTGAAGTGGTTTAGTTTGGCAGAACATTTGGGAGTCATCAAGACATACACTGCTTGGCTGTGCTGGGCTGTGCCTGCAGGGCAGCATGACCAATATTGCCCCAGGCAGTCCAGGACCCTACTCTGACCCCAAGAGAGCAAAGAGTCCTTGGGACCCAAGGGATGTGCCCATCCAGCTGCTCCCCTTTCTGCACCGTCTTCCCTGCATACCCAGAATTCCCTGCCTGAAGGGCCTGTACAGCCTCTTCTGTGGATCTCTTCCCTGGATAGTGTGGATGTATGGGCTGGGATGTCCACCTGGGCTGGGATGTCTGCAGCGGGTGGCATGTGAGGTTTTTTACAGGGACCGAAGGTGTAGGGGATGGAAAAGTAGGGAGCTTTCAACAAAGATTAGGCACAAGCTTGTCCCTGACTTATACCTACTAAAAGGCAGTGGCAATGTAATCATTGTTACAATGAAATCACTTCTGCAAATTTCTGAAATGCCCTCTAGGAAGTAATAGTACTACTGTTCTAAGTGAGAAGGTTGGCATTCTTTTCTAACAGATAAACTTCCTCTGAAAATGACATCAAACAAACCCCAGGGATGTTTTGTGCTATGACAACATCAATAGAATAAAAGTGTCTAATTTTCAAAGGTGCTTACTTTGAAGAAAAACTCATTGAAATGTGTAAGATCTGGTATGTTTGATAAAAACAAACAGCCAGTTTTAAACCAAATAGCTTTTTGACTGAAAGGAAAAAAAGTCAGTGCAGATTGGGATTATTTATGAAATTTTTATCATGTAAATTGGTGTGGTACGATGTATTCAGCCAAGAGTCAGGAAAACTGTACTCTGGTTCCAGTCCAAGGTTTTTGCACAAGCCATGTTCTCTCAGTTAGATATGTGACATAACATAATCATCAAATCAAAGATACCATCAGTTGTAAGATGCAGCATTAATTTGTGTACCATTAAGAAAGAGACCCATTGCCTATGATAATTTTGACTATTGACTATAAGAAGCATTCTAATTGAGATGTAAAAATATTAGAAAGTATATCTTAAATCTCTAATATACAATAAATCTTATTCATCTAAACATTCTTCACATTCTTGCAGAGTACCTACCACATCTAGTCATTCATTTATTCATTCAATAAATAAATATAAATTTAGTGTCTATTTCAGGCAATACAGCATGCATGTATCAACATGTATTGAATAATGGAATTTTAGAAGTACATACACTTACCGTTCATAACATCAGCACGCACATGAAGCTGGAGATGCTGGTGAGAAATCAGCTCAAGACAGTGGAGAGATTGTCCTCTTTTGAGAACAGCAAAATCACCAAAAACTTAATCTCTAATGTGGACATTTGCTCCATAGAAATTTATACTGGTAAATGGAAGGCAGGTAAACAAGAATTCCCAGATCAATTTCTTAGTAATCAAGGTGCCCTGGTTACTTTTTCCACGTTTCTATGAAAATCTTGTTGAAAGAAGAACTTCTTAATTCTGAGACTCTAATGAAAGTGCTCCTTCATCTGTCATTTCTTTTCCAGTAGGAATAAGGCAAGGAATGAGTGTTCTATGAAACACTTTTATACTATATCATATAAAACAATTTTACATGACTTATTATCATGCTACATTGTTAAATTGATTTTTATACACTTAAATCTTTATATTATCCATTTGTATCTAATAGTAGCCCAAGACATAAATAAGCCCTTAAAGCAACATTTTGTAAAGAGTGATACTTCCCTAGTGAGCTCACTCTCAGAGTCAGAATCTTAAGTTCACCAGACAAGTGACAAATAAGGTTCATTCAGCCCCAATATCTTCATCTAGAGATGTTGTACTGGGACCTTAGGAAGATGAAAAAAGAATGAGTTGAAAATGCTTGGACCTACTCTGTATAATCGAAACCATATGCAGTGATTTTAAGCCTCATTATATACAGCAAATACTGATGTTCTGTCCCTCTTCAAGAAGGAACTGGCAAAACCCCTTAGAGAACAGTTTCTATTCTTGTTCTGTTTGAATTTTGCTTCTTGAGCTGTTCTTGCCACATGGGATATTTGACTATTTCTAAATGGCCTTTGCTTTTAGTCTTTGTTCAAAGTTTGTTTTAAGCACAATATCCTAATCAACCTCATTTCCAAAGAGGCCCCTTTTCCCTTGACTGCTGCAGGCTGCTTATCCCGAGAATGGCTTCTTTCTGGGCTCACAAGGTCCCAGCTTTCTGTTTCTCTTGGATCTGAGCACACTGTGTTTTCTGATCAGCTAAGTCTCTTATCCAAACTGGGGTAAAGAGAGGAATTCCACATACTGCTCTCTGGGGGTGAACTGAACAAAACATGCCTGCGAGGACACTTCCTGAGGCATGATTCAAAGGTTATTGCACACTATCTGCTCAGAGTTTCTATGCTTACCCAATTATGTTGTCCTTACCTTTGTGTGATCTACCTGAGGAAAAAAAAATTATCATTGGTTAAATATGTTGTTTAGGGCCATTTCTATCAAATCTGAGCATCAGATCAGTCAGAAACTTAACACACACAAACATATACACACACTTAAATCAGTTTCCACTTATATCATTTTGATCTACGATACCCTTTCCAGAAACATCATTGTAAGAGTAAGAATGGTCTATATTGGTTTCTCCCCCCTATAAATGTCATTGAATCATAGCTTTCCTGAGGAATCCTAATACATATGTCTATATTATAGATATAAATTTCTCCCCAGTGGTCCTTTGGCTATGGAGAAATTAGCACAGTCTATATAAAGCAGAGTGCTTGAAAGAGTCTCCTTAAGGGAAATGGGATAGCAAGAAGGAAAGAGATTTGTACTTTTCATTTAGTGGCAATACTTATTTTATGCAATTTTATATCATTAGGCCCATTAAAAGGACAAGAATGTGAAATATGTCCTCCCTGAAGACAGTTCTTTGTGTTTGCATAACATTTTCTGCTTTGAATAAACCAATCACAAGGAAGAGTCCAGTGTGTATGTACTCCAGTGCTCTGAGCACTTATTTCAAGGGCTCTCCATTCCCCACCACCACCCCACTCCCCAGAGAGCTGAAAATGTGCAAAGCCTGCAATCTTTAAGTGCATAACCAATTGTTCTCTTTGGACAGTCTGTTTCTGAAAATTCCCTTTGAAATCAATGACAAAAAAGCCCAGCCTACGGTGGATTCCATCTTGTAAGCTTCCCCCACAAACCACAGACCCTAATCTTTGTATTTATTCAATTGGACCAAGTCGCCACAGATATGGGGGAGTAGAATGTATTTGAGAATGTGAGTGTGTGCCAGGCAAGGAGGTTCTTTAATAAGAAATGTTATCACAGACACTTTTAAAATGCTTTTCAGCTCAACCTGGACACAGAAGACTGGGTTTTGTATTTCTTGGCAATATGCCCAGTACATAGAAATTAAAAAAAAGATATATATATATATATTTATATATATATATGAGTCAAAGATATTTTGAGAAAAATCCTTGAACTAGGAAAAAGATGAATATTTGATGCCCAGTGGATTCACACATAAACCTGGTGATTTTCTTGGTATCTGTATTCATCAGAAGCTGTGAGCAAACACGCTCTAATTCCCTCTGGTGGGGTGTAACGGGCAGAGGGACAGTGGAGTTTCATAACAATTTTTAAGCATTGCCCTATTGTATACTTCAAATGACATTCTTTAAAGGGGAATTAAGAATGGTGACGTGGTTGGTCACATATCTAGGCCAGTGGTCAGTGGCAAGTGGTCACTGAGGGAAGATAGAGGCCTTTCTAGGTAAACTGACGCAGTCATCATGAAGTCACATAGGAAGATAAGACTGAGAGATAAGACTCTCTGGCCAAAGGACTAAGGTGAGATTTGGAACGTCCTATGGGTGATATCAGAGGCCGGGAAGACTCTCTGAGCCTGGGCTTTACCAGCCATAGAAAGAGCTAAGCGCATCTGATGCCTTTCAAGATAGAGTGGTTCCTACCTGTCTTTGTAGCCCCACACGACTTCATCGACACCTCTGGATGTAAAGGTTTGGGCTGGGGAAAGATATGGAGGGCTCATCAAAAGCACCTGACAAGAGTTGTCTAGCAAAGAATCCTTCTCTGAAGGGAAAGAAAAGCCTGGAAGAAGGTCTGAATGTCAGATGCCTCAACCCACTGTTGTCAACTTCTGAGAGGGGTAAGGGGCCTGGTTATAAAACCCTGCCATGAAATTTGTCCAGTAGAAATGGCCTCAGCACTTTTCTCATAGCACATCTATGATGTCTTAAGAAATGCACCCCTGGTTTCACTGTTGGGAGGCAACAGAACTGTTAGCAAGATGGCTGATGAGTTGGCCAGAGTGTTTCTGAGATGAAAGAATGATGGGGGACATGGCAAGGCAATGGGAAGAGGAGGAGAAAAAAGGAAGAAAAAATTATCTTCTGGAAGGAGGACTCTTCCTAGTTTTAAACAATTAATTAAAAATGTTAAATGCACCAGAAATGGGTGATGAACTATTTGGGTAATAAGAACAATTATCATACTGTGGTAGTAAGAAAAAAAATGGCATAGTCCATCTGGGTTTTATTTCCAGCATGACCATCAAATGTCTGTGAGATTCTGTCTCTTAACTTCACTAGGGACCTCAGTTTCTCCACCTTTAAATGAGAGCATTAACTCCAGTCTCCTCCAGCATTAACAGTCTGTGTAACTGACAGAAGTGCCACAAGGTGTAAGTGATGGTTAATTTTATGTGTCATCTTGATGGGCCAAAAAATGTCCACATATTTGTTTAAACATTGTTTCTGGGTTTGTCTGTGAGTGTGTTTTAAGAAGAGATTAGCATTTGAATCGGTAGACTGAGTAAAGCCCTCCTCAAAGTGAGTGGACAGCATTCAGTCATTTGAGGGCTTGAGTAGATCCAAAAGGCAGAGAAAGGGAGAATTTGCTTTCTGCTTGGCTGCTTGAACTGAGACATTGGTCTTCTCCTGTCCTCAGACTAGGACTTACATCATGGGCTCTCCTGGTCCTTGGGCCTTTGGACTTGGATCTATAGCACCAGTTGTCCTGGGTCACCAGCTTTCAGATGACAGATTGTGGAACTTCTCAGCCTTCATAATCACATGAACCAATTCTTTATAATAAATTTCTTTATATGTAAATATATATATACACATATATATGTATATATTCTCTCTCTCTCTCTCTGGATGCACACGCACACATCTCCTATTGGTTCTGTTTCTCTGGAGAACCTAACACCTTGTGCATTTGGGAACAAAGATATTGCTCAAGTCTAGAGTTCTTGTCTCTCATTCACTTAACATAATTTTAGGGACTAAATACTTGGTATTTTCTATCTTTTCTCCCTTCAAGTAATAATTAATTTTTAATGGATTGTTCCCAGGTAAGAATTAGAAACATTGTGTGGCTGACAGTGCACTACATGCAGGGCTTATAAGGGGGAGCTGCTTTTCGCAGCTAGCTCCTTGATGAGAATTCAGCAGGAGGAGCTCTTTAGCTGTGCAAACAGCTGTCAGGGGGTGACTCATCAGCAGGGTCTATGGCACTCAAGAGAATAAAATTTTTCCCACAGTGACCTGCCTCATAAGAAATGGATGGACCCTTCCCTGATAGCCTGATCGTTTCAGCATATAGTCGAAGTATCAACATATAGTCAAGGAAATCAGGAGCCTGCATATCTGTCAAATCCCTCTGTAGGTCGTGTACAGGTGGCTAACTGCCCCTAAGTGTAAGATGTGGGTAAGGTCCAAAGGGCTGGAGTAGCTGATTATTTAGCAAACGTGGTTGCTTCCACTGACTCTCTGGGTCTCACAGCTCAGTGAGAGCAGAAGGCATGGAGCCACTGATGCAGGCATGTAAAGAGGCAGTGGGAAGCCACGTGGCTTGGGCTGCCAATGAGGGGACATCTTCAGTGAGCTCTCATTTCTAGACGATGTGCTAGCTTCTAGCTAACTCTGTCAGGTGCTAGTGGAATCCTTTTAGGGCAACATGATGTTTCTCTGGCTGTCATGAGATTTATTGATTTTTTACTTACCTATTTATTTGTTTGATGGAGAATGCCACAGGGCTTAGAGTAGTCTCAGTCAAATAATCAGTTTGCTCATGAGGCTTCTGATCTTTTGCAGTGGGTTTAGATTTATATCCTGCAGGGCTGTCATTAAAGGAAAACAGGGATGCTTGGGGCTTTTGAGGCCCACTTGTCTCCTATCTTCATGCTCCTTTCTCTGTCAGGCTGTCCCCGTTCCTCTGGGTGTGGTGTCCCTGCGGTCCCACTGCCTCCTTCACATCCTCCAAGTCTGCTTTCAGCTCCTCCATGGGTACTTTGGAAGCTATATGATGACTTCATCTCCATTGCGTGTGGTAATGACTTGTTTTATTTCTCCAGGGGCATCTGTATTCAAATAGGGAAAACTAATTATATATTTTGTTATATACATAATTATATATAACAAGGAGAATTCAGGCAAAAGTCCAGGGGTACACTGAGGAGTTCTTATACAGCAGGGCTTATACTGCATTCTTCATATCTCATGATGTGAGGGTTTTAACCCCCAGTCAAACATAGCTGATCCTGCCTTACTCTACCCAGACATTTTGTAGAATTGCCTGGGAAGTAGCCAGTGCAAATTTGAACTTATGATTCCTAGATTTTGGGGTGATGGATCTTTTTGAGAGTTTGTTAAAAGCCATGGACCCTATCCCCAGTTAAATGTACATATTCATACATATCCAAATTTTGTATACAGTTTTAGGAGGGTCACCAGACTTCTTAAAGCTCAACTTGGGATTCCAGGGTTAGAGAAGGATTAGTATTTGGAGTAAGCAGACCTGGATTTGAGGTTCCACTGTGATCTTGGGCAGGTTCCTCATGTTTCCTTTGGACTATGTCAAAATCTCGGGTTTTACCAGTGGTTCTCAACTGGGGACAGTGCTGCAGGCATATTTTACCCCTCACACCATCCAGGGCATATCTGAGCCTGGGGGGACAGGCAAATGTTGTTCTGAAAGATATCCACAAGTGAGCTGATATGCCCCCAAAGGTTTGAGAACCACAGGGCAAGAAGACCTCTAAGATGGCCTCTGGCTCCAGTGTTCTACGACTCTGAGGTTTTGCTCCAGAAATTCCACTGCACAAAGTCAGAGGCTACTCCACCAAGAGCTAGTGGAGAGAAGAAGAGGGGTAGTGGGACAGAGAAGGCCAGAAGCTGGGCTTTCCCTTTTTTACAACTTTGCCCCACTGTTCATGGAGGAAGGTGGTGGGAAGGGAGCAGAGCCCTTCTAGAATTCTCTTTTCCTTGAGAGCCCATTGAATTGAGGATTTATCTATTTATCTATTTAATCCTCTTGAGAGGATGGAGAATCTAACATATCTTTATTTTTTGAAAGCCTATGTACTTGGCATATTATAGATACAGAATAAATGTTGTTTGGATGCAATAAGTTTATTTCTCATTAGTTACTTTTTTAAGAAGATAATGTGATGAATTCCTGCTGTCCCATTCTGGTTGACACATTTTCTAAGATTTTATTTTACTGAAGTCATTGAAATAGATATTAATTTAGTGATTAATTGAAATTCAAGGAATATTTACTAAGCTCTTATTATGTGCTTGACAGAGTAGAGTTTTCAATATAGTGGAGATTTGAGAAGAGAGTTAATAGTCCTGTGCTAATACCAAAACCCATATGTAAGTACTAACAATTTGCTTACTTTTAACATTTCAGTGGATTTCCTTTTAGTATTTTTTAATATAACCATTTACAAATATTAAGAAATCAATATTGTACTATATATACTATTCTATAATCTGTTTTGTTAAAGAAAATTCTCCATGGTATTGAATAGTCTTTAAAGGCTTGAATTTATTTAAAAGAGTCATTCTTACCTTATATTAAAAAAATACAGAGTGAAGTAAGTCAGAAAGAGAAAAACAGATCCTGTATGCTAACACATATATATGGAATCTAAAAAAAATGGTTATGGATATATATACACTATCAAATGTAAAATAGATAGGTAGTGGGAAGCAGCTGCATAGCACAGGGAGATCAGCTGGGTGCTTTGTGACCACCTAAAGGGGTGGGATAAGGAGGGTGGGAGGGAGATGCAGGAGGGAAGAGATATGGGGATATATGTATATGTGTAGCAGATTCACTTTGTTATAAAGCAGAAACTAACACACCACTGTAAGGCAATTATACGCCAATAAAGATGTTAAAAAATAAATAAAATTGAAAAAAAAGTAACAAAAAATACATGCTCATCGTAAATAAAATTTAAAATAATATAGAAATGTACAATTTAGAAAAGTCCTTCATAATCTGGTTATAATTTTTAAATAATTGTGACATATTCTTTCAGACTTTTTCCTATGCTTCTACTAACAAGTACACATTTAAAATTTTGTATTTGTGGGATAAGATGCTTCACACTGTTCTGAAACTTTCTTTATTAAAAAATACTTAACAGTGTATGTTTGAAAATATAAAAACAAACTTTAATGATGTTTCAATTGCAATGATCATTTTGCATTTTTCTCTTCTACTACACTCTGAGGCCTTGGAAGACAAGCTGTTTTCCTGTAGGTGAACTTATTTTATTATTTTCAGCGTGATTTGGGAGAATATCAGACAGTTATGGCCACTTCTCTCCAGATAACTCCCAGCCCGCTAAGGGAAGATGAGTCCTCATGAACATCAGGCTTTGGCCAGGCTTTGGCAGATGGAGACATCTGCCAGGTGTGCGTGGGGTTGGCTGAGTGAGTCCTTCGCTCTGGAGCTCGCCCTGCCCCAGGACAGGTCCCTACCATCCCAAATCCCAGGATACACTTCTCTTGCTCTCCAAAAGTGTTGGTAGTACTTTTGTGCATGTTGAATGATCGCCTTGTCCCTTTACCTGACACATTCTCAACCTCAGTTTCTGACTAGGAAGTGTGGCCTGGTAACCCTTGGGTAGGAGTTGGAATCATTGGAGCTCAGCTGATAGGATCACAGGGCCGAGCAGTCAAGAGCTATCCAGATTCCTGAGTAGTCCAGTTAACCTGTTCCACCATGAGAACTACCCTCCTAAAATCCAGACAGCCATCTCAGAGACACAAGCTCTCCTTCATCCCAGAGACTGCGTGAGTAAGCAGTGGCCCGTTGGCACTGCCAGAAGAAAGAGCAGATGGTGGGTCAGGAGCTCTGTGTTCCTCCACATGGGACAAAACACTGTGGTTGTGGTTGGTACGGGCTGCCACATCACCAAACCTGGTGTTTTATTAAAAAGGGTGTTGGGAATGGGGATGCTGGGGCTAGGGCTCAGGTATTGATGGGTTGTGAAAAATTTCTTTCCCTTCTAATCTTTTCCATCCCCCTCTTCATCTTTCCACCATTTAAATCTCTAGTGCACCCATAAAATGAAGATGTGGCTAAATGGATGGGATCATCAAATGCAGGGAAAGAAAAGCTTACTGTTTCTAGTAGTTGTTAGTTAAAAATTCACAATGGCACATGCTTAATACTTTCCGGGGACAGGTCAGAAAACATCTGTCTCCAAAATGTACAGGCAATATAGGACCCTGTGTGGGCTGAGGGCATCCTTAGTGGCTAAGGTCACTTTGTTGGGACAGGTGGAAGGGGTGCACAGTCATGTTCCTTACGAAATAAATCCCCAATCAAATCTCTTCCAGATCTGATAATAATACTGGATTGAAGGAGCCTTTGACAGACATAGGGTTTGACCAAGTATTAAACCAAAAGGAATTATTTAAAATAATTTTTAAATGTTATTTATTTCAGGAAAATATGTACAAATATATTACAGGAGTTCAACTGCAATTAGTATCTGAATTGTATTGACTCATTATTCAAAAGCTTTAGTCCTGGGGAGTTCTGTGAAGTTCACAGCTTCACCTGCCCTGCTTTGCTTTTGCAGGTTTTCCCAGGCAACTTCCTAGAGTGTCTGAAAGTCCCTCTTCCTTCTGCTTCCTCCCCCAGTGCTTATCCATCCCCAGTATAGCTGCTAACTATTACCAGTTGCCATCCTGTCCCTTCCTTACCACTAGGGCCAGTAGATAGTGATTTTTTTCTTACTCTTTGTTAAACATAAAACGCTTAGCCCTACATATAATATTATTCATTTATAGAAGTTGATGTGTTCCTCATGACAGCACAAAAATATCAGCTTCAAAAAGTAGAAAAAAGAATCATTTAGGTAATTTCTAAATACAGTCACTTAGTACAAAGTACAAACACAAATTAAAGGGAGTAAATCGCTGTTATTTATCTAACAATTGGGTGTCTGCCGGCTCCCTTTGAGACTGAGGGGAAACCACTAACCCTCCCTGAGCCTGATCCCTCATCCCAAAATGGGAGCAGTAATACTGGCCTTGCTTTCCTCACAGGGCTGTGTGAGGGCCGACTAAGCTGATGCCTAGGAAGTAGGAAAGCACTTTAAAAGTGGCTTTTAATAATTTAAACGCACAGGAGAGAGGTGATATAAAGGCATGCCTCTTCTAGAATGCAGGAGCAGAGGCTTATAAGGATTTCTGCACTTGCTAGAGATTTGAAGAAGAGATGAATTCACTTGCAATTCACCTGTAGAAATAAGCTAATACCAAATGGTTGGATCACAGAGGAGGAAACTCAGAGCATCACATCAAGAACATGCAGAAAAGATCTCATGGCAGCAGCTGGTCAAGTGAGGGTTTGCCCTGTCCCAGAAGCAGCCTTATAAGAGTTCCATGGTTTCCAAATGTCAGCACGTTATGACTGTGATCTGTCCTCAGGGAACTTAGTCCTTCATCCTTGCAAAGAAACTGCACTTCCATCTCGGTGCCAATTTGCTTTGCAGGCCAGCAGCACTATTCCTGCACGGGGCCTGAGTTTCATTTGAAAAGGATTCCATGGGGATGCTTTCTTGTGTTACCAAATTCTCTCTCATCTTTGTTCCCTACACTGGCTGCTCCTGTCAGTAAAACCTATATGTAACCCCCATTTTTTTTTCTGAATCCAGTTTAGAGACACATAATAAAATTATTATAAGTGAGAAAAGGTCTCAGTCAGAGGTGGACAAAATGTGCCCAGAATCTTATAGTTATTGTGGTTTAAGAGAAATGGATTAAAAACCACTTTCAAATATCTTCTTTGTCCCACAGAAGCAGCCACATAGCACAGGGAGGTCAGCTCAGTGCTTTGTGACCACCTAGAGGGGTAGGATAGGGAGGGTGGGAGGGAGATGCAAGAGGGAAGAGATATGGGGTTGTATGTATATGTATAGCTGATTCACTTTGTTTTACAGCAGAAACTAACACATCATTGTAAAGCAATTATACTCCAATAAAGATGTTAAAAAAAACCCAACAAAAAACAAATGTCAAAACATCAAAAAAAAAAAATTCTAAGTAACTTAAAAAAAAATCTTCTTTGTCCCACAGATAGAAACCTAAATAAAGAGCTACTGGCTGTTCATAACATTTGCTTTTGCTGCATTCTTATTTTCACTGATTTGTCTGTGCTTCCCTGCATCATTTGCTATTTCCATGAACAAAGAGAGTCAGAGTCACAATCCCATGTGTTGACTGAGGCAAGCCTCCCGGACAAGGGACTGAATTTGATGTGAAGGAAGAGAAACTAATTCTCCAAATGTCTTCCTCTCCAGCTGGCTAATATCTGAAGTTTTACAGTTAGAACTTAATTCCTTTGGCATGTCCCTCCATGTCCCCCTTCTTCATCACCAGGATCTGCCTTCTGTCACTTTAGATTAGTTTGAATTTTCTGAAACTTTATATAAATAGGATCATACAATATGACTCAACAAAATTTTTTGTGTGTGTGTGTGGTACGCGGGCCTCTCACTGTTGTGGCCTCTTCCGTTGTGGAGCACAGGCTCTGGACGCACAGGCTCAGCAGCCATGGCTCACAGGCCCAGCCGCTCCGTGGCATGTGGGATCTTCCCAGAACGGGGCACGAACCTATGTCGCCTGCATGGGCAGGCGGACTGTCAACCACTGTGCCACCAGGGAAGCCCTCAACAAAATTTTGAGATTCATCTATGTTTTGTGTAGCACAAATTCATTCTTTTTATTGCTGAATAGTTCTCCATTGGATGGACATATTGTTATTTGTTTATTTATTCACCTTTTGATGAGTATTTTGGTAATTTTAAGTTGTCATTAGTATTCTTGTACACGTCTCTGAGGATTTTCTAGAGATCTTCCTGTTATTAACTTTTAATTCCAAGGGGATTAAAGAACATGTTTTATATGATTTGAATTTTTAAAAGTTTGTTGGGACTTTTTTATATAGTCCAGAATATGATCTGTCCAGATATAGTCCAGATATGATTGGTAAATGTCCCCTAAGCACTTGAAAAGAATGTGTGTTCTGTTGTTTTTAGGTAGAATTTTCTATAAATGTCAATTATGACAAGTTGGTTGTTAATGCTATTCAAATCTTCTGTATCATTACAAATTTTCTATCTCTTTGTTTTATTAATTATAAAAGAGGGGTATCAAATTCTCCAAATGTAATTGTGGATTTTTCTATTTTACTTTACAATTCTATCAGTTTTTGTTTCGTGCATTTTGAAGCTCTGTTATTAAGTATATAAATATTTAGTTTTGTTATACCTCATGATGAATTGACCCTTTTATCAATTTGAAATGAGTTTCTATGACCTAGTAATATTCTTTGCTTTAAAATTTACTTTGTCTGTCATTAACATAGCCAGTCCAGCTTTCTTTAGATTAGTATTATGAAAGGATATCTTTTTCAATCCTTTTAGTTTTGACTTACTTGTGTCTTTAAATTTTAAAGTAGGACTCTTGTAGGCAGCATACAACTGGGTCTTGCTTTTTTTAATCCAATTTGACAATCTCTGCCTTTTTAATTGGGTTGTTTAAACCATTTGTATTAAATGGGGTTATTGATACGGTTAGATTTAAATCTATCATCACTGTATTTGTTTTCTCTTTGTCTCATCTGTTCTATGTTCCCTTTTAATTCTTTTTGGATTGAGTTTTTCTTTATGATTCCATTTTTCTTCCTTTTTTGGTTTATTAGCTATAACTCTTTGTTTTGTTATTTTAGTGGCTGCTTTAGGGTTTTTAGTATATATCTTTAATTTATTACAGTCAAATCTTCATTTGATAATATGCTGCTTCACATTTAGTACAAGAACTTTACAAAGCATATTTCTGTTTCTTAGCTCCCAGCCTTTGTACAATTGTTCTCATACACCTTACTTTTACATATGCTATAAAACTGATAATAAATCACTGTTATTTTTATTTTAACCAGTCAGTTGTCTTTTAAAAAGATTTAAATACTTAGAAAAAATCTTCATGTTTACCTATAAACTACATATGTAGTTATCATTTCTGATGCTTGTCATTCCTTTGTGTGGAGCTAGTTTTCCTTTGTTGTTTTTTTCTGCTGAAAGACTTTCTTTACCCTTATGGTTCCTGGAAGGAGCTGGAGTTGTGTATCTTTCTTCCCCTCAATCAGTTATTCTCTAATAAAACCCCATATAGGTTAGTCTCTGGTAAAATAGTTTCTTTTGAGGACAGATCTTGTTGAACAGAATGCTCTGGCATATGTCAAAATGGTTACTTTTCCCCTCTTCTGAGAGAAGCAGGAAGGAATTTTTCTCTGGTCTTCACTGTGAGAATTTGGTAGAACTCCTGGAGGTAAAACTAACAAAAGCATGGATGTCCCCATAAGAGTGCCCCCTCCCCGAGTTTTTAATTCTCAGAGTTTTCCACATCGGGCCTCCAGCATTTCATTAAGTACAATTTCTGTTTTACTACCCTGGCACTGGTTCCCATGGAGGTTTCTGCTCCTGGGTTTGTACTCCAGTAAGTGTGATTCGAATTTGCCTGTCTGTCTCTCCCATTTTGGGGCAACAGTTTGCCGTGGGACCTCAGTTCTCTGACATATGTAAAAAGAGTTGTTGATTTTCAGTTGTTCAGCATTTTACTTTTTGTTAGGACTGAGTGATGACTTCCAAGCTCCTTACATGCCGGATCAGAAACTGAAACTCCTAACTTGCTTTTTCTCTTTATTCTCATTAGTTCTTGTAACCATTATATCACCTACAAATTATTGTAATTTTGGCTCCTACATTCTAATTTTTTTCTTCTGATCACATTACGTCAGCTAGAGCTCTCAGAATAATATTAAATAACAGTGTTGGGGAAGGTTATCTTTATCTTATTTTTGATTTTCACAGAGATGTCTTTAGTATGTAAGTCTTTTTCACAGTGCCAACAGTTTTTTGCATAAATATTATTTATCATATTAAGATAATACTGTTATTACTACTTTACCAAGATTTTTAAAATTAGAAATGGACGTTGAATTCTGAAAAACGTTTCTGAAGAACTAATCATATGTTTCATTTATTTTATTTATATGTATTATTAATTACAATAATAGATTTTTTAAAGTTGACTCTCCTTATACTGCTGAAATAAACTCTACTTGGTCACTGTGTAATGATCTTTCACTTGCTACTACTTTCAATTTGCAAAAATCTTATCTCTATATACTTTGTATCTCTATATTCATAAATGAGATGATTTTGATTTTTTGCATTTTCTTTCACTCATTTTGGTATTAGTGCTGTGATAGCTTCATAAAAAATGATTATCTTTTCATCTTTTATATTCTCTAGAATAGGTAATGGCAAACTATGGCCAAATCTGACTCAGTTGCTTTTGTAAATAAAGTTCTGTTGGGAGATATTTACGACCATCCATTAATATATTATTTGTGGCTGCTTTCCCACTATAGTGGCAGAGTTGAGTAGTTGTAACAGAGACTGTATGGCCCATAAAATTGAAAATATTTACTCTCTGGCCCTTTATAGAAAAAGTTTGCTGACTCCAGGCCTAGAATAATTTAGATAGTACTGTATAGAAATGCTATCCATTTCTTGATGTTCTAGAGGAACTCACTTCTGAAACCAGAGCATGGGCTATAGATTAAAATAACATTGGGTTTGAACCCATATCCAGCCTGCATTACTAATGGTGTGCTTGCTGTTGGGTAACATATCCTTCCTATGGACAATTTCCCTCAACTATAAAATGTGAATAATAATAGTACTTATTTGAAATAATGCTATAAGGATGAAATACGTTAATGCATGTTCATAGTACTTAACAGAATGCTAAGAACCTGTAGATTCTTAACAAATGCAACTTTATTCTTGGGAGAGTTTCTTGACACTGCCTTCAAATCATGGTTTGTTTTCTGCAGTACTCAATAGCCTAGCTGGTGCCAATGATGTATTCTTATATTCAGTAATTTTAGTTTTTATCTGAAAGTATTTTTTCTAATCCAGATTCTTTCTTTTTATTACATACAATGTCTTTTAAAATCTTACTGAAATTACAAATTAAAGATTTCTAAAGTTTACTCTCCATCTTTTCAGCAAGTCTCTTTCATGGAGAAATATTTTCTTTGATTCTTCAGATCGTCTACTTTTAAACTGTGATTCTACATATGTTCCGTGATTGTTTTCTGGTCATGCTTTCCAGGGGATCTTTTCACTCCTTGCTGGAACTGTAGAGAAGTCCATATTGAACTTATTGGGTCCTTCTCCAATATTTCAGGTCTGGGCAAAGTGTGAAAGGAAGAAGAACAGAAACCAAGTTGTCAGTGGGACATCCACTGTTGTTGAGTTCAGCTATGAAGTCAAAAGCTTCAACTGTCCAAACAAGTTTCTTTTCTATTATTGTTGCATTCAGAAGCTAGCTGAGCACTCTCCTCTTTCCAACCATCACATTTACTGCATTTTTAGGAGCCACCCACTCCCAGGTGGGGTAGGTTGGCTCTCCTACCGATTGCTGCATGACTCTCCTTTTCTCTAGCTCCTATCACTTGTAGAAGATTGTCTCAGAGTGCCACCCACTTACTTCCCAAGTGGACAATTCCTTTTTAGGTCATGATTCCAGGTTTGGTCAACTCTTTCTAAAATCTGCTTTTGCATGTATTATATCTTACAGATATCCTCAAAGCTATTAGCATATAGCAGACACACTTCCCTCTGTCTAGAATTGACACAAATTCTCCACTCCTACTCATTTGAGTAGAAATAAGGGCATGGTAATTGGGCAGCTAGGTTGATAATTTTGAAACAGGTATCAATTGATTTTCTTAGGTTTTAAATTGCAGTATTCAGACAAAAGAGAAAACATTTCAATGAAATAGTCAATATGTACAACACCAAAATTAAATGTCTCGCAAGTGCCCAGGGAAATGATAATTACATATTTAAGTGAGCAGCTCTTTTACCTTTTAGACTCAGCCTTCCTCTAAGCCCCACCCTCTACACTGCCTGTTCTATATTGTCTTTTTAAAATATGGACCTCGTCACTCCCCTGACTAAATGCTTTAATGCCTTTAAGGATAAGGCCTGAAATTCTTACTATTACATAAAGTGGTTCCAAACATCTTTACAGTCTGGAATGTTCCCCAGGTCCCATGACCCAGCCATGCTGGAGGTCCCATCATTCCTAGCACTCAACACGCTATTTCATATCTCTGTGCGTTTGCACGTGCTGTTTCATTTGCCAGGATCACCTTTTCCCCTTCACTATGTTATCACGCACCATCTTGTCCTATATGTCTTTTAAGAATCAGGTAAAACGTCACCTAGGCCATTACGGGAGTTTGTTACTCCCTTTTCCTTGCTTCTGGAACATTTTTGCACCCGTATTTATTTTGTGATGGTTGCTTCCCTGGCATTCATTCCCCTTTTCTTCTGCCAACAGCCCTCAGATTGTCCCTTGGGGATCCGTCCCTCCTCCATTGTCAGGATATTGGGGTTAGACTGGCTCCACACTCAATCCAAATGATGGGCTCTCACTGACTTAAGTTAATCTGAGCATTTCATTTTCCTGGCTCCAGTGACTGATTCAAGGATGATTCCTGTCCAATCAGAGTGAATGAGAACTTTACAGGCATTTCTTCTCTTCTGGGTTTGGTGATGAGAGGGTGCAAGGCTTGGATTCCTATAACCATCCCTCCACCACAAAGAGAACCTTTCTGAGCATCTGTGAGGAGCACTGTGAGGAGAAAGAGCTGAGACAAGGAACCTGAAAACGTCAGAGAGCCCCAAATCAGACCAAGGCTGAAGCCAGACCTACCTTCTGAACTACCCTTTTTTGTGAACCAAAAACAAACAAAAAATAACTACCTACATACCTGCCATCATTTTGGTTTAGCCAACATAGGTAAGGTTTATTTGTTCACTTTTATCTTTATATCTCAATGCACTTGAGGAATAGTAGTTCCTTAATAAATGTTTGAAAAAATGTGAAGGAAGGAGAATTGTAGTTTTATCTTAGCATTTTATGCTTGGCTATGTGAACCACAAAGCTTCACTCTGATATTTTTATTTTTAAAATTTATTTATTTTTTAAAATACATTTATTTATTTATTTATTTATTTATTTTTGGCTGTGCTGGGTCCTCGTTGCTGTGTGCGGGCTCCCTCCAGTTGGGGCGAGCGGGGGCTACTCCTTGTTGCGGCGTGCGGGCTTCTCACTGGAGTGGCCTTTCCTGCTGTGGAGCATGGACTCTAGGCGTGCGGGCCTCAGGCGTTGTGGCACGCAGGCTCAGTAGTTGTGGCGCACGGGCTTAGTTGCTCCGCGGCATGTGGGATCTTCCCGGACCAGGGCTTGAAGATGCGTCCCCGGCACCAGCAGGCAGGTTCCTAACCACTGCGCCACCAGGGAAGCCCCACTCTGATATTTTTAGATTTCAATCCTTTTATTCTTGGCCGAAGGACAGAAAAAATTGTGTCCTTAAAAACAAAAGATTCACACAAGGAAAATCTTCCGGAATTTCTATTTTTCACTGATTTTTCAAGAAGCATATTTTTAAAAATTTGCAGAACCTGACATTGTCCCTGGAGGGGTTGGAAATTAATAAATTTAGACTGTGAACTTATAGCTGTTCTAGGTGAAAGAAAATATTAAATTTTATTTTATTTTTATTTATTTATTTATTTGTTTTGCAGTACGCGGGCCTCTCACTGTTGTGGCCTCTCCCGTTGCGGAGCACAGGCTCCGGACGCGCGGGCTCAGCAGCCATGGCTCACGGGCTCAGCCACTGTGACTGGGATCTTCCAGCGGCATGTGGGATCTTCCCAGAACAGGGTGCGAACCCCGTATCCCCTGCGTCGGCAGGCAGACTCTCAACCACTGCGCCACCAGGGAAGCCCTAAATTTTAGTTTTTTAAAATAAAGCTTCTATTTGTGCCAGTTATCTTCTGTTTGCTTCTCCTGATCCACTCTCTCCATTTCTCCACCCCAGTCTCTGCCCCAGGAGGCAGACCTGTATGGCTTCCACGGGAACCCTTACCATCTGGTTTAGCCAATGGAAGCCCCAGCTGCAGGGGAGGAAACTGATGTGGGGTATTGACTCCTTCCCTGCAGGGGATCACCTTAGGCTGATTGTGTCAACACTGTCAAGTTGTAAGTCCTTGACAATGAATTCATGGCAGCCTTCTCTGTAAGGCTCTCTTCAGCTCAACTGGGGAGACTTGGTTGGTTGCAGTTTTGGCACCCACGCCTTCCTCTCTGCTGCTACTCACCCTGGGTTACTGCAGTGTCTCATAATTCTTCTACACCTGTGCAAATAAACCTGGTTTGAATTGACTAATTTGAGTGTGCCATCTGTTTTCTCTTGGGACCCCAAGTGATACATATTTATTTCAGAAATTTAAAAATTAAACGTAAAACAAGTCTAATGCACTTTGATGGAGCTACATGAAACACTATCTTTTAAGACTAGTAGAAGAACAGAGTCTATGTTAGCTGTGCTCATGTGAAAATGACTAAAATGACAAACCAGGGAAGGGAAATGCTTAGAGGGCTTTCTTGATTTTTATTCAGGCGAGTCTTCCCATCGCACAATCCCAGGGGTGCCATTCACAGGATGATTCAGGCTAACTTTAGCAATGTTTGACAGCCAGAACCATTTCTGCTTAACAAGAAGAGAATGAGAACAGATCAAGCAATTTTATTTGGGTGAAATGAGTTTAAAATGGGTACCAAGAAGAGTCACAAAGAGAAAAAGAAATTGCCAAACTAGTTATCTTCTTTTGGCCTTAGAATTTGCTCTTTTAGCTCCAAAGCTGTATATCAGAGTAAGGACAGATAGCTAGCTTTGCTTTGGAGGTTTGGTATAGGTTAGAATATATAGTGGCCTCCAAGATTTTTATCTAATACCAGTTGGCAAAACTCCCAGTTTCCTTAGACCTGCCATACTGAATTCTTGTCCAGCTCTTTGATCAGGGCTAGGAGTGTGCCGTCCTGCACCCCGTTTGGAAAGGGGGTTGATCATGATTTCCTATTTCTTAGGGTTGCCCCTGGTCCATCTTGACCTTTGAAACAGTTCTGTTCTCTGAGAAGTGTTTAGAACTCCTCTCTAGATGCCAACCCTTGTTGATATTCTTTTTCATGGCCATGATTCTCAGGACTTGCTTCCCATCCTGTGAACAGGGCTGTGTCTCTGTCTCAGCTTGGCTTTCTCTGAAGTGCAGCTGTAGTGATGTGGAGTTAAAAATAAAGACATCTTGAGAGATTAGGAGGAGGATGGATTGAGGGGGGGGAGCAGAAAGCATGTTCATTAAGAGCTTTCAAGTTTCAAAATGCCCCTTCTGAGTCATTAACACGCTTGGCTAAGAACATCTCCAACAACTCAGAGAGGGAGAGAGGTGTTCCTGTGTTGTAGTGTGCTATGAGTGTTTATGTTAATAAGGAAGGGTAAAAGTACTTGCCCATGCTGACGATGATGAGCTGGATTCCATGCTGTGAGCAAACAGAACAAAATGTTAATTCTGGGTAAGTCAGCTGTCCGAGGAGCCTGCATCCTGACCACCTACCCTGTTCCCACAATGGGCAATAATTAGCCAGCACTCTTGTTATTTAGGGACATGCTACATACACAAAGCAAGCCAAAGTTTCTCTATTGAAACCTCATTCACTCATACCAGTTGAAAGTGACAACTAATGAGACTTAACAAGAAATCTCAGCTCTGGAATATTTATTTCAGAGATATAGTTTCCAAGAATACACAGTAACAAAAATGCAAAATGGGCAGATATTCTCTCAGCCCTGTCTTCATGGATAACTAACCACTCTTATTCATGTATTCAGTGCTAAAAGAGGAATAGATTCTATGTTTTTTAAACTTTTTATTTATTTATTTTTAAAAGCTTTTTAAAAATGGGAGGGGGCTTCCCTCGTGGCACAGTGGTTGGGAGTCTGCCTGCCAATGCAGGGAACACGGGTTCGTGCCCCGGTCCGGGAAGATCCCACATGCCGTGGAGCGGCTAGGCCTGTGAGCCATGGCTGCTGAGCCTGTGTGTCCGGAGCCTGTGCTCCACAATGGGAGAGGCCACAACAGTGAGAGGCCCGCGTACCACACACACACAAAAAACGGGAGGGAAGTCCAAAAGGGAGGGGATATCTGTATGTGTATGGCTGATTCATTTTGTTGTGCAGTGGAGGCTAACACAACATTGTAAAGCAACCATATACCAATAAAAATGAATAAAGAAAATAAAACCCTCATCTTGTAACCTGAAAAAAAGTGCTTTTTAAAAAAGAGACAAGTGGAGAAGTAAATTTGTGTACAGTGACATTTAGAGGTGATGTGTCCTAATCAGAGTGTGCACAGTATTAATGGTACACAGAGGAGCCACAGTTGAACTTGGTGGAAAGAGAGCAGGAGCCAAGAAAGCCTTCTGGAAGGAATGTGGAAGTTGAATTGGAGTTGGATTTGGATGAGCATCCTAGGCAGCACAAATAGCATGTGCAAAAGTCCTGTGGCAGAGAAATAGACTGCACTTATGTTAATGGTTATCTTGTTTAAGATTTATTCAGAATGGTGGAGAATGCTTTCTTTTGGGGAATAGTCCTGAGGGGCTACTTCATATGTCAGTATTTATACTAATTAATAAGCCAACATCCATGTCAATAAACCTTAGTATAAAAGTAGACCCTTTGAGAATAAAGCAGATTGTGCAAATATTTCCTGATAGATGTTATGGTTTTAATATTTTAGACAAAATATATACCACATGCATTTCTATTCATGCTGACACAGAGGCTTTCTGAAATGTGAGCATATAAATATTCCATACCAGGTCACAAAATGTCTGGAAAACTCCATAAAGAGACATAATGAAGCATGTTGTGTGGGGGGCTGACGTGGGTGCTCATGTTGGTATGTGAGCAAGCCTGTGAAATTCACTTCAAAAAGTTTATTCTCTTGTCAAGGTGAAACACGCCTAGCATCTTGTTCATGCCATTCATTGCATAGTAAACCTTCAAGAATGGCAAAAAGAAAGATAAGCTGTAGCTTAGAGCATGTGATGGAAATCAAAATGAGCTAATTTCACAGGAGTGGACTCTATGTTCCACGTTAGAGAAAATTTCTTGAAGACTGTTAAAAACATTACCTTGCTACTATTTCTTTAAAACTACTAAGTCATCAGTAGACTGTGCCCATTTCCCTCCCCCACCCCCAACACATGGCATCTGCAATGGTCTGGACTCATCACATGTGCTCACTAAGCAACCGTCAAGTCATATTGGGTTATGGACTTGGAGGGCAATGAGGCATGAGCTGAGCCCCCGATGGTGAGCAGAGGGCTGCTCAGGAGAGCGGCTCGCTGACCAGGAGTACCTGTGCTTTCTCTTGCTTTGTTTTATTTTTTATATATCTTTTATATCTATTTATTTTTGTCTGTGTTGGGTCTTCGTTGTAGTGCTCAGTCTTCTCATTGTGGTGGCTTCTCTTGTTGTAGAGCATGGGCTCTAGGTGGGAGAGCTTCAGTAGTTGTGGCTCGCAGGCTGTAGAGCACAGGCTCAGTAGTTGTGGCGCATGGGCTGAGTTGTTCCGCGGCATGTGGGATCTTCCTGCACCAGGACTCGAACCTGTGTCTCCTGCATTGGCAGGCAGATTCTTAACTGCTGCACCACCAGGGAAGTCCCTCTTCCTTTGTTTTAGAACATGGTCCTACTCTAGGAAGCCAGTTGCCCCTCCACTTAACTTTGTGTACACTTCACTTTTTCTGGAACTTTGGATCAAGAGCAGAGTTCAGGCCAGACTTGAATGTGTGCAGATTTCATCCTTAGATTTCATACTGTCCTAAATTACAATCCTCCCTCTCCTATGCAGGGAGCAGGATTGCATCTGTAGCATAGAAAATCTTAGCAGTTCCCCCTAGGTTCTGTCACATTATGTGGAAGGTACCATGCTAGGAGCAGCCATGCTAACTAAAATGGCACTCCACCCATCACCGGACCTAATCCAGAGACAGTCCTAAAATCACAGGAGTAAATAGCAGCACTGACACCGAAAGCCATGTCTTCTCATCCCAGACCCTGTGCTTTTTCTGCTCCCCACAGTGTCTTTGTCAGTGAGCTATGGACTGGCCTCAGCAGGTGCCTGCATCTGGAGCTGCCATTCACTCTCCCTCAGCTACATGCTGCCCTTCTGGAAACTTCCCTTACATTTTCAAGTTCCCTTTATTTTCTACCTGCTCAAAGAGAACATGGGGTGGAGAAACAAGTGGATAGGTGCCTTCAAGTATGATTTTCCATAAGGTTTGGTCCAGGAAGCAGGGTTGAACAAATGCAAAGTGGAGATTTCAAAGATTAAGAAAAAAGAAAAGAAAAATTCCTTCATGAGCAATAATGAAATCTGAGCTGCCAGGCTATATTTGATGTCATACAAGGGAAGATCTGAGACGGTCTTCAGTGTGAGTGTGGGTAGTGAGGAAAGGGGTTACAGTGGGGTCCTGAGGACAATAGTGTAGGTTAGTCACAGACAGGAATCAAATTACAGCACCTGAAGCTGCACTTTTCAACACCTTATTTTTATTTGTAGAGGACTACAAATCACAGGGGAGAATGAGGAAGAGAGTCACAGAATGATGAGAAATTGTCTTTAAGTCTTGCCTACTGCCTGATGCTTTCTAGCAAATTATTATTTTCTGATTTTGTTGGGTAATTATCTGCAACGATTAATATTTGGAATTTGAAAGCATGCCATACTTTCAGACATATGGTCAGTGCAATGAGCTGTATGTCTGGACAATTCAGTGGTTGGTTCTTCTGGATATCATCAGAAGGTACAGATAGATGCCTTTCAGGCCTAATGTAATGGACTCAGTCCTGAAATGGCTCCCTCAGCTTCATAAACCCAGGTGCTATGCTAATGCACACATATAGGGTGATCAGTTAAGCACTATTGTGGAAAAGACATTCAAAGGGGAGTTTGCTCATTGCTATCATGTCATGCTCCAATGAAGATGGAAATAGATGATGCAGTAATGGAAAAATAAGTTAGTTTACTTAACCCATGACCAACAGACTTGCTTACTTCGATGCTTCTTATAATTCTGTGGCAATTACTCCAAGGAAATGAATGACTCCAGGAAACTCAGGAATACATTTGTATCCGTATGACAATCCCAGATGGTGTCCAGGTATGTGGCAGGCTGCCCAGTGGAATAGAGGTGGAGATGGAGCAGACTCAGCAAGAGATGTTTACAGGAAGATGCTCTGAGGAGGGGCTGTGCTCGAATCAGAGGAAGAAGCTGGGCTCTCAGATCAAAACGGGGAGGGAAATCCGGCCAGAGACGGTGATACTTACAAATGTAGCTGCACAGAGAGCTTTGTCCCCAGGATTCCAGGGATCCAACAATAATGGCAAGGGCTTTTATTTATCCCACACCTTGTAAGGGAACTTTACGACCCCCATCTATGTTAGGAAGGCAGCTATACTCACCACTATACCACCACACCATATCCTCTAACCATGTTAGTTCTTGAGGAGAGTCAAGTCTCTTCCTGGCTCCAGTAATGGCGGTAATTTACCCACACATGTGGATATAGAAGAGGGAGTGGTGTAGAGAACAGAGGCTGCCCCAGTGCCGTGGAAGAGGCAGTAAATTTTTCTTCTGGACCATTCATGTGAGCAGAGAAAAATTTTCTAATCTTTCCCAGGGATCATTTCATTTTATTGACCTCCTTAAGAGACTTGAAAATGACATAAAAAAGATATTTTTCATGAATAAAAAATAAAATATTTCTCATTCAATCATTCAACAATCAACAGCTAATTATGACGTCCCTACTATGCACAGGCACTAGGCCAAGCTTTAAAGAGAACCACAAACTGATGGGGGCACTCGTGGAACTGACTGTTTAGTTGGGGGATGCAGTGGGAGACAGAGTAAGGTAACTGATTGTAAATGCGCACCCACTGCTAAGTGGCAAAGGGTGATACGAACTTGTTACTCATAGAGTGTGTTGCAAAACAGTTTCACCAAACTGGGCTGAGATTTGCAAGGTAAGCATAGAGGGGAGGTGAACACTCCAAGTAGAAGGACTAGCAGGGGCTCCGGCCTGGGATGGAGGGATCCTGGGGAGGGCAAGGCTCTGAAAGTGTTAGTCATGTCGAGAGGGCCCGAGGGAAGGACGTAAGAGGTGCCACTGCAGAGGCAGACAAGGGTCAGACCACAGGGCCTTCTGGACAATGCAGAGTTGTGACCGTATCGGCGGAGCAGTGGGGAGCCGTGGAGGGCTCTGAAGAAATGGAGAGGGATGTTTCAAAATGAAAACACTCTGACTGCCGTTTTCAGAATGGATTTAGTGGGGCAAGTGGAGAAGCAGGGAGCCCAGGGCCAGATTTCAAAGCTACTTAACAACTAAAACCAGTCGAATTTGTGATGGGCTGAGTATGGCGTGAGGGACTGAGAGCTGCCTTCCTGCAATCCTGTGCCTGTATTCTCTTAGTTACCCAAGTAAAGTACTTAGAGTCTTATCCGTCTAGTCAGTTGGAAGATCCGCCAAGGCTGCGACACCCACACGTCTGCACAGTTTCTGGGGGACATAGGACATGTCCCACTTTCCTCCTGGCAGGCTGGGACTGACTGGGGAAACTTTTGCCACCCCTGTCATTTGCCTTTGTTTTGAGGAATCTGATAATACATAATAAGCCTCATTCCTTATCTATCCCTACCCAAGATAAAAAAAAATGAAGTCTCATTAAAGATCAAAGTTCCCAAACGTCCTGTCATTGCCCCCATTATTGGAAGAAGGAGAGATTTTGTCACCTCAGAACAAGTGGTTACCTGTGCAAGCGACCTCAGGGCAGGGCATCCATGTTAATGATTTCGGCCCAACCACAGGGCGTATAGACTTGGGAAACAGCCCTGCCTTATTCTTGAATGGCAGCAGGATGGAGTGATTTAACAAGCACGCACAGCTTGATTCAAGCCAAACTCTAATTTCGCAAAAGCTCAGATCCAGGCGTATCTTCCCAGTGGATATGAGAAATACACGTTGAAACATTCATTCTTGTCACCTGGGGATAGTAGGATCCGTGTGTCTGCACCAAACACATCAGGCTGTCATGCACAGTTAGCAGGTTCTCAAAACCCCAGTCTCTCAGAGAAGGCAGGCTTCTCTGGAAACATCTGTTCCTCTATCTGCCTCGGGTGTTACTCCTTTAAACCCATTACCCAACAGTTAATTGTTTAAGAGGCAATCATAATTATTCTAAGAGTGATAAAATCATACTTGTTCTCAGTTCTGAGTCCTTACTCTATGACAGGCGGTACACTAAGTGTGCCTCTTACACTATCTCTTTTAATCTTTATAACAACTCAGAGAAGTAGGGGCTGTCTTTGAGATGGGAACAGGGAGGCTATAGAAGTTGGGTAACTTACAGAGTGTAGCTCAGATATTAAATGGCAGAGGTGGGGGTTAAACAAAACCCATGCCCTTGACCTTGATACTGAGAAAATCATCAGTCCTGGCAAGTTGGTCTGTGGCCCACAGTCAGTACCCAATTCAATCAACATTTAATGACCGTCTGCTGTGTGCCAGGTACTGTGCTCAGTTTAAGGAACACAAGGTGGATAAACTGCGTTTCTTCTTTGACGGGGCTTAAAGTCTTTTGGGAAGTTAAGCTGTTGAAGGAAAATGGGGTGTGGGAGGATGGTCATGTCCCAGGTTTGAGGTGAGGCTGTGAAACTGGCTGCCAAGTGAGGGATATTGGCTTCACGCAGGAAATAATTCAAGAGGGAGCCATAGTACAGTGAAAGCAAGTTTATTTAGAGAGATACACATTCTATAGACAGAATGTGGTCCTTCTCAGAAAGTGAGAGTGGCCCTGGAGGATACCATTTCCATAGACAGAATGTGGGCCCTCTCATAAGGTGAGACCAGGCCCCGAAATACGGGGTTGTTAGTTTTTATGGGCTGGGTAATTTCATAGGCTAATGAGTAGGAAGAATATTCCAACTATTTTGGAGAAGGGGCGGGGATTTCCAGGAATTGGGGCACTGCCCACTTTTTGGCCTTTCACTGTCATCCTCAGAGCGGTCATGGCGCCTGTGGGCGTGTCATTTGCATATGCCAATGTATTACAATGAGTGCATAATGAGGCTCAAGGTCTGCTGGGAGTCAAATCTTCCGCCATCTTGGACCTAGTCGGTTCTAACCAGTTTTTGTCCTTTTCCTCAAGGGGTGTGTAATTCTTTTCCTCGCATCTCGAAACCTAGACGTCCACATAACAGAAGACTTGTTGTTTTGAATGCTATCCTGGAGGTCAGGCAGAGGTATGGGAGCACTGAGGTGACAGGTGAATTCTGACAGGGGTGGAGGTGGGGTGGAAGGCACAAGGAAAAGTTTAGAAGAGGTGCCCCCTTTTTCTGTTGTGTCTTGGAAGACCAGCAAGCATCTGACAGGTAGTGGAGACTGCTGGAGGAGGTCATCTCGAGGCTGTGACCTCTGGTTAACCCACAACCTGTACCTGGGCAAGCAGGGGCTCCTCGCTCCCGCCGCTGGCCCGGGAATGTACGTTCCGCCCGCTTTTCCCACAGTGGGAGTCATTTCAAGGATGCAGCCTTGAAAGAGTAATGTGTCGCTGAGCCCACGTGGACTGTGTACGGGACTGAACCCCCGTTAAGGCTGCTGCATAAACTAAGATTCTGGCGGGCAAGTGTGGAGACC
Organism: Hyperoodon ampullatus; assembly: GCF_949752795.1. Taxonomy (NCBI): domain Eukaryota; kingdom Metazoa; phylum Chordata; class Mammalia; order Artiodactyla; family Ziphiidae; genus Hyperoodon; species Hyperoodon ampullatus. The sequence continues at coordinate 71,807,792 of NC_136918.1, read as the reverse complement.
TACCTGTCTTGCTGGGCCCAAGACAAGCCTCGGATGTAAGCTCCCGGGCTCATTAGAACTGCCAATCTGGAGCAGCTGCCTTTCTTCAGCTGCGTGAGGGACCAGTTTGCGAGCCCACGAGAAGGAAGGGGCTTCCACATCCATGCGGCAGCAGATCGAAGGCCCTGAGGTGAGAGGGTGCCTGGCGGGCTGGTGCTCCAGGACCGGCTGCTTCGGGGGCAGCACAGGTTCCGGGGAGGAGGGAAGAGGGGGATGCGGGGAGAGGCTGGGCTGGGGTGACAATGTCGTGCAATGCTGGCCCAGAGGTTTATCCCGGAGGGGCGGCCATGGAAGATTTGTCAAGGAGAGAGGTGACGTGATCACACTCCTTCCGTGGGAGAGCAAAGCTCTCAGGGATTGTTGCTGGTGCTGTGTGAGGTACTACATTGAACTCTATAAAACCACTGACATTTGACCATTTTGACCTACAAAAATGACAATTTCATACAGTTCGACCTAATACATTTTGGGCTTTTGCTTCTGATTCTGGAAAAGCCTTTCTATATAGTGTGTAGCTATACATTTGGAATTTCCTGGCCTCTGGAGGCCCTAAGAAGTATTTTTGGTGTCCAGTGACTATTTTGAATATATTAGTTTAGCCAATCAGGCAATGAAACAAAATTTTATTTATTTTAGGCTGGAAGTAGATTAACTCAGGATGGTAACCCCAGCCATTTCATGGAGATCGGGGTGCTGATTAGTTGTTGATGAAATCAGAAATTTCCGATATCTCTTGGGAAGGAGGTGGATAGGGGATGACGATTAAAGAAGGGCCTGATGGTAAGAACTGCTGGCTGACGTAGACCGCCAGGGAGAGGCAGCATAAGCACAGACACACCATGCTTCTAAGCAACCTTGGCTGTCCTGGGGCTTGTGCTTACATTTCTTCATCCACAGACTGCTTTCTGAGTATCTAAATGTTTCATGAACAGTTCTAGGCACTGGGGATATGGTTGGATTTAAACCAGATATATTTGTGTATCTGGTTCCTGGGTTTTAGTGGCAAAAGTAGAATCAATAACAGATGATTAAACTGTTGTTCAGGAAGGTTATCTACTGCCAACCCTGTTCATGAATGTGGCAGAGTAGTCTCTCCATGTGGAGAAAGGGTGGGATAGGAGAAAGAGGATCATTTGATGAAGGCCAGCTTAGTGCCAGACTTCTTTTAATCCTCTCCACCTCTGGGCATATTAGGTGTTGTTAGCCCCTTTTAACAGATGTGGAAATTGACTCTCAAGAAAATTGAGAAAATTGCTGGGGGGTCACCCAGCTGGAAGGTAGTGCAGCAGGGATTTAAGCCCGGATCTGTTTGTCTTCAAAGCCTTAGCTCTTTTCATCAGTTTCCCTAACACGAAGTGATTTTAGGTTTTGCATGACAAACCTGGAGGATCAAATGCTTATTTGTCCAGGGGCTTATTTTCTTTTCAACCAGAATGGAACTAGAAGAGTGTAATCCTGATCATTTTGTTGACAATGGCAACACAAGCCATAGCGATAGAATTAGAGTATCAAGGCCAGGAGGCTGACATCTGCCAAAGGCATGAAAACAGCATTTCAAACCCAAGTTAAAGATGAAGCAGCATTCCTGCGAGTCAAACAGATTCCACGATGATTACTATGTTTAGAGAAAGTAGAAAGATATTGCTTAGAGTCAGCAAGCATAATGAGAATTTGGTCCCTGTTTTGATGAATTTGTACAAGTTGCAACCCAGAGGTCATGCTGTTAATTTGAGTGACGTGAATTACCGTGGCTTCTCTATCCCAGATGTGTTAAAACAACAACAAAAGTTTACGTGGCTTAAAGCTGCTTGTCACATTATGTTTTGAGATATGTAATCAGGAAACTGGAGTAAAATATGCAAAGAATTCCATTTTCTTTGTTTTAAAAACGACTTTCTGCAGACTTGAGTAAAAAAGACTTGTCCCGATGATGAGTCCATTCATCCTGAAAAGATTTTTGTTCTTTTTAAAAGTCGTTTAATTTCCACCACAGTTTGGTGTGAACAAAGAAAACCAGCAACTCTTCCTTTAGTTGGGTGCCAGGGACATAGTGTGCAGAGCTGATTTTCTTCTTATCATTTTAAAATTGCATGAGTCCTGGAGCTGCTTTGGTATTTATTATTGATATGAAAAGGGAGCTCATCATTTAATACACTTGCTCCTACCTCCAGGGGATGACAAGTCCCTGTTATTGTGGCTTTGAAACAGACTTGTCATAATGTCCCATCACATATGCATTTGTCAGGGAGTTGTGTACCTCCAGTGGCCTGGAATAGGGACTCTGGGGCTCAGTGGCAGAAAGTTTTATCTCCAAAAGCTTGTGAACAGCCTTCCATGTTTTGGGGATGATCCTTTCCTCCCATATTCAGAAAACACCCTGCAGCCAAACCCTGACTGCTTGGGGCTCTTCCTCTCTCTTGTATAAACAACAAGCATCATTAATGGTCCTTTCAATCTTGATGAATTCTGTGCACAATGCTCAAGAGAGTATTTTGACTTTGGGGCAAGTCAAACCATGTGGACTATGTAACACAGACATAAGGTATAAACATTTATTAAAAGAGAAAAGCCCGGAGCCTGGAGCTGGCAGGGCTTGCATAGAAATAAAAGCACGTAAACATTGAATTCCAGCTATAGATTAAAAATGCCACAGGGGTGATCAAGTACTTTTGGGTTGTTCTATTCTATAATTTTTAATGGTTTCTAAAATCTGAGTACTGCTTGGTTATAATGTTAAAAAAAATTATCCATTAGGTCTTTGTGTGAATAGTATTAGGCCATTAATCCACTGATCAGTATCTTCATGCAATGAAAAAGGTCTTTTTTATTCCTTTACAACATGAACCTGTTTTGATTTAGTGCTGAAATGACTGGCCTTTTGTAAGAATGTAACCAATTTCAAGGAAAATGGCAAAGGACATTGTTCTCAAAGGTATTTAATAGGCCCTAAAAGTTTGACTTAGAGAAAAAAAAGTGCTTGGAATATACCCATACCCAGGATGCAGTAAAGTGTGACAGTTCTGAGAGGATGGACAAGACTTTGTCTCTGATTTCAGTCAGAATTGTCTTTTCTCATGATGCTCCTACCAAGAGTGGGAAATATATATATGTATATATATATATATATGTTTTTTACATGCAGCTTAGCATGTGATTCATGTTTGTTTTGACAATAGGTGATGTAGGTAAGACGGGCATTATCATCGAATTTTAGAAAGGGAGGAAATGGAAATCAGAGAAGTTAAGAGATTTGTTCCTGGTCATGCAGTAAGTAAATAGAAATGCTTGTACATGAACCCTGGTCACTCTTGACACCAAATGGTTCTTCTCTTTTTGTAGAGGCACCAGGGCCCCATTAGCAGGCCCAGTGATCAGTTCTCACCCCAAGCCCCAACACCATGCTTCCAGGGTGCCATCCCCGCTCAGAGATTTTTCAGCAAGCTGTGCTTAAGCAGGGACCTCCCTGAACACCGCTTTTCTGCCCTGACATGGCTTTCCCCACCAGCCCTCTGTCATGTCGATAGTTCAAAGTCTGAAAGAAACACCACATCAGCAACTAGCGTGGGAAGCGACTGCACGGTCCGCAGTGGCCTCCTGGAGACACAGAAGAGGGGCAGGGAGCTGGTAGGACACGGTTTTAACCTTACCTTCTTGTTGCATAAATTGAAACTAAACATCAGAAATACCTCTCCCTTAAGGTTCTGCTCAGTAATTTCCTGGACCCTGCTCTGTTCATTCCTTTGCCCATTCCTCACGTCTTGACGGCCCTGGCCCCCTGGCAGACACTGAGCCTGCCCTCAGGACATGCACAGTCCTCAGGGGACAGGGATGGGAGAAAAGAAGCCAGTGCTGGTTTGGAGGTGGTAGGCAGCTAAAACCTTGCGAGTCCCAGAAAGCCATATATCTCTTGTCCCCAGCCCCCTCCTGCGCTCTGCACATAACAACAGCATTTGATGGTTTTGCCTCCCCCTGACTGTGATGTTCTCCTCAAGCATTTCTGGAAGCCCCTGGAATGTGTCTCATGTGTGGTCATAAACAAGCCTGGTCCACCTTCACGTAGCATCTGCTGTTTCTTCCCTCTCCTCTCCAGCCTGCCTCTTCTGGGTTTTGTCGTGTCCCACCAGAAACCAGAGCTGGCGTGCTAGGCCAAGAGGTGGGAAGGCCTCTGTGTGTAGCCCTCTGCTGGAGGACTTCCAGTGACTTACAGAGTTTTTAGAGAAATAGCTCATTCAGGTTGAGTTCCTGGCTTTCCTTCCCCCAGACCCAAGCTGGAGTTGTTGTGAGATGGGCCAGAGAAAAACCTCAGTGACAGCCACTATGTGGTCCTCAGAATTTCCCTCCAGTTCTGACCTCCACCATGTCTCTTTCCAATTGAGTGAGTTTTCTATCTGTGCCCACAGTCCCCCTTATAGGCCAGTTACTTCCTTATGTAAAGACTCCTGGGAAGCCCACCCATGAATTCTGCTGCATGCCTGAACCCCAGCAGGCAGTCGGGGCCACACTGAGAGGGTGCCGTGCTAGTAGGGAGTTCAGGGAGAGGGCCCTGGTCTGTACCCCACTGCACTCTCGCACTCTTCTGTGGCAGGAAGGCTCTGGGGGCCCAGCCGCAGACACAGTCTCTTTGAGGGAGAGGCCTGAAACCCTGTTTAACAAGGAAAAAGACAGGTTTTCTTTCTATGGTTAGAAATAAAAATGTGTCATGATTATGTTGGTTACATGAATGGAAAGGACAGCACTTACTCATCCTGAAGTGTAATCAGTGGAGGAGTAAAATGACGTAAGGTCATCTAATTTGACAAGAAGGTGAGGTGAAGAAAGCAGGAAGGCATTGGAGGTCTGACATAAAGGAGCTGGTAGGGAGAGTACAGAAAAGAGAGACAATGGGTGAAAGCAGAAATGTAGCAAAGACCGTCCAGTTTTGATGGGGGCGATGCTTCTCTTCAGTTGGGTGTTGCTTAATATTGGCTGTGCCCAGAGGTCCTTGTTTGTGTGGCAGGTAGTGCCAACCGTGCAGTTTATATTTTAAACAGTGAGTTTTTTCTTAAAAACACAAGACTACCTCTTATGTCCAAAAATGTGATAGTTGTACTCTAGGAAAACATTTCATTCAACATTTGATGCATATTTATTGAGGACTTAATTGTGTTTCAGGCATTGTACTGAACATTTATCTTGTGAAGATAAGATCACAGGCCTGGTTTATATGACATGAGCCGAAACAATTCATAGAAGGCACTAGCAGGCTTTGCACACTAACATGGAATTCATAACAAACTTTGTGCCAATGCTGGTAGACATAGAAAAGGGAACATGGGGTAAGGGAAAGGGGAAGAGAGTTTTTACAGTTTATCTGAATCTGAGTGTGGACACTTTATTTCGTTTCGGCAGACCTTGCAAAATATTATAATAATTACGAATTAATCTGTCTGAGAGTGGACACTCTTGAGGGAGGCTTGTGTCATGGAAGCATCTGGGTTCTCACTCTGCCACTCACTGGGTATGTTTCCTTGGGCAAGTCATTGAATTCATTCCTCTGATACCTAGTTTCCTCATCTACAAAATTTGAAATTAGGCACAAGCTACATGGGATCCCTTCCAGTTTAAGATTTAATCATATTTAGGGCCTTGTGTTCATTTATTCCTTCAATTAACAGTATTTACTAAGACATCGCTATGTGTCATATCCACTGTACAAGTCATACACAGTGGCATTGGGTATATAGTGATAAATAAAGACAAGGAGCTTGGCTTGTGGAGTTTGCATATGAGAGGGAGAGACACAACAAACAAGTCAACATCCAAATAAATAAGTACATCAGCACGACTTGGGCTAAGAAGTAAACACGTGGGATGATGAGATAAAGAATAATTGTGAGGAGTGGTGCTTCAGAAAAGGAAGCCAGGGAAGTCCTTTCTTGATCTGGGTGGTAGACACAGGATGTATTCATTTGTGAGAATTACATAATTGGGCAATCTTCAGTATGTATATTGTATTTCAGGAAAAAGACTTACTTGCTTTAACAAAAAGGCCAGGTGTGTGCACATACTTTAGAGATTCAACTAGTTCTGTGGGTCTCTTGGGAGAAACAGCAGTTCCACCTCTGTCTCCTATATTTCCCCTTCCTTGGGGGGAAAACTGCTTTTTCCTCTTAGATGGGTATGTTGGTACCTCCTTGTATTTATGGTTTGCGGTATTTTAGCTTTCTTTCCTCCTCCTTTCACCTGTGGGAAAGGCCCACAGGTGTCCCTTTCCAATCCTCCTGATACAGATTTATCTTCAGTGTGATTAGAGTAATATTCAATATTCACATTATTATGACCACACAAACACTATTCATAGCTGAACTGTGATTACTTGTAATCACATAGGATGACATTTTTTTTCTGCATAACTTTTTGCTCTTCCTGGATTTAATAATTATCTTGTCTTTGAACTAAGTATATTTCCCATATATGTATCCCTTATTCAATCTCAAATACTCTTCCAGTTGTTGATATATCCTCTCAAAATAGCCATTTACAACAGGCATGCTATCAGTTTCATGTTCTTGGAAAAGGCTCTCCTGAATTCTTCCAAGCTGTGCTGTTTGGGGTTAGCCTCTGTGCCTGCAGCCCAGCTCTCATCCTTCACCTCACTCCCTCACTCCCCAGTTGGAATGGTTTCCTCAATCCTACATCTTTCCTTTTTGTTGGTTTTATCCCTCGTTTTGCTGAGGCATACTTCTAATAGTTCCCTGGAAAAGGGTTCATGGGAGGCAAAGTTACTGAAATTTTACTTGTCCAAATACATCTTTATTCTGTCTTCACACTTGCTTGGTGATTTGGTTGTATGGATTTCTAGGTCAGAAATCATTGCCAAGAATTTTGAAGGCATTGCCTCCTTCCAGTCTTCCAGGCATTGTTTCTACCGTCTGGTGCTGCTGTTGAACTGTCCAGAGCTGTGGTTCTTTATCCTTTGTATACAACTTGTTTTTTATATTCTCTCTGGAAGCTTTTAAGACCTATTCTTTGGCCCTAGTAAACTGAAATTTCATAGCAAATGTGCCATGGTGTGAATCTATTTTTGTACATGGTGTCGGGTACTTTGTGGGGTCTTTCAGTCTGAGCACTCATATCTTTTTTTCCTGGAAAGTTTTCTTAATTATTTCATTGTTGATTTCTTCCCCTTGGTTTTCTCTTCTCTCTAAGTACTGTAATTGAAATGTGAGGCCTCCTGAACTGTTTGTCTAATACTTTTATTGTTTTTTCCCCCCTATTTAGCATCTGAGTTTTTTATCTTTCTAGGAGATACCCTCAATTTTATCTTCAAAATTTTCTATTGAGTTTTTCTTTTCTCCTATCCTGTTTTTCATTTCCAGAGCCCTTTTTTTGTTCTCTGGGTGTCCTAAACAAACAAACAAACCCCATCCCGTCCTTCTTTCTTTTCATTTTCTCTTATATCTCTAAAGCTGTTAATGAGTGTTTTTTTTTTCTTCTCTCTACATAGTTCTCTGTTTCTTGCAAATAGTCTCCCTGCAACCCTGCCCCTTAAAAATTTGTCTCTATATTATTAGAGTCTTTCACTAAGTAGGTGGTAAGGTTGTGTTGTCTGCTCACATTGAAGAGTGATGACCTAAAAGCTGATTAAAAATGTTGAACATGTGGGTAGGGCTTCTTAACTCCCAAGTAGATCACTCCAAAGGTGATCCGGCTGCTATGTTTTTGTGGGAGAATCCTGGATGTTCATCATTTTGGGTCTTTCCTCTTGACTGGCCACATTCCCCAATAATTTTTCCAATCTCTTTGTGGAGAGTGAAGTCCTGGGAAAGAGGGCTGGGAGGTCTAAGCATACATTGCACAAGCCTTCTCTCTCCCTCCATTTTCTGTATGGTACCCTTGCCCTCAACTGTGCATTGTGTTCCCTGTACAGGGGTCCCATATTTCATCTTTTCTGGAGATAAACCTCTGATCTCTTGCTGGGATCGGGTGGGAGAGAGAACAGCTGCCCCGTTGCAGAGTCGGGGAGGGACTTTCTACACAGCTTTGGACTATGTTCCTTGTTTTATACCCCCATTCATCCCACTCCCTGAGGTGCCTAGGGCCACCGTTTTATGAACGATTTAGGATTCTACAGTGTACATCAGGTGTTTCTTGGCCTTCCTATAGCCAACTTAGGAGGCATCTTTCTCAGAACTGCTATCAGTTCTTACACTTTCCATTGCTTCCCAGCCTCCAAAATTTTATTATTGTGGTTTCCTTTTCTCTTTTCCCCATCCTTGTAGGTTTATGTCTTTTTGAAAAAATGACTTTACTGTGTATTTAGTGAGGTTTCAGGAGGGAATAAAAGTCAATATGTGAGTTTAATCCACCATCTTTACCTGTATGCTCCTGTGTGAAGCCTTTAAGGCATGGGTGTGACATGAGCTGATTTATGGTTTGTTTGTTTTTTTTTGCGGTACGAGGGCCTCTCACTGTTGTGGCCTCTCCCGTTGCAGAACGCAGGCTCAGCGGCCATGGCTCACAGGCCCAGCCACTCCACGGCATGTGGGATCTTCCCGGACTGGGGCACGAACCCGTGTCCCCTGCATCGGCAGGCGGACTCTCAACCACTGCGCCACCAGGGAAGCCCTGATTTATGTTTTAAAATATCATTTCTCTGCTACATTGGAGAATGGATTGGAAAAGTGCAAGGTGGGGCCACTTGCTGCAGTCTGTACTAGCAGAGACAAAGATGGGACCAGGCAGGGGCAGGAGAGACAGAAAGAAATGCATGGCTCTTAAGCATGTTTTGTGTGTACAAACAAAGGACTTGCTGATGATGAGAAATGAAGGAGAGGGAGGAACAAGGGTGAGCACTTACAGTTTTTGCTTGAGCAGCTGAATGCATGAAGGTGTTATTTACCAAGACGGAGAAAGCTGGGAGATAAAGGCCTTTCATATTAGTTATTATTAGTTATATATTAGTTATTTGTTATTATTAGTTATTTCAGGGCTGCTCAGAGGTCTTTGTAGACCTGGGCTCCAAAGATATTGTACAGTGAGAAAACAATTTTTATATGGTTTTATTTCCTGGCTGTTTGTTTTCATGATGGTAGCTTATAGGTGCTTAAGTAACAGAAGAGTAAAAGGACTGAATGTGGTGTTGGCATATAGCCAAATGCTACTTTAAGTAAATGTTCCTTTTTGCTTTTCTCCTCCAGGCAGTGCTGTGCATTACAATAAGATATATATTTTTAAATAAATAAATTTATTTATTTATTTATTTTTGGCTGCATTGGGTCTTCATTGCTGCACGCGGGCTTTCTCTAGTTGCGGCCAGCGGGGGCTACTCTTTGTTGTGGTGTGTGGGCTTCTCATTGCGGTGGCTTCTCTTGTTGCGGAGCACGGGCTCTAGGCCTGCGGGCTTCAGTAGTTGTGGCACGCGGTCTCTAGAGCGCAGGCTCAGTAGTTGTGGCACACGGGCTTAGTTGCTCTGCGGCATGTGGGATCTTCCCAGACCAGGGATGGAACCCGTGTCCCCTGCACTGGCAGGCGGATTCTTAAGCCCTGCGCCACCAGGGAAGTCCCAGGTATGGGTTTTAACATCGGAACAAATCTAAGAAGTCACAGAATCTAAAGACATTCTTTCTGATTTAGGAAGCACCCATAGGAGTCTTAAAATTCTTAAGTATCTTTTCTCATTCTCACAGTAGTTTTTAATATCATTTGATTTGACTTTATTTAAGAGCAAAAGAACTTGTTGGTTTAGTCCAACAAATAACCAATATTATAAGAAGAATGAATTGAAGTTGCTGTATTCATTTGATATTCAAAGTAGGTAATTTGGTAGTAATTATGTGATCCCTTAGCTGACTTATTTTATGGACACAGATAGTGATACGGAGACAGTTTTACAGACCAACACGTTAAAAAAAAAAACCACCACACTTCCCTTCATCATTTAAAACTATTTTCTATACCTATTTGTCTTATTACAGTGACAATCTTAATGAGCTCTTTAAAGTTCAGTTCAGCAAATCACTTAAGGGACTGTTTAATCTTTACTGTGTTTTCACTGACTGTTTTATAGGGTTACATACTTAAAAAGAAATTACATATTGAAAGCTCTGTTCTAAAGACTTCAGGAGCAAATCTCCTGCTGAAGTCTGGGAAGCTTATGACCACAATGCTCATTTGTAGGTTGCTTAAAAGATGTATTCCTTACCAAGGAAAGTTTTTTTTTTTCCCCCTACAATTAACTGTTAGAGAAGAACTTGTCTCTAGGGCAGAATATGAATGTGTGAATGAAAAGCCATTTGCTGAAGAAGGGGGGAAAAGGAGAGGAAGAAAGTACTAGATATCCCAGTATTAGATCATAGCTATTTAATAATGCTATCATATTAAAAAAAAAAGGAAGAAAGGAAGGAAGGAAATGATTTCTAGTTCATGATTTGTTATAAATACTAGGTTATAGCATGTAGAAATCTATCAATGATCTTACTTAGAATTTAATAGTAAACGAGTTATCTGTAACTATGTGATTAGATAGATAACTTGTTTCCTAGTCTCTCCTTTCATCCAAACTGTCACCTACCGCACCACCCCCCCCCCCCCCCGCCATTGGTTAAATGGAAATGTAGATTTGATTTACATGGGTGGTTAACATATGCAAACAAAGCTAAAAATAGATAAAACTATTCTGAATTGTGGTAGATATTAATTTACCTTTCAACACAGTAATACTTACTGGTACTTCTGTTTTGGATCTCAAAGTCCAGGGAAACTAGACTTTAGACTGGCTCTTCCTCACCTCTATCCGGATGCTTTTGTACAAGGAGGCCAATGAGTTCCTTGATTCTTAGTCTGTAAGAATAAACACACTTCTCAATAGTGCCTGCACCACTCCTAGACCTCAGGCTTGGCTAAGAGAGCAAGGACATGGCCAAGATACTGTACAACAGATCAAAAAACAGAAGCCCACATGGGAAGGAGACATAGAATTATCTTTCCTGTCTTTGTGAATGCCCCAGGAATCAGAAATGCAAGGCTTATTTTTCATTTCAAAGTGAGACTGTAATGTTTTTCCTAAGTGTACAAGAATTTTAATCTGGAACTGTGAATTTTAAAAATAAAATTTAACAATTACCAAAGTTTTATAGACCATTTGGGGAGAATGAAGGGCAGGTAGTAATACATAAATATTGAAATACCTTAGTCACCATTCTAAAAATAAAATTACACTATAAAAGTATTTGATTTTCAGAAAAACACAAAGACTGCAGAGAAAAAGTTTTCTTTTGATTTTCCCTTTTTTTCTGGCTTATTTCCTTTCTGGCCTTCCTTCCTTGAGCTGAAAGGTCTCATGCATTATTACATCTTGGAGGGCCATCTATTCGAGAGGCTGAGATCTCAATGTTCAACTCTTACATTTATTCAGAAAATAATAGTTCTGCACTAAATCTGTCAGGCACTGTTTTAGGTACAATTTTGGGCATGGACAGGAGTGAACAAAACAGTTAAGTATCTTTGCCCTGTGGAGCTTAAAGTGGGTGGCAAAGGGTACAGAAAATAGTAATGTTAATTTAAACATAGAATATATTAGATAGTGATAAATGCTAAGGAGGACAATGAAATAGGGAGGATGAAATGGAAGATGAGGGAGCGGCAGTTGTAAACAGCACTGTCAGGGAAGGTCTCACTGAGAAGATGCCACCTGAATAAAGGCCTGAAGGAGATAGGGAGGGAGCCACTCAGAGATCTGGGCAGACAGAACAGCGAGTACAGAGCCCTAAGAAGGAGTGCAACTGATGAAGAGAAGGACCAGAAGGAGGCAGATGCGGCTGGAGGGAGAAGGTGGGTAGTAAGAAGTATCAGAGGGGTGATAGAGGCAAGTTGTGTAGAATCTTGTAGGCCATCAAAAGGACTTTTGCTTTCTCTCCCGAGTGAGATGGGAAGGCATGCATTGAGCAGTGTCTTAGGATATGGGGCTGAGAATCAAGTGAGGATTGGCAAGGGCAAAAACAGGGACCACTGTGGGGAAGCTCCTGCTGTAATCCAGGTGAAAAACGAGGTGGCCTGGGCCAGTGAAACACAGTGGAGGTGGGGAGGGGTGCTTAGACTCTATCTCTTTTGAAGAAAGAGGAGGATTTGCTGATTGAATGAATGTGAGGAATGGGCAAAAGAGAGGCCTCGAGGATAACTCTAGGGTTTCAAGCCTGAGATGCTGGAAGGGGCGCATGTGTCTTCCTGAGAAAGGAAGACTGGGGGCGGGGGGGGAAGTGGAGCTGAGGGGAAGAGCAAGAGCGCAGTTTCAACATGTAACATCGGAAATGACCATCAGCTATCCAAGCAGAGACGTCAGGTGTGCTGCTGGGTATGTAGTTCTGGAGTTTAGGGGAGAAAACTGGCCTAGAGATAGAAATTCGGGAGGTGTCAGCTCATAGATGATATTGATAATTCTGAGACTGATGATATGGACAGAGAAGGGAATTGTTCCAAGCATGCGACCTGGGGTTGGGAGAGGGCAGGAAGCAACAAAGGTGAGTGAGAAGGAACAGTCAGGGAGGCAGGAGGAAAACCAGGAGTGCGGGGTGCTCTGGAAGCCAGATGAGGAGCATTTTAGAAGGAGGAGAGCATGATTGGGTCTGGCAAAATGGGTGTGTCTGCTTATGGGAAAGAGCCAGTAGAGAAGGGGAAATTGAGTGTAGGAGACAGAAGGGATGTGATTTCCTTCAGGATCCAAGGGGGCCGGGTGCAGAATGTAAGTGGGGGGATGGTTAAGTAGGAGAGGACAGTTCATCCACAGTAACAGGGAAGAGGGAGAGGAAAGAGGCGCCTATGTAGGCGGTAAGGAGACCAGTGATGGGAGTATCCCATGTCTTCTGTTTCTCAGTGAAATAGGAAGTGAGGTCCATGGCTGAGACTGGGGATGGGTTGGGGGTGTCTCGAAGGTTTGAAGAGGGAAGACCAGGTGGGAAGAGAAGAAGAGTTAAAGGACTAGGGAAGCAGAGCATTGTCTCTGGACACACAAAAGGCCCCTTCAGGTCTGGATCATGAAGTTACAGCAGCACTAGTAGGTATGGGTGTGGGTTTTGCTTCAGTTACAGCTGGCTACCTGGGTGCAAGTGTGGAGCAGGAGGGTTAGATTTAAACAGAGTCAGTGTTTGTCCCAGAAAGAAGACTCATGATATCCAAGCTCACAGGAGCTGCCGATATATACCAGAGTTGGCTAAAATATGATGAGAAATGTAGCTATTACTGTCTTTGATCTCTTCTCTTTCTCTGCTTGTACATCAGCACCACTAGATGTTGATTTTCTAGTTTTTAATTTCTTCTTGTGAATATTACTGTATCAGCAAAGAGTCAGAACCCCAAGCTTATGTTCCAACATGTCTGTCCTCAGGTGACTGGGCTCGCTTACCAAGGGCTTCCCTCTGACCCAGCAGCCGTGCCGTGAGTGTAGGATTCCAAGTCATGATTCCAAAAATTCCATTTGCTGGGAAAGCACAGCTGCTGAATTCATAGACCCCAGCAGTGCCTCTGCTTGGGTTCATGTTTGTCATACACCATCTTTACTCAGGCTGCCCTGCTGGCATATCCCTTACCCTCACATCAGCACACTGAATGCCCGGCATTGCTCTGTTCACATCCGGTGTCCACAACTATAGCTCTTCATCCCACCTTATATTTTGTGTCCTACCATCTCTTGTTCTCAAATCCTCAGCTTAATCTTTATATCCTGTCTGTTGTCTCACGTTGTTCTAATAAATGCTTCCTGACAATGTGGCCTCGCCTTGGCCTTCCTTTCCATTTATTAACTGCTCTTTCCCTTTCAACTCAGTCCACAGGCAGCTTCCCTGGGTGGCAGCCTTACTCAGTGCAAGCCAAGCCCTGGGGCTGGTGGCCCATAAAGCTGGCCCTTGTCTTTGTCGTGTATGACAAGTCTGCCTGGGGCCTGTGAAAAGCAATGAGGTCACGGCAGACACCTACCATGGCATATAGTAAAGAAACATAATGTGAAGTCTGTTACTTCTCTGCTTTTGAATGACAGATTCCTGCCAAGTGCAGATCACCGTTAGCCTGGTCGCAAGAGGCCGAGGAGATGGGGAGGGTGGTTGTTCAGGATTGGGGTTTCTGAAAAGGTGGTCCTTGGATTCTCTGCAACATAATTGTTTGTCAAAGCTAGAAACTTCTGGATCCTATCTACTGAATCAGAATCTTTGGAGGTGGGGCCAGAATCTCTAGAGTTGCTTATTTAATTAGGGCCCGAGAGGTAGACACGCTCTGAAGTTTTAGGACTTCTAGTCTAGAGCAGTTGTTCCTAAGCCACTCTCTCAGGATGGTTACAGTGCAGATTCATGAACTTCATCCCAGACACACTGCAGCAGACTCTGGGTGGGGCCTGAGAGTCTGTATTAAAATAATAATACCAATAAAGAACAATAACAGTAATGAAATCAACAGCACTTCTCAAGTGATTCTGATGATCAGCCAGGTTGGAAATGTCAAGCTTTCCTTATGCCAAGTCATTTTCCAGTTCATCTGAAAAAGATCCTTTGTGCTGGAAAACTTTCTCACTCAGTAAGAGAGCAGCAGCTTGGGGCGCTGGCTGCTATTCTGCTCCTGCCGAGTTCTACCTCATGATGCACTGCAAACTGAGGGCCTGCCAGCTTTGTGCTCTAAAGCTCGGGCTCCCAAACCCGGTTCTGTCACCTGCAGGAGATTTGGGAGAACACAGATTCGGAAGCTCCAACCCAGACCTGATGAATCGTGGTGTCTGGGAGATGAGTCCAGAAATCCCTGTTTTTCAGAAATATCCCGGATGACTGCAAGTCTGAGGCAGGTTTGGGGACCACCAGTCTGCGACCACGATGCAAACTCCCAGTGTGCAGGGACCATGACAGCTCTTTAGAGGTGCTCCGGGAACTGCCAGGTTGATCAAAATGCAAATGAGCCTGCAAACGATACATTTCCTGATCACATCACACCTGACACTTTGTGCTGCCTCTTACCTAAGATCCTTGTCCATGAAAGTAATTTTCAGACTGCCTATTCTCTTACCTCAGCTCCCAGCACACTTCTGTTTGTTTACTCACTGCTGCCACCACCTGCCCCCTGTGTGGCCACCTCCAGTGCTCTGTCACTACTGTGTCTGGTCACTGAAACTGGAATTGTTTATTTCCCAGAATTATGTGTCTACTCTGTGATTGTAGGATTCTAGCTTCTATAATAAGACATATATGACATCTTAGCTGTTGTCAACATGATAAGTTTACTAAGTGCAGCAAAACTCCTGGCCAGTTCCCTAACTGGAGCAAAGATGGAAGCAGGACCTGGTAAAAGGCTGAGTTAAAAGAACATTCTTAAGGAATTACAGTGCTGTTGTTCTCAAGTGTAGGTGGTGACCTGGGGCAGAGGCTGGGCTGGGCTTTTTGTAAGGAAGGCATGTAGACAACCGTTTGCTGTCGGTACCAATGGCGTTTGAATGGATAGCCTAGAAAAGAGCAGCTTGAAAACAGTTTATTGGTTTTAGCTCAACATTGGACTAATCACTTTCTTTGGATTACTTCCAATAATGTATTGCAATGGACAATAAGCAAGGCAAAGTTCAGTTCATTGTGGCCGGAATTATCCCAGATTTTGAATTTAAAAAGTCTAAGTAAGTGAAGTTTATTAAACAGATAAAAATGATCATTTTCTCTCTGAATTTGTATTTTATTGTTCTTAAGAAGGAAAACGAAACTTTTCAGAACAGTTGCTTTTATATTACATAAGTAATTAATGTTAATTGTAGAGTAATTAGAAATTGCAAGAAATGTAAAGAAGAGAATAAAAGTTGCCCATATTTCTACCACCCAGAAAATGACTATTGATATTTTGTAGAAAAACCTTTCAGTCTTTGAATACACACACACGCACGCACGCACACACACACACACACATACACTATGTGTTGTTATGCAACGTTTAAAAACCATGATTTTAGAGACTGGGATTTTTTTGCAACCAGCTCTGCCTGAAATACTTTACCTACCCTCTCTTAAGTTTTCTTTTCAGATTCAGTGTCTCAGATCGAATGTCACCTCCTCAGAGAGGCCCTTCTGACTGCTCAGTCTAAGACTGCACCCCATTCTCCAGTCATTCCTGATCGATTTACCTCCTGTGTCACTGTCTTCATAGTTTATACTTGTTTCCTGTCTGTCTTCCTCAATACAGTATAGGTACCATCATTCTGTCCTAGTCTACCATGCCCCATTTCCTGGTGCAAATCCAGAGTAGGGGTTTAATAGGTATTTGTAGAATAAGTGAGGAAATGACTGACTGACTAACTGACTGAAAGAATGAGACTGTTGGACTGGGAGGGTGCACGCCAGAGGCACAGATGAGAAGGGGAGCGGAGCATCTGGGCAAGCAAACAAACGCATGGAGTGTAAGAGGCAGTTCTGAGGACAATCTATCACTTATAATAGGCCCAGAGGGATCTTAAAGGCACTGCTTGGCCCCTAACCAATGGCAAATAGCAAAACATAAAAAAAAGTTTGTCTCAGAACCTGATTGAGGGTTTGGTAGAATTCAAATGCCTTTACAATTACCTTAGAGCTTTTAGATTCATATCCTCATTTTTGGTTATAGTTTTGCCTCTTTCAGATTAATTGTTTAAACTGAAAATTTATGATTACTCACCAATTTCCAGTAGTTGACTCCAGAAAAACATGAGTAATTTTCCCAAATGGTATTGCTTTCTGTGTCTTTGATTCGGCTCACTGGCACCTCCTTGCCTGTGATTTAAAATTACGTAAAATGAACAATATGTTGAGATATGAAATTATGCATGAATGCTCAGGCTATAAACTAGCTAGCTGACAATGAAGCTACTGTGAAAAATGTCTACAATAATACTTTGCTTTCGTATCACATAAGACCTTGATTTGAGGCAGGTAGAAAATTAATTATAGGTCCCTTAATTTTAACACTTTTGCGGGAAAAAAAGAGCAGGGTCATTACTCCCATTCAGAGATAAGATAATTGAGAAACAAGTATTTTAATTGAATATTGGTGTGGGAACTGTAATAAACTTGGAGGATTTTATCTAATATTCAGTTTCTTTAGCAGTCAAGGTACACATTGGATTGCATGTGAAATACATAAACAATTTATAAACCTATTTATAAACAAATAGGTGGCCATTCTCCTTTCCAGGGTATTCTGTGGTTGTTGGGGAAATGCTTCTTTTTATTCCCTTTTCTTTCAGGTGTAATATAAAGATAAAAAGATGAACTTAAAGGTAGTAGTTTGTACTTCTAAATGACTATTAAGGAAATCCATCTCGTTGCTGTTGTGATCCAGAGCTGCTTAGCAGTCAGCTAGTAGAGTGAGACTGTAAAGTAGGTTAACCTTGTCCCTATCATCTTCCATCTCAAGCTGCTTTCCTCTCCCCTGGCCTAGGTTTCCTTCCCTAACCACCATTCCTCTGGGGTGGTGGAGACCTTATACTTGTTGAAATGCCTATTCTAACCCTGGCTCTCAGGCAGCCCTCTGGAATGTTCTTCCTCAGGCATGTGCAATCCTCCAAGAAGCCTTGCTCAGTACCTGGTCTAAATGAGTCTTTTGTGCACTTACTCTCAATCACGTCCCACTGTTTAACTCCTTTTATAGTATTTATCATAATCGGTCTCTTGTTTTTTTATTTATTCATTTATTCGGTCTCCCCCATGGGACGTAGGTTCCGTAAAAACAATGGCTCTGTCTTGACCATCTTTGTATCCTCTGCCCTCCAAGCCAATGAGGACTTAAGTCTGTCCCCTCATGTTGGGTATTTATTTAGAAAGGGAATAAAAATGCCTTTGAAGGGATGGGGGGAAAACAAAGCTTCATGAGCTAGAGGTACTTTTTAGACTCCAGTGGCTGCAGGAAAAACATGTTGCAGGGAGAAAAGAAGAGAGAATGAGAAACACACACACGCTAATGAGGTCATTTATAATGTTAGTGAGTAATAGCAGATGTATTTAATTGTCTAAAATATTTCCTACAATAGACATGTTTTATGACTTCATGGTTCTCTAAAACATATTTGCCTAGCTTTGGATTTAACACAAGCCTTGGGGTTAAGGATAACAGTCCAGCTGGGGAAAGGCAGCTTTGGTCGTAAAACATTTTGACATTTCTAAGAGAGCTAGCCTCTTTTATCCTTCTCCTTTTTGAACTTCCTTCCTCTTCTCTCTTCCTTCCTTCTTTCCTCCCTCCCTTCCCTCTTTCCTTCCTTCCTTCCTCCCTCCCTCCCTCCTTCCTTCTTCTCTTCTCTTCTTTCTTTTTTTCTCAACTAAATGATAACAAAATAGTACATGCTAGTAGTAATGCTATTAAAAGTAATAGTACAATTAAAAGTCAAATGATAATAAAGGGTTTATGTATCAAAATATGGCAATACCTTATCCCAACCTCTCCATTCTCCTGACTTCCTTTTCCCAGAAGCACCCACTTTTGATTCTTTCAGCTGTTCTTTCTGGCATTTATAGATTTCCATGCTCTTAAATAATATGTGAATACTGCTCTCTTTTGATTCATCGATTAGAGACATAATCTATTGAATTTCTAATATGGTAGATGAGGACTTAACTCTCTTATATCACCATACCCTCTTCTTCTCCCCTATTCTCCTCATATAATTATACTATAAATTTTGGTTAAATATATATTGTTTTAACATTATTATGCCTGCAAGTTTTATTCCCTGTAATTTGTAATATCCGGGTTTCCCAGGAGCAGACCCTGGGGCAAGGATTCCGGTACAAGTAGTTTATTTGGGAGGCACAGAAAACACCAACAGGGAAGCAGGGAAGTGATCAAAGGAAGGAGAGACAGTCATAAAGTGTGCACTGTCAAGTGGTTACCACTGTGGGTAACTGGAGCTTCAGTCCTATTGAGGGACATTCTGGGAAATGGTGTAGAACACACTACTCATGGCATCCCACCTGGAAGGTAAGGGAGCTAAGGTGTTAATATACTAGCTCCTGTCAGAAATCTGTGGAGCATTGCTCCCAAGGACCGTTAATTCCTCAACACTTCCAGCATGCTGTGTGCAAATGCTGGCAGTTAGAAGTTGGCTAAGAACACCAATTATATAGTCCATTATGATTATGTTTTCATACTTTTTCCCTGAAATTAATAATTGCCTTTTAAAGTTTGCTTAATTTTCTTGATACCTATTGCAAATTCTCCCCCTGACTTCCAACAGTTTCTCAACACAAGATTTTACAAAGTAAATTACATCAAGTAATCTTTCAGCTCCAGTTTTTTTTCCTTGGAGACACTCCTGGTGGCCTCTGTGATGCTCGATGGACTGCATGCCCTGGGGGTCTTTTTCAGAGATGTCATCCTGGAACTTCCTGTGCTCTCATCAAGGGAATGTGCTTTGCCTTCTGAGCTGGATTCCTTTCTTTCCTGGTCAAAGTATATTTCCCTTTCTTGGTGGAGCACATTGTTTAGAGCATAGTCCGGTTAGAACACTGCTGGGGAGAGTATCTTATGTCCTGAGTCACACTTCTCCCATCCGGCTGGTTGCCCCACTTGTCTCTGCATTGCTGCCATTCTAGTGTCTCCCTTCTACTGCTAAGAAGACTCCCTTCAACACGATCCTGTGTTGGTTGAATCTCTTTTTTTTTGGTATTCTATGTTTTTCTTTTTCTTGGATTATTTCCTCACGTTGATGGAATAAACCTTCCAGTGTCTTAGAAAAAGTGCCTGTGAGATTAATGTTTTAGATCTTGCATGTCTGAAAATGTCTTTATTTTCCCCTTGATTGATGGCTTGGCTGGATAAAGAGTTATATGTTGGAAGTAATTTACTTCCCAGAATTGTGAAGACATTTTGGTAGTCTTCTACCTTCCAATGTTGCCAGGAAGTATGAAGCAATTCTATATATAAACTTTCGTATTTGGCCTGTTGTTGACATTAATTTTTAACCTCTGCTCTGGGAGCTTACAGAATCTCTTCTTTGGTTCCAATTTTTGAAACTTTATGATGAAGTCACTTGATGTGGGCTGACTTGTACCCGTTGTGCTGTGTGCTCTATGGGCTGGGTCCTTTCAATCTGGAAATTAATGTCCTCAGTTCTGGGAAATGTTCTTAAATTTTTTTGTTGATTTTTTACTTTTTCTTTCTGGTGCTCCCGTTTTTCTAATGATGGACTTTCTGCTCTGGATCTCTAGTCATCTTATATTTTCTCTTCTACTTTCCATCTCTTTCTTTTTAAAACCCTTCTTTCTGAAAAATCTTCTCAACTTTACCCTTCAATTATTCCATTAGTTTTTCATTTTAGATAATGTGTTTTAAGTTTCTAAGAGCCCTTTTTAGTTTTTAGAATGTTCTTTTTTTAAAGCATCCTATTAGTACTATTTCATGAATGCAATATTTTTCTCTTAACTTTCCAAATAAACCAGTGATTTCAATTGTTTTTTTAAATTAATTATTTATTTATTTAATTGGCTGCACTGGGTCTTAATTGCGGCATGTGGGATCTTTGTTGCCGCATGTGTGATCTTCCTTGTGGCACAGGGGATCTTTATAGTTGCGGCATGTGGGATCTAGTTCCCTGAACAGGGGTCGAAGCCAGGCCCCCTGCATTGGGAGTGGGGAGTCTTAGCCACTGGACCAATAGGGAAGTCCCTCAATTGTTATTTTTGTGTTATATTTTCTTCTCTGGTGCATAGTCTCTATTTCCTTCAAGTTGCTTTTTTTGTTTTGATATTGATTTTTGCATCTTGATATATATTTTTCATGTTCAAAGCTTTCCAGGTGTTTGATAATCCTTGATTGTCTGCTTATAAGAGTGAGAAATTAAAACTATGATTGGAAGCTCCAAGCACATGGGTGGGGCTTGTTGACTTTGAGCTTTGCCGAGGGATGAGCTATCTGAGCCCTTTGTAAGGAAACCCCCAGAGCTTGGCTGTGTTTTGTCAGGTTGGCATTACTGCTCCTATTTAAGATTGGGAATTACCTTTCCCAGATCCCCCTTTCCTGTGTGATTAACTTGAGTAAAAAGGGGAACCTGTGTAAGATTGGGAAAGTGGAGGTGTAGTAGGAGCCGTTACTCTCAGAGGTCACAGTGATCAGAGACAGTGACATATAGGTACAGACGTATAGCCCATGGGATCCAGTCTCTCATTCCGCCTGCTGACCCTGCTAACCGAGAGTGGCCTCAGTCCATCAAGTGCTTGACAACAGTGCTCATAGAGGCCATAGCTTCCACAGACCTGCCATGGGCCCCCTATTCACCATTCCACTTGGATGGCCAAACATGTACTCTTTCTGAAAATTTCCTGTATGCTCTATCCACACCCTTGCTTTTGTAAGTGTGTTTGTTTTCTATGTCTGCTATAACAAATCACACCAAACATACTGGTTTAAAACAACACAAATTTTCTTTTTTTAAAAATAATTAATTAATTTTTTGAATTTTATTTTATTTTTTATACAGCAGGTTGTTATTAGTTATCTATTTTATACATATTAGTATATATATGTCAGTCCCAATCTCCCAAGTCATCACACCACCACCACCCTCCCCCCGCCACTTTCCCCCCTTGGTGTCCATACGTAAAACAACACAAATTTATTCTCTTACAGTTCTAGAGTCAGAAGTCTAAAATTAAGGTGTTCCTTCTTGAAGCTTCAGGGGAGAGATCCATTTCCTTGCCTTTCTCAGCTTCTAGAAGCCAACTACATGGCTCCTGACTCGTGCATCCTCAAAACACATCACTATAACCTCTGGTTTGTCTTCAAATCTCCTTTTTCTCATTTTGATCCTCCTGCCTCTTTCTTATAAGGGCTGCTGTGATAATATTGGGCCTATCTGGATAATCCAGGATAATCTCCCATCTCAGGATCCCTAGCTTAATCACACCTATGAAGTTTCTATTGCCATGTAAGGGAACATATTCTGGGGAATAGGATGTGGATGTCTTTGGGAGTTACTGTTTTGTCTACCACAGTGAGTAGTAACTTTCCCTGATCTTCTGATTCCTCTCCTCCAGACTTCCATTTCCCCAGCTCCTCCCACATTTGTGCAAGCTCTAATTCCTAGGATAAGCCCCATGGTCCCCCAATACTTACCTTGGCTCTGATTTCCTGACTGAACCCTGATTGGTACACTCGCAATATCAATATCTCCATGTGTTTTCTCTTGGGCTAGTCAGATTCCCCCTAAATTATTCTTTTAGTTTCCAGCCTGGAGAATAAATACTTGGCTGTCAAGGGTCTGGGAGTCAAGAAGGTGAAAATGGTAGAGGGGCCTTCATTGGTTGTATCCATTCATTGACTTTGCTTTTCTATTTTTGGTTTGACTCTCTCTCACTCATTTGCTATTTGAGTCCCCAGTACAGAGGTCCTTTGCCTTACTGTCTCCGGAACAGAGCTCCAGTCTCTGGCAATGTGTAGGGGGAGGAGCAGAGTTTCAGGGGCAGAGAAGGGGGAGGCGCTCTAGGGACCTAACTACTTCTACAAGAGTCTTTATCAGATCCTGCTTTCATTAGCCTTCACCCTCTCTTCACTCCATTTCCAAGGGGGCCTTTTGTTACCGGTTCCCAAACCTTTTGAAGCTCCTGTGGTTAAATAAGGTTGCTTCTCAACTTTCCTACTGATTTCTTGGAATTTGGCTTCTGGAGTCAGCTGAGACAGTTATCACATATCTATCTGCTTGACTGCTTCCAAAATTTTATTGATGTTACCCATTCTTTTTCTTCCTATTTTCGCAGGTTTATTTTTTTAATTAGATTTATTATTTTGAGATAATTCTATATTCACCTGTAATAGTTAATTAATTAATAAGAAATAATTCAATATTGTACATCAACTATACATCAATTTAAAAAATAAAGGAAGAGGGACTTCCCTGGCGGTCCAGTGGTTAAGACTTTGCCTTCCAATGCAGGGGGTGGGAGTTGGATCCCTGGTTGGGATCCCACATACCTCGCAGCCAAAAAACCAAAACATAAAACAGAAGCAGTATTGTAACAAGTTCAATAAAGACTTAAAAAATGGTCCACATCAAAAAAATCTTTAAAAAAAATAATAAAATTAAAAAAAATAAACGAAGAATTCTGAGAAATCCCGTATACCCTTCACCCAGCTTTCCCAATTATAACATCTTGCATGAATAATACAATATCAGAATCAGGAAATTGACATTGATATAATCCACTGATCTTATTCAGATTTCATCAGTTTTACATGTACTTGTGTGCGTGTGTGTTTAGTTCTATGCAATTTTATAATATGTGTTTTATATTTTTTTAAGGGAAAAAGGCTCCTTACTGTAGTTTAGTGGAGTTTTAGAAGAAACAAAATTAGATGCTGTGTCCCATGTGCCATCTTTATATGAAAGTTGAATGACAGAAAACATAACAGAGTATTATGAACTTGTGAACAAAAACAGAGAGCATGGTCAAATTTTATCTTCTTTACAGCCTTGCCCACAGACTGACAGGTCAGCTAACAAAACTGTTCATTTAGCTCACTGGGTTGTAAATACTGTTTTGTTTTTTTTTTTCATCAGCTCAGAGAAAGGCATTTTGCAACACAAAACTGAATAAACAGACATTTTAGGATCATGATGTTGTATTTTCTCTGTGGTAGGTGCCTTGTCCATGCTGAATCATAACTGATGAGTTATATTAATTAAGCTTGGATAAGAAGAGACATAGTATTTTTTTTTAATTTCACATTCTCTTCTAGAGGAAGAAAATTTTATTTTCTGATTTTTGCATAGATAAAGAATTAATAATCCAGTAGGATGTAGGAACAGAGAGGCCATGAGGATCTATCTTTGGATATGTAGCTCTACCTGAGTCCCCTAAAATCACTCTTAGTAGTTGGGCACTCAGATGATTACATTGTCTCAGTTGATCACTTGGACTCAATTTAATATAGTTGTGGAGAATTCGCAGTGTGTATTTACACTCAAAGTCAGGAAGTAGGAGTGGAGGCTATTTGAGACCATCAAAACCAGGCAACTTCTAAACGAAAAGTCAACATAGGCAGTAAAAGAAACCCAACAGTTTATGTTTAGTTATTTATGTGTATTGCTTCTGAATGTATTTAGTGAGAAAAAGGAATATTACTTTTCCTCTTTTCTTATTGACCTCTTATAGGAGGTTGCTTCTGTGATTTCATTTACTGCGTTTGATCAGGAACAGGCAGGGGAGGTGATGAACGTGGTGGGTATAACAGAATGATAACAAGAAAAGATTTTTCTTTTTACCCTTCAGTCTTTTGTTTTAGTCTATCTGTGAGGCTGATCTAGAGGATGAGCACTGCATTGTTAAGGATTCAAAAGGAAACCATGATAGTTTAAAAGAATTAATGGAAACTCTGAGAGGCTGATTACTACACTAAGTTAGGACTCAATTCATTCTTCTTTTTCTTAGCCCTAACAAAATTGTAAACTCAAGTTGGAAGGAGCCCTTTCCATTAACTATAGATGCATAAGAAACCATTCCAAAATTTACTATCTTAAAACAACAACCATTTATTATGGCTCATGAGTCTATGGTTGACCAGAAGAAAAACTAGTTATCTTGACCAGTTCAGGCTGATCTTGGCTGCACTTGGACATGCATCTGTGGTCAGTTGGCAGACTGGCTGGGCCTGGCTGGTTTAGGAAGGCTCTCTTCCATGTGGTTACTCATCCTCCTGAAGGCTAGCTTGGGCTTGTTCACATGGTGGTTGCAGGGGTCTGAGATGGTGATGAAAGTGTGCAAAGCCTCATGAGGGCTAGGCTTGGACTTGCACCGTCACTTCTGTTGCATTCTATTGGCCAAAGTAACTCCCAAAGCCAATTCACATTCAGGCTGAATTCTATGGCAAAGAGAAAAGTACTAACACAGTAACATGACTGATATCTTCCTGTATTATTTTCTGCCCCAATAGGAATTTTTTTTTCTTATGCTCCCAGGCAAACTCTTATTCATCCTTCAAGTCCTAGTTGAAGCATCACCTCCTGTGGGAAGCCTCCTCTGGCCCTTCGCCAAGAAGAGTGGACCACAGCCTCCTTTGTGTCACCACTGAACTATACTGCTATTGTCTGCTTATGGTTTTCAGTACCTTGAGGACAGAGACTATTTTCTAACCTTTTTATATCTCCAGTGCCTAGCACAGTACTTGGCCCAGCAAATAATTTGGCCATTATGGCCATTTCTCAGTTCTTTTACTTCGCCCACTCATATTGTCTTGACGCTGCCATCTTGGGGAAACTCTTTTTTCCCCTCTTAATTTCTCTCCCTTGAATGCGTTAACAAACTGTACTATTTGACAAGTGATAATCCATGGAATAATGATACTATAATCCTCTGTGTTTTGCAGTTAGAGTTTTGAGCATTTGTGAAGTTTACTAATTGCAATGTAGTGTCTCTATTTTAATTTTTCTGCTTGGGCAGGGCTCCCTTCTTTATTCTTTTTTGGTGCAGTTATGAGCACCCTGGTTCTTAGCATTTTCAGCACAGAAATGTTTATGATCAAATGTTCAGAACTCCCTGGCAGTTGTGCAAGACTCAGCTCTTAAAAGTACTTACTTTAACTGGCTCTTTGGTGCCGCGGGAAGTTGGGGCCTATAATGACCCTTCCCTTTTGTAACAAACCCCTCTGTTGCTCAGTGTTGATCTCTTATTGCATGTCATTGCTTAAGGGCATAAGCACTGTAAAATGAGTACCTATAGTTAAGACTCCTGGCGTTGAGAGGATCAAAGATAACATGTAGTTCAATATAATCTTATTTTATAGAAGTGACAATGAAGGGCCACAGAGGTGAAGTAACATACTCAAAGTTACATAGTGACTTTAGGGCTTTAGGAACAGGGTTTGTGCAGTTGGAATAATTCAGAAATGTTCTAGAGAGACAAGCTGCCCAGCCAGATGGTTCTTTTCTAGTTAAGCCAGCTATAGTCCCATGTAATAAAAGTTCTCCTTTAACAGAAATTCATCCTCTTTGAAAATGCATCATTTACCTCCTGGGGGCCAAGTGTGGAGGGTAGCACTTCTTTGACTGGACCAGGAGTCCAGGTACCTATCTGAGGTACATATATGTGGCTCAAAGTCATCTGGTTAAATGCAGATTGCTGGGCACCTTCCCAGATGTCCCAATTTCTGGGGATTTGGAACATAAATCTGTATTTTTAGCAAGTGCCCAGGTGATTCTGATGTATTGAAGTCTGAGAATAAGTGAATATAATGTGTAATGTCAGCAACAATAAGTGCTATGGAGAAAAATAAGTTAGAGTGAGGGAGGGTGGAAGGCACACTATTTGAATGGGTAAGTTAGTGGGAATGGCTTTGACCAGAGACCTGGAAAGATAAGAAGTAGCTGGCCATGCAAAGCTCTATGGTAAGAGGGAATATGTAACAGTAAACACTGAGGAACTGCCCAGGAATGAGCTTTGCAGGTTCAAGGAGAAAGAAGGCCTTGCTGAAAACAGTCCAATGATTTCCTACCAATTGTAGAATAAAATCCAAGCTCCTTACCATGCTCTATGAGACCTTTTATGATCTAAATCTCTGTCCACTGGCAAGAACTAGTTTCATGGCCACACATGGCTGTGGGGCTGGTTAGAGTCACTGGGAAAGGTAATTTCTAGTTCAGCA